>NC_047084.1:360940553-361601553 GCF_902459505.1 Geotrypetes seraphini
AAGCATTCCTCCCCTCCCCCCCCCAGCTTCAGAGGGGACATGGGGGCCTAACTCCGGAAGAAATAAAAATTCAAAAATTCAAAATTTTTAAAAGAAATAAGTACAAAGAAAAACAATTGAAGAATATAATGAAGGGAACTAATGGGAAGCCACAAAAATAGAGGAATAAAGTGCTTTGGATTAGGCTCCAAAGAATACATCTTCTTAGCTCCACGGAAAGCTAAGAACTGATGATCCTGCATGCCGCCGTCATGCGGGAAGGCACTTGCGCATGCGCAGTATGGGCTGTCTCAAGACTTCAAGAGTTAAAGTGATACTACACTTTAGGACTGTCTGTACTGGGCTCTGTGGATGATGCCACCACATGTGAGAATATGCTGCCTGCTTGTCCTGGGATAAAGATAGTGTCAACTGATGTTATTTCAAGTTAAAAATGATTTATATTTTATTGCAATTCCACCACCTTTTTTCCCTTTTCTGGTAAAATAACATATCTTATATCCATTAGTGCAGAATTTCATAATTGCTGGATCTTTGGATCTCAACCAGGTTTTGACCAAAAGTACCGAACCTGGCTGAACCTCCTCTGTCTAATCTTTAATTTTATGAGTTTTGTTTACTGTTGATTGTGCATTTATATACTATACCAGGAGTGGGACAAATGACATTTCAGACTTACTTTCCCTTACAATATTAATTAGTTGATGAGAGGACATGCTCTTATTCAAATATCTAAATTTAGCACATTTACTTTCATGAAGTTTATTTGAGTGAATAACTTCTACTACTTGAAGTCCCCTCTCTTTTATATCAACTAATGCAGTTTGATGATGATTATTATGGGATGATCTTAACTGCTGACAGTGATCTACAATTGCAGGAATAATTAGGTTACTTTCATAAGACAAGATACAAATGGCGTGCTAATAATTGAATCAGTAAAAGCCATAAAAACCCATTTTCCACCGAGGCCATTATCCCACATCAATATTAAACACCTTATGGCACTAGAGTAACACAATTTCAATACCTTCGATTATTCAAGTGTTACACACAATGACTCCTAAAACTCGCAAGCTGTTGCCAAATTGAGAAATCTTACTTTATATATAGTCTATGAAACTCAAGTGTCTGCGGATATTACCATCAGAACTAGTCTTGGTGAATAACCTTAATGCAGACTATCATCGATCCAATTGTCTATTTTATAATTTTATGAAAATTTTTGTTTTGTTATTTAATTTTTTTCTTTTGTATACGTATATAAAGTGCTGTTGTTGCTATACAGCTATTTAGTGAAATTATGTGTAAAACATATGTAAAACATATATTTGAATAGACTTGTTTTCCTTTTAGGTCAATAGTATAAAGTGATGTTACTTACCTTAGGTGTGGACTTTTACCCAGCTATCCAAAGATAATATTACAATGGAGGAACTCCGTTTCGCTCTAACTGGATTGACTAGAGCTTCTTCAGGAAATAATTTTGCGATGGTAGTCACTGTAAATATAAAGAGAGGGAAAACAATATTTATCTTACCAATACATTTATACTTTTTATACTTTATCTAATTTTTCTTTGCTTTAACAATTTAGCAATTTAAGAAAACTACTCGGGACCTCCTGTTAGTTTTGTTGCCGTGCTCTGATGTTAATTTTACTACTTTTCCTAGCAAGACTAAGGAAATTACATTGAAATTAAACGATTTTTCTAACTGCCCTGATGATTAAATATCAAACGATATCTTAAAATGGCTTATTAATCAGATAAGGTTGCCTACCTTTTACTGCGCCTCGGCGTTCTTTGCTATTACTGAAGCCGCTTGAATTGCAAATGGATCTAAGTCCTATTCGTTCTATTTTTAAAGGTATTTTAAGTCATTTCCGGTTTGTCTCTACCAGAGATGACGAGTTTGGCTTATTATTCCAAATATAATTACTTGTTAAATCAGCTAAGGAATTAAGTTTGATTTTAAGTGATATCTTATTGACAACTTTGTGCATTATTTTACTTAAATCGATCATGTTCTTTGTTTCTTTATTTGAGCACATTCTAGTCCAACCTTATAGTGCTTTCTATATATGTAGGCTTTCAGAGAAGTTTGTTTAAAAGAAAACCTGTCAATTAACTGTGATATTCAGACCCTTTGGTTGTGTGCAATGTAAGCGATCTATCCATTTTTGTTCTATTTGTAATAATATTTTTTGTAATTTTTTTGTAATAATTTGTATGATTTTTGTAATAATCATAAACAATTTTAAAATTCTGGTAAAGCATCTCTGATATTAAAATGGTTGCAGTGGGTAATGACAGAGTAAATGGGAGTCTCGGGAAGCAGCACTGATTAAATCTCCCCCAGCTGATGTCATCAGACAGGATGTTGCACTTCTCCCACTGATAAACGCTGCCTGCTGCTAAGCTGGTCAACCAGCTCCAGTGCTAAGAAGAGATCAGTCCAAGGCAGAGGAGTAGTAGATAGCATATCTAGTGAAAAAGTGGAAGAGGGTCCAGAAAAAAAAGATCCAAACTGTGGCAAGTCTCTTGAATAGCGGATATGATGTTTTGAGTGAAACCTTAGAAAGTGGCAAAAAAGAGGGACTTTTTGGATGATCTGGGTGGGTTGTCCTTGTGAATATTAAAGTTGGTTACTATAAGGGAATTAGAAAAATGAAGAATAATATCACTGAGTCTTTTTGAGGGAGTCCCACAGATTGGGACTAGCACTGGGGAGATGATAGAAAACCAAAATGTGGAATTGTAAAGGCAATGTAACACTGATTGAAAGGAATTTAGAATATATAAAACTTGGGGGGGGGGGGGGGAATTTCTGTGTTATGAAATAGTCGGGAAGGCCACCTCCATGATAAGAAGTGCATGCAGAAGAGAAAACCCGATAACCTGGGGAAAAACTAATAAAATGGGGTTCATCTCCTGGTTTGAACAAAGTTTCGGTTAGGCACAGAATTTGTGTGTGTAGAAATCAACAATCAAAGTCAATTTACAGTGAATGGAATGGCAGTTTAAAAGTCCCACCAAGACTTGTTGACTTGCCACTAAGGTCTTGGTGATTGTAGATGGTCAGACCTTCTGTTCCAGCATACTTAAACAGAGGCACTGTCAAAAGATGTGATAGATGACAATAAGGGATAAGGCAGAATGCTAGACGGTACAAAAAAGGTTCAAAGAAATGGGAAAAATAAACTAAAGAATGCTAGCAACATACACCTCCAGAGTTTGACTCAAGAAGCATGACCTGCCCCTTAGGCATGTGCCCACAGTTCAGAATGCCGATAAAGGAACCTTTCTGAGAAGACACCTTACGTAGTTCAGTTGTGCGACTTGTGTGGTCGGGTATCCAGAAAGATACAAGATTATGTACCAATATAAAGAGGGTTGAGTGCCTGTAGAATACACAGAATGTAAGGAACAAAGCATATTATTTTATTAATATGGCTGGGGAAAGCAGGAGTACAGACTTAGTGGAAATGGCTGATTTAAAATGGAGGACAAGAAGATTTTTTTTCTTTGCTCTTTCTCTGAAAAATGGCTGGACCCCGCTTTCATAATTAGGTAGGTCAGACCAGCCGAAGGCTTTTGCTGAGCTGTCTGATAAATTGGCAATTGATCATGTGATTGGTTTGGACTGGAATATGGTGTCATGCAGAATGTCCAGTGGGCTGAAGCAAGAAACAAACAAGATTATTTGTGTCACATTCCCCCCACTCCCCCAGTGTTGGGTCAAGGTGACCTGGAACTTGTGGTGTTGTCGGTGCCGGGTTTAGACTTAAGCCCCGTTCACCGCTCAGCCACGACCGATCTATGCGTGCCTCTAAAATAAGTTAGAGGTCCTGCTGGATAAAAATAAGAAAGAGTCAATTGATCAGGATTAATAAAGCTCTTGCATCAAATGGTATCTCACTTTATTGGAAAGGAAACACTTTATCCGTAGTTAGTTTGTCCACTTCAAAGAAACAAGAAAAATAAACCTGGGCTTTCAAAATGTAGTCCTCACCTTCTTGGCAGGTAAGTGTACCAAACAGTACTTAATAGCTCAGTTCTAGTAGTCCCAATATCTGAGCAAATAAAAGAAAACAGAATACAGTTATAACAATTGTCCAGTTCTTTTGTTCAGAGTTCTCTCTAAGGTTGCTCCTAGGTTTGAGAGCAAATGTTGCAGAAGCCTGGTTGGTAACTGGCCTGCCCAACCAGCTATCACACCAGTGGGGGAAGGGAGTAGCTGAATCCACCTGAAATGAGCTTTTAGTCAGCTTGCCAAAATTGGCCCCATGATCCCAACCCAAGGATGGATAGTGGATTCTCCCGTTACTGTTCCTTCCCACAATCAACATACAATAAGTCCCAAACACTCTGCAAAAAGGCAGAACAAAAACTTGCCAAACAAAATACACCTTGCTTTAAAGTCCCAGCACAAAAACAGGCGCCCTCGTGGCTATGAGCTCAGCACAGCTCACTTAGCTTCACTGTGTTGCCTGTAGCAATTCACAGCCCAAAATCACCACAGTTTAAAACACACAAGGGAAAAATAAAGTTAATGCACTTAACTTTCATCCATCAAGTCCTCCTGTGGCTCCATGGCAGTCTCCAGAAATTCCATGGGTTCCGGATTGGCTGTTTGGCTGGCCTCAGGGTCAGGAGCTGCCTCAGACATCTCAATGTCTTGGATTTTAGCAGCTTCAGGAGTCCGGTCCTGGGATCCTGCTTTCTGGGACGATCCAGGGTAGACTGACCTAGTTCTCAGGGCAGCCTCTAAAGCATGCAGATGACCACGCCCTAGCTTGAAAGGGGGCAGGGCAGCTTGTTCCTTACACTGAGCTTTCCTCTGCTTTAATTCCTTGCAGCTGAGTATTACCTGTCCTAGGAACTTGTTTCCTAGGCTGTTGCTTTCAAGGACATACCTCCTGCCGCTCTAGGCTATTCTCTCCTTCTTCCTCCCCTCCCCAGGGCTTAGTGGCTTGGTGCTTAAACTGGAACTCTGATCCTAGCTGGGAACTAGAGTTTGCCTGGTCACATTGTTAGCCCTTTTTAAGGGTAATGCTAGAGTTAGGAGGAGACTTCCCTGGAGCAAGCTTAGCTTTAAGGCTAGGGTTGTGACAAACTGTGCAAGAGTTTTAGGGATAAGGGAGTTGACGTGATATCAAATGCACCAATTGTGAGAAGAGGTGTAGGGGACTTGCACATACTCGGAAATGGAGACTGGTTGATGTTGTGTATTCTGTTCCCACCCTTGGAGAGGTTGTGCAAAGAAAGACATAGGCCCTGAAGACACATATGCATGACTTTGGGATTTTCCACCCATCACATGGTCTAAAATATATGCATGAAAGACTATTTAGGGAAGAAGGAGGAGGTTACGCTATTGGGGCCTGTTCCTGATTTGGTCCCCTTCTTCTGCAGGATCCTGAGCTATTTCATAGAGAAAGACTTGGGCAATGTATGGTTTTCCTTTGATTTGATTTAAGAATTTAGTTTTATTTATAGAAAGAAACTAATTTATTCATAGATTAGTTATACATAGAATAAGAAGACTTTTACTGTAATCACAAGCTGAGACTTACATGTGAAGCCTCCAGTTGTATACAGATTCATTGTATTTAATTTTCTCAATAAACCAAATTGATTATTTAAGTTTATTTCTGGTTTCTGCTGTCATGTTTGGGTAAGCTTCCTGATATTAACTCTGCAACAAAACTGACCTCTGCTGTAAAACATAGCGAAAAGGGTAAAGAAACTCTTAGAATTATAAGGACAGAAGTGATTTTATCCTAACAAGAACAGCAAAATCAATCAATCAATCTCATAGAGAAAAGTATATACCGGTAACTGCAAATGACTAAATTTTAGGTATGCTGAATGCTGGGTTACCCCAATATTCTATAACCAAATCTGGGCACCCAGATTGTGTTATAAAATAGAATCTCACTGCATAGCATCGGAGCACCTAAAGGGAGGCATGTGCTTGTAGACTTACATAAGAACATAAGAATGCCGCTGCTGGGTCAGACCAGTGGTCCATCATGCCCAGCAGTCCGCTCAAGCAGTGGCCCACCGGTCAAAGACCAGAGCCCTAACTGAGACTAGCCCTACCTGTGCACGTTCTTGTTCAGCAGGAACTTGTCTAACTTTGTCTTGAATCCCTGGAGGGTGTTTTCCCCCATGACAGATTCTGGAAGAATGGGGCATATCAGGGGCATGCCAAAAAGTTATGTGCATAGTTATAGAATACCTTATAGAATGGGGTGCAGATAGATGCCAATTAACTTCAGTAATTGGTTGTTCATACCCAATTATTGATGTTTTAACAGCTCATTAACCAATTAATGTGTATGTGCATCTTGGCAGCGTGCCCAAATATTGTAATATAATATATATTCCATATATTTAGTCCAGGGGCATGTCTTTATAAAATAGTATTATATAACCCTGCAGAAATCATACCTGCATTGAAGGTACTGACATTTGATTCCACTCAAGAGCAGGAGAAAATGTTAATATATAAAATACTATGCATATTTTCTAGAATGAGTATAAATCACGACTGCCCAAATATGTCCTCTGAATGCGCCTGCTTATAATGATATACCTATAGGTATGGCCTAAATTTGTGAAAGGTCTCTTTATGCATAAAAAAAAGCTTATAAAAGCTGTCTTCTAAATGCAGTACAATACTGAAAGAAACGAAGAAACAAATCCATCAAGAGCTGCAGTGAAAATGAGTAATCAAACCAAAAAACAAAAGGAACTGCAGACAAAATGTACAAGATGCAGGCTATGTTTATTATATCAAATATCAATGCGGTTAGATATTACCACCCTTTAAACAAACCTAAGAACCCGACATGGTTCGTGTTTCGGTAGACAAGCCTTCTTCAGGGGTCCAGGGTTGTTAAAGTTTGACTTAAACCGCAAATATAAAAATGAAAATGATGGTAAACATAAGCCTGTAAAAACTCTAAAAAGATTGTGCACCGACAAACTTGTCAAAAAACTTCCTCCGTAGTTTTGACAGGCTTATCTTTACCGTCATTTTCATTTTTATATTTGCAGTTTAAGTCAAATCTTTTGTTTTTATATTTGAGGTTTAAGTCAAATCTTTTGGTTTTTTTGTTTGGGTACAATACTGTCATGTATTCCTAGCAATTGCCCACCTTTCGTATATCACTGTGATGGACAAGTACACTAACTGGAAAAGGTCTAATTAAGAACCAAGGAGGATCTTGCAGTTTCCTGGGCAAAGACTGAGCTAATGACTCCCTGCCTGCCTTAACATCATCATCTTCACAGAACTTGATGTTGACCACACGAAAGGAGTTTGAAAGGTAAGAACTAGAATCTAAGCATTATTTGTGGGATAATTAAGAAAATCTTGCCTTTTTGCTTACATGTGATCTCTGGAGAACCCAAGGAGTAATTATCTAAAATTATTTTCTGTCTAAGCAAGACTCGCTATAATTTATAACTATAGAAATAACATGACATGATTCTCTTTGATGTGCAGAATATTTATGGTATTGTTACTTCTATAATGCTTTCCCCAACAATATAATGATAATTTATTTATTTATTTAAAAAATTTATATACTACCTAAAATCTAGGCAGTTTACAACAACTTGCAAAATAAATAGTAACAATACAACACACAACAAAAGGTATCCTACATCTTCTATAGCTAACAATGCTCATTTCATTCACATGAATGAATTAACAAAGAGCTTCTGTCTGCAAACGTTTTTTAAAAATATCCCTGGGCTTACATAAGCGTAGCTGACCTATCAGTGTATTCTACAATTTCACTCCTACTATTGAAAACAGAGTTCCCAACCCTAGTGTGCATCACATTTCTTTTTCTCATCAATGATAATCTCATCCCTCGTTCAGATCTTAATTCCCTTCTTGGACAGTACAACTGTAATAAATCTGAAAACTTTCAGGGGTCTTATGATATATCACCTGATGTACTATCAATAGCACTTTATGCTGCACTCTTTGCTGTATGAGAAGCCAATGCAGCTGCTTCAAAATTGACATAATATGGACTATCCGTAATGTACCCACAACCAATTATGCAGCAGAATTCAAAACCTGCAATGCCCTACTTTTTGTTTTCACCACCCCTAAATACAGTGTGCTGCAATAATCTAACCTGTCTTATATTAATACTTGCACCACTGTGCAAAAATCATAGGACATTAATATTGGTTTCAACCTATACAACATATGCAACTGTGCATATCCCAACTGGATAGTTTTTTCAATATTTGATGTCCCATTATCAAAGCAGAGGCCAACCAAACACCTAACGCCAACATCTCCTTTTTAACAGGTATATGAACCCCCAACTTATTTACATACTTCAAATCTCTCTTCTCATCATTCCCCACAAGCATCACCTCCGTTTTATTAACATTCAACTCTAGTCCATTCAACATCATCCATTTCACTATATTCTCCACACAAAAATTCAAAGATGTCTCTACTCCTTGATCATCAGATAGTGCAGAATACAGCTATCAAGATTATCTATGGTGCTAAGAAATATGATCATGTTTCACCTCTCCTGTTCAATGCACACTGGCTACCCGTTGAACATAGAATTAGTTGCAAAATTTTACTTTTAACTTTTACAACACGTTCAAACAGTCAACCAGAGTTCATTGATAGACTCAATTCCTTACAGTCCCTCTAAATCGCTTCGTTCAATGTCACAGAATCTTCTTGTCATACCATCACTAAAAATCAATCAACATGTTGAGATCCAATAATTTTGCTGTCACTGCACCTTCTCTTTGGAATTTGCTGCCTAATTATTTACGCATTGAATCCGTATTAAATCAATTCAAATCAAAATTAAAAACATTCTTGTTCCAGGATGCTTTTGGACAATAACTATCCTTTTAAGGACCGAAACTAGCTTTATAGCTTTTTACCCTTACCTATTATTTTACCCCTTTTACTGTGCTCTTTTCCTCAAAGATTGTAGTTCTTGCCCTTCTTCCCCAACTGTGTGAAGTTAGTCCATATGTTTTGTTTTGTTATGTGTTTTATTAACCTATTCTGGTTTTGTTTAGTACCCCTAATTTTAACTTGTTTTTATATAATTTTTTACATTGTACACTGCTTAGAAATTTGATTAATAAACTTGAAACTTGGCTTTGCAAAAGGAGCCCTGAATCTTCAATCTCTGGACAACCTCACCTATGTCTGCCATATAAATATTAAACAATGAGGCAGAGATAGCAGATCCTTGTGGCACCCCTCTCCTTAATGTTACAGATTTAGACACTGTACCGCCACTCCTTACTAGATAAGATGAAAACCAACACAAACCCAATCCTTGTAACTTCATCAGCAGTAGTTCTAAGTTTACAATGTTAAAGGCTTCAGATACATCCAACGATACAATACAAAACATCCTATTCTTGTTCAACCCCTCTTTCAATGTATCAAAAACCAACACCAATAATAATAATTCCACACTACTGTATGTGCTTACCTAAAACCAAATTGAAATGTGTCCAAACGATCAATCTATTGGACATACTTATCAAATTGTCTCAGAATCACTCGCTCAATAATTTTATCAATAAATGGAACAACTGATATTGGGTGATAATTTGCTGTAAGTTCCACACCTGAGCCTACTTTTTTCAAAATTGGTGTAACAGTTGATTGTTTACATACTACAGATAAACATCCATTCATAAGAGCGTTATTAACCATCTTTTCGCCAGCTGTCTCAGAAAGATAGTATTACATGGATCAAGTTGCGCCTGTGTAGAGGTTACAGCTACTTTCTCATGTACTGCCGGTACAAAGGAACTCCAAGATCTGCCATTCAATTGTCTCCCTTCTACTTTCTCCACCTGTTTGAGTATAAAGTATATATGGGAAGCAGTTCTCTAAATATACTGCATTGCCATATGGGCTTCCTTGGGGTCTGCTCTAATTATTACTTCATATACTATTTGTTTACATTACTTTTCTCTTTGGAAATGTTATACTATCTTTGCTAATAGGTTTAAAAATTTCCTGATTGAAATGTCCTTGTTGTTGTTGAATAAGAAACTAAAACTGAATTTGGAAAACATAGAAATTCTGCAAATTGGACTTTTATCCCCCAAAGTAACAATGGTTTCCTTGGAACTCTGCTAGGAATCAACTAAGGTCAGAAGGTAATGTGGGGCAAAATTTACTTTTTTAATCTCACAGTTTTAAAAATTGCCCATCAATGAGCTGCTTCAATCAATTTATGTAACATATACTCCCTCTTCTATTAAACTGCGCTAGCATTTTGTAGCACAGAGAGCTGCACTGAATAGTCCGTGCTGCTCCCGATGCTCATAGGAACTCAATGAGCGTTGGGAGCAGCGCAGGCCATTCAGCGTGGCTCACTGCGCTAAAAACTGCTAGCGCAGTTTAATAGAAGAGGGCCATAATCTATACAATTACAATAAGACATGCTATTAAAATATAAAATACACATAATAAACCATACAAAAAAAAATCAAAATATGGCATCCTTTTACCAGCCTCAGTGTGCCCTTAGGTGTGTCACTGCAGCAATAAAATGGCCCAAATCCTATTTTCTTTATTAATGATCACATTTTAATTTTCCCATTAGCTCGTGAGCCCTTATCACCTATTTTGTAGGCAGTGAGGACTCATGCATAAACTTTACTCTTAATTGGTTAGTGTGCAGTAATGAAGTTATAGTAACCACCGCAGACCATGCCTACTCAATAGCTGACCCACCCCCAGTGCTAAAAAATAACATTTATTTTTAGCTTGTAGGCGCTTAGTGAAAAGACCCCTTAGAGATTGTTAGAAATATATTTGTTAAATTGTACATAGTAAGAAAGATTTGCCCATTTTTAGAAGTTGAAATATTGTATTATTGTCTTGTATTATTAATAATTGATAGAAGGGTGGGTGAGTAAAATTATGGTTCTATATACTATGGAGTTCATAATAAAAAAAAAAGTTTAAAAAGTGGCCTAAATGGCTACTTGGACGATCAAAAAGCCTGATCGTTCAAGTACCCATAATCAAAGCTGGTTTTAGACGTATCTAAAACCAGCTTAGGCCTTTCCCCTGCCACTAAATGCACAGAGAGAAAAGAGGCGTGTTTAGAGGAGGGGAAAGGGCGGGTGGTGGGCGGGAGGTGGGTCGACCTACACCTAGGCGTGCAGCAGATATAACCAAAACCTTAGGCAGGTTGCCTAGTCGTCACTTATATGTTTTGACTTAGACGAAGTCAAAACAGGTCTAAGTGCCAAAAAAGGGGCTGCTGAGCTGATCATGGCTGCTGCGATCAGCTCAGCGGCCCCAGCAACCTGCCTACCCCCTACAGCAATGATCACAGCAGGAGAGATGCCTAATCTCCCCTACCGTGATGCCATCACTCCTCTACCCGAACTGCTGCGACCCGCGGCAGGAGAGATGCCCTATCTCTCCTGCCGTGGGTCACGGCAGTTCGGGTAGAGGAGAGATGGCATCGCGGTAGGGGAGATGAGGCATCTCTCCTGCCGTGATACATCACCCCCACACACACAACATCGGGGCAAGAGGGTGCCCAAGCCCTCTTACCCCGTGGCACCTTCCCCCCCCCCCCCAATTACATTTGAGGCATCCCCCGATTACGATCAGGCCAGGAGGGAGCCAAAGCCCTCCTGGCCTGATGTCATGGGGGGGGGAGTAGGGGTTTGGTGTGGATTCTGTAACCGGTGTTGTTTTTGACAGACACCGGTTACAGAATCCAGCTTTTAGGCGAAGGACTGGCTCCTCTTTCGCCTAAAAGCCCTTGTGTTGGACGTTTGGGGCTTAGGCGTTTTATTGATTCATTATGGGGTATAAGTGTAGACGTCGTGGGGGGATAAGTGTAGACGTAGTGATGGTCTGGGCGTTTAAACAGCTGAATGTAGAGGCAGGCCATTATTTTTAAAAAAACCTCCATTTGGACATTTTTTTTGATTATGGACATTTTCCCTGCTTCTACTTTCAACGTTTAAGGCCTT
The DNA here is from genome assembly GCF_902459505.1 of Geotrypetes seraphini. Classification (NCBI taxonomy): domain Eukaryota; kingdom Metazoa; phylum Chordata; class Amphibia; order Gymnophiona; family Dermophiidae; genus Geotrypetes; species Geotrypetes seraphini. The sequence continues at coordinate 360,952,588 of NC_047084.1, forward strand.
AAGCCAAAAGGGGACTTAGACGTTTTTTTTATTATGCCCCTCTATTTGTATAAAATGGTATAATCTCTGTAATATTTTTCTGTATTCAATCAAATGTATAACACTGTTGTAGTTTATAAAATAATTTAAAAAAAAAGAAAAAAAAAAGAAGTTGAAATATTGAAGATGACTGTCTCTTTGAAGTTACTTAGCTAGTTTATGGTAACATCATAAGCCCCACCCTAGTCTCACCCAAAACATACCCCCTTGAAATTTAGATGTACTGCATAGAAAGTCATCTTAAAATTGGTTTCAAAAATAGTGATTTGAATATTTTGCCAACAAAAAATGTTTTATCTGCCATTTTGTGCCACTTTTTGGACATTTTTCTATTTCAAAATGAGTCCTTAAATGACCTACAAATAAGTAACAGCTATAAAATATTTTTCAGTTTCTAATTTGTTATAAAAATAAATAATTCCTTCCACTATCAGTCATTTAGATTATTTAAGTATAAAGCTATTTACATAACAGAAGAAATCAGTTTGCTGTGTTGAAGAATTTACCTGCAGGCGGCTGTACAAAACTGTCTATAATACAAGTACTGTATTGCTGTAGGTTCAGTGATTCACAGGCTGTACTGTTTTGTTTTGTTTTTTTCTATAACACTTTTAGGCTGAAATGATCAAATAAAAAAATTACAATCCATAGAGGAGCCTGCAGTCAGGCAGTAAAATTATATATGTTGGATTTCCTGGCTTGAACACAAGTTAAATTTTGACAGAACAACTTGTTGTCCATAAAAAATATACCTGGCTATTGAGGCAAAAACAGAGCCTTGTTAGGGATGACATTAAGCTTAAATTTAAGCAGATAACATTGATACTTAGTACTATCTAGTTTGTCTGCCTAACATAGGTCAGTATATTGTTACAGGTAGGGTCCTCGCTGATATTTAGGTCCATGCACAAGTCAGATCCATGCAGTAGTCCAACATAAGGTCTCCACACTCCAATACCAGAGACCTTCTCCCTTCTGGATAGGTCCACAACCCTGTATGGCCCAAGAGGACCAGGGCTTGATTTAACCAGCAGATTGCTCCCAGGGTTCTGATTCTGGGTTGCTTTCTCAGTCAGGGTGAAAAAAACAAGTTTATCATTCAATTGTTAGTAAGACCACACTTTTCCAAAAGGGTCTACAAATATGTGTGATGCACTCTAAGAAATGCTTTGGATTGGTCCAGTGTAAGAGAAAACATTACCGCAAGTTGCCAACCCTACACTGTTCAAAGAGTCTCTCGATATTGGAATGGGGATAATATATGTTCCCCCTAAGGATTGGTGGATTGTCAGCGAAAAATTTAAATTGTGAGCAGAAATTTCCCTTTCGACTTCTTGTGTCAACCTTTATTGCATTAGAAAAACATACGGATCTAATGTTCAAAAAATGCATCTCTACCCTCTGGAAACTCCGCACCATCAAAAAATTCTTTGACGAATCATCCTTTCGTCTACTAGTACAAGCCTCCATCCTGAGTACGCTGGACTACTGCAACATCATATTTCTGGGAGCATACAAAAAGTCCCTCCACAAGCTAAGATTAATCCAAAACACTGCCGTCCGTCTCATCTTCGGACTCAAGAAATGGGAACATATCTCGCCATATCTCCAAATACTCCACTGGTTACCAGTTGAATCCAGAATACTCTTCAAATTCGCCTGCATCAGCTTCAAAGCAATCTTCGGGACGCTACCAACTTACCTAGCTTCCCAATTCCTCACCTACCATCCAATAAAGACCTCCCGCAGAACAAACCTCTTTACTTACCCATCCCTTAAATCATGTCACTACAAGAAGTACCTAAACAGAATGCTTTCTTTCCAGGCTGCCCAACTGAACACATGGCTAGCAAAACCAATACTCGAAGCCACATCATACGCGGACTTCAGAAAATCCCTGAAGACCCGCCTCTTCAACATCACCTAAACTCTCCCCCTACCAGTTATAACACTCCTCGAAAGTCCTCCCCCTTCCTCTCCCTTCCCCTAATGCTTAATGCTGTACACCTCTCTTACGCACTTTACACTTATCCAGTTGTAAACAGCATTGATCTCTAGTGACTGTTCATACTGTACCAGCCTAGAACTTACTTTAACACCCTGTATCCTATCGTAATCATCCCGTAACTGCTCTCTGGTAAATATCTTGTACCTTTTGTAACACCCAATACCCGCTCACTTTGTTTTATCCTGCATCTCTTTGTAAACATCCTGTAACTGTTCTCATGTTATTATCTTGTACCTTATTGTAAAAATCCATTACCCTGTATCTTATTGTAAACACCCTGTAACTGCTTTCTTGTTATTACCTATTGTAATCACCCAATACCTGCTCACTTTGTATATCCTGTATCCTACTCTCTCTAGACACGACTTTCACTGTAAACCACTTCGAACTTAGGGTATAGCGGTATATAAGAAATAAAATTATTATTATTATTAATAACATTGTAAATATTTGTCAAACTACAAATGTTAACATCTATCTCTTTTATTTGTGAAGATTTTCATTAAACTTTTACATCAAGATCATCATCTCCAGAGTTGCTTTTGTTTTTTTGGCTTCTCCTTTTCGCTGTGGACCAATTTGGTGGATTCTTTTGTTTGTATATTTATTTAGAACATGAAAGATTTTCCCTTCTTCCTTTTCCAGTTTTCCAATGGTAATAAACATTGTCCAAAGTATTTCTAGTGGACAAATGTAGTTTAATTTTTATTGTGTTGTAGATGGTCAGTCACTGGCATATTTCTAAGCTTTATTTTTATTGCCTTCATTAAACTAAATTCTCTCACATTCTAGAGACTTAAAAGGTTCCACAGACATCCAGCAGAGATTTAGTGCACTGAATTGTTCCTGTTGCTCTGTGAAAACTAGCATATCCTGAAGTGTTTTCTTTGTTTCACTTTTCAGTTTTCTCAGAGATAATTAATTTAAATTCTTTGCATTCCTCCTTATGTTCCTTGCAAAAAGAAGATTCATCTTTGAACAGAATGCAGTATTGTCTTGCCAGTTTTATGACCTGTTCAGGTCTTATGCAAAATCATTATGGTTTGATGGAGCTGAGAAAGTCTTTTTCATCAAATATAGACCAACATTGCAATTCAAGCTCTGAAAAACTTATATTCACAGGCTAATACAATACAAAATAATCTTATAGTCCCCAAACAACATAAAGTTCAATAAACTGAAGAATGGAAGTTGTATTTATAAGAAAGTTAAAGGATGAAAATAGATTTTGTACAACCACACTGAAATGTATGTGAAAGATATTGGGACCTAATTTTTCTGATTTTAGCTTTGGTAAACTGAAATGCCTAAATCAATAAAGTACAACATAGAGGATCAGTTAGCATCTTGTGGACCCTATCTTGTCATATGCTAGGCCCCTGTCTAGGACAGCAGGTGATGCTAACAGCGGCATACTGAGTGTGTTTCCCTGGAAATGAGGAAACCCTTCAGGCAAGTTCAGACAAGGCAACTGACGGTCAGTCTAGAAGAGGTATGCAGGCAGATTGATAGGCTTAAAAATGATAAATCCCCGGGACCGGATGGCATCCATCCGAAGGTAATCAAGGAATTGAAAGGGGCTATAGCTGAACTGCTTCAACTAATAGCCAATCTGTCGATCAATTGGGAAGGATTCCAGAAGACTGGAGGGTGGCGAATGTTACGCCAATCTTCAAGAAAGGTTCGAGGGGAGATCCAGGAAACTACAGACTGGTGAGTCTGACCTTGGTACCGGGAAAGATGGTAGAGGCGCTGATAAAGGACCACATCATTGATCACCTTGAGGGACACGATCTGATGAGGACCAGCCAGCACGGCTTCAGCAAAGGAAGATCTTGCTTGAAGAACTTGCTGCACTTCTTTGAGGGAGTAAACAGGCAGATAGACAAGGGTGACCCGGTTGACATTGTATATCTGGATTTTCAGAAGGCGTTCGACAAGGTTCCACATGAACAATTACTTTAAAAAATTGAGAGCCATGGAATTGAGGGTGAAATATTCACGTGGATTAAAAACTGGCTGGCGGATAGGAAACAGAGAGTGGGGGTAAATGGACAATCCTTGGACTGGAAAAGCGTCATGAGAAGAGTGCTGCAGGGTTCGGTGCTCGGACTCGTGCTCTTCAACATATTTATAAATGACCTGGAAATTGGTATGACGAGTGAGGTGATTAAATTTGCAGATGATACAAAGTTAATCAGAGTAGTGAAGACGCGGGAGGATTGCGAAGACCTGCAACGTGACATAAACACTCTCGAGAAATGGGCCGCGACATGGAAAATGAGGTTTAACGTGGATAAGTGTAAGGTTATACATGTCGGTAACAAAAATCTTATACACGAATACAGGATGTTCGGTGCGGTACTTGGAGAGACTCCCCAGGAAAGAGACTTGGGAGTACTGGTCAACAAGTCGATAAAGCCATCCGCGCAATGTGCGGCAGCGGCAACAAGGGCAAACAGAATGCTAGGAATGATTAAGAAGGGGATCACAAACAGATCAGAGAGGGTTATCATGCCGCTGTACCGGACCATGGTAAGCCCTCACCTGGTAAGCCCTCACCAGCACTGGTCGCCGTACATGAAGAAGGACACAGTGGTACTCGAAAGGGTCCAGAGAAGAGTGACTAAAATGGTTAAGGGGCTGGAAGAGTTGCCGTACAGTGAGAGGTTAGAGAAATGGCCTCTTCTCCCTTGAAAAGAGAAGACTGAGAGGGGACATGATCGAAACTTTCAAGATAATGAAGGGAATAGACTTAGTAGATAAAGACAGGTTGTTCACCCTCTCCAAGGTGGAGAGAACGAGAGGGCACTCTCTAAAGTTAAAATGGGATAAATTCCGTACAAACGTAAGGAAGTTCTTCTTCACCCAGAGAGTGGTAGAAAACCGGAAGCTCTTCCGGAGGCTGTTATAGGGGAAAACACCCTCCAGGGATTCAAGACAAAGTTAGACAAGTTCCTGCTGAACCAGAACATACGCAGGTAAGGCTATTCACAGTTAGGGCACTGGTCTTTGACCTAAGGGCTGCTGCGTGAGCGGACTGCTGGGCATGTTGGACCACTGATCTGACTCAGCAGCAGCAATTCTTATGCCCTTATGTTCTTATGCCTAGTGCTACTGTATAGAATGTCCCCAATGAAAAACAACATTCAAATAGCAGTTAACAGTGTTTATTCCAACCCTTAACTGGTTATAGTTCAGGATAAACAGTTTCTTCAAACATACCTCCCCACCACACACACACTTTCCTTCTGTTTGTCCCAAAAGAAATACCAATCCTTTTTAACTGAACCTGGGTTTTTAGACTCAATCAAGTACCGTATTTGCCGGCGTATAAGACGACCCCCCAACTTTTAGTTAAAATATAGAGTTTTGTTATATACTCGCCGTATAAGACTACCCCTTCTTCCGCACACCTTCTCTACCGCCCCGGGTGCAGCACAGCCGGCCAGGTTCCCTTACTTTTGTGGCACTTCCCCGACCGACCGATAACAGCCCGGGTCCGACAAACCTCCCTGCCCTTAACCGCGAATCTAAATTACCTTCTTACAGCTGCTGTAAGAAGGTAATTTAGATTCGCGGCTACAAGGCAGGGAGGATTGTCGGACCCGGGCTGTTATCGGTCGGTCGGGGAAGTGCCACAAAAGTAAGGGAACCTGGCCGGCTGTGCTGCAACTGGGGCGGGGCGGCCGCCCCTCTCCCTTGGTAGCCACTCGAACCGCGAGGCTATTCTCCTTCTCCTTATCTGCCCTGCCTGCAGCACAGAGCCGAACGGAAGTCTTCCCGACGTCAGCGCTGACGTCGGAGGGAGGGAGGGCTTTGTTTAAGCCCTCCCTCCCCTCCGACGTCAGCGCTGACGTTGGGAAGACTTCCGTTCGGCTCTGGGCTGCAAGCAGAGAAGGTAGGGAGAAGAGCCGCGTACATCCAGAAGACTGAGCATCCAGCCCCGCAGGAGCCCCGCGACCCTCGGAGGCGTCCCCATGGGATCCCCGCGACCCTAGGGGGCGTCCCCACGGGATCCCCGCGACCCTAGGGGCGTCCCCGTGCAGCTCTCTAAACAGTACCCGGCGTATAAGACGACCCCCGACTTTGGGGAGGATTTTAAGGTACTGAAAAGTCGTCTTATACGCCGGCAAATACGGTAAGTCCTCTTCACCAGGGCCAAGTGTCAAGTGAATCCTTTAGTCTATAAACAAAAACTCTTCACAAAGGGAAGGGAACCAAAAATCCAACACAAAAAGGAAAACTTTCCACCGCTTTAGACACGTGTTTCAAGTGCTACCTGCACTGCAGCTAGTTGTGAGCTCCAGCTGAGCCCTGAGTTGGAGAAACCCAAGAACCTGTTCAATTCCTTTTGCTTACAAAGCAAAACCCACTGAGTTATAACTCCCGCCCTAGTAATCAAAAATACAGGTTTTTCACCCCAAAATGAGTTCTCTAAACTATAGCAGTTATAGCACTCCCACAGACATGTGGTGAATAAGTTCATTCTTGATAAGTAAAAGAAAACAAAACTGCATTATAGCAGTACCAAAATACTGCACACATCAGCAAATTTTGCTTCACAGTTTCACAGTCCTTTTAAACCCAGCTTTCCTGGGTGTTTCCCTGTTGGCTGGTTCTCAGCACTACTTGGTAACAGATATTAACAGGCAAAAAAAAAAATAAACAATGCCAAAAACACAGATCATTCCTTCTTTATAAGACTGTTAACTATATTGAGTCACAGCTCGGAAAACCCCCCAAAAATAATCCTCTCTCTCTCTGTCTTTTTTTTTTTTTTTTTTTTGAAAATATGTTTATTGAGGAGTCAACAAGAGAGATCAAAAATACAAAAAGAGAATAAAACAATGGTCAGCAAGAATACAATAAGCTGAACAGAAGCGCAAAGCACAACCAGTGAAATCGCTGCACATATCCCAAAGCAATAGTAATATGGCTCTCATGGCAACCCCACCAAAATTTTTCTGATATAGAACCAACAAATGGACCCCTCTGTGAAATCCCCAAAACATAAACTCACCAACTGGAGGCAACTGCATTTTCAGCACAGCAAAATCAAACTTCTCCACACAAATAGTTGAAGTTTATGCCTTCACACGATCATGGACCCACTTCCATGAACTCTTGAGACAATGCTGGCTCCACTGGCAATTCTGCTGTGTTCATTGCTTCAAAAGTTTCTGGATTCTCAGAGGCTTGAAGGAATGTCTGTTCTCCTTCAGACATTTCCACCTCCTTGCCCTGTCATAACTCAGTAGTCTATTCCAGTATTTCTCAACTCAGTCCTGGAGTACCCCCTTGCCAGTCATGTTTTTAGGATATCCACAATGAATACGCAAAAACTTGATTTGCATACACTACCTCCATTACATGCAAATTTCTTTCATGCATATTCATTGTGGATATCCTAAAAACCTGACTGGCAAGGGACCGAGTTGAGAAACATTGGTCTATTCCACGCCTCACATTCCTGCCTCCCTTCCAGGTTCAGAGCTCTCTCCTTGTGTTTCTCATAACCATGCCCACTCCTCCTGGGAAGGGGGATGGGGCTTAGCAATCCCGGGAGCAGTATATGGTTTCTTCTATATTTCCTGCACTGGGGCTGCCTTAAAGGGACAGACTTCCTTTTGTAAACAGTAAACTTGGCAGGCTTTACAACAGCTTTATTCTGATATTGAACTTCCTGGCTGTTGCTTCTGGGGCCAGTCCCTATCCTACTCAAACTCACTAGCTGAGAAGTAGGCAGCTGGCTCAGGGTCTTTGGCCCTAATCTGGTCAGCTCTTCTGATCAGGACCCTGGTGTTTTTTCTAATGTTCCCTGGGACAAAGTCAGGTTTAGCAGTGGGTTTGTCATGATCTACAATTTCCATTGCTGCTCTGGCATTCTGCACTATTAGGGGCTACAAACTGTTACCTACTTGTGAGTTACCAGCACTTTTCTCACTTGCTATTCTGGACATGGGAGCTTGCTCTGCCCAGGAAGTCTCCTCTTGTCACGCACACTGTAAAAGTAATTCTCATTGGGCCTAGCTAGCCTGCACATATGCTGATTTTATCACATGTCTCAGGAAACCCTGTTGAAGAAATCAGTTTTTTAAGTCCCTGGATTGCACTTGATATTGCTCAAGGAAAAAGCATATTTATTTATTTTTAGCATTCATACACCACTTATAGCCTAAGTGGTTTACATTCAGGTACTCGAGTATTTCTCCCTATCTGTCTTGGTGAGCTCACAATCTGACTAATGAACCCGAGGCAATGGCGGGTTAAGTGACTTGCCCAGGGTCACAAGGAAACAGTGCTGGGCATGAACCTGCAACCTCAGGGTGGTGAGGCTGCAGCCCTAAGCACTAGGCCACTCCTCCATTTCTCAAGTATAAAAATAAGCTAATGGGGAGGCTTTTTGTCAAAGTCGATAAGGATGCAAAATGTAAATACAAAAACTATTTCTATTTCTTGGTTTGCAAAATAGTGTAGTACAAAAATATGTAAATCCAAGAAATCAATGCTATTACAATCATATGTAGTTATAACATGAATATAAGGTATTAGGATAAGCGGCATGGTAAGGTGTTTGAGATTAAATATCTTTTTTTTAAAATCTTTATTCATTTTTAAACTTATAATAAGTCTGATAACATATCCATACAAATAACCATAAATATATCACTTAATTATCAACAATGATACATATGATATTCTCTTATCTCCCCCCTCCCCACCCTTATCTATCATATAATCAATACTTATACAACATGTAACAATAAAAATACCCTCCCTCCCACCCCATAATTGAACTTGTAAATTTAAGGGAAACAAGATTTTTCTAATCATTACAATACTTTGTTAATGGCTCCCAAATATCTTGAAATTTCCTGAAACAACTCTGTTGTATTGCAATAAGTCTCTCCATTTTATAAATATGACATAAGGAGTTCCACCAAAAATTATAATTTAATCTATTCCAATTTTTCCAATTGTATGTAATTTGTTGAATGGCAACCCCAGTCATTATAAGTAATAATTTGTTATTATTTGTAGATATCTGACTTTTTGCTCTCATTGCCATACCAAACAGCACAGTATCATAAGATAATGCCACAGGGTTATCTAATAAACAGATGAGAGATTAAATATTTTTAATAATTGCTGTGTGGACAGGGAATGCCATGAAGTTTTTAGATTTTAATGCCTGATCTTAATAAGAAATCACAACAATGTTCTATATATTGGTTTTTCTAAAGAGTGAAAAGCATTTGGGCAGTAAGCAGCTCCTCATGAAGCAGTTGTGAAATGGACGCTCTGTTGAGCATTGTTATCTACCTGAGTCACTGCTGATCTTTAAGATAATTTGAAATTGATTTTTGCTCTAATGGATTGTGAAAGAAGATTATGAAAGTGAATATGGATATCAATATGTATTGTGACAGGCAAGCCCCTGTCATGCCAAAAACACCTGCAGACATCCCAGCCTATGCCAAAACAGTGCCCATTCCTAAAGAAAGAAATTGTTAAAGTCAGCAAGGGCAGGAGATGGGAGGGATCCCTCCTATCCTGGCCCACCAGGTCTTATGGCAGTTGACCCACTTCCATCTTTCCCCTCCCTTGCCCTTTCTCCCCATTGTTCCCCACATCCCTTAACTTAATTCAACTTGTACGTCAATTCAACTTGTACTCCACTAATCTTTTGTAAACCGCATAGAACTTAACGGTATTGCGGTATATAAACTGTTATTATTATTATTATTATGGCAAGCACGGCAGAGGTCTGCAACAAGTTTGTGAAGGGGACAGGTCAGTGCTGACCCAAATATAAACTGAGATGCCCATTTATGGACCATTTTTTGGCCCCAAAATCTCATAAGAACATACGATTAGCCTTACTGGGTCAGACCAATGGTCCATCAAACCCAGTAACCCGTACTCACGGTGGCCAATCTAGATCACTAATACCTGGCCAAAACCCAAGGAGTAGCAATATTCCATGCTACCGATTCAGGGCAAGCAGTGGCTTCCCCCATGTCTTTCTCAATAACAATATTAACCCCCCTGATTTATGTTCCTTTTATGGGGGGAAAAGGTTACTTCAGTTTATATTTGGGTCGGTTTATATTCAAGTTTATACGGTATATTGAATTGGAGTATTTCTTTGGGTAAAGTCAGCCAACAGTAGAATATTCCATAAATGAGATACCTGAGTAACACACTTAGGATTGCAGTTACTATATCAAGTGGGCAAGACTGAAATTAGTGCATTTATAGTATTTAAAAGGCATTTCAGTCAACTGTTGGAGGACTACAATGGAGGAGTTCAAGGGCCACACATTGGAGACCACTGTTATATGGCCTTCAGAAAAAAGGCAGAAAATGCTTTGTACAGTCTGTTATAATAGACTTGTGAAGTCAGAACAATATGCTACAATATTTGTCGAAAATCCTCCTCCAAGTCTTTCGTTCTTCAAAGTAAACACAGCCTGAAGAAAGAATGATGGACTACCTCTTCTATATATGGCCTAAACCAGTATTTCTCAAGTCGATTCTGGAGTACCCCCTTGCAAGTCAGGTTTTTCAAGATATCCGCAATAAATAGGCATGAGATTGGTTTGCATACATTGCCTCCATTATATGCAAATCTTTCCCATGCATATTCATTGTGGATATCCTGAAAACCTGACTGGCAAGGGGGTATTCCAGGACCGACTTGAAAACACTGCCCTAAATGATAAAAGTACTGTCCAGTAGAACTCTCAGATCAGATACATCACTAGAAAAAAAAACTATTTGTGGGGCAAAGGAGCAGCAAACCATGTATTGAGGGAGGCAAGTCAAATGACCTCTCCTCCCCCCTTTAAATCAGCCATAAAATATACTATAAGTCCCAAAGGCCTTAGATACCCCCTTTATCTAGTTTCCGCCACACAGAGAACAAGTATTTGATAGCACCATTCAATGAATTCTTCCATATGGGAATAGTGAAGTTTCTGGAATCCAATAGATTACAGGACCAGAGGCAACATGATTTCACTAGAGGCAGTTCTTTTCAGACAAATCTGATCAATTTCTTTGATTGGGTTGACCGAGAGTTGGATAGAGGGAGAGCACTACATGTATTGTATTTAGATTTTAGCAAAGCCTTTGGCACTGTTTCATAATGATGACACCTAGAGCTTTTTCTTGGGACTGACCCCTAAGATGGATCTTGGCATCTGATACCTATGATTTTGATTATTCTTCCCAATTTGTATCACTTTGCGTTTGTCCATATTAAATTTTATCTGCCATTTGGATGTACAATCTTCCAATTTCCTAAGGTTTTCCTGCAAGGTTTCACAGTCTGTATGTGATCCAATTTCTGAATCATTTATAAATATATTAAATAGCATTAGTCCTAGAACAGATTCCATTTTGAGCCAATCAGGGCCTTAGGCCCCTCCCTCTGCATCTCAAGATGCATTGGGAGGGAGAAGGCCCGTCAGTTGCAGCACGCAACCCTGTAGGCAGGAGGGAGTGGGCTTCCCTTCTGTCGATTTTGCATCGGAAGGTACGGGTGATGTATGTGGGGGGATTCCAGGAATATTGTGGGGGGGGGGAGGGGGGAGAGGTGTAGGGCTCCATCTGATCCTAGCAGGGGAATTCCCCTTTAGCTGAGCCATCAGGAATCCCCGAAACTGGCTCAGCTGATGGGAATTTCTCTGCCATGATCAGCTGATTGCAAGCCCTCAATGTGCTATTTTCCCCCCCATCCCTGCGTGGTGGGAGGGGTTGTGACCACTGGGGGAGTAAAGGGGGGTCATGCCTTAAACCCTCCAGTTGTCATCTTGTCAGTTTGGTCACCTTTGGAGCACTTGGGACTAGATTCACTAAGCCCACCGATCAAGTTCTGACCATTTAGCGACCCCTTTATCACCCGTTTTCCCTCCGTTCTGATTCACTAACCTCTGTCCTGATCAACCTCTGATCTGCGCATGAAAATAAGGGGGAACGGCATTCAAATGTAGGCAGGAAACGATTCACTAAAAAAAATGAGGGACACCGACTGAGCTGACCGATCCAAAAATAAGCGACTACTGAGGACCATTCGCTCAGGTCCTTTCCGACTGCCCTGCCTTCTGCCAACTTGCTCTCTGCCCTGATCCTCTGCTCTCAGCCCGATCTCCTGCTCTCAGCCCGATCTCCTGCTCTCTGCCCCATCTGCTCTTGGTCCAATCTCCTGCTCTCTGCCCCATCTGCTCTCGGTCCAATCTCCTGCTCTCTGCCCCATCTGCTCTTGGCCCGATCTCCTGCTCTCTGCCCCATCTGCTCTCAGCTCGATCTCCTGCTCTCTGCCCCATCTGCTCTTGGCCCGATCTCCTGCTCTCTGCCCCATCTGCTCTCAGCCCGATCTCCTGCTCTCTGCCCCATCTGCTCTTGGTCCGATCTCCTGCTCTCTGCCCCATCTGCTCTCGGTCCAATCTCATGCTCTCTGCCCGATCTCCTGCTCTCTGCCCCATCTGCTCTCAGTCCGATCTCCTGCTCTCTGCCCCATCTGCTCTTGGCTTGATCTCCTGCTCTCTGCCCCATCTGCTCTCCTCCCTGCAGTGCAAGCCTGTGGTTTTAACCCACGGTTTAAAGTGGGTTAAAACCATGAGTTCACAAAAAAAAAAAGTTAAAAAAAAAGCTCTGCCGGGCATGGAGGGTCAGCGCATGAGCAGACCATCAACAGATGGTCTGCGCATGCGTCGGGATCGCTTGAGAGCAATCACAAGGTTGGGTGCGTGATTCCGATTTGCATGAGGGCGATTCGTGAATCAGTCCCCCCTACCCCCCCGGACACAGATCGTATCGTATCCCTCACGGATCGGATCTGATCTGTGCCCTTAGTGAATCTAGCCATTAGACCTGTTTTACTTTGGTCTAAGCCCCGGCATGTAAGTTCTGCCTAGGATGTCCTGGAAAAGCTTCAATTATTGCTTCAGGACATCCAGGTGGAAACCCACCCGATTCCCGCCCATAACACATCTTCCAAAACACCCCTTTGAGCTTTGTACCCACAGCAGGGTAGAAGTGCTGCTGAACGTCTAGAAAGTTTGTTTTGATTGTCGGCACTTGGACGTCCCTGGTTTTGTTTTGTTTTTTTCCTGTTCAATAATTTTTTTATTGAGTATTTTTTAAAAAAATACAAGAAGCAGTTCAAATACATAAAATCAAAATAAAGCTTTTTGTATAAAGAACCTGAAAATCTATATTCAACTATAGAGGAACATAACATAACAGTGTTCTCCCTCACTTTTTTCTTATATATTCTTCATATGCAGTTCTAATAGTAGGAACCTTTCTCACTGTTATGTTCCTCTATAGTTGAATATGGACGTCCCTGCTATTAAGATGTCCAAGTGCCAACTTAGGCAGGTTTTTAGACGTTTTAAAGTTTTGATTATGCCCCTCTATGGATTCAGTGGAGTATAAATATATTAAATGAATGAATAGCATTGCCTATCAAAATGAGATGGGTTAATGTCATTTTTGTGGTCTCGTATCAACCGCACTCTTTTGTCTTCATATTCAAAGTGCACAGTCAGTATGAGTATGTAACCTCAAGGATAACATGGATCAGCATTTAATGACTTTGTCATTCACGCCCAATTTGATAACTTGTCAAGATGTACTGTATTTTTTTTCATCCTGCGCGCAGCTTTGGTGCTTCAAGGTCCAGCTCAGTCGGAAACTGTCTCTTCTGTGGTTACAGCCTTGTGACATAACTTAACATATTTATTTTATATTCCATAATATACTTTGCAGTTCAATGCAGATAACCAAAGACAAAATGAGTCATAAACCAGGAGGTACAAAAAACTGTAACGCAAACATTACATAACATTTTGACAGAATCGTAAGAATTATCCAACAGGAATTTCCTGAACAAACAGGTTTTAAGCTGGCCTCTGAACTCCCTATAATTATTTGCTGCCAATAACAGAACATGAATATTTTTGTCTAATTTGGCTGCTTGATAAAACAGTAATTTTTCCACCTATTTTACGATGGGTTTTACAATTTGATGCTAGAGTTTTCCGCACTCCTGCCCGCTGCTAACCCGGTAGGTCATGGCTGGTTTCTTCTGCCGCTGAGCGGCAATGAGAAGGAGCGTGCTTTGGCGCTCATGCTCGGTCTTCAGCGGTTTCTTTGATTGGCTCCCACAAATTCTCGCGATTCATGAGAATTCGCAAGAGCCAATCAAAGAAACCGCTGAACGCCGAGCATGAGCGCCAAAGCACGCTCTTTCTCATTGATGGGAGATATGATTGAAGTCTACAAAATCCCGAGTGCAGTAAAATGGGTACAAGTGGATTGATTTTTCACTCTGTCAAAAATGACAAAGACTAGGGGGACACTCGATGAAATTACAGGGAAATACTTTTAAAACCAATTGGAGGAAATTTTTTTTTCACTCAGAGAATAGTTAAGCTCTAGAACGCGTTGCTAAAAGATGTGGTAAGAGGGTTAATGTAGCTGGTTTTAAAAAAGGTTTGGACAAATTCATGGAGGAAAAGTCCATAGTCTGTTATTGAGAAAGACATGGGGGGAAACCGCTGCTTGCCCTGGATCGGTAGCATGGAATATTGCTACACCTTGGGTGTTGGCCAGGTACTAGTGATCTGGATTGGCCACCGTGAGAATGGGCTACTGGGCTTGATGGACCATTGGTCTGACCCAGTAAGGCTATTCTTATGTTCCTTTTGTGGGAAGTTCCCTTTCTATTATTTGGCTTGAATTCACAAGCGTTATACATGTCCTCTGTGCAATTAGATATAGTAGATGATATGCCTATTTGTTTCAAACAGTTCAGAATTGAATGATGATGTCCTGCTTCATTAATCCATATGTGCAAGGTCTCCTTATCACAGGATGTGAAACATTTTGTGAATGCTATGCTTATCACAGGCCTGGTTTCTCTGCCCTGTATTGATTGTACATTATTTGGCAATTTTTGACATGCATCTACTTTACCTAGTTATGTAATGAAAATGAAGAAATGTGGTTTGGCACAGCTTAAAAATTATTTCAGTAATTGTCCTGCATTGGATAATCATTGTTACAAGTTCAAGCAGGGGTAAAGCAAGGGGATGATATTAGTATCCATAGGCAGTAGAATGGGTCATGGCCCAATCACATTTTGAGCCACATAACATCAGTAACTGCAAAATTTGAGGGACAGGGGAGGAGGTTACTTTGCTCTCCCCCCCCCCTTGCCAACCATAAAGGTGTTCCAGTACCTGTGGTATCTGTATGACACACTTCATTGTCAGATAAGCCAGCGTCTGGTTGGTTGTTTTTTGAATGGCTAACAAATATTTAAATGTAATAGTCAGCTCTACAGCACCTAAAGTCGAAGTTGTTATGGTGATGCGAATTATAAAAAAATAATTACAGACTGGGTAGCCAGTCTGATATGTATCTTTGTTTAGGCAAAGCAATAAACTTGTTATTGAAATCCTCGTAGCCCAGGTGACCTGATTAGTTCAGCGAAAATACACTACCAGCATTATCTCATTCTTGTGTTTTACTGATGACTTTGAATCTCCTCCACAACAGCATTGACAATTAGCCAGGGTTAATAATTTCTGGATGAAGGACATAGCTATTTGTCGTTATGGCCAGTTACCTTGCATTCTTTGATAATCTCTCTTGATTTTTTTTTCCTGAGATCAGGACAGGAAATTGCATCCCATTTGCTATATATGAAAAGTAGCAGATTGAAGGGGATGTTGTTGACCTTGTGAATTGTCTTTGTTTAGGGGAAGAGGAAGGAGTAGGAATAATTGAAATAGAAATGTCAATTTTGTGAGGTTTTTAAAATATAAAAGGTGAGGTACCATTTTTATGAATGTGTGCAAAATTATATGCACAGCTCCTGGTTTCCTGTGCTCAGTGATATAATCTGTTTGTCAAGTTGGAAATTCTGAGGCAATTTTGTGGCATACTTGTGTAAATATCTACCTAATGAGGCCAATGTTCAGCCACTGGATATTCAGACCGGGCTTCTAGTTAACATAAGGACAGTTTTTTCCTGACCAGAATTAACCAGTTAAATCAACCGGGTAATGCTTATTTTTGACATCAAGTTAACTTTTGATCACTCCAGAATGCTTATGATTCCTCTTAAAGTGGTTAAATTTTATAAATGGACAATTTGGGCCCAAACTTTTAATGTTAAAGATGTATTTGGTTAACTCTTGAAGCTGACTGGATACATTTTCTGAATATAGATCTCAATGTGTACAAAAGATCAATTTTATTAATATGTAGAACACTCCAATCTTGCTTGTTGCAGGTTTCCGAGTCTCGCTGTGTGTTGTCAGGTAGCCATCATTCTTCAGGGTATGCTGGTAGGTCTGCAGTTTGTCTTTATATAGTAAGGTCTTCAAACCCGATTGCTTGGGGCTTGAGGTGAATGAGGCAGGAAAGTCTGTTGGCCACCAATTTGAATTTTGGTGGGCAAGTCAGTTGGTCACAAATTTGAATTTTGGTGGAAAAATCAGTTGCTCTCTTTTTCCCGAATTGAAAAGCCTCTGGTGAGTTTAAAGATGTTCTCCCCTTGAAGCTGGGTTATATGCTTTCTCAGGGTTTCCACAGCTGACATCATGCTTTCTGTAGGTTTCTGGGTCTTGTCAGCTGCAGAAATCCTGAAAGAATATGATGGCAGATAAAGGCCGAATGGCCCATCCAGTCTGCCCATCCACAGCATCCACTATCTCCTCCTATATTAAATCTGTTAGTAGTGGTGGTGATGATGTTTGTTTAATGTTTATTGCATTGATTAACTGTCCAAGGCTTTAGCTTCAAGCAATTTCCAAAAGGGAAACAAATGTACAGATAAAGAAAATTGTGCATACAAATGCTTCTGTTCTGAATCACTTGTATTTTGCCAACTTCCAATAATGGTTCAAAGCACATTATATTAAGAACAGTAATTAATGACAGAAGATGTATTAGTGATGTGTTTAAAAACATTTTGAACAAGTGTCCAAGGCTTGTGCAGTTAAAGCAGAGCTTACAGGAATGGGGATAGCGACAAAACTCACGGGGATGGGACGGAGAACTTGAGTTCCTGTGGGGACAAATTTATCCTCGTGTCATATTTGTTCGGTACTATTTTAAAGGATGTTCTGGCAGTTAACAGTTTTGTAATAATCTTGTAATGTTTATTTATTTAAAAATTTATAGTCCGCATATCTGACAATTCTATATGGATTACAACAGAACATCCATAATACAATGACAGACAGGTCACAAGATAACAATCATCCTATCACACATTAAAATAAGACCCGTCAAGGATCAATAACTTTGACAACGTAGCTTACTCCCTTGCACAAATAAACCTAAACATCAGATTTACCAGAGACCGGCTAACAAATCAGCATACACGGATTCAGTTTGAAAAGGTGCGTGAGAACCAGTGGCGTACCTAGGGTATGTGGCACCCGGGGCCCATCATTTTTTGACCCCCCCCCCCCCCTCATGTAAAATTTTTTTTTTTTTTTTGCAATAACCATGAAATGGAATAAATGGTCAGAATAGAAACAGGCAGTGAAAATTTTCTTTTTTTTTTTTCAAAGTATTTTTATTGAGAATGGCAAAAGGTCCAGACAAGCAACCATGGTCTGTACAGAAACTTATACATTATCAAAAAGAACACAGAATGAGAGTAACAGCAACAACAAGCATGAACAAGCCTCTCCCAAGAGAAAATTGCCAATGAGAGGCATAGCAATACACAACAAAAGGCCAAAACTTGGGGCAAGCAAACAAATCCCACCCCAGAACCCACAAGAATAATAAGCCGGACTAGACCCTCAGCCATATTTTATAATGAAAAAAACCCCCACAAGCAACAACACCCAGACCGCTCACCAGACACACCAATCCGCACAACAAGCACCCAAGAAACACCCAGCCACCACCCAGACAAAACTACCAGACACACCTACCCCACCAAGCCCAGACCCAACCCCCCCTCCCCAGAGAGTGCAAGCGCAAAGTGGACCGTGAAAAGGGCAGCTGCAGAAGTGGAAAGCCCCAGATAAGTAGGTTAGCTAAAGAAAGCCCACAGATAGAAGAAATCAGGATAACAGAAGTTCCAACAAATGCTCCCACAGAAAATTTTCTTTTATTGAACCTCATTTATGTAACCATTATTCCAAACATAACATAACATAAATTATGTCTGAATTGTCATGACATCAGAAGTACATATGGAGTAGTTGCAGGTGATGCTTGGGACAGTTCTGATTATGTTAGTTTGGTTTTATGTGTTTTTTTAATAGAAGGGTTTTTATTTCTTTTTTTAAGGTTTTGTAGTTTGTGGTCGAGGTCAATAGGTTGTAGAGTTGGGGGTCAAGTGTTGCAGCTCGAATGGCTAGGAGGTTGTCGAACAGTTTTTTTCTTTTGACGTTTTTGGTTGGAGGGTGTGTGAATGGTGCGTGAGTTCTCCTATGTCTGTTTGAAGTGGATTGAATTATTTAGCTGAAGAAATTAGTTACCCCCCCCCATTCCACACACATTAATTCTCTTCCATTTTTGTTCCCATTATAAAAAAAACACTGATAAGTTCCCAGGAAAAAAATACATTAAAATAAGAAGTGAAAACAAAGGCCCCTACAGATGAGAACATAACATAAGAATAGCCTAACTGGGTCACACCAATGGTCCATCATGCCCAGTAGCCCATTCTCATGGTAGCCAATAGTGCTGCCCGATTCAGAGAAAAATATTTCATTCGATCCGATTCACCCTGTTGAATCGATTTTTCGATTAGATTCACTGTTAATGACACCGCTTTTTAAGTTTAAACAAAGTATAACAATAAATTTCACAACAACAATAAATTTCACAAAGTACTTTAAAAAAAAAAAAAATCACATTTTTCCATTAAAGCAGTTCTGGAGACATTTGCTTGAACAGTCTTTTTTCCCAGTCCATAAGCAAGCAATATGAAAAAGATTTCCTTAATTATCTACTCAAACATTTTTGCTATTTACTTTCATTGTACCTAGACTATTATTCAGTAGAAAAAATTTAGTTTGTTCAATCAAGCAGAACATTCACTCATAGAAGTCCAATGTCCACACAGGATTTGATTGAACAAACAAATTTTTTCTACTGAATAATAGTTTAGGTATACTGAATAGCAAAAATGTTAAAGCCACACAGAAAAGCAGTAAAAGTCAATAGGTTCTCCAAGTGGGAACAACTGAGTGCACCAATCCAGGGCAAGCAGACGCTTCCCCCATGTCTTAATAACAGACAATGGACTTTTCCTCCAGGAATTTGTCCAAACCTTTCTTAAAACCAGCTACGCTATCTACTTTTAACATAACTTCTGGCCACTTCATTTTTAAGCTTAGATCTTTCCTTCCAAACAGAGACCTTGCTAGATGTCAAATACAGCACAAGGTAACTTCACATGGACTTAACTGTGCAGGAAATGAATCTCCTCATACACCCACCATATAGTGCAAAAATGTGCAAAGGTCTGTTTTTTTCTTTCGATCACTACATAGCCTAATGCCACACAAGCAGCGCTGTTACAAACATATTCTGAAGGTCAATGCTAAGGTTGACAAAGTTTCCAGAAGGAGATACTGACAAACCACTGGAAGAGATTCTAAAACAACTACCCAGAAATAACACCCAAAGACCCACTCAGTGTGTGAACCAGTTGAGTGGAGTGGACTAACTGGGGGTGGAAATGGGCCCAGAGTTTGCTCAGCAGAATTTCCCAGACTACCTCTTCCTCTCAACACACTGACATGCTACCACCACCACCAACACTAGGAACACCTCACCGAGTATGCCAGCAATGCTTATAAACTTTATAAAACACATTATTATATTTTCTTATAAAGCATATATTTTAACTGAACTCAGCCTTGCCATTCACAAAAATAGAAAAGTTCCCATTTCAAGCTGTCTCATGTACACTTTTCAAATCTAACATATTGTAATCACAAAACAGAAAATAAAATTATTTTTTCTACCTTTTGTTCTCTGATCAATATTCAAATCTTGTTGGTCCCAGGCTCTTGTTGTCTTGCTTGCCAGGGTCTCCTTTCTCCGTGCTAACCATCCGTCTGCCATCTCTGTTCTCCCCTTCCGTTTCCCTTCCCTCTCCCGGAGATCTGGCATCTTTCCTTTTTTTTGTCTCCATCCACAGATTCACCTTTTCTCAACTCCCCACCACCCCAGGATCCACCATCTCTCCCTTTCTGTTCCCAACTATCCTCCTATCCAGTATCTCTATCCCCCCTCCACACCATCCCCTGTTTCCAAGTTCTCTCCCTTTCTGTTCCTTCCCTCCCTAAATCCCATTATGCACCATCTCTCTCCCACTCCTCTGTTTTTAGACCCATTATTTCTAACCCCCAAAGTCTGGCATATGCACGTATCTTTGAACCCCCCCTTCCCTCTCTCCCTCTGTGTACTTTTACACCAGGACCCCCCTCCCCCGAAGGTCTGTCCCCCCTCCGAAGGGCTACACCCCACCCCTGAAGACCTGCACCCCCCGAAGGACTTTACCTCCCACCCGAAGGTCTGTCCCCCTCTGAAGGCCTAAACCCCACCCCTGAAGGCCTGCACCCTCCCCGAAGGATTGTACCCCCCACCCGAAGGTCTGTCCCTCCCTGAAGGCCTGCACCCATCCCGAAGGCCTGCACCCACCCCGAATGCCTGCACCCACCCCGAAGGCCTGCACCCACCCCGAAGGCCTGCACCCCCGAAGGCCTGTCCCCCCCCTTGAAGGCCTATCCCCCCTTAAAGGTCTGCCTGTCCCACCCCCTTGTAGGCCTGTCCCCCCTTAAAGGTCTGCCTGTCCCACCCCCTTGTAGGCCTGTCCCCCCCTTGAAGGCCTGACCCCCCCTTGAAGGCCTGCCTGCTTGTCCCCCCTTGAAGGCCTGTCCCCCCCTTGAAGGTTGGCACCCCCCCAAAGGCCTGCACCCCCTTGTAGGCCTGTCCCCCCCTTGAAGGCCTGCCTGCTTGTCCCCCCTTGAAGGCCTGTCCCCCCCCTTGAAGGCCTGCACCCCCCCTTGAAGGTTGGCACCCCCCCAAAGGCCTGCACCCCCTTGAAGGCATGCACCCCCCCTGAAGGCATGCACCCCCCCTGAAGGCCTGTCCCCCCTTGAAGGCCTGTCCCCCCCCTTGTAGGCCTGCACCCCCTTGTAGGCCTGTCCCCCCCCCCTTGTAGGCCTGTCCCCCCCTTGAAGGCCTGCCTGCCTGTCCCCCCCTTGAAGGCCTGCACCCCCTTGAAGGTCTGCACCCCCCCCCCCCGAAGACCTGCACCCCCCCTTGAAGGCCTGCCTGCCTGCCTGTCACCCCCCTCCCCCTTGAAAGTCTGCCTGCCCGCCCGCCCGCCCCACCCTGAAGGCCTGATGCCCCGACCCACCCCGAAGGACCATTCGCCCCCCTGGCCTCCCCGCACTACCTATGAAGCAGCCGCAGCAGGATCGCGACGTCAGCTATATTTGCGCTACTTAGGAGCTGCTTCCTGCGTCGCGGTCCCGCCCCCTCCTCTGACGTCAGAGGAGGGACGGGACCGCGGCGCAGGAAGCAGCGCCCAAGCAGCTGAGGGATTGCTGACGTCGCGATCCTGCTGCGGGCTGCTTCATAGGTGTGCTGGAAGGTCAGTGGGGCGAGCGGTCCTTCGGGCGTGGGGGGGGACTGAGCGGCAAGGCCGGGAACACCCCCTCAGGGCTGGTACCCGGGGCGGCCCGCCCCCCCCGCACCCCCCTAGGTACGCCACTGCACCGAACCAAACTGATAGAAGGAGAATGAGCTTCTTCAGGGATCTGACCCAGTTCTAATACCTCTCCGTCTCCGTGCCGACCGACCCCCTCAAGGACCGACCCTTGGAAACATGTTTTCAGGCTTGGAATCCAGTTAAAAGGCAATAGACGCTCTGTCTATACCTGGGACCAAACTGAAAGAAATTTGTCCAGCCCTGGCAAGTTCAAACCCAACTCAAACCAAATTCTGCACTCCTGGGGAAGGGGGAGGTTTTGCTTCTGAGAAAGTGCTCCTTAGTACATCAGAATCTCTGTCTGCTTCTTGGCACCAGCACTGGAGAAATAATGAGACGCCCTACTTTCTTTCTGCATGTGAAGCCATCTGGAGGGGGGGGGTGTGTGTTTGTGAGTACCAGAAGGCACTGCGAGGAAGGAACGGGGTATATTAGTAGATCTGTGTGTGATGGAGGGCACTAGGGCCAGCAGGAGTGAGGTACATAGTTAGAGCTGTAGAGGGGGGGGGGGGGGGAGAAGGAGGGTGTCCCTATTGCAAGGGAGGAGTGAGGTTTTCCCTCGCCTTTTCTTCAGTCCTAAAGTTCACATTTTCTGGCTTTGGCTGCCTTCAGCAGTCATGCGACCGGGTAACAAAGCCCCCCTGACCCTGCACGCTGTCTGATTCGGCTGCTGTTGAACAGTTTGCGTGCCGGAACCCTTCTCAGGCTGAGTGGAATTTGGGTTATGAGCTGCAGGGAGTGGTTGTGAATTTCTCCGTGAGAACCTTGTGCATCCTCCTCCAGCTTGAGTTCCGATCCTCCCCGAGGCTGACGTATTTCCTGTTGCCTCAGCTTTCAACAGCAATCTGACCTGGAGGAGGGGAGAACAAGGCCTGGGAATGCATTTATCTGAGTTTGGGGTTTAGGTTTCTGCCACTTGGTGCTGAATGTAAGACGCGCGCACGAGGACGCGCACGCGTAGACGTCCGCACGTGGACGCCCGCACTAGACGTCCCCACGTAGACGTCCGCACTAGACGTCCCCACGTAGACGTCCGCACTAGACGTCCCCACGTAGACGTCCCCACGTAGACGTCCGCACTAGACGTCCCCACGTAGACGTCCGCACTAGACGTCTAGTGCGGGCGTCTAGTGCGGACGTCTACGTGGGGACGTCTAGTGCGGACGTCTATTGCGGACGTCTATTGCGGACGTCTAGTGGGGACGTCTATTGCGGACGTCTAGTGGGGACGTCTATTGCGGGCGTCTAGTGGGGACGTCTATTGCGGACGTCTAGTGGGGACGTCTAGTGCGGGCGTCTAGTGGGGACGTCTAGTGCGGACGTCTATTGCGGACGTCTATTGCGGACGTCTAGTGGGGACGTCTATTGCGGACGTCTAGTGGGGACGTCTATTGCGGACGTCTATTGCGGACGTCTAGTGGGGACGTCTATTGCGGGCGTCTAGTGGGGACGTCTATTGCGGACGTCTAGTGGGGACGTCTAGTGCGGGCGTCTAGTGGGGACGTCTAGTGCGGACGTCTATTGCGGACGTCTAGTGGGGACGTCTATTGCGGACGTCTACGTGGGGACGTCTAGTGCGGACTCAAGCTGGTTCTCACGGAGAAATTCACAACCACTCCCTGCAGCTCATAACCCAAATTCCACTCAGCCTGAGAAGGGTTCCGGCACGCAAACTGTTCAACAGCAGCCGAATCAGACAGCGTGCAGGGTCAGGGGGGCTTTGTTACCCGGTCGCATGACTGCTGAAGGCAGCCAAAGCCAGAAAATGTGAACTTTAGGACTGAAGAAAAGGCGAGGGAAAACCTCACTCCTCCCTTGCAATAGGGACACCCTCCTTCTCCCCCCCCCCCCTCTACAGCTCTAACTATGTACCTCACTCCTGCTGGCCCTAGTGCCCTCCATCACACACAGATCTACTAATATACCCCGTTCCTTCCTCGCAGTGCCTTCTGGTACTCACAAACACACCCCCCCCCCTCCAGATGGCTTCACATGCAGAAAGAAAGTAGGGCGTCTCATTATTTCTCCAGTGCTGGTGCCAAGAAGCAGACAGAGATTCTGATGTACTAAGGAGCACTTTCTCAGAAGCAAAACCTCCCCCTTCCCCAGGAGTGCAGAATTTGGTTTGAGTTGGGTTTGAACTTGCCAGGGCTGGACAAATTTCTTTCAGTTTGGTCCCAGGTATAGACAGAGCGTCTATTGCCTTTTAACTGGATTCCAAGCCTGAAAACATGTTTCCAAGGGTCGGTCCTTGAGGGGGTCGGTCGGCACGGAGACGGAGAGGTATTAGAACTGGGTCAGATCCCCGACCCACCCCGAAGGACCATTCGCCCCCCTGGCCTCCCCGCACTACCTATGAAGCAGCCGCAGCAGGATCGCGACGTCAGCTATATTTGCGCTACTTAGGAGCTGCTTCCTGCGTCGCGGTCCCGCCCCCTCCTCTGACGTCAGAGGAGGGACTGGACCGCGGCGCAGGAAGCAGCGCCCAAGCAGCTGAGGGATTGCTTACGTCGCGATCCTGCTGCGGGCTGCTTCATAGGTGTGCTGGAAGGTCAGTGGGGCGAGCGGTCCTTCGGGCGTGGGGGGGGACTGAGCGGCAAGGCCGGGAACACCCCCTCAGGGCTGGTACCCGGGGCGGCCCGCCCCCCCCGCCCCCCCCTAGGTACGCCACTGGTGAGAACAGTACAGTTTTTAGCCCTTTCCTGAACTGTAATACAGTAGAAGCTTGCCTTAAATTTAATGGTAACTTATTTCAACAGATAGGGCCCTGTACTGATAGCTTCATATTACGATAACCCGTCTGCCTCACCACTCTCAAGGGTGACATAATTTGTCCATTGATCATAGATTCCGTGTTGGCTGATAAAAGTGCAACAAAGACTGCACTGCCACTATTATCATGCAGCAACTTGAAAATTAAACTAAAAAAATCTTAAATTCAAAGCGCGCATTGATAGTCAACCAATGCAGATCCAATGTTGTGATGTCTTGAGGATTTTTTGATATTTTAAGATATGTATGTTTTATGGTAATCCATTTAAGTTTAAGTGAAATAAATTTTTTTTAATATAATTCTGCAGGTAACGAATTCCAAAACGGAACAGTTTGAAAACACAGGGGAGGAAAGGAAGGAGAGGTATGCTTGAATGTGTAAATTGAGAAAAATGTTATCTCTGTTTATATCTGGATGGGTTTATATTTAAGTATATATAATGTGCCACATTCATTGTTAGTGTAATCAGAATTGATAATGAATGTGACTGTTAAACAGACTGGATAGACAGTTCAGGTCTTTATCTACTGTGTTACTATGGTGATTATTTTAGAAGCTCTGTTCTTGTTTTGAATGTCTGAAAACAGGTATTTATTTGTCCATATTGCATAGACATCCAAATCCTAATTAGATGACCATATCCTGGCTTTATATAACGTTGCAGTACATCTATATGACATCTATATGACAAGTCAAAATGATCTACCAACAATAAAATAAAAAAAAATCACAAAGCACACTGTAAGCAGAGAAAATGTTAATTATCATTTATATTCCAGGTTTTTTTCAAAGAGATCAAGGCAGATGACTCTATGCACTGTCACCTCAGTAACAACTAGAGAATGACACGGGGAAAAAATCTGTCCCCGTCACTGCACCGTCCCCGGCCCACCATCCTCTGCACCGCCCCGTCACCGCCGTTCCCTTTACCGCCCCGTCACCGTCACCGCTATCCCTTTCACCGCCCCGTCACCGCCACTGCCATCCCATTCACCGCCCCCGCAGCATCCATATAAGCCTTAGTACTGCAATATTTAGCTTATTCCTTTCTTATAAATTAAAGTTCTGGCTGCTGAACTAGAGAAAGAGATGTTCAGCTGGCAGGGCTTTGTTTATAAATTTTTATCAACACAACTAATATACTACTTTATCCTAAAGCAAAAAATAAATAAATAAATAGAATTTTTTTTTCCTACCTTTGTTGTCTGGTTTCTGCTTTCCACATCTTCTCATTCAATTCCTTCCATCCACTGTGTGTCTTCTCTTTGCGTCTTCCATTTGCTGTTACTGTGCCTCTCCCTTCACCCCCTCCCACAATTGGTCTTGCATCCATCTTCTTCCCTCCGCTCCCCCATAGTCTGGCATCTGTCTTCTTCCCTTCCAGCGTCTTCTCCCCACTCTGCCTTCCACATTTCCAAGGAAGAGAAACTTTTCCCTTTCACCCCTTCCTTCCTTGTGTGAGCCGGAACACGCGGTCCCCACAGCCCCCACCCGCACGCCGGCTCGATCGTTTAACCAGCTTCCTCTCTCCAGCTCTCCTTAGTTTGCAGGCTTTCTTTTTCGGCGACCGGCACGCTTTCAAAGAGCTGCGCATGCGCGGCTGCTCAAAGTTCAATCTTCTGCTCTGCTGCAACTTCCTGTTTCCGGTTGGGTCAGAGCAGAAGATTGAATACTGAGCAGTCGCGCATGCGCGGCTCTTTTGAAAGAGTTCCGGTCGCCGAAAAAGAAAGCCGGCAAACTAAGGTGAGGTGGAGAGAGGAAGCTGGTTAAACGATTGAGCCGGCGTGCGGGTGGGCATGTGGGGGCTGCGGGGACCGCACAATCCTTTATGCCTCACTGCGGTGACAAGACCATTCACCGCTCCACGGGGTGGTGATGGCCTTGTCCCCGTCCCCACAGAGGCTGCTAATTTTCATTCCCCGTTTTTGGCGGGTTACCCGCGGCTAAACGCGGTAGCCGCGGGTAAACCGCCACCGTGTCATTCTCTAGTAACAACCATACAAAAATAGACAAATATACCCCCCTCCCCTTTTACTAAACCGCGATAGCAGTTTTTAGTGCAGGGAGCTGTGCTGAATGCCCTGCGCTGCTCTTGATGCTCATAGGCTCCCTGCACTAAAAACCGCTATTGAGGTTTAGTAAAAGGGGGCCATAGTGCAAAATATAGACAGCAGATATAAATTCTCAAAACGGACACATTTTGATCACTAATTTGAAAATAAAATTATTTTTCCTACCTTTGTTGTCTGGTGATTTCATGAGTCTCTGGTTGCACTTGCTTCTTCTGACTGTGCATCCAATATTTCTTTCCTTCTTTCAGCCTCCTATATGCTTCCTCTCCTCCAGACCTCATTCTGTCCCCCAACTTTTTCTTCCTCTCTCCCTGCCCTTTCTTTCTCCCTGCCTCCCTTTCTTTTTTTTCTCTCTTCATGCCTCTTTCTTTCTCCCTGCCCTCCCCCAAGCCACTGCCACCGCCATCGTCGAGCTTCTTCAGAAGGTAAGGATTTTGTCAAAGACAATCAGGTATACCTATCTGACCGTCAGTGACTAGCCATAATGCCGAGCATCGGCATAACTTTCCACGCACGGCTTCTGCCTTATTGATCCTGAGCCGTGCGTGGAAAGTTACGCCGATGCTCGGCATTATGGCTAGTCACTGACGGTCAGATAGGTATACCTGATTGTCTTTGACAAAATCCTTACCTTCTGAAGAAGCCCGACATAATGTGTTTTTGGGCAAAACAGAGATCTTCCGTCGGATTGGATTGTATTCATTGAGCGGGCTGGGTTGAGATGTTCGACCCAAGCTAAGTATCTCTCTAATTTAAAAATAACTTAAGAAATAAGTAGTAAAAGTAGAAAAAATTGTTTTGGGAGATATAAACATCTAAATATCAACAGTCAAAATTGTTCACTTGAACTGTTTGTCTGGGTTAACATATGATCAATGATAGTCTGCATATAAGTCCTTCCTTATGATTTGCCCTGAGGTTTGACTGCAGACACTTGAGATCTGTTATCCCTGCATAGTGAACCTTGACTGCTTCTACTCTTAAACAAAGTGAGCCTGACAATAGGTGATTTAGTGTCCTTTGCAATTGTGCCATGTTCTCAGTATCAAAATGCCTAGATTATATAAAGACAATAAAATATTAGTAGACACTTGGAAAACATTAAGATATGTGAGTAATATAACACTTATTCCAATTCACAAATCAACAAATCAAACTATATGGCTGAACTCCAAGATTCAAATTGGCAGATTTAAGGTCATCTGGAAGCATTGGATGATTGCAGGAATATGTGTATTAGAAGATGTTATTTCCAATGGTAAACTGCTTGAGTTTTCACAGTTGCAACATAAATATGGCCTTAATAAATCAAAAAGTTTTAGAGGGATGCAGGCTATTCAGGTGGGATTCCTGAGTGGAAAAATCTAAATAATCAATATAGTTTGGAGTTCTTATGCTTTCATGTGGACTTCCTAGGACACCAGGCCGCTCAGTGGTACAAATTAATATCTGGATTTATGAATTAAAAACTAAAGACTGGTCTTAGAGACATTTGGAACATTGAGATTAAGCATCAAATTACTGCATCTCAATGGCCACGAATTTGGTCTTGGAGGATGAGATGTACAATGTCTGTATCTATGAGACAAACGTGTTTTTTTCTGTTGCATAGAGCCTTCTGGACCCCCGTTCGTTTAAAAAAATTAGATAGCTCTAAGACTGATAGATGCTGGCATTGGACTTTAGACCATTTATTATTCTATTGTCCATTTATTATGGAATTTTGAAAATCAATTTGGAGCCAGATAAATTGCTTATTAGAAAATCAGGTGGCATTATCGTATGATACAGTACTATTTGGAATGTCTATGAGGGCTAAGAGCCAAATATCTTCCAAAAATAATAAACTCTTACTTATTTTAACAGGAGTTGCCATACAACAAATAACATGCAATTAGAAAAATTGGAATAGATTAAACTACAGTTTTTGGTGGAATTCAGTGTGTCATATTTATAAAATGGAAAGAACATTAGCTATTCAGAAAGGAAATTTTAATAACTTTCAAGATGTGTGGGGGCCATTAACAAATTATTGCAATGAATTAAGTATTATTTTCCCTGATTTGTACAAATGAAAAAATGGGGTGGGGGGAGGGGGATTTTATTATATGGTATAAGCGTTATGAGATGTTGAAAGGATGGGAAGGAAAGGGATAATTCTATTTAATATAGAGAATGACACGGTGGCGGTTACCCACGGCTAGCTGTGTTTAGCCGCGGGTAACCCGCCAAAACGGGGAAGAAAAAATAGTGGCCTCTGCGGGACGGGGACAAGGCCATTCACCGCCCCGTGGAGCGGTGAATGGACTTGTCCCCGCAGTGAGGCAAATCAAGATT
The DNA here is from genome assembly GCF_902459505.1 of Geotrypetes seraphini. NCBI lineage: Eukaryota > Metazoa > Chordata > Amphibia > Gymnophiona > Dermophiidae > Geotrypetes > Geotrypetes seraphini. The sequence goes on from NC_047084.1 coordinate 360,981,594, forward strand.
GCGTGGTCCCCGCCATCTCCCTCCCTCCACCTCACCTTTGAATTGGAAGAGCACCGCCGGTTGAATTTCTGCCGGTCCGCGCGAAGAAAAAGAAAAAAAGCCTCTCCTTTTCTCCTGCTCTTATCGCCATGCTGCAGCTACTAAAGCCGACAGGAAGTCTATCCGACATCATTTCTGACGTCGGAAAAGACGTTCTGGGCCAGCCAATCGCTGCCTGGCTGGCCCAGAACGTCCTCTCCGACTTCAGAATTGAGTCGGAAAGAAGACTTCCGGCTTTAGCAGCTGCAGCATGGTGGTAAGAGAAGGGGAAAAGGACGGAGGCTTTTTTTTTTGAGCGGCAGGGAGGCAGCAGGCTGGCTTTGGCTAGGTAGGGAGAAAGGTAGTAGACAGGCGCAGGCAGGCAGGCTTCAGGGGTAGGGGTGGGACAAAGTGTGGAAGGCAGTGAGAGGGACATAGGAAGGAGGCACTAGGGGCACTAAAGACATGGGAAAGAAAGAAATGAAAGAAAGGATACACAGACAGAAGGAAACGCAACCAGAGACTCATGAAATCAATCACCAGACAGCAAAGGTAGGAAAAATGATTTTATTTTCAATTTAGTGATCAAAATGTGTCAGTTTTGAGAATTTATATCTGCTGTCTATATTTTCCACTATATTTGTCTATTTTTCTATAGTTACTGAGGTAACTGAGCTTGCGGATATGGGGCGGAAACAGGGTTTTAAAATTTTAGTCCTAGTAGTTTGCCGGTCCACAAAATAATTCTTTTATTTCTGCCAGTCCACGGGTGTAAAAAGGTTGAAAACCACTGATGTAGAGTATGCCGGCTTTCTTTTTCGCCAAGCCGCGCTCGCGTTGATCAATCTTCTCCTCACTTGCAACTTCCTGTTTCCAGTTGCGTCAGAGAAGAATATTGAACAAATGAGCACCCGCACATGCGGCTGGGCGAAAAAGAAAGCCGGCATACTCTACATCTAAGGTGAGATGGAGGGAGGGAGATGGCGGAACACTGCAGTCGGTTGGGTGTCTGCTGTTTTTGTATCACTGCTTGCCTGCGCTCACGTTCCAGATCCTCCTGCATTTTTAGTGTGCACAATTGACCTGATTTGAGCTATAGGTGAACATGGAGGACACGTCATTGAAAGGGAGGACAAGTTAATTGATTTATTTTATGTTCGGTTTTTACTACAGGGCAGAGGAACTGAAACAGATTCTCAGTGCAGTAGTAGTAGTGGCAGAACTCTCTTCTGTCTTCATGGTGTTTCGCAGTACTGAGGCTTATATGGATGCTGCGGGGACGGTGACGGGGCGGTGAATGGGATGGCAGGGGCGGTGAAAGGGATGGCGGTGATGGTGATGGGGCGTGACGGGAAAGGCGGTGACGGGGCGGTGCAGAGGATGGTGGGCCGGGGACGGTGCAGTGATGAGAACAGATTTTTTCCCCGTGTCATTCTCTAATTTAATATGAAGAATTTCAAGTGATATATTTAAGTTAAAATGGTTGATACCTTTTGATGCACTTGATGTAAGTTATAAAAATGAATAAAGAATTACAAAAAAAACAAAACAAAGAAATCTAGTTTCAGATGGGCATCCCTCTTGCTGTGATTGTTTGGGGGAGGGGGGAAACAGGCAGCTGCAGTTGCAGCCGCTAAACTTATCACGGCAGAGAGATTCCTTGCCGTGATAAGCTCAGCGACAGCGTCTACTTACAACCCGATTCTCTAACCGGTATCCTATAACATGGACGTCGGGTAGAGAATCGGGTTCACTTTAGGGGAGCTTAGGTGTGATTCTGTATAGGATGCCCGTCGGCTTCTGAGACCGGGTGTCCTATACAGAATCTAGGCCATAGCGTTTACTTTTACAGCCATAAAAGTTTCCAAGGTTCTGTGCCCTTATTTAATATTTATATAACTGTGCATTTTCCATAAGATTATGACTCCTGATGTAGGCTTCTAAATGCTGAAATATGGCACAGTGTTGAGTCGTAGTTTTTTGGTGGATATGAGAGCTCTTTTAATCAATTATTTAATAAAATTGTTGTATGGACCTCTAAAGGCCTCTCCCCCCCCCCCTTTTTTTATTTTAGACCATTATTTAGCCTTACTTTCCTTGATTGGTTTACCACTGTGAGGCCTGTTTTGCTTTCCTTTTATGGGTTTTGCCCAATGGTGGGTGTCATCATTATTTTAAATAAGACATGCAGATCTGAGAAGTGTCTTATCTGTTGGTGCAAACAGGCCTGGCTACATGAACTGTATTTTCAGCAGAGTTGTAGCCTATCAAACAGATCAAGCTACGTGGCTACATACAGTTCCACTGGAAGTAAGTTATCCAAGTACATTCTTGCACATTTACTGCTATGTTCTGCAAAGCCTATTATTCAGTTCATATCAGTAAGTATTATTTAATGTTAAGTTTTATATATTATTAACATAGCAAATAAATAATGATATGCCATCAATCATTTGGAAAATTTGTGGGTGCTTCTGGGAAGGGTACCACGACCGATCTCTGTTCTGTACCGCTATTTTCGGGGATAAGGGGTAGTCCAGTATCCTTATCGATCCAAATGGGAGGCAGATCTTGGTCTGACTTTTCATTCATATGTTTAAAAAAATATATTATTGAACATAAAAATTAAAGAGAAGCAGACAGGGGTGGAGGTTCTGTGAAAATTGTGACAGTTGCAAAGAGTTCCATGCTTCTCAAAAGTTTGAGAGCCCTTCCTCTGTGAGTCACATGATGAATCCATTATATTCAAACAGCACATGATATCCCAACTAGCATCAAATGCAGAGAAAATCCTAAAAACCATAGCTAAAATCTTACAGCGGATGGAGTGATGTAAATGTTGTAGCCTCGAGCACACAGTAAGTAAAAAATGTCATTGACTTGTATTGGAAGGTAGATTTACAAGAGAAACAATGCATGATAAATCAACATATCTGCTTTTTTGATGGGCATTAATGGTAGCAACTGTCACTGGGATTATAGCTGCTTTATTTCAGCTGACTTTAAATGGCACAGCATAATACAAGCAATTTTTTGGAGGCTGATGAACTCCTTTATTCAATATTGAGTTGATGGCAAACAACTCCTGGGAAGTGTAAAATTGAACAACAAATTGTAAAGGAAAATAAACCGTTCCATCATGTATTTGTTTTTATGTGGTTTCCTTTTATATCCAATTTATAAGCTTTACACTTGGTAGCAGCTGAATTCTACGTTGAGGAATTCTACAGTATTGATCAGCTGGCTTATCTTAGTGCTGAAATGTAGCAGGTCATTGTGTACCATCTGAGCAGCCTTTACACCAAGGTCATTTTCATCATGAAGCCCATATGCTGAAACCTCACGTCTTCACAGAGCACCATATGGGGCAGCTGATTCTGAGAAAAGGGAAACCATACTTGTAATATTCTTGACCTGGGGTTAATATTTGAGAATCTTGAATGCACAAAAATAGCAATTGGAGTTTAGCTTATGTGACCCCCATGCATTGATACTGAACTGGTTCAAAGCTGCTGTCTTTATGAATTTGCGATATTAAGGAGCCCAGATGATTATTATTTTTTTTATATTGGGATCTTGCATTCTAAAATCAAATCTCCTGGTAAACTGTAGCTATGTACATTGCATAGGAGAAAAGGGTGAGGAGGAGAAAGATAAAGTTGTAATAGTATTCTCTTATAATGTAGAAATTATGAGTGCAGGGAAGTATAATTCATGAATGCCTCTTTAGAAGAGGTGATTTATTTACATAAGATTGTAATTATTTATTCATGGTTGTCTCTGTGAGGAATTTAAACTCAGCACAGAATGTCCGGGGTGTTACTTGGAGAGACTCCCCCAGGAAAGAGACTTGGGAGTGCTGGTCGACAGGTCGATGAAGCCATCTGCGCAATGCGTGGCGATGGCGAAAAGGGCAAATAGGATGCTAGGAATGATTAAGAAGGGGATCACGAACAGATCGGAGAAGGTTATAACGCCGCTGTACCGGGCCATGGTATTCCCTCACCTGGAATACTGCGTCCAGCACTGGTTGCCGTACATGATGAAGGACATGGTACTACTCGAAAGGGTCCAGAGAAGAGCAACTAAAATGGTTAAGGGACTGGAGGAGTTACCGTACAGTGAAAAATTAGAGAAACTGGGCCTCTTCTCCCTTGAAAAGAGGAGACTGAGAGGGGACATGATTGAAACATTCAAGATATTGAAGGGAATAGACTTAGTAGATAAAGACAGATTGTTTACCCTCTCCAAGATAGGGAGAACAAGAGGGCGCTCTCTAAAGTTGAAAGGGGATAGATTCCGTACAAATGTAAGGAAGTTCCTCTTCACCCAGAGAGTGGTGGAAAACTGGAACGCTCTTCCGGAGGCTGTTGTAGGGGAAAACACCCTCCAGGGATTCAAGACAAAGTTAGAGAAGTTCCTGTTGAACCGGAACGTCCACAGGTAGGGCTGGTCTCAGAGCACTGGTCTTTGACCTAGGGGCCGCCATGGGAGTGGACTGCTGGGCACGATGGACCATTGGTCTCACCCAGTAACGGCAATTCTTATGTTCTTAAACATGTGCCTGAGTGGGTTTTTTTCCACACAGTTCCACTCTGTCTTGGAACCCTGCAGTTACTGGCAAGGAGCAGTGTTTCTTGTAAGATTCTAGTTCTCTTTCCCTCAAGCTCTTGGTCTTTGTTCCTAGTGCTTGATGACCACTAACAGGTCAGATTTCAGGATATCCCTAATGAATATACATAAACAAAATAACCAAACAAGAGCTATGTTTCACACTGCTTCTTATGCTTATAAATAATTCATCATTTATTATAATAACTAGTCTTATAGCCCGTTACATTAACGGGTGCTAGAATATATGTGTGTGTGTCTGTCTTTATTTCTTTCTCTCTCTCTCCTTAGCCGCTTTCTGTATTTCTGTCTTTCTTTTTCCTTGGCTGTCCACTACCATCCCGCACCCCTCCTGACGCGACTCCCGCTGTCTTTCTTTCTGTCTGTCTCTGTCCCTGGCCCCCTTTGTCTGTTTGTCTTTCTGTATATGTCCCTGGCCCTGTGTCTTTCTTCTTTTCTTTCTGTCTCCCTTCCTCCCTCTGTTTCCCTCCCCCTTCCATTTCCCTCCCCCCACACCAGTTCCCTGTACAGCAGCATTAGCGTTTCCTCTACCCTCTTTCCCTTCCCACAGTGGTGACTACAAACGCGGGTCAGAGTCATTTGCCGCCGCCCCCCCTTCCGTTCCCGCGGACCTGACTGGCGATTTAAGCAGCGTGTGCATCAGTGTTCACACGCTGCTTCGGGTCCTTCTACTGCCCTGATTTACTCAGGCACGTCCAGAGCAAATCAGGGCAGTAGAAGGGCCCGAAGCAGCGTGTAAACACTGATGCATACGCTGTTTAAATCGCCAGTCGTGCCTGTGGGAACGGAAGGGGGGGGGGGGCGGCGGCAAATGATTCGGGTCCCGGGCAGCGGAAAGTTGCTGGGCTCCGCAGGCTTCCCCACCCCACCATCCTAACATCAAACTGATACCTGAGGCTGGCCACCACCACCACCACTTCCGCAGCTCGCTCGCGCTTCGGCCGGTAGGTGGAGATCAGGGAAGCTTTTGTGATGCGCGAACACGCAGCAGCAGGACGGACCAGAAGCCGCGCATGCGCACTTCCTATGTGTCGCTACAGCTCACGGAAAAGCGGCACACACTTAGGAAGTGCGCATGCGTGGCCTAGCATTTTATTATATTAGATATAGCACCATCAAAGCCTTTAACACATATTATAACATGATTTCATACTAAACATACACACAAATATTCTCCCAAACAGTGAAGTCCCCCCAATCTATCTAACACATAGAAAAAGTTAAAATTCATGAAAAGTTCATCCTTTCAATAAAACACTGTATTCAGTGCCTAATCTTGATGTATTTATTAGAATTGTATGTATTGCTTTCCTGTTGTTAGCCGCTTAGAACCTTCCCGGTCTTATATTTCTAGGAATTAATACATGATAAATGGCTTAACATGCTAATAAACAACGAGCCTTTTCCTTTAGACTGCCCTACAGTATTTTCTTAGTGTCCAGAAAGCTGTGAAGACATATTTGATCCCAAAGTTATTGTGGACTTCTTAAGAGTTTAAAAATATGATAGAATTGTAATACCTAAAAATTTATGGGATATCTATATTAGATTACTTCTATTTTATTTTCTTCTACTTTGAAATGATAACCATATTTGATTTACATACTCTGTTTTCTGTAATAAGTGGATTCTTGTGGATTTATTTGAAAGTGTATAAATAAAGAATTTTTTTAAAAAAACCTTCCCGGTATGGCGGCATATAAATAAATTATTATTATTGATCTTCATATCTGTATCAGTTCTTAATTATCTTCTGTACACCGTTGTCTAATATACACAAGAAAGATTTGCAGGCCTCCTACCTTCATTTAAGCTAATTTCTCTTTTGCATATTAATTAGGTCTGCATGGAGTGGAGTAGTGGCCTAGTAGGAGGTTGAGCAGCTGCCTCAGCACCCTGAAGTTGTGAGTTCAAGTCCCACTGAAGTTTCAGTAGTTAATATGAGGCAGGAGGTTACACAAGCAGAAAGACGTTGGAGGAAAACTAAGGATACAGATCTTTGGCGCAGCGAGGTTGAGTGGCACCTGGGGCAGTGGTGCCCCTCCCCCGTCCCTTTTTAACTTTGGTGCCAGCAGCCACCAACTTACTGTGCTTTGTCGCTCTGATGCTACTTCCTAGGCGCGGGTCCTGGAAGTGATATCAGAGAGAGCACCGAAGTCGACGCGGGTAGCAAGTTGGTGGCTGCTCACACTAAAGTTAAAAAGGAATGGGGGATGGGGAAGAGGGGGAAGTGGTGTGGAGTCAGGGAGTTAGTCTGTTTTCTGTTTTTAAATATTGTGAAACACAAAACCTATGGTATGCAGGATGTTTCTGTCAGGCTTTGGTCTTACTAATATTACTGCAGAAGATGTAGTTCTAGACCAGGCATGGCAATTTTATGGAACGAGATATCTGGAGTAATAAGATTCTTTAAAAATTTAGGAAATGTACAATTTAAGAAATTACTTAAAACGCATTCCTTTGTTCAAGCTTTTGGTTGATACCAGAACTTCTTGTTAGCCATGTGATGGTGGAGTAAGATCCTGAAGAAAAGATCAAGATCACATTGGATAGGATGATTTTTTACTGTTTTTTATTTATTTATTTTTGATAGCTATGTTTTATTTCATTGGTATTATGTGTTTTATTGTGAGCCGCTTAGGTCTTAAGTGGATTATAAATATTTTTAAATATTTTAAATAAAAAAAGAAAATCTGGATCAGCAATTGAAAAACAAAGTGTCATCATTGTTAGCTTCTTTTAATATTTACTCCCCTATCATCTTATCACATAAAAACCCCAGAACTAAAACAGCAGCCCTCCTGATCTTTGATCACTTTCTGGAGTATGAATGCTGGAATGGTGACCAACAGCTTTCTTGGTTCCTGATGATGCAAAAAAAAAAAAAAAAAAAAAAGATTATGCCTGCCTACCACTTGGGAGTTTACTATGCTCTGCATGTTAAATTCTAACACTGCAATTCCTTATTTAAACATTTTCAATGTTTTCAATATTGTGTGCTGTGTAAAGATGACACAAGACCTGTGACATTCCAGGAGATAAGATTTTCACCCATTCAAGGTTCTTTCAAAGAGAAAAACATTTCTTTTCTCTTACTCACATTTACACCACTGGCTTGAACCCTCCCTACCTTTTTTTTTTTCTAACATTAAGGGCTCCTTTCACAAAGGCGCGCTAGCGATTTTAGCATGCACTAGCCGCTACCGCCTCCTCTTGAGCAGGCGGTAGTTTTTCGGGTAGCACGCGCTAACCTATCTCATAGATTAAGGAGAACTCGGAGCCTATTCATTCACCCCCCTCTCAACGGAACAAGACGAAAGAAAATATACGACAGCCTTTTAGCGACACAAGCAGCAAAGATTGATCCCACCATCAACAACCTACTGATAAATTCAACAGACATCAAAATATTCCGAAAAGAAATCAAAACTCATCTCTTCAAAAAACACTTTCCATCATCATAACCCCTCAACAACAATAGAAAATACTCCCATGACCACCACCATCACCACAATAGCAATACATCAGAACCCTGACTCTTATTATTTCCATTCATCACAACAACCTACCAGAATCCTGATATTACTATATCTACTCATCACAACTACTTATCATAATCTACTATTAGCTTTCAAGTTCTTCCGAAAAACCCAGATTAACAATTGTATCTTGACACATTCTTGAATTTATGTACTGCACCGCTACTGGAAATGTCCAGTCTTATAAATTGTAATCCGCTTAGAACCGCAAGGCACAAGCGGAATATAAATCACTAATGTAATGTAATGTAATGTAATCCAGTTGTGCGCCAAAAATGCTAGTGCACCTTTGTGAAAGGAGCCCTAAGTATAAATTTTATTTCTTCAATAATTTTCATTAAAACTTCTATTCAATACTGCTTGATACTAAAACAGTGGTCTCTAACTTGCGGTCTGGGGGCCACGTGCGGCCCGCCAGATACTATTTTGAGGCCCTCAGTATGTTTTTCATAATCACAAAAGTAAAATAAAACAGTTTCTTGATCATATGTCTCTTTAGCTATACATTATATTATTATTAAGACTTAGCCAAAAGGAAAGATTTATAAACTATAAAGAGTTTTACCTCATGCAAAGTTGTCATTTCTGTAATAAGACATTAACCATTTTTTCTGCGGCCCTCCAAGTACCAACAAATCCAAAATGTGGCCCTGCAAAGGTTTGAGTTTGAGACCACTGTACTAAAGAGACTGTGTAATTCAGTCATAATACAGACTATTTAAGCCTCACAGTTCATTACAGCACATATGCACTTTTTGAAATGGTACTTTATGAAATGGCACTTTTAAGCAGTAGTAATTTTTATTTTCCGTTTCTAGCAAAAAAAAAAAAGTGCTTGTATTCAAATACCAAGCCATTTTTCAGGAATCGGGTGATCACTGTGGGATCTACCCCACAGTAGCCAGGCCCCCTAAAACCAGGCACAGAATCCATGAAAAGGAAGCACTGAGTGTGCAGAATCTGAGTACTTTCATTAATACTTGGGGAATATGGATTATTATTATTATTATTTTTTATCATGGAATGGAAAAGGTGCCGATACTCAGTACCCCTGAGAACTCCCTCAAAAAAAAGCCCTGAGTATATCTAAACTCCCATTCAATTCCAGGGCTCTCTGGACAGTATTGTATATCTTAGTGCTGAGCAGACATACACAAGTGATGATGAAATCAGATGAAGGGAAGCAGTGATATGACTAGGATTAGAACCCCGGACCATTCCTGGCCGTGCCTAGTGGCAGAATGACAAGCATCTCAAAATATCTGCGACATAATGACGGGAACAGCCATGCAGATGATAACATGCAATTGGAAGAGTTATGATAGACTTAGGGGGTCCTTTTACAAAGCTGCGCTAGTGGTTTTATCGCACACACCGGATTAGCGTGCGCTATAGCATGCGCTAGCCGGAAATCTACTGCCTGCTCAAAAGGAGGCGGTAATGGCTAGCGTGTGCGGCAATCTAGAGTGCTGTTCTGCGCATACTTGAGTATCTGATTGTAAAACCGCTTAGATAATCTTGATATGCGGTATATAACAACCTAATAATAAACTTGAAACATTAAGACCCTAGCACGGCTTTGTAAAAGGAGCCCTTAATTATACCTTCTGGTGGGCAAACTTATGTTCTAGCTACAAATATGAAAGAATGAATACTGAAATTTTAGGATATAGTAGTGCATTTAAAAGGGTGTGGAGTCCATTGACATCATTTATTGAGTCACAATAGTTGTCATGTACCTTTTCTTTTTATCTGTCTTCCTTACGCATCCGGGGTGGGAGGGAGGGAAATGGGAAAACTTTATAATTATTATTCATTATATCTATTTTATTGAAATTATACATGTGGTTTTATTTTTCATTAGTTAAGGGGAGGAAGGGGGGGGGGTGACAATGTTTATTGTTGAAATATTTGTATATTTAAAGTGCTTTTGTTTGATTCGTTTAAGTTTAAATTCACTATATTGCACTGTTAATAATTGAAAACTAATAAAGATTTACAAAAAAAAAAAATATCTGGAACATTTCTGTAATATGTACAAGTGAGTACAGTTTATGTTTTTATTTTTTTAGCCAAAAATATCCTGAAAGACATGGGCAACTGATCATCCTCTTGGTAGGAGGGGTCCGAACAAGCTGATCTCCAGCTCCGCCTTCAAGCTCTCTAATTGCTGATGTTGTGATGAGCAAAATATTGGTGGGGCCAGGGCCCCTGTGGCCTACTCCATTCTGCTGCCTAAGCTGAAAGACAGGAGCTAATAGGGAGATGTATAGCCCATGCTGAGACAAAAGCATACCCCCCCCCCCCCCCTAAAACAAAGATGATTTCAGTCTCTGGAGCCTCATCAAGCTCATATTTGGTGGATCATGGTGGAATACTTATCCTGCTGTATGGTTAGTTCTTCAGAGTTATACCAAGCCCATATGCTTTCACTAACAATATGCAGTGGCATTATGAATTAATTACAGCTGGGAGACATAAATTAAATATATATATACACACTTGTATCTCTACAGTTGCTCTAGGGAAGCCTCTGACTTTAATATAAGCTGCAGTTATGAACAAACCTACCATAGGCTGCCTGAAGAAACTGTATCGTATGCCAATTTCTGGCTCCTGCTGCTCCAGAGAGAGGAAATTTTTACAGCGGTAGCTTTTGTATTACTTTTATATAGAGCTTCCGAGGGAGCGGGAAATCAACTTTTCATGGCTCGTGAGATCAAACTTAGAAAGGCCACCCGGGATCTCTGTGGATAATGGGCTCGGAGGGTAAATAGGCTTATATTGGACACCTTTCTTTAATGGATTTATTTAAAGGTTGCTACAGAGATAGCATCATGGGCAACTTAAAACATTAACATCAGGTATCTGCAACTGGCTGAGCCAGTTTACAGTGCAGAGCAGTACCGGAGCGTAGGATGCTACTGAGTCAACATGCAAAGAAATTCTAGCACCTATTACAAATGAGTGATTTAGCCAGTTAAGCTTATTCTGAGAACTTTTTTTTTTAATTTTAATAACTTCTATTAAAGTTTTAACAGAAATACAGACCAAAGTGGACCACACATGTTTGTTCTTCACGGTGGCCCCAGCAAAATCAAAACAAGTCCCAACTGTTCCCCCCTCAACTTCCCCCCCCCCATCCCACACACAGTTACATATTCAGCAAGTAGCTACGGGCTCTAGGAGACAAGCTATCGAACACAGGAGACCAAATCTGTATATACCACCACCAAGCAGCCGGAGAGGCTCTCTTGATATCCAAACGCTCTATGCGTAACAATGCATAGACATCATTCTTCACTTTTTAACATCGCACAGTGGAAATTTGAATCTCTGCATGCTTTCTCGAGTAAATATGGGCTATCAGCTTTGGCTGCTGCCCACTGTAGCAGGGGAACTCAATGATGATAATTGCAGAGTTTTTTTTAATGTGTTTCTCAAATATGATTTAGATCTATTTTCCCTTCCACTTGGACTCACATTCTTTTTTTTTTTTTTATTCTTTATTTGATAATTTCTTAATACAATAATATTAGAAATCAGGAAAAAAGGCACATAGGAAAACATAACCAATCATTATAATTATTATACGTCTTTACAAGTCCAGATTACGGGGAGAGAAGATGCAGAAAATGCAATAAGAAAAACAACTTACATTGGCTGGAAATTTTAAATAAACCCTTTTACCACTTGGAGTGGATTTAAACTGATTTTTTCCTCAGGTTTGTTCAAAAGAAACCATTCTAACTGGCTTGGTTCCAAAAAAGTATAAGAATTATTTTCCCATGTTACAAGGCATTTAGAAGGAAACTTAAGGAAAAAGGAACCTTCTATTGACAGGACTTTAGGTCTCACCAAGAGAAAGGCCTTATGTCTAATTTGAGTCCACCTGGAAACATCTGGGAAAATTGAAATAGATTGACCATAAAATAATACAGTGGAACCTCGCTTTGCGAGTAATGCGATTTGCGAGTGTTTTGCAAGACGAGCAAAACACTCAGCAAACCTTTGTCTCACAAACTGAGCACCGCTCCAATAAACCAGCACTTACAGCTGCAGGCAGCGCCGCTTCAGGGGGATGCCTCCTCCGTCCGCCAGCCAGCCTTCCACGCTGGGTCACGCACAATGGCAATCATCGACGTTGTGCATGATCATACGCCATGTGCAGGTGGGACGGCGCTCGGCTGCGTGGGCTCAAAGGATCTCCAACATGGTGCGGAAGGCACCCAGTCTGGAAGGCTGGCTGGCGGATGGATGAGGCATCCCCCCGAAGCGGCACTGTGTGGGCTCAGGGGTTCTCCAGGGGCTGGCAGACGGAGGAGATATTTCCTTGAGACGATGCTGCAGCAACCGGCACCCGACAGGTGCACAGTGCCACCCCTCGCCACTTCCTCCCAGTTCCTTGGCACCTTTTGGGTTGAGAAACAAATTGTCAGCGTTGCCATTATGACCTATGGGGAAAGGTGCTTTGATATATGAGTACTTTAGATTATGAGCATGTTTCTGTAACAAATTATGCTCGTAAACCAAGGTACCACAGTGCTGACTTTTTTTTGGAAAAAAAACCCCTTCATAACAATTCTCTTTTTCTCCAAAGAAGATAATAATAATAATAATAATTTTATTTCTTATATACCACTATACCATAAGTTCGAAGCGGTTTACAAAGAAGGTCGTGCAGTGTTTACAGCAGGAGACATATGTTTACAACAAGATACATATGTTTGGAACAGGAAATAAGCTAGGAATTGGAACCAGGGATTTGAGATACATAAACTAAGTGGAAGAGTGTGCATAATAAGTCGGAATTACAATGAATAATATACAGGGAATTACAATTTGGAAGCGATAATGGGGGAAGTTTACAGAGAGGAGAGGATATTGCAAAGAGAGCAGGAACAAGATACAGGAACAGGAGATGATTACAATGCGATACAGATTAATACAAAGTGAGCAGGTACCGGGGAGGTTTACCATAGGATAAAGTGATTTACAGAGTGGACCAGTACAGGATTTTTACAGTAAGATACAGGATATTACAATTTGAACAGGATGCAAGAGTTAAACGCTGAATTACGGGAGGGAAATAAACAATGTGAGTAAGAGAGGAACCCAGCCATAAGCGTTGGAGGGGGAAGGAAGGGTGGGGTGGGCATTTGGAGGGGATACCTCTTATCTATACATTCTTGTGTATTTTCTAGGAACCTAGTAAGGTCTAAGCTATAAGGAGAAGAAATATTGTCCATATCTCCCTCAGGATTTTCCTCTCTAACACCCACAGGAATATAATAAGCATTTGTAATATCTCTATCATCTAGTGCAATCTGCAAAATCTCCTAAAGGTAAATTTAAAAGAACTTTCTGGGAGACAGAACATAAGAACAGAAGAATTGCCGCTGCTGGGTCAGACCAGTGGTCCATCATGCCCAGCAGTCTGCTCACGCAGCGGCCCTTAGGTCAAAGAGAAGTGCCTTACCTGCATTCGTTCTGGTTCAGAAGGAACTTGTCTAACATTGTCTTGAATCCCTGGAGGGTGTTTTCCCCTATTTTCTACAACTCTCTGAATGAAGAAGAACTTCCTTACGTTTGTACGGAATCTATTCCCTTTTAACTTTTGATAGAATTCTCTTGTTCTCTCTACCTTGGAGTGGGTGAACAGTCTGTCTTTATCTTCTAAGTCTATTCCCTTCAGTATCTTGAATGTTTCGATCATGTCCCCTCTCAGTCTCCTCTTTTCAAGGGAGAAAAGGCACAGTTTCTCTAATCTCTCGCTGTACGGCAACTCCTCCAGCCCCTTAACCATTTTATTCGCTCTTCTCTGGACCCTTTCGAGTAGTACCATGTCCTTCTTCATGTACGGCGACCAGTGCTGGATGCAGTATTCCAGGTGAGGGCGTACCATGGCCTAATACAGCGGCATGATAACCTTCTCCGATCTGTTCGTGATCCCTTTCTTAATCATTCCTAGCATTCTGTTCACCTTTTTCGCCGCCGCCACACATTGCGCGGACGGCTTCATCGACTTGTCGACCTGTACTCCCAAGTCTCTTTCCTGGGGGGGTGTCTCTCAGAGTACTGCCCTGGCCATCCTGTATTCGTGTATAAGATTTTTGTTACCGACATGCATCACCTTACACTTATCCACGTTGAACCTCATTTGCCATGTTGTGGCCCATTTCTCGAGTGTGTTTATGTCATGTTGCAGATCTTCACAATCCTCCCGCGTCTTCACTACTCTGAATAACTTTGTATCATCTGCAAATTTAATCACCTCACTCATACCAATTTCCAGATCGTTTATAAATATGTTGAAGAGCACGGGTCCAAGCACCGAACCCTGCAGCACTCCACTGGTGACACTTTTCCAGTCCCAATATTGTCCATTTACCCCCATTCTCTGCTTCTTATCCGCCAGCCAGTTTTTAATCCACGTGAATATTTCACCCTTGATTCCATGGCTCGCAATTTATCGAAGTAGTCATTCATGCGGAACCTTATCGAACGCCTTCTGACAATCCAGGTATGCAATGTCGACCAGGTCACTCTTGTCTATCTGCCTGTTTACTCCCTCGAAGAAGTGCAGTAAGTTTGTCAAGCAAGAGAGAATGAGTTATTTGAAAATTCAGACACCTCAAATTAAGTGCTGTCATTGAGTTTTCCATAGTTTCTAATTAGAATGGATCATTAAACAATTCTTAATTGCAGATATTTGTACTGTCTGACATAGTTTAACTCAAGCATCAATTTTTTTTCCAAGTTATTTCTCCATTATATTTCATTTAAAATCCTGTTCTTTAAATTTTTGAGAAACATCTCCAGAAAATTTTGTAAAACTCTGCAGATTACTTTGCAAATTACCATCCATGTTAACTATTGCTGACATAATATCATTCAAAGTAATTTCACTTCCCTCTGATATTGAAGTACTTATTGATTGATATTTAAGAGAGATAGGAGTTACAGCAGATATTGTACTAGACTTAACTCCTGTAGTATTAGTCCTGAGATATATCAGTAACATCCTGATCTTTAGACATGTGTCGTACAACCAACCTGGATTATACAGCCTCTGGTGACGACTCGAGTCTCCCTCCTGTCGGTTGTGGGGGAGAAGTAGAACCCTAAAACTAATGAATTATGCCCTATTGGAAACCATAGGAGGGACCTTACCTAGACACTACCAGGTCTACCCACTGCACTCATACAAAGACCCACTCATTCACTTAACACATAAAATCAAGAAAAAAAAGGAAATAAAGTGGAGAAAAAGCCTTAGTTTATCTTCATATGGCAAAAAACTCCACTTATAAACAACCATTAAGCAAGGTCCAAAATGTATCAGTTCACTCAGCAGTGAGAAACACTATAGTAGCCCTAGTAGGAACCACCTCAAAAAAAAATCTAGCACGCCAAATAACAAAACTTCAAAAAAAAATGTGAGTAAAGCAAGCAGCACATATATGAGTCTCAAACACAGTCAATAGTAAGCAGGAAAAAACAAACACTTAGCTGCAGACGGTGTCCAGGCTGTCTTCCATGCATCCAAAATGTGCAAGCCTGCCTGGCCCCGCAGCCACTCTTTCCCGACGCTTCTATGTGTGTGGATGTGAGCAGTTGGAGCACTTGGAGAGCCTCTACAGTTGCTGATGGAGTAGGCTGGAATCATTCCCCTGACGCAGCTCAGCAAAACGGAGGTTTCCCCCGTCGGGAAAGAGTGCTGTGAGGCCAGACAGGCTTGCACTTTTTGGATGCATGGAAGACAGCCTGGATACCATTTGCAGCTGTGTTTGTTTGTTTTTTCCTGCTTACCATTGACTGTGTTTGAGACTCATATATGTGCTGCTTGCTTTACTCACATTTTTTGAAGTTTTGTTATTTGGCGTGCTAGATTTTTTTTTGAAGTGGTTCCTACGAGGGCTACTATAGTGTTTCTCACTGCTGAGTGAACTGACCTTGCTTAATGGCTGTTTATAAGTGGAGTTTTTTGCCACATGAAGATGAACTGAGGCTTTTTCTCCACTTTTCTCCCTTTTTTTTCTTGTTTTTTGTGTGTTAAATGAATGAGTGGGTCTTGGTATGAGTGCAGTGGGTAGACCTGGTAGTGTCTAGATAGGTCCCTCCTATGGTTTCCAATGGGGCATAAATCATTAGTTTTAGGAGTTTTGCATGTCCTTCCTGAGATTTTTTTGGAGAAGTAGAACCCCCAGTTGATAGGGAGAAGTCTAAAAAGGAGGGTGGACCAGCAGTAATCGTTGGAGTCACTGGGATTAGATGTTTATCCATAGGGCCTTGAGTCTCCATAGAGACAATATGCCCCTTCATACCTCCCTTCCTTTTCCCCATCTCTATGGACAGAAACCTATCCAAAGCTCCAAATAAGCTCCGAAGGTGCTCCAAAGGTGCGTGCTCTTTTGGACACGCACCTTCAGAGCACGCGCCCTACGAGCACACGCCCGTGGCTGTATGCCATGGAGCGGATGCTGCTGATGTATTGTCCTGCAGGAGGACCCCGCGGTCACAGGAGTAGAGCAACTAGTCAAATGCCATTGGCTCCACGCTCCCCTGGATTCACATTCTTTCTGTATTCATCTCACTTATCCTCTCCTAAGATGTGACAGTGGATGGAGAAGGTGCTTTGGAAAGAGTTGGTGCCACAGAAAAAGCTTGGGCGTGACTTTCTTGGTTGTCAGGTTCCTCTGACTCAGGGCAGCCCCTGATTTCTCTCTGCAGAGCTTTAATTATGTTTGCTGTCAGAGAAGTAAAGCTGTAGAAATGGATGAAGCTGCAACTTTATTTTAAAACTGAATTGAGTGCATCTAAATTTCTGCAGCTGCTTTCAGAACTGGGTTTCATTCAATCTCAGTACAATCCAATAGGCAAAAGTAGATTTTTTTTTTCTTATTTAATGCGCCTAAATCAGAGACCCTAGAAGGGAGAATTATGTCAGTCATGTGTAAAGTATGCCTATTATTTATTTTATTTAAAAGATTTACAAACCGCTTAAAATCAAAGTGAAGTACAAAGATAACATAATATAAAATCAAACCACATGTACATCAGACAGCTTCATAGTAGACTTATCAAGCTGGAATTCTTACAGTATTCTTACAACATTCTTTCATTAACCCATTGGGACAATATAATGCCAAATTAGATCTTTGAAGGGGAAAAAAAACCCTGTAAACTCAAATGAATGCTAGAAAATATCCTTTATTTGATGGTCTCTGGCCGTTTCCCAATGGACAGGTGTCCACACTGCAAAAAAAATTGTTGTTTGGCATTAATTAGTATTATCAGTGACAAACTCTATAGAAAAGCCTCAGGCAGAAGTCTCCAAATTACTCTCTCACCTGCAGAGGTGGTTCCACTGGAGCAAGGTTGAGTTACATTAGTAGGGCAGGGGAAACTTGTGTTATGCTTTGTTTTGTGGCTAAATGTAAGGCTTATTTGAAAATAAATCAAGAAAATGTCCATTTGATTAAGGTATAGTTGAAAATATCTAACATATATTTTAGTGACAAGGGGAGGGGCGGGAACGCGGAGCAGGAAGCAGTGCCTAAGCAGCGCAGGGATAGCTGACGTCGCGATCCTGCTGCGGCTGCTTCATAGGTGGTGCAGGAAGGTCAGTGGGGCGAGCGGTCCTTCGGGGGTGGTGGGGACTGAACGGCAAGGCCGGGAGCATAGGTAGTGCTGCTTCATAGGTGGTGCGGGGAGGCCAGGGGGGCGAGCAGTCCTTCAGGGTGGGGCGGGTGGGCAGGCAGGCAGGCATTCAAGGGGGAGGGGGGTGACAGGCAGGCAGGCCTTCAAGGGGGGGGACAGGCCTTTGGGGGGGTGCAGACCTTCAAGGGGGAGGGACAGGCCTTCAAGGGGGGGCAGGCAGGCCTTCAAGGGGGGACAGGTCTACAAGGGGGTGGGCAGGCCTACAAGGGGGTAGGACAGGCCTTCAGGGGGGGTGCAGGCCTTCAGGGGGGGTGCAGGACTTCAAGGGGGGTGCAGGCCTTCAAGGGGGGACAGGCCTTCAAGGGGGGGACAGGCAGGCAGGCCTACAAGGGGGGGGACAGGCCTACAAGGGGGTGGGACAGGCCTTCAAGGGGGGACAGGCCTTCAGGGGGGTGCAGGCCTTTGGAGGGGTGCAGACCTTCAAGGGGGGGGACAGGCCTTCAAGGGGGGGACAGGCAGGCAGGTCTTCAAGGTGGGGGGACAGGCCTACAAGGGGGAGGGACAGGCCTTCAAGGGGGGGGACAGGCCTACAAGGGGGTGGGACAGGCCTTCAAGGGGGGTGCAGGCCTTCAAGGGGGGACAGGCAGACCTTTAAGGGGGGACAGGCCTTTGGGGGGGACCCTGGTTTAGAAGTACACGGAGGGAAGAGGGTGTTCAAAGAGACGTGCATATGCCAAACTTTGGGGGGGGATGAAGAAATAATGGGTCTGAAAATAGAGGAGAGGGAGAGAAATGATGGACCATGAGATTTAGGGAGGGAAGGAACTGAAAGGGAGAGAAATTGGACACAAGGGATGGTGTAGAGGAGGGATAGAGATACTGGATAGGAGGGTAATTGGGAAAAGAAAGGAAGAGATGGTGGACTCTGGGGTGGTGGGGAAGGAGGGAGAGATGCCAGATGAAAGGGTAGTTAAGAAAAGGTGGATCTGTGGAGGGAGATGAAAAAAAGGAAAGATACCAGACTTCCTGGGGAGGGAAGGGAAATGGAAAGGGAGGACAGAGTTGGCAGATGGATGGTTAGCACGCAGAAAGAAGAAAGAAGGAGACCCTGGCAAGCAAGTTATCAGAAGAAAACCAGAGCCTTGGACCAACAAGATTTGAAATATAACCAGACAACAAAAGGTAGAAAAATTAATTTTATTTTCTGTTTTGTGATTATAATATGTCAGATTTGAAATGTGTATCCTGACAGAGCTGGTGTTGGACTGCAAACGTGAGCTAGGATTTAACAGAGAGAGGAAAAGTCCTTTTTGTTTCTTTATTTTATTTACACCACAGCGCCAGTGTGGTTAGGAGAAGCCAAAGGGGGTGAAAAAGCTATAAAACCCACCAGGAGTTTTGAAAAAAATCACCCAACTGGGCAGGAAAATCGAATTGAAAAACCAATTCAATAGGCTGACTCGAATCAAAATTTTTTTTCCTGAATCTGGCAGCATTAGTTTGCGCTACTGTCTTAGACTTTAGGACCTGGGATTGGGGAGTGATGGCATCCTCAGTACTTTATAATGCAAGTGAAACGAGGATTTGGTCAGACTTTTGAAGGGTCTGCAGAAAAAAAAAATATTGTATAGGCCGGGGACATGAAACAGCAGGAAATTGGAACTTTTCTTCCTTCTATTTTTGTGAATGGAAAGGCTGAGGATGTCAGAGAGTTCAGTTAAAATATGTGCTTTATAAGAAAATATAATAATGTGTTTTATAAAGTTTATAGCATAGCTGGCCTACCCAGTGAGGTGTTTCTAGTGGTGGTGGTGGCAGCGTGTCAATGTGTTGAGAGGAAGAGGTGGTTCTGCTGAGCAAACTCTGGGCCCATTTCCACCCCCCAGTTAGTCCACTCCACTCAATTGGTTCACACACTGAGTGGGTCTTTGGGTGTTGTGTTGGGATCTCTTCCAGTGGTTTATCAGTATCTCCTTCTGGTCCAAGGAAGGAAACTTTGTTATCCTTAGCATTGACCTACAGAATATGTTTGTAACAGCGCTGCTTGTGTGGCATTAGGCTATGTAGTGATCGAAAGAAAAAAACAGACCTTTTCACATTTTTGCACTATATGGTGGGTGTATGAGGAGATTCACATTTCCTGTACAGCTAAGTCCATGTGAAGTTACCTAGTGCTGTATTTGACATCTAGCAAGGTCTCTGTTTGAAAGGAAAGATCTAAACTTAAAAATGAAGTGGCCAGAAGTTATGGTAAAAGCAGATAGTGTAGCTGGTTTTAAGAAAGATTTGGACAAATTCCTGGAGGAAAAGTCCATAATCTGTTATTAAGACATGGGGGAAGTGTCTGCTTGCCCTGGATCGGTAGCATGGAATGTTGCTACTCTTTCGGTTTTGACCAGGTATTAGTATCCTGGATTGGCTACCATGAGAATGGGCTACTGGGCATGATGGACCATTGGTCTGACCCAGTTAGGCTATTCTTATGTTATGTTCTCATCTGTAGGGGCCTTTGTTTTCACTTCTTATTTTAATGTATTTTTTTTCTGGGAACTTATCAGTGTTTTTTATAATGGGAACAAAAATGGAAGAGAATTAATGTGTGTGGGATGAGGGGGTAACTAATTTCTTCAGCTAAATAATTCAATCCACTTCAAACAGACATAGGAGAACTCACGCACCATTCACACACCCTCCAACCAAAAACGTCAAAAGAAAAAAACTGTTCGACAACCTTCTAGCCATTCGAGCTGCAACACTCGACCCCCAACCCTACAACCAATTGACATCGACCACATACTGCAAAACCTTCAAAAAGAAATAAAAACCCTTCTATTCAAAAAACACATAAAACCGAACTAACACAATCAGAACTGTCCCAAGCATCACCTGCAACTACTCCATATGTACTTCTGATGTCATGACAATTCAGACATAATTTATGTTATGTTATGTTTGGAATGTAAGAAAATTTTCACTGCCTGTTTCTATTCTGACCATTTATTCCATTTCATGGTCATTACAAAAAATATTTTTTTACATGGGGGGGGGGGTGTCAAAAAATGATGGGCCCCGGGTGCCACATACCCTAGGTACGCCACTGGCCTTGTTTACTATTATTTCTCTTGTATACTAAAAAAATTGAGATATTGCACCTCCCTGGTATTTGAGAAAAACATTTTCAGGGTTATGGATGGGTCATGCTCAGAAAGTGTTAGTTTCTACTCTCTCGCTATTCTATCCCTGCACTTTCAATCTCTTACCATCAAACACTGTCATTGTCCTGTCATAGTCTTACTCGTAGCTTTCAACAAGGGTCAATTATGGGAACAAAAAAAGCAGGTTTCAGTGATGTGTTATTCTGAGGCACCAATCAGAATTGCGAGGGCAAAGGCCCCCCTCGCTCTTCACAGTACAGCGAAATAAAGCCTGTATCATCTCTGCGTCTGCATGACTCAGTGTCTCAGTTGGCATTACCTTTCTGAATCCTCCATCAGTCACTGTGACAGTGGATCACTGCAGTGCAACAGCCGAGGTTCAAGACATAGGCAGCTGGCCCACCCACCAGTCAGATATAGTGGTGGCTTTGCACACAAATGTTTTGCCTACAAGTGGGCCATATGTAATATGATAATAAATCAAATCTTATTACAATGTAGAGCTGGATTTTATGTGCTATAAACTGAAAACTGTAGCCCTTGAAAGCCGAAGAGTCTAAGACAGTAAATCTATAGAATGTTAGTCTCCCGGTAGAGATGGTGGAGACAAAGACTGTCTGAATCCAAGAAAGCGTGGGACAGGCATGTGAGATCTCTTAGGGAGATGAGGAGATAGTGGATGTAGATGGGCAGACTGGATGGGCCATTTGACCTTTATTTGCCATCATGTTTCTGTTTCTAGTCAAGTCACATCCTGTCAGTAGCGTAGCAGGGGTGAGAGGCTCCCGGGGCAGTGATGCTCGTCCCCCACTCTCTTCTCCACCTCTCCTACCGCACCTGCACCGCTTCCCTTCCCCGTACCTTTGCAATGTTCCTGGCGTAAGTAGCAATATCCAATCTGCTGTCGTGCCAGCGTCTGGTTCTTCCTCCAATGTCACTTCCTGGGTGTGGGTCCAGGAAGTGGCATCAGAGGAAGAGCTGACGCTGGCCCAACAGCAGGTCGGGGATTGCTGCTCATGTCATGAACATTACAGAGGTATGGGAGAAGGGAAGCAGCACACATGCGTGGCAGTGGGGGGCTGGGGAAGGAGTGGGGGGCTGGGATAGGAGCGGAGGGGGGGCGGAGAGGAGGATGGGTGACTGCGTCCTCACCAAGATGGCACCTGGGGCGAACTGCCCCATCCTTACTATACCACTTCATCCAGTACAGAGGAAATTTGTAAAGATGCTTTAATGAATGAAACCGGCATGTAGAAGTTTCTTTTTACTACAGCAGAAATATCACGTCATTTCTCTCAAATCCTTAAGACAGAGGTTTACAAAAATTACACTTGAGTATCCTGCCTATCCAACAGAGAACAAGGCATTTTAAGTGGTCATAGAGGTAAAACACTCGGACTCTAAGTTGGTAGTCATATGAGGCACTGTAGGATCACGCTCACAGAATGCAAGCCCTCAAGCTTCAAGTTAGCACAGGAGATGATGTTGCTTTGTTCAACAAGATTACGAGGGGCCGCTGAAAAATTCTCAGCCCAGTCAAGAAGAGAATGATGTGGAGCCATGAAAGTTACAAATTATTCCACGTTTTTCTTGACATGACATGAAACAAAAAGTGTCAAGAAAAGTGTGGATTTGTTCAGAAATTAGTTTGCCAAGGGTGCAATATCATAAACTTATCCACGTAGTCTGAAAGTTGGTTGGAGACCACTTTCTTCAGAATTTTAGACTCTGCAAAGATTAGAAATGGGACTGAAATTTTTTAGTAGTGATGTATCAGCAGATGGACTCTTCAAAATTGGAGAGACATTTGCAATCTTCCAAACTGAAGGAACTGTGCCATTTTGTAGACTTAAAGTGACAAGATGTAACACCATTGATAATAACCCATATCTAGGAATTTCCAGCCAGTTAGAAGGAAATGGGTCTAACAAAGATGTTGTTACAGCCAAACCTTGGTTTGCGAGTATAATTCATTCCAAAAGCATGCTTGTAATCCAAATGATTTTTCCAGAACTCTCAGAGGGTAAGGTTTGTTCCATCGGTTACCTCAAAGCATCGCTGAAATAGTGCTTTGGCGTAAAGCTTTTTAAAGTTCAAAATGACCTGCTGGTCCATGGGCTGGAGTAGTGGAGTCATATTGGGAGGAAGGAACTTGTCCTTAATGAACTCAAATTCCTCCAGTAAGTCATCCTCTAGGCCTGGAGGATGAGTAGGAGCATTATCCATAATCAGCAAGACTTTGAGTGGTAGATTCTTTTTCAAAAGGTATTTCATCACTGCAGGACTGAAGACCTCATTGACCCACTCAACGAACAAGATATGAGTGACCCAAGCCCTGCTGTTGGACCTCCACATAATGTTTAACTGGCTTTTCTGCACCTTGTATTTCTTGAACTCTTGTGGATTCTCGGAATGATACACA
The DNA here is from genome assembly GCF_902459505.1 of Geotrypetes seraphini. Lineage (NCBI taxonomy): Eukaryota > Metazoa > Chordata > Amphibia > Gymnophiona > Dermophiidae > Geotrypetes > Geotrypetes seraphini. The sequence goes on from NC_047084.1 coordinate 361,005,023, forward strand.
AGCAGGGGTTTGACTTTAAAATCCCTACTTGCATTAGCACAGAGCAAGAGGGTGAGACGGTCTTTCATGGGCTTATGACCGGGTATTGCATTCTCTTCTGCTGTAATGTAGGTCCTCTTAGGCATCTTTTTCCAAAAAATCCCTGTCTCATCGCAGTTAAAAACTTGCTGCAGCAGGTAACACTCAGAAACTATGAGCTCTGGAAATCAGCAGCCTGAGCATCCGAACTCGCAGCCTCTCCATGCCTCATAACACTATGGATGCCACTTCTCTTCTTAAAGTTATCAAACCATCCCCTGCTCACCTTGAAGCCTTCTTCATTTTCTGTCGATGTACCTGGCAGTTTACGAGTTGCTTCTCATTTATTCATAGGAGAAGCAACTTTTCTACATCTTCCAGAACTCATGGCCATTGCTTTGATACTCTTGTGACTCCTTTAGCTGCACTAGCCTCCTTAAATTTTCTTTTTTTAATATTGTGTAAATCGTTGATGTAGATTTGTTATAAAATCTTGCTAATTTCAGCCACTCGCATACCTCGTTCATGTTTCTAGATGATTTCCTTCTTAACTTCCACCGTAATCACCTCCTTTTCTTACCGCCTTCCTTTTCATGCTTTTTCTTTGAAGGGGCCATTTTCTCAGCTCAATCACCGTACTGGCCAGAATAGGCTCCATCGTATTGCACACACGTGTTATGTATTCCTGTGCATAAGTTGTGCGTGTAAGTTTGCACCAAACATAACCCTCCTGGAGGCATAAGTTCATCTTGAGCAGCATACAAATCATACCCTGCTGCCCCCTATAAGCCTATGTAGGAGCAGCTGCCTGGGCAGACAGGCAAACAAATTGCAAGATGGATTGTCTTGTCTCTCTATGCCAGCGCTGTCTATATCGTTGATTGAATCTCCTAGCTCTCATGACTGCCTGAAGGTACCTCTTTACCACTTGCAAGGAGTCCTCTATGGAGGTTGGGCCAGTCTCTCCCCAAAATTAGGGAGAAGGGCGCATTTTTAATCACGGCCACTAATAGAGTATACTTTCTACCCTCGTATTCCACTGTGAGCCAATACTACAGGCAATGTTTTGTGGCTCCATGAACCCAAGTGATGGGCACCAGTGACGGGCCTCGGTAGGAACTTTTACTTCCCCGTACTGCCTGCCAACATGCACCAAATATCAGGATTTGATCAGCCCCTGAATCTAATAAGGCCCAGGTGGGTTGTCCTTCTAAGGCCACCCTAAGGTGATAATTGTTCCAGAACCCAGAATCCTGGACCCCTTGGGAACCAAACTCCCTTTGCACCCTATAGTCTCTTTGCAAATGCCCAGCTTTCCCACATTTATAGCATGTCATGTCCCTCCTAGACCCTCCTCGCTTAACAAAGGGTGTCCTAGGTGATATACCCAAAGCTGCTACTTGTCTGACCTCACTGTCAGGGTAGGTTTTATTTGGAGTTCTAGTATTCCCCTCTGCCCCAGGATATGGCGCACTAGCATCTAGGAAATTCTCCATTACTTCAACCACTTGGGCAAGATCTCTTCCTCCCTGCCTCCTGACCCACCCTTGAATAATTCTTGGGCAAATCTTCTATAAACTGTTCCCTAAGGATTTTAGTGAACAATGCCCGTGGGTCAGTTAGGCAGGACTGCAACCACCGGTAATATTCTTTTGTGAGACCTAGAGTTTCTAATATGTGGGTTTTAACTCAATCATACTCAGTGACATGATCTGGGCTTAGAGTCTGGTATGTTGACAGAGCCTTCCCCGCCAGACAGGGCACCAATATTATGGCTCACTGGCTTGCCGGCCACCCTGCGGCTGTAGCCACATGCTCAAAGATGTTGAGAAAGTCATCTGCTGCATCCGGCAGGCCCATTTTACACAGCGTCAAAAACTGCAGAGGGTTAGGTCCTACCTGATTCTGGATGCTTGTCCCTGGTACATTTTCCTCAACAGGCAACTTTGACTAGTTCCCGATTGGAGTGGATCACTGCATGCAGGTCCTCCATCAGCTGTTGTCTCCCAGCGTCCAACACAGCGGCCAAATGCTTAGCATCCATCCTGGAACACAAAGCAAAAAAGAAAACACACCAAGTGTAGCTCCTCCAAGAAATGAATTCTTTCCCAGCTCAGCTAGGAGACCCCTTTACTCCAAGTATCCTTTCTAGCCCCTTTCCAGGTACCTCTCACCTTAGGGACTGAAGAGTTAGTGCCTTTGGGATCTCAGGGCGACCCCCCACCACAGGTTGCTGATGCTTCTGACTTCTCTGGAACCGGCACTCTGCTCCGCTGGCCCTTGCTGCGTTCTCCACACTGCTCGGTTACTCTCTCACGCATACTCAGCTGTTGCTCCCACATAGTAATCCAACCATCAACTGGGACACAGGAATACCACTTTGTAACAGGAATTAAAAAAAAAAAATGGTTTACCACTTCCCAAAAACAAAAAGTACAACAGGGAACAAAATAAAAATTCTTGCTGGGTCTACTAGGAGGCAGTAAAATCCCATGATGATATCACTTATGTGGGACAGGATCCTCACTAGGCCTCATAGTCCCTCTGAATCACTGTCCCAGAGAAGAAAAAAAGGCCATGGAACACAGCTCTCAGTGCCTCCCACAGACTGCACACTGAGACTCCCTTGTTGTATAATGCAGAAAACACTTTAATGGCAAAACAAAAACTCAAACAGAATGGTAGGTATGGCACGAGCTCCCAAGGACTCCATCATCCTTCACAGCTTCCCACACTTGAGCTCTTAAGCACATTGTTCACCTTTAGCTCTAAATATGTCACTAAAGTCCAAACTCAGCACAACCAGTGCAATGAGTAAATCCAACTTTCACAACAAAATTCCAAAACTTTTTTATTGGCCACACTAGCTGGCCTATTAAAATAGTGCATTTAAATAAATGTTTTCCTTTTGAAAAGCACACCTGTTTCCCTTTTGAAAAGCATAATCTCTGGCTCTGGCTCTTGCTGAAGCTCTGTTGGGTCAGCCGAATTCCCCAACAGGCTGAGAGGAGATAGGCCTGTACACCACTGGTATTGCTGCCCTCCCAAAAGTCAGGCCCAGGTTTTATTCCTCACCCCCAAAGCACAACTCAGAGCAGTGCACAAGCTGCTTCCAAAATAAAACCAAAAATGCAGTTACTGCTTTATTGTTCTTTTGGGTGGCTGGACATACCTCACAATGTCACCAGCACAAACACTCAGGCATGTTTCGAAAAAAAAACAAACAAACAACAAAACACAAAAAAACTGAAAACTCCAGTGAAAGGAAAAAATAAACTGCTTGGCTTAACAGCCTACTCACAGTCCATCTGTTGTTCACTGAATCAGGCAAAACATAGTCCTCTTGACTCTCCATAGCATACTCCTTGGGCTGGGCTTCTGTGACCGGCTTAGTATGGCTTTCATCAAGTTCCTCCATTTCCCAGTCAAAAAGGTCTGTGGGGGAACTGCCTTGTGCTGACTCCGGTTCAGCTGGAAGGACTGGCCTCCTTCCCAGCCTACGTTCAGCTGCTTGTTCCAGCTGTTTCCCTCCCCCCTCTGTCGAGGAAAGCTCAGGAAATGGAAACCTCTGCATCCAGCCACACCCCCTCCTAGCAGGGACAGGCAAGATCTTTAAAGGGCCCTGCACTTTGAATGTCAGCCTGAGCTCTGGGCATTCTTAAAGGGGCAGGCTCCTGCCTAAACCTGTGCACAGGATTTCTATACCCTTCAGGATGTTTCCTAGACCTGATGACAGAGTTTTTAATGGGGCTTGCAGGATCTTTCTCCCCATTTCTGGTAGGGCTAGCGGGATTCCTGTCACAGTGTGTGTGGCTAATTTTGAGAGTTAGCCTGGGCTGCTATCTGTATAGTTATGCAGAATGCCTTCACTCCACCATGCACTATCCAGAAAGTGCTTTAGGGGTCCTTTTACTAAGGCATGCTAACCGAATTAGCAAGCGCTAATTGATTTAGCGTGCACTAAAGATTAGCATGCGCTAAATTCTAAGGTGCCCATAGAATAAAATGGGTGCTTTAGCATTTAGTGTGTGCTATATCAGATAGCACACCTTAGTAAAAGGACCCTATAGTACGTAGAGGGATATGAATATAGAGCTACTGATAATTCACAATTAAGGGACTTATATGTTTAGTGGTCACTGTTAAACAAACAAGTTCCTTTGAATACTGGCCCATAAGACTCCAGTATTAGAAATGTGGATAAATGGGCTTATGATTTCAACTTACTTCAGAAAAATAAATATATGGCCAGGGATAATCTTTGAAAATATTGAGGTTCATATCCAAAGGCAAATCATTCTGTTTAAAATATTTTGGCTGGATGTCTTGGGATCTGATCAAATGTTTTCAGTTTAGGAGAAAGTGCGACACGGGGAGACATCTGGATAGCACTGAAATTCAGCATTTTAAGGAGTTTATCCATTTGAGGAGGATTGCATGAATAGCTGTAAATAGCCATTGTTAAAAGTTGCAAAACAGATATAGGTAAAAGGAAATTTTGTTCACTTTATTCTTGTATGTCATGCAATAATGAATTGTTTCTGTAACCTACTATATTATGTCCATGTTTCATTCAATATATAGTTTAAACTATGAGCTGAACTGAATTTGAGTATATACTACTACTAAGATTAATATAAAATGATCATGAAACAGATTCAGGTTGGTGGAGTGCTATGTTTGGGAAGGAGCAGGGATTGCTCACATTAAAATAATGGAAGGTTACCCATTTTCCTCTCTGTGTGTGGCAAAAGCTGAGCAGCCAACACTTTGGTATGTTCAAGTAGCTGTGTAGGGTGAGGAAACCTTACAATTGTATGTACGTAATGAACATGTGAACCGTTGAGCAAAAAAGGTCCTAAAAGTGAAAAATAACAGAGATAAAGGCTATAAAAGTTTGAAGGGTACATTTGGACTACTTTCATTTTTTGAAAGTTTTGTTTACTATAGGGTCAGAAGAACGGGACTATGCAATTTTTATACAACTTTGATGTTTTTCATGTTCTACATCCTAAAATCTGCAGGTACCTAAAGTGGAGTACACTTTCCCCTCCGAATCTGCGGTTTCAGCATCCGCTATTTGCGATTTTAAACCAAAACAACCATTTAAATTTTTTTGGGCTATTTTAAGCCCTGTAAGCCCCCCCTTAAGCCTTACCTGGTGGTCTAGCAGGTTTTTGGGGCAGGAGCGATCTTCCCATGCTCCTGTCCCGTGAAGATCGCTCATAGGAAATGGCTGCCTTGAGCTCCCGTAGTCTCTCGAAACTACGACGGGAGCTCAAGGCAGCCATTTCCTATGAGCAATCTGCAAGGGGCAGGCGCATGGGAAGATCGCTCGTGCCCCGAAAACCCGCTAGACCACTAGGTAAGCTTAAGGGGGGCTTACTGGGCTTAAAATAGCCGGGGGTAAGTGGAGGTTAGGGGCAGAACTGGCCCGAATATTATTCACGGTTTTTTAATATTCGTGGGCCGGATCTGCCCCTAACCCCCGCGAATACGGAGGGAGAAGTGTATTCATTTCTGGAGTAAATTACTTTTTAAAATTGATAATCATTTCTCATTTTTAAAGTCTACAAAGGAGGCTGAAATTTGGCGGGATTATGCAGTTGATATTCCTCTATCTTGTGGTATAAATAAGTCACATACCCCACTTTTGATATCTTTTCACTCAGTGGGTCACATTTATACACAGTGTTGTATATATCAGGAAAGCCTTATTAATGACAATTTGTTTCTCTTCACTGTCTTAGAAAGTGTCATTTTAAAATCCCCTTTTCATATTTAAGACCTTAGTTTTTCATATTGAGCAGTGTATTGCTTATTTCTTATAGATCACCCTTACCTCCCAATAATATAATACAATTTTCTCAATTTGTCAAATTCAGCACAAATGTCTTTATTGCACCCAGCAGCACTTCTGTGTAGTTGCACGGTGAACTTTGTGTTATGGTCTTTTTGGTATGTTTCCCATACCATATTATCTTTTAAATTTGCGCTGCGCACTTCTTAGGTTTTCTCTTTCATGGATCTTTAGTATAAAGTGTGCTTGGCCCTGGGTTTTTTTTTTTTTAAGGCAGGTGAGACAGAGCTCACACAGAATCCTTTTCTCGTCACTTTTCTGCTAAAGCTTTAGAAGCAGTCCTTGCATTTACCCAGCATGAGATCTTCTTTCATTCCCCATTAAGGCGATCTTCGCTTCTGAAGAGCCTTTCCAGCTAGGATAGATGCCTTTAATGACTCTGGAAACCATTCATCATGTGAAGGCTGTAAAAAGTTATCCACTGAAAATAAATTATATATTTAAATACAGAAACTGATAGAAGAAAGTGTTTGATAACTAAGTTATCAGGACCCAGAAAAGTTACAGGAGTAAGTGTTAGACAGTTGAAGCATTTTACTTTAGACGGCTATAACTGAGTCAAAGGGAAAGGGACCAGGTTTATAGAGGGACTTTTCTTAACTGAATTTGTGGCATTCCATATTGGAAATCAAACAAATCAGTGGAAAATTATTTATGTCAACCTGTAGTATGCATAAGGTCCAGAAACAGAGGTCAACTATAGCACATAGAGACCTAAGGAAAGATCTCAGAAATACCACACCGGATGGATGGATACAAATTGAACACCAACAAATTGGAATTAATGCCTCTAAACTGCACTGAAGACAAATAAACTATTGTATCCTTTGGATTCATCTGGAACATATGCAAATTGAAATATTTAGGTCTTATTATAGGTCCAACATTAAAGGATATTGAATGACTAAATACAGAGTATTTATTAACTCTGATAAAAGACCTACACATGATGGTCACCTCTAAAAATCACCTGGTGGGGTCAACTTGCCACTATTAAAATGATGATCCAACCAAAGGTTAATTATGTGTTAAGCATGCTGCCCTACCCTTTAAACAAAAGAATATATAATAATATAGAAAATTCTGAAACAAAGCAACCAAATTGGTCACCAGACTAATATTTTGAAAAAAAAAAAGCTTTCTGTTTAAATGAAAACTGACAGATCCAAAGCGGTATTCAACCCTTTTGGATACATACTCTGCAGTTTAAAAATCCATCGGGATTCCCTTTGTTTAAGTCATTTAATTCTATCCCCAAAGTACTTAAAAAGTGCCTTAAAGTGCAACTAGTCAAATACTTTTACATATGTACTAAAGGCTTATGACTTATCTCAGGTTTTATGATCAGGGAAACTTGGATCCGACAAGTTTCGCGTATTCAATGCTTTATCAAGGATCGTTTCCCGACATGAATGGTTTTTAAATAATCTTGAGCAAAAATGGATTTATAAAATTAATTCTGTAGTGCCCAGGGGTTTGAATTTAGCTTTAGAATGGGCTTCTCTATTTTGATCTGAATGTCTGGTAATGATGACTTCAAGGGTCAGCTGATTTGAAGGGAGTATAAAGAGGCAGAGAAAAAAGCCGCCACCATCTTGACACATTGTAAATGAATGGTCGGAGTGATTCTGGTGAGTACTAGGATAATTTTTGATTATATATATATATATATATATATATATATATATATATATATATATATATATATATATATATATATATATATATATATATATTTATTTATTTAATCTAATATGTTTTTTACTTTTCTAGGGAAACGATCCTTGATAAAGCAATGAATGTGCGAAACATGTCGGATCCGAGTTTCCCCGATCATAAAAACTGAGATAAGTCATAAGCCTTTAGTACATATGTAAAAGTATTTGACTAGTAGCACTTGCATACTTTTGAAAATTCAAGTACATGTCTGCAAATTAACCAGAAAAACGGTGCACCTCAAATTTCTGTCTTTACAAATTTGGGACAATATGAACTTTTCTCTAGTGTGCACAGTTGGAAAATTGCCCCATAGGCCTGCAAGATCATTAAAAAAAAAAATCCTTGTGGTACTTTCTTTTGAAAACCTGTTGTCTGGTAAGAACCACAGATAAAGAATGCAATGAAGATTGACCAAAATGTTAAAGGGAATGGAACTCTTTTTGCATGTGGAAAGGTTAAAGATGTTAGGGCTTTTCAGCATAGAAAAGAGATGGTTAAGAGGAGATATGATTGAGGTCTACAAAATCCTAAGTGGTGTAGAACACCTACTCTTTTCATAAAGTACAAAGACCAGGGAACACTCAATGATATTACATAGAAATACTTTTAAAACAAATAGACGGGAATATTATTGTATTCAAAGAATAGTTACTAGTCGCTCTTGTCACTTGATAGCATATGACCATAAGAATTGCCATGCTGGGACAGACCCAGTATCCTGTTTCCAACAGTGGCCATCCCAGGTCCCAAGTTCCTAGCTAGATCCTAAAATTGCATCAGAAATCCCTAATGGTAGTCTTTTGGAGGTCTTTATTTCTCTCTCAGTTCTTTGATGTCTTGCTGCCAGTATTTGTGCTACTTTATTCAGTTTTGTTTACCATCCTGCCAGGGGAGCTCAGAACAGTTTACATGAATTTATTCAGGTACTCGGACATTTTTTCCTGTCTGTCCTGGTGGGCTCACAATCTATCTAATGTGTCTGGGGCAATGGGGAGATTAGATGACTTGCCCAGGGTCAGAAGGAGCAGCACGGGGTTTGAACCCACAACCTCAGGGTGTTGAGGCTGTAAGCTTTAACCACTGCAGCACACTCTCCCCCTTTTCTGCAAAGAATCATTTGAAAATTGCACCCTAAATACTTTTTTGGGATGATACTACCCATCCCATTCTACTAGGCTTAAGTTACCCCAAATCCTAAATCTTCTCCCCATTTCCTTGTCTTCCAATATGGATCCTGATTGGGTTCTCTGTGTAAAAAGGGCATGCCATTTCTAATGCAATTCTTTTATAGGCTTCTCCATCTGTCATATTAAATAAGTCTGTAAAAGCACGGAAAGCTGCTGTCTGTAGTACTATGCTTTCCTTTAATCTAAAATATGATTGCAAAATGAATATTATCAGATACATTAGGCATGTCCTCCATTTTAGGGAATTAGTGCAATTAAACTGATGTAAAATATCAAATTTCTCATAGTTTAAAAATGTATTTGCAGTGGGATTTATCAGCTAAAGTCCAATAAAGTGTGACTCTAATTCTCTGCTGGATGACTTTCACTCCTGACTTTCTATCCAATAGTCTGTCTGAAAGACTGATTAAAAAAAAATATAAATAAATAAAAGACTGAAACAAGAATGTGTTAAAAGGGAAAAGCAAGGACTCAAATTAATTTAGGAATGTGTGAACCAGTTAAGTTCTTTTGCTGTGAAACAGAAGTCTGACTGAGTGTCTTCAGATAGCCCTATGACTATTTGGAACTTTTAATTGTTTTGTGATGATTTTATTATGTATGCTATGTTGTGCTCTGCTGTGTGAAAGATGGATTAATAGAACAAAAAAGAGAGAGAGAGAGCAAAAAAAGAGTATGAAGGGACACTGTTAAGAATCTAAGGAGACACCTCCGAGCAGCTGAATAGAACTCTCTAAAAGGGTGTCGGAAATGTCTTGTCTTAGCTGATAATTTAAATGATATGCACGTGTCTGGGTCTTTTCTGTCATTTTTCTGAAATGGTATCAGATAGCACCTAAAAGAGGCAAACATAAAAGCCTTTTGTAGTCATGGATATCTGACCTTTGGCTAAGTACTGGGCTGTCTTTATAATACCACCTGCTGGTCCCTAAATGCTTTCAGGCTGAAAAAAAAAGGGTTAATTCTATTTGCACTGGTATAGCGATACTAAGTGGAAGATATTAGGTTTCAAGAAATTATGTTCAAAGACCACTATTTCTCAACACTTGAGCTATTTAGCAGTTATGTTTGCCTAGTGCAATGAAATCTGCCATTAAAGATCACTAATAGGTCACATTTTTCTGACTTTGATATACAGTATACTGTGTCAGGTCTTATATAATGTTCACATATATGTCTAAAGAACACAAAATAGAACCCAAAAATGTATAGGGAGGAAAAATATATAACTGCTGCCAAACCTCCCCAACCCCAAGAAAACCAACTGACAAGGGGGAGAGACAAGAAGAAACCTCAATCTAAATTAATCAGCAAATTGCACATAGTGTGAAACAGGAGAACCCTCAGTAACACAGCCACCCACTAAGGGAAAGGCTGTCACCGGCTGACACTCAGAAAGAGTGTAAACTGTGAAACATCCCCGGGTTCTTCCTGTGAGTGAGAATAAATCAAGTGCACCCCCAAAAAGTGCTACGTGTGAAAAAAGATTCTAGAAATCAAAAAAACACACTATGAGGTTAAGAAATTCTTGTCTCTACTCCTTGCCAGGGGGGCCAAACAAGGAAGGAAAGTGTCCAAATCTGTCCAAATCAGAACCAAGCCAGTCAATAAATGGAAGTACTTAGCTTCTTTAGACTGTAGAACAGCCAGCCGATGTGTAACATCATCCGTCCAACGGGACTCCGTTTCGGGGGTGCACACCCCCTTCCTCAGGAACAACTGGACTGTAATAAGACTGGTGATTCCTCCGGCGTGGCTTGGAAAGTAAGGCAGAAAATGGCCATTTTCTGCCTTACTTTCCAAGCCACGCCGGAGGAATCACCAGTCTTATTACAGTCCAGTTGTTCCTGAGGAAGGGGGTGTGCACCCCCGAAACGGAGTCCCGTTGGACGGATGATGTTACACATCGGCTGGCTGTTCTACAGTCTAAAGAAGCTAAGTACTTCCATTTATTGACTGGCTTGGTTCTGATTTGGACAGATTTGGACACTTTCCTTCCTTGTTTGGCCCCCCTGGCAAGGAGTAGAGACAAGAATTTCTTAACCTCATAGTGTGTTTTTTTGATTTCTAGAATCTTTTTTCACACGTAGCACTTTTTGGGGGTGCACTTGATTTATTCTCACTCACAGGAAGAACCCGGGGATGTTTCACAGTTTACACTCTTTCTGAGTGTCAGCCGGTGACAGCCTTTCCCTTAGTGGGTGGCTGTGTTACTGAGGGTTCTCCTGTTTCACACTATGTGCAATTTGCTGATTAATTTAGATTGAGGTTTCTTCTTGTCTCTCCCCCTTGTCAGTTGGTTTTCTTGGGGTTGGGGAGGTTTGGCAACACATATATGTCTGGCATATATGAAATGGTTTCTGTGTACCTCATGCCTCTTGACTGCTGAGTCACTAAATTGGAGTCTCATGAAAAACTTTACTGTATAACATTTTTTTCATGCTGGTTCCTGCAACAGGATTGAGTTATATAGTATCCCTACAAGAGATAATTTTATAAGTTCTCACATTTGCCTGAAGTCTCTTTTAGAGAAGAACTTTAGCCCTCTGTTATATAGTTCCAAACCCAAATGCATGACCCCATATTGTTTGTATAACCTCATCACCATCAAACTTAAGGCCATTCATCAAGCTTTTCAAGATTCTTCCTCATGTTTTCCAGGCCTTTCAGGATGTCCACCCTTTGCAGAATTTGGTATTATCTACAAAAACCTACATCTTTCCCAATAGCCCTTCTGCAGTATTGCTTATGTGAAAATTAACAAGAAACAGGCCAGGAACATAAAAACATAGGGGGTAATATTCAGCCGGCAGCAGTCAGTGGTTTTTCAAATGCTAACTGCCACAAGCTTTTTATACCTGAATATTCAGAACCAGTATCAGAATACTGGCCGATACTGAATTTTTGTGTATGGGTTGGCTGGCACCATTCATCTGGATACTGACAATTTTCAGGCTAGTACCCGAATCAGTAATTGGATAAAGTTAGGACAGCTATTTTCCTGTCCTAATTCATCCAGGCAGTTACCAGGTAAGCAAACTGAATATTGCTGCTACTCAGGTGCCTCCCAACTCAGCCAAAGCTTCACCTATCAAATAGTGGACTAAGCAAATGGCAAGGCAAATGCTCTATCCAAGATGGAGCAAGTGCATAAAACAGACTATTGCTTGTAGAGGTATGCCATTCGGCACGGCTGTCAATCAACCTCTAGGTGCCATTTACAGAATCATGCCTAGCAGTGTCTAAGCATTATTAGACACCGATAGGCATTAAGGCCCAGATTCTCGAACCAGTGCCAGTATCGATGGTTGCCTTAAAAGCAGTCGCAGACAGTGTGTCAATAATGCATCGGCGCCAGTTTAGGAATCATGCCAACATGAAAGATAGGTGCTGTAAATGTAGGGTTACCAGATTTTACATCAGAAAAATCTAGACCCCTAGACCCATCTCCGCCCCGTTATACCCCAGCTCCACCCTCAGCTACGCCCCCAGCCCCACCCCCCGCTGCCTATTTGTTGGGCAGGAAAGAGGAGTAGCAAGTCCCATAAACCACTCTAACCACTACATTTATGGTGGAACATGCGAGGCAACCAAAACCCCCAAACCCTACTCTACTGCCAATAGGTGACACCTGCAGCCTTAAGGGGTATAGTGGGTTTTGGGGATTTTTTTGGGGGGCTCCCCATAACCTATAAGGGAATTCAGGAGAGATATTTATCTGGCACCCTTTTTGAGAAGTTCAAAGCAGTGCCCTATAAGGTGCCCCACTGCTCTGTTGCCATGTCTGGGTGGCCACTCTATTACAAGATTGGACCCTCCCACGTCCAAATGGTCTTGTTCTAGGTGTTTGGGACTTGGACAAAATTTTGGTCAAAAATGTGGTATAAAGACAGACGTCCTGGCGGTCTGGGCAACCCAATGGCCTGAACATCCAGATAGACAATTTTAGAAAAAAAAAATTCTAGATGTTTGGTGATTTGCCTTTCGAAAATGGGCATTTTCCCACTTCCAACTTTGGGCGTCTAGCACCATACATCCAAATTGGACTTAGATGTATGTTTTGATTATGCCCCTCTATGTAAATAGCTTTGATTGTAAGCATAGAAAGGTGATATATCAAATCCCATTCTTCCTTGCGCATGCAGCTCAGGCCCTCCCTGGTTCCAACATTCTGAAGAAGTTGGGACACAGATGCTTCTGCCTCTTGCTTCTCCTACAGCTCATACCTAGCCTTCACATTGCAGTGAAAATTCCCTGCTATTTTCAATACTTCTTGATTAGTAGCTTCAGAAATCGATGAATGACCAAGATGATAAAGGGGATGGAACTCCTCGCGTATGAGGAAAGACTAAAAATGAGGAAAGACTAAAAAGGTTAGGGCTCTTCAGCTTGGAAAGGAGATTGGCTAAGGGGAGATATGATTGAAGTTTACAAAATCCTGAGTTGAGTAGAACGGGTATAAGTGGATCAATTTTTTACTCCATCAAAAATTACAAAGACTAGGGGACACTCAATGAAGTTACAGGGAAAAACTTTTAAAACCAATAGGAGGAAATTTTTTTCAGTCAGAGAATAGTTAAAATCTGGAACGCATTGCCAGAGGTTGTGATAAGAGTGGATAGCATAGCTGGTTTTAAGAAAGGTTTGGACAATTTCCTGAAGGAAAAGTCCATAGTTTGTTATTGACAAGGACATGGGGGAAGTCACTGCTAGCCCTGGATTGGTAGCATGGAATGTTGCTTCTCCTTGGGTTTTGGCCAGGTACTAGGGACCTGGATTGGCCACAGTGAGAACAGGCTACTGGGCTTGATGGACCATTAGTCTGACCCAGTAAGGCTATTCTTATGTTCTTATGATATCCCTTGCTCTTCAGGCCCAGTGAGTCTGACAGCCAAATGCAGCAAGTATGAAAAGCATATGATAACATGAAACAGAAATATGATGGCAAATAAAGGCGAAATGGCCCATCTAGTCTGCCCATCCACAGTAACCATTATCTCTTTCTCTCTCTGAGAGATCCCACGTACCTATCCCAGGCCCTCTTGAATTCAGACACAATCTCTGCTTCCACCACCTCTTCCGGGAAACTGTTCCATGCATCTACCACCCTTTCCATAAAAAAGTATTTCCTCAGATTACTCCGGAGCCTATCACCTCTTAACTTCATCCTAAGCCCTCTCATTGCAGAGTTTCCTTTGAAATGAAAGAGACTCGACTCATGCATATTTATATTCCATAGATATTTAAATGTCTCTATCATATCTCCTCTCTCCCGCCTTTCTTCCAAAGTATACAGATTGAGATCTTTAAATCTGTCACCATACTCCTTATTACGAAGACCACACACCATTTTAATTGCCTTACTCTGGACCGACTCCATCCTTTTATGGTCTTTTTGAAGGTGCGGCCTCCAGAACTGTACACAATATTCTAAATGAGGTCTCACCAGAATTTTATACAGAGGCATCAAATACCTCATTTTTCCTACTGGCCATACCTCTCCCTATGCAACCTAGCATCCTTCTAGCTTTTACCATCACCCTTTCAACCTGTTTGGCCACCTTAAGATCGTCACATACAATCACACCCAAGTCTCGCTCTTCCGTCGTGCACATAAGTTCTTCACTCTTACCATTCTCTCTGGTTTTTGCAGCCCAAATGCCTGACCTTGCATTTCTTAGCATTAAATTTTAGCTGCCAAATTTCAAACCATTCTTCAAGCTTCACCAGGTCTTTCTTCATGTTATTCACACCATCCGGCATGTCTACTCTATTGCAGATTTTGGTATCATCCGCAAAGAGGCAAATCTTACCTGACAACCCTTCAGCAATATCATTTATAAAAATGTTAAATAGAACAGGCCCAAGAACAGAACCTTGACTCACACCACTAGTAACATCCCTATGGGTGATGAGGCATCTCGGGGGGGGGGGGGGAGGGGAAAGAGGGGAGAGTGATTATGGGGGATGGGGGTGTGGAGAGTTTTTTGGTTTCAGCTGAAAATGCATCATTTTCAGCAGAAACCTAAACCCAGATTTTGGGCCAGTTTCAGTGCTGAAAACCAAAATTTAGTCAGCCTCTAACATGCTAATGAGGAATTGTTGAGATACATATTTCTAAAAAGAAAAATAGACAGTTTGCGCAAGATCTAAAATTGTGCATTATTAGGATTTGAATCCTGGATTCTTTCATTTCTTACCCTGCCATTCTAACAATTAGGCTACTCCTCAATTTCTGGAATATCTATTAGTTCATCTAAAAGTACCTGCATTGTGAAAAAGTTAATCTCTAGAACATTTTATGTCAAAATTTGATAACATTGTGGGGGTTAGTTGCCCTTGGTAGTGCATTTGTTTATTATTTATTATTATTTTGTTGATTTTCTTGGAAAGATTTACAGCCCCTTTTATCAAGCTGCACTAGAGGATTTCAGGGTAGACAATTATGGTAAATGCTCCAATGCTCATAAAATTCCTATGAGCGTTGGAGCACTTACCTCACCAGCCCGTATTAAAAACCTCTAGCACAGCTTGATAAAAGGGGGAGGGGTTAAGTAGTTAGCATCTTACAAATGATGCTAACTACTTAACCCCTCCCCCTTTTATCAAGCTGTGCTAGAGGTTTTTAATACGGGCTGGTGAGGTAAGTGCTCCAACGCTCATAGGAATTTTGAATCATTTGTAAGAAAGCTTAAAACTAGTATTAAGTGGAAGGGAAACACATAGATATCAAACACATACAATATTATAAAGTGAAATAAAAAGCAGAAAAAAGAAAACAGCAAAAAAAAAAAAGAATCTATGGATAATGAATAGTTCTTTTCCTAAGTTCGTACACTATGAAATCAATGTGGGGAGAAAAAAGTTAAACCACAACATTGATGACACTTCAAAGGAATGAAATCCTGGCTACGAGTACTAACCACAAGATAATTAAGGTATGCATTTTGGAGATAATGATGATGATTCATAATGTTACTCTAGTAAACAACATGAATAAAAGTTGTATCATAATTTACTATGGTGACTCTGCAAATTGACTTAATATATGACTTTGAGGTTTAAAAGAATGACTGCGATTCCCTTGTAGATAAATTGCAGTGGTTCACTCTTTAATAAATATTCATAGAGGATGCCAAATGGTGCAATAGATTAGTTGTTGGTATATTTGAAGTCAGAAAGGACCATATTTTACTTCCCTTGTACGCTGTACATCAAGTAAGCTGAAAACAGAAGATTGAAGGTTTCACTGACTGGAAGCGCTTATCTGACAAGCTGAAAGAACATGAAATCACAGGAGACCATGTGAACAATAAAGAGACGTGATTTGAGCTTGGCCATGCCTATCGGTAGATAAAATAGCTGAAAAAGAGACATTATCCCAGAGAGAGAAAGAAAAAGCACATTGGGGGGTCTATCTCATACAGTGCTTGCTATCATTGTTCAATATATAGCAAAATGCAACTCTGCTTTTGCAGGAAAAATGAGAAGCGACGTGAAAATTGCTTAGGGGTGTGTGGGGGCGGGGATTTCTGCTCGAGATGATTGCAAACTTTGGCTCACAACTGGAGTAGCATTTTAAGTAGTAGTAATTTTTGTACAGTTATTCAAGCTTTTATTTCTCCTCTGTTTGATTATTGTCACATTTTGTTGATGGGATTGCCTAAGTATTTAATCAAAGCCATTCAAGTAGCTCAAAGCCATTAAAGTAGTTCGTTTAATTTCTGGGATTTCTCCTAGGGAACATAGTACTCCAATTTTGAAGCAGCTACATTCGTTGCCTGTACTTCAGAGGATTTGTTTTAAATTATCCGAGTTGATTTTCAAGCACTGAATGACTTTTTCCCATTGTGCTTGATTTTAGCTTTGAGTATTCGTAGACCTGTGAGAAGTACGAGGTGTTCTGGAAAGGGATTACTTGAAGTACCTCCCTTTAAACAAGTGAGATTAGATATATACATATAGCTTTTATGATTACTGGCCCATAATTTTGGAATTCCTTATCACAACAATTAATAATAATAATAATAATAACTTTATTTTTTCTATACCGCCATAATCTTACGACTTCTAGGCGGTTCACAGTGAAGAGAGCTGTGCAATCAGCGAATTACAGCGTACAAATAGGGAAGATGTCACTGAGCAGTTGGTGATTACAGAATACAAATTAGTAAGAAATATAATATTAATATGTTACAATATAATATTAACATGTTACAATGAAGGGGGCTGGATAGCCAGCGAATTTCAGAATACAAATGGTGAAGAAGTCACTGAACAGTCAGTGAATACAGAATAAAATTAGTGAGAATACGCAGTATCAACATGTTGAGTAATAGTTTTTTAAAAGGGGGGGGGGGAGTTGTCTGACTAGGAAATAAATCTATTGAACAGAGTGGTCTTAATTTCTTTCCGAAAAGCGCCATAGGTCGACCTGACTGTATCGATGAAATTGCCTAGCCAGGTTTGCTGTCTACCAGCTTGAAACTTAAAAGTTCTGTCCAGAAAGGTCCTGTATTTGCAATCAGTGATCTTCGGATAGGCAAAGACAAATTGATTCAATTACTACCTTTTGGAAGCAAGTGAAGGCTTTTCTTTTCTTGCAAACATATTCAGGATTATTGAATTAAAGATTGAGCACATTGATTCTCAGAAAGACTGATTATGAATGCAGATTTTATTGTCTTATGCTTATTGTGTTATGTTGTATGAATATGTATGTTTGTAAGCTGCCCAGAATAGTACATGGTGCAGGATAGAAAGTTAAAAAAAAAAAAAAAAAAAAAAAATCGCATAAAGAGCCAAGCAATACCTAATCATTGTTTAGTTCACTTGATAAAGAATTAAGGGATCCTTTAGGCTGCAGTAAGGACTAGACTAGCACGCACTTACCGTAGCTTAAAATGACTTACCGTGAGGCATGCTTAGGCACCCTGAAGTACGTTTCACATCAACATGTGCTAACCGTATGCAAACATTTTTTATTTTTGGAAGGGGCATGTTTTGGGGGGTGGTGAGTAGGTGTTCCCGTGTAAAACAAAGCTTCTGCATTACCCCCATACTAACTGGTTAGTGCAGGATTACACATGGGCCCTTACTGCCTACAAAATGAATGTCAGTAAGTGCTCACATCTAATTCTTTTTAATGGTCACAACTCTTCCCTCAAAGCTGATCAGGAGTCCTCCAACTGCATTGCTGCAAGTAGGGGGTTGTGGTTCAATATCATGTTTTCAATCACTAGGTATAGGCAGGTTCCCTGGAGAACCGTAGAGCTGATTAAACCAACCACCCAACATGGCCACATTTTGACCACATGCATGCATCCACTCAGCAACCAACAGCCTTCTTCTAAAAAAACACTAGGACTCTTTGGGGGAGGGGATTGCTGCCTTAGATGATTTCAAACTTTGGATCACATTTGGAGTAGCATTTTAAGTACAGGCAGTCCCCGGGGTAAGAACGAGTTATGTTTTTAAAGCTGTTCTTAAGTCTGATTTATATGCAATTCAGAACTTATAGATTTTAAGATTCTTGCTGCTTACCTCTACTCCCAGCTAACAAAAGGGCCAATTGTCCCTACCAGTGTTCTTTCTAAGGTACAGCATGTACAACCATACCATTCCTAAATCTGCTACAGGAGAAGTATAGGAGTCTATGTCACTGGAAATATTGCTCAGTGAAATCAATTGAAGTCACAACTACATTCTTAAGTACGAGTCATACTTAAGTCGAGCGTCTGTAACTCAGGGACTGCCTGTAGTAGTAATTTTCATGCAGCTATTAAAGCTTTTATTTTTTCTATATTTGATTATTGTAACATTTTCTTGATGGGATTGCCTAAGTATTTAATCAAAGCCATTCAATGCTATTGTACTGAAGAGAAGGCTGTGAATTACTTAGTGGATGTATGTGCTGACCGACAGGGAAAAGTTTGTTACCAATTCCCTATAGTTTTCACCCCTGATGCAGCCTGTGGGTGAAACATTGCCTTGTCGGATGTTTGGTTTAATAAGCCATGTTTCTTTTCAAGATTGGTGATCTGCTTTAAGTTTATTATTATTCCTTGTGCAGATCATAGCCTCTGGTGTGTTGTCCTGAAGAGCTTACCTATCCTTCACTTCTGAAAATGTGTTACTTAAATAGCACCCTCCCCCCATTGGTAGGACTGAACAGGTGAAGGACTCCTGCTCATCTTAGAGGGAACAGTGATGGCCGTTCTAATGGCAACATTAGCACATGTATTCAAATCAGAGGTAGTCTAACTTCTTTTTGTAGCCCCACACACAATAAAACAATCAAATCCAAGAAACTAAACTCATAAATATTCCCAAATATCGATCAAAGAGGACCTTCATAAAAGTTTTCATTCAAAGTATGATCCATTCGTGGTCACAATGGATCATCCACCAAATCGTTATAAGTCCTCCAGATATTTACTGCACATATATCCTTCAATTTATCCGTTAAACTGTTATATTTCTTATCACTGTCAAATATTAATTTAACTTTACTATTCAAATCCAATTTTCAAAAATCCGTAGGTAAGATGGGGCACTTCTGAGCTCACAGAGCTAGAGGGATCAAGAAGAACTCCCAGAAGACCAGAGGGAAAGGTGAAGGGACCAATATGGACAGAATCTGATATCAGGTTACAGAGACCTATCAGAGCAAAGATAGTAGAGGCAATCGGGAAATAACAAGAAGCAAACAAAGGAATCAAGTTCAGCTGAGAGAAGGGAGGTCTTTGCAAGAGAAAATACCACTAATAGTAAGGCTTATGCCGATGAGCAGGGGTGGTTGCAGTATGTAAGAAACTAAGGTCCTCTTTTACTAAACCGTGGTAGAAGTTTCTACTGCGGCCCGGGGCGCTGAATGCTCCGACGCTCATAGGAATTCTATGAGCGTCAGAGCAACGTTGGAGTATTTAGTGGTCCGGGCCATAGTAGAAACCTTTACAACAGCCTCGTAAAAGGGTGAGTGGGTGGGTTAATTACACACAATGCATTGCTCACATATCATGACAGGAAACGACTGTAGTATTAAAGTTCAGGAAGTGAGAATAGCATTAACATAATGTAGAGTTATATCATAAAAATGCGCATAAGGTTGCTGGGGTCAGAACAAGGAGAAGATCCCAGATGAAGTAAAATGAGCAAAATAATCTGTATTTTTCTGACAGTGATAACTAAGCAGCATTCTTTTGATTCCTCGGCAAAATGACAAGAGATGACTTAAACTACTATGTCTGGATTTTGGAAGGAGCTGTGTGAGATAATGAACACATCAACACAGTTGGTTTGGATTGAAATGCTGAGCTGGAGATTTTCTTGCAAATTTAACCCAGGTATTTTGACTTTGAGTTTCTCAATGTGATGCAAATCTTCTTGATTTCACCTGTTACTGTGACTGTTGCTGAGTGGAGCTTTTCATGGTTGAATCTAATAAAATTAGGTACAGTCGCTCCCTATCCTCTACTGCAGGGCCAGAAGATTTTAAAAAAATATTTCTTTTCAATATGTAAAGGAGTAAATAGATGTTTTATATAGCAATGATTATAAATCAGATATTAAAAATAAATATTAAGGAATAGATGACACTAAACACAAACACTGAATTTAAACCTCTCCACCAAAAAAGCCTAAATAACCACCATGAACACTCTCTTATAGCAGAGAAGGAAAAAGCCTCAGATCACGGAGTGCCAGCAACAATGGCTCTCCCGCACACACCTCATAGACATAAAAAAAACCTTCAATGCCCCTTATAAAACATTGTAGCACCCTATAAAATCACTGGTAGTCCAGTGGTGAACAGGGCAGGAGTGATCTTCCTATGCTCCTGCCCCAAGCAAAGCTACTCTCTGAATGGCTAGACCACCAGGGATTTTAAAGGTACGCTTTTTTACTAATTGGGAAGATGGGAGGGAGGTGAGAATTGTTAGTCAAGACAAGAGGCAGGAGGGATTCCTCCTGTCCCAGCCCAACGCTGGACCACCATGGCTTATGGCAGACCCAATGAAGGCCTACAAGGCATTGGAAGAGAGGGGGGATAAGGAGGGAGGGTGAGGAGGGCTGGGTGCAGAGTCTGGCAGGACAGGGGGGGACACTTGAATATAAACCCCCTGGTTTATATTCAAGTCAATCAAAAAAAGGCAAGAGTAAGAACTAACTCAATATAAATATACAACACACTACTCTCTTCAAGAGATGTGAGAATGAATCTGCTCCAACAACTCAGTGCTCAAAGCGCACCTCTTAAAGAGGCCAAGGCCACTATATTCAAGAGGGCACACACTAATCCTAGGTCAGAAAAAAACTCCACACATCATTACTTTTTGTTAATGGTTCATCCCCACAAACTCCTGGAAACTATGATGGAAATAGTGGTTTAATGATAAAAAATAATATTTAGGTGCAGAATTCAAAACTCTAACATGTCCAATCAGCATGGGAATAATTCATAGCATTTTATACAAAAAAATGTCTCCATAACTGGTGTAAATCTTCATATAAGGACAAAAAACATTCATCTGTTCAGACGGGCGTACCCCATTTCGTACACAGGTGTCGTCAGGGGAAACACGAAACAATGCACCTCTCTGCTCTACCTTTTTTCCTCATTTTTTTTTTGTATGTGGGGGAAGGTTACCTCAGTTTATATATTTGTGGCAGTTTATATTAGAGTATAAATGGTATCTGGTCAGTTTCATCTGAATGTTACCACAGAATATTGGGCCCAAAATATCTTGATTTATCAACAAATTCCAGATCAGAATATGCTTTCATGGGCCTTAAATCTAGCAAAATATGTTCCTTTTCTTGAAGCAATTTCATCCTCAAACTATAGAAGCTACGATATTTAAAATATTTTTCTTGTTAATATTTAGTAGATCGACAGAAGTTAAGTTATTGATATTTTGATGAACAATTAACTTCAGACAACTAAATGATAATTCAGTCAAGAGGCTCTTGAGAGACAAAACCAGATATAAAGGTCAAGTGCTTTTTAAAAGCCACTGGTTCTGCAAGCCTGGATGAATAGTTTCATTTTATAAACAAGTGCTTGCATTTAATTTTTTTATTACAGCACTCCACAGTGGTCATGACCTGCAGGTTGAAGTTTCATTGTATTCCTAAAAAAAGCATAGCTTTAACATAAACACAAACTATGATGATCACTATTGTTTTGAAGATTTGAAGGCTATAGGCTACAAGATTTTTTTTTTTTGCGAGGGGGGATTGGAACTTTATGAGAACTATAGCATTCAGAACAATCAGGCTAGGTTAGGAGATGGATGTATGATTTTGGCAGAACAATAATAGAGAGAGACAATGCAATCAAGAACAAATGTGGAAATAGGTACCCCTTTTCTTATACATATAGCTCAAAATACTGCTTAAAAATACAGGACTTTCAGTTGCTTCCTATACTGCTCTCTTTGTAACTGGCAAGGAATTCTAAAGATATGGTCATGTGAAACAGAATCCATTTTGAGTGGGTAACAAATGCATAATGGGAGGTTGTCAATAAACATTGCAACCTTGTGGGATCATAATAATATATACAATTTTGTAAATAATGAGAGAAACCTCTATTTGAAGCCTTATACACAAAACATACACATTGCCGGCGGGAGAAACCCTAAGAGAACATGTAATCCAGCTCCACAGGGAGAACAAACCCACCAGGGATTTTTCCATTCTATGGAAAAAGAGACCAACTGACGTTCCCAACAAATTCTAATTTCTGACCAACTGACTTTCCCGCCAAAATTTAAATTGGTGGACTGCCCTGTTCCCAATCAGGTCAACGAACCCACTATTTACAAAGACAAACTGCAGACCTCACAGCATACCTTGAAGAAAGCCACAGCAAGACCCAGAAACCTGCAACAAGCACAATGCCAGCTGCGGAAACCCTGAGAGAATATAAATTTTTCAACTTCACCTTAAGGCCATAGGAAGTCAATGGAGCTTTTTAAAAAGGGGGTAACATGATTTATTGATTTATTTGGTTTTATATCCCGTCTTCCCCAAAGAGCTCAGAAAGGGTTACACATACAGTTTGCAAACATACAGCTTATATTCATTATGATACAATATGAGTTTATGACTACTAAATTATGAAGTCACAAAAACAAATTTATGAAAGTACAAGATTTGAAAAAGGAAATCTCCAAGCATTGCATAGTTATAGAGGAATCTTGGATTAGGTCATGTTAGAATCAGGTGAGCAGTCCAGGTAAGGTGCTTAATAAGGGATACATGATACAGTCTGATCACATAAGATTAACAATCATCCTGACTGGAATTAGTGTGACATAGAATTTGGGTACTCAGTTGTTTGGTGCATGGGTATGGTTCATACACAAAAGATCAGTGTCTTTGTGTGACTAAACTTTAAATCTCAATCTATGGAGAGTTCCGCTGAGGTAATACAGAGAGGGTGGGTGGCAGGAGTTTAGGGTAGAAGGAATGGCTAGGCAAAGAGGTAGGTTTTTATAGACTTCTTAAAGTTTAGGAGCCCTTCAAGGGATTTGATGTGAGGAGGTAGGCTGTTCCAGAGGCTTGGTAGGAAATGGGAGTAAGATCGTGTCTTGGCAGTTTGGAGATGAAGGGCGATTTGAATGTGGTATAAAATATGCATAATTACTCCTGGCTCCTTGTTGCCACATATGGAACGTAGAAGTCTGTTTGGCATTGGCTACACCACCCCACACTGCCCCATTGCTGGAATCAATGTCAAAGCTAACTGCAGCCCCTCCCAATCCATCTTTGACATATATGGGACAGAGACCATAGAAATCCGTCTAGCATCGTCTTCACTTCACTGCTGCTGGGCTTCCATTTAAGCACCACTTCAGCGTATCAAAAATAAAGTTATAGTTTTTGACCTGTCGAGTTTTGTGTCAATACTTTCTCTTTCTATTTGTGTCTATCCTAAGTATTTTCGAATTCTGCCACTGTTTTTTGTTTCCAGTACTTCTACAGGGAGGGCATTCTAGACATCCACCACCTACTCCATGAAGAGATATTTTTTGGCATTGCTCCTGCAAAATCATATTATGATGTCCTCTAGTTTATCACTTCTCTGTCTCTGGAATAGATTTATTTGTAGATCAATACCCTCCAATTATTTAAATGTCTGTATCATATCTCCTCGATAGATAGCAGACTTTCCCATTAAATGGGCAGGAGTTAGCATTGAGTATTTAGGAGTTACAAAGCCCTATCAAGTAAATTACCCACCCTTGTTTCAGAAAATTTGAGAAAATGGACTTTCAAAGCTGTTAGTAATGGTAGGTGGGATCTTGGGATCTTGCTAGGTACTTGGGTCCTGGGTTGACCACTTTTGTTAACAGGATACTGGGCTTGATGGACCTTCAGCCTATCCCAGTATGGCAATTCTTATGTTCTTTGAAATTTAATAGAACTTTTGCACTAGTCCTTCATTTTAGATATTTCAGACCTGGGCAGAGGGAGGGTTGCATACTTTTGCACAATTGCTTGTTTACTTTTTCCAAAATTACTAGGACTAGGGGACATGCAATGAAGCTACTAAGTAGTAAATTTAAAACAAACCAGAGAAAATATTTCTTCATACAATGTGTAATTAAACTCTGGAATTTTTTGCTGGAGAATGTAGTGAAATCGGTTAGCTTAGTGGGATTTAAAAAAAGTTTGGACAGTTTCCTAAAAGTGAAGTCCAAAGGCCATTTTTGAGATGACTTAGGGAAATCCATTAGTTATTTAAAAAAAAAAATAAAAAAATCTTTATTCATTTTCAAACAAAAAACAGTGCATACAAGAATTCATACAAGTTATTTGAAAAAACAGCACTTGCATCTATCAATAAAATACATGAGTATCATTTTCACCCTTCCCCCCCTGATTTCAATGTATTCAAAAAACCATACAATAATACTTTCAAATCATTAATAGACCAGTCCCAATATACTATCCCTCTCCCTCCCTCCCACCCCCCCCTTCCCTGGATGTGTAAATTATAACCAGAAGTAAAGGGAAAAACCATTCAATTAGAATCAATAAAATTGGTCAACAGACCCCCATGTAAGTTTAAACCATTTGTTACCCCCTTGCTCTGAAACCATTTTCTCATATCTATAACACAAGCATAACAAATTCCACCAAAAAGTGAATCATTTGGATGGCTACCCCAGTCATTATACCCAATAACCTGTTTTTATGTCTGTCTACTGGAGATGTAGGAGATAACAACGTACCACATATTACCGCTTCATATGATAGCA
This sequence comes from Geotrypetes seraphini, assembly GCF_902459505.1. Taxonomy (NCBI): domain Eukaryota; kingdom Metazoa; phylum Chordata; class Amphibia; order Gymnophiona; family Dermophiidae; genus Geotrypetes; species Geotrypetes seraphini. The sequence goes on from NC_047084.1 coordinate 361,030,078, forward strand.
GATTTACAGTTTCCAGAATCAGAGTAATATGTCCCCATATAGCTCTCCAAAAACTGAGTATCAAAGGACAATAGAATAATAAATAATCCAGTGTCCCTATATCAAGGTGACAGTGCCAGCATCTATTAGATTTTGAACTATCTAATTTCTGCAAATGAACAGGGGTCCAAAAACTTCTATGCAACAAAAAAACAATGTTTGTCTCATAGATGCTGACGTTGAACACCTTATCCTCTAAGACCAAATCCATGGCCACTGAATAGCAGAAATCTGCTGCTTAATCTCAATGCTCCAAATGTCTCTCAAACTTGTTTTTGGTTTCTTATTCATAGAGCCAGATATTAATTTATACCACTTGGCTGCCTGATGCCCCAGCAAATCTGTCTGGAAGTATAGGCCCGGCAAGCTATACTGATTTTTGAGATTTTGCCAATCAGAGAACCCCTTCTGAATGGCGTGCTTCAACTGCAACCACTTATATATTTGAGACTTTGAAATACCAAATGATTGTTGCAGTCATGAAAAATCAAGTATTTTCCCATTAGATATCACATCATCTAGTGTACTTATGCTTGCCTGCAACCAATGCTTCCAGAGGATCATAGACTCGCTAATTTGAATCTTGGAGTTCAACCATAAGGATTGGATTACCGGAAGGGGCTGAAGGGCCTGACCCTATTAAGCTCCTAGAGGATTTTATTCCTAAACTGCTTACCTTAAATTAGGGGAGACTTGTTCTCTCGAAACTTTAAATCTCAGACATCCATTAGAACTGGAAAGGGCACACTGGATACCATCAAGGGGAAATAGCAGACAAAGTGGTCCACAACCTATAATATTTAAGCTGCTCAGATTTCCTCAAGTCTTGGAGATACTTAAGGCAGCTAAAGAGTCCAGAAATCTGAATTGGCAAGAGTCCAAGATTTTATTTCTTGCAGACTTTGCAAAAGCCACGGCAGCAGTCAGAAAACAGTTTCTTCAGCTCCACCTACAGTTGAGGCAACTGGGGGCCAGATATGGGTTATTTTATCCAGCAATTATGAAGGTCACTCATAATAATCATACCACTAATTATGAGGATATTATTATTAGGATAAGCAGCATAAAATATGTTTTATTACTTGGGATCTAGCTAGGTACTTGGGACCTGGGTTGGCCACTTTTGTTAATAAGATACTGGGCTTGATGGATCTTTGGTCTGTCCCAGTATGGCAATTCTTATGTTCTTATGATAAGGAATTAATGGGTTTGGCAACTTGTGAGAGGTGTGTGACCTGAGGGAGAGAGACTCTGTTTATGTATTAAAAGTTCACCATCATCTTAAGCAAGCAGGATTAGTGGAGAGATGAAACATGCCTTATATGGGGTAGAGAAGGTATACAGGAGGGTGACCTCCATGAGGCGTATCATAACCATGTTTTACAAATTCTTGGTGGGGTACCAGTTCATGAGAGCATGGGGGAGTCAAGTGGTGAGGGAATTTCAATGGGGGAAAATCTTTATAAGGGCAGTAAAAAAGTTATCGACAATATTAAAAGAGAATTGTTGACTCCCGATAGGCTATGGAAAATGTTCCTGAAGGAATGCCCCCATGTATAGAGTTATCTGAACATAAGCAATGTTTCCGCTGGGTCAGACCTGAGGTCCATCGTGCCCAGCAGTCCGCTCACGTGGCGGCCCAACAGGTCCAGGACCTGTGCAGTAATCCTCTATCTATACCCCTCTATCGCCTTTTCCAATAGGAAATTGTCCAATCCTTTCTTGAACCCTAATACTATACTCTGCCCTATTACACCCTCTGGAAGCGCATTCCAGGTGTCCACCACACGTTGGGTGAAAAAAACTTTCTAGCATTCGTTTTGAATCTGTCCCCTTTCAACTTTTTTGAATGCCATCTTGTTCTTTTATTTTCTGAAAGTTTGAAGAATCTGTCCCTCTCCACTCTCTCTATGCCCTTCATGATCTTGTAAGTCTCTATCATATCCCCTCTAAGTCTCCTCTTCTCCAGGGAAAAGAGTCCCAGTTTCTTCAATCTCTCAGCGTATGAAAGGTTTTCCATACCTTTTATCAAACGTGTCGCTCTCCTCTGAACCCTCTCGAGTATCGCCATATCCTTCTTAAGGTACGGCGACCAATAATGGACACAGTACTCCAGATGCGGACGCACCATCGCCCGATACAACGGTAGGATAACTTCTTTCATTCTGGTTGTAATAACCTTCTTGATTATACCTAGCATTTTATTCGCTCTCTTAGCGACCGCTGAGCACTGTGCTGTCGGCTTCATTGTCATGTCCACCATTACCCCCAAGTCCCTTTCTTGGGTACTCTCATTCAATAACATCCCTCCCATCGTATAGCTGTACCTCGGGTTTCTGCTTCTCACATGTAGTACTTTACATTTCTCAACGTTGAACTTCATCTGCCATCTCGTCACCCATTCCTTTTGTAATTCTTTGCATTCCTCTTTAGTCCGAGCTCCACTAAATAGTTTGGTGTTGTCCGCGAATTTTATTATCTCACACTTCGTCCCTGTTTCTAGACCATTTATAAATATATTAAATAGCAGCGGTCTGAGCACCGAGCCCTGCGGAACACCACTCGCGACCCTTCTCCAGTCCGAGTAGTGGCCCTTCACTCCTACCCTCTATTTCCTACCCATCAACCAATTTCTGATCCATCTATGTACGTCTCCTTCCACCCCATGGTTCTTCAGTTTCCGAAGTAGGCGTTCATGGGGTACCTTGTCAAAGGCTTTTTGGAAATCTAGATATATGATGTCTATAGGGTCTCCTCTGTCCATCCGTCTGTTAATTCCTTCGAAGTGCAATAAGTTCGTTAGGTATGATCTCCCCTTGAAGAATCCATGTTGGCTGGTTATCAGAAGTTTGTTTCTTTCAAAATGTTCATCAATGTTGTCTTTTATCAGTGCTTCTGTCATTTTCCCCGGAACCGTAGAAATCTCCACAGGCAATATATATTTTCAACAAAAACTGAGCTAAGTATTCAAGTCCAGTGTTTGTGTGCAAGCAGTGTTCGACGAAATTGATTATACTATTTTACGAACTGCTATAGAGAACATGAACTCTTAATTGAATGAACTATTTTTGATTCTTATAAATTTTACCAATCAAATTCACGAACTTTATTAATTTATTCAATTTAGACTTTTTACTTCACTATTAACTTCAACATGAACTGTTTTTTACATTTATGGATTATTCAGTATCAGATACAGTTTACGGTACTACTTCAATCTGATATGTTTTTCAACGTTTGCACTTGCACTTTAACTTACAATTTACAATTTTTCTCAAAGTTTTTTAAGATCCGCTTCTAGCACTTTATAATTCTCAGCACTTTATCCCATCACTCCTTGGGAGACTATTTTTTCATGTCTTTTCCCCTGGAGTAAATGTTTGAAAGTATATAAAAAAATTTTTTGACTACATATAAAACAGGACAATATGATGTATGAAACAGTTCTTATCTAGACTTATGTCTGGTGCTAGTCATCAATGAGTTACTGCCTGAGCCGATTATCCCCCGTAGGCTCATACTGATGTCCATCATTTAAAAAGGGTTTGTTTATTCAAAATCTCTCTTTTTTATTTCAATCTTTTTCTCCAGGAGAATTAAAGGGTTGGCCAATTTTCTTTTGGTATATAGTTTGTAAGTTATGCCAACTACACAAGGAAGTACTGATACTTACACATATGCAGCGATTTTCAACTTCTATTTTTTAATTTATTTATCATTTTCAAATTACAAATCAAGTATCACTTGTATAGAAAGATAAAGATGAGCCAATAAGATATTCATTCTAACATCTCAAACATCAATAAAGAAGAAAATCAATATAGCTTAACTTCAGCTCAAGTCCACAATTGAGATCCAAGGTAAACATAGCGAAAAATTAAAAGAACATTAACAAACTAAATTGCTGTATGAAGAAAAGACAGGCCCTTTAAACTGAGAGATTTTCAACTTCTATATGTGTGATTGCTGGGAGTTACATGAGGAAGGTGCCGAGCTGATGCTGCTGTTTTAATGCATGTGTACATTTGTAAAATAGTTACTCTCTTATGTGCCAGTAAATTCTCGAATTTGTCCCTACCTGGATGTCTGAATTCTGTTCTCTGACCCCCTATCTAAAAGAAAGGCCATTGTATTTTACTACAAATTTATGTAATTTTTCTAATAAATATTCAGTTGTTCAAAACAGTGTAGTATATAAAATGTTATTTATTTATTCAATTTTCTATACTGTTCTCCCAGGGAGCTCAGAATGGTTTACATGAATTTGTTCACGTACTCAAGCATTTTTCCTTGTCTGTCCTGGTGGGCCCACAATCTATCTAATGTACCTGGGGCAATGGGGATATTAGGTGAATTACCCAGGGTCACATCCTCAGGGTGCTGAGAATGCAGCTTAAACCACTGTGTCACACTCTTGCCGCAAAACTACCCTGTACTGCTAAAAAGAAACAGGACTATATGTAATCCAAGTACAAAATCAGTGCTGCCTGTTTGCCTATCTAGAGAAGTCTGCATATATGTTCCTGAAATGCAACAGACAAATTCCATTTCTGGTTATAGGAGTGATATATATTCAAACACGCTACACCCATATTCCAAGTGTCATGATTACCTTTGATACAAACAATGACAATAAGGCCCTTTGGCTATCCCACCTGCCCCCTTCCTTCGAGAACTGGTAAAATGAGATGGAGAAGGAAGTGCAGGAGATGTTTTAACTTCCCTATTTTTCTCTGTCATATCATTAAAAATCTGGTGAAACTCCAATTAAAATCTTCCTGACTATTGTTAGTGTGGGTGATTGATAGGACCTCACTAGGACATGCTGTCACACCAGGACCCCCCATCACTATCCGTTGTATTCCCCTTGTCATCATTATCCTTGTCAGCTCATCTAACACAGAGAATAGTGTGTTATCACAAATATAGACTGAGTTAAGGGGAACAGGAAAAACCTGTATTGATGGATGACCCATTGTTTATTTAATGTCTGAATTCATCTGTGGGGGATTTATTTTAATAAATAAACTCTCCAGTATTTTTAGTTGGAATGCACTACACTAGAGAATCATTAAATAGTGTACATCTCACCAAACTGTGAAGAATTAATCCCCCCCTAATTAGTCAATTCTGATTTTACTCAGGTTTCAGTTTGCCGAATGTACTGTGATGAACCACCTAACTAATAAAGAGGTCCTTTGATTAAGATGTTGTTAAAAGTCAGCATGCACCTTTGTACAGGTTTTTCTCCACATATTAAGGCCATTTTTACTGTAGCTATAAAAATGGCCTCTTTTTTATTTTCTGTATTAATGACCATGTGCTAATGTTGTCATTGCCGTGTGGCCACTGCAAAAAAATTAATGCGTGTGCAGCTACCACCAACCATTTTGTTGGTGGTAAAGACTCATGCACTATTCCTGCGCTAACCAATTAGCACACAGTAATGTAGCCGCACTGATGAGCTCAAGAATACCCATTTTTCACCCCAGACACAACCCCTCAAAAAAAAATTCAAAATATTTTTTAGCGCACAATTAGTGTACGCAAATTCTCTATATAGCATCCCAAAAAATCAGTACTGACTGGAACTGCGCTTAGCACAATTTTAACAGATGGATGTGCCTTAGCCACAAGGTGCGCTAAGCACCTGTGCATCACATAACTTTTAGGCATACCCATTTGGGCCAGCTAAAACCAGGCCCAAATGCCTGTACTTGTCTGCGCGTTTTTGTCTGCGCGCGATTGTCTTGCACGCTTTTGACCTGTCACCGTACTTAAGTTGTGTGCAGATCAAGCATATTCTGAAACAATACACGTAACTTTTAGGAACACCCATGATCTGACTATGCCCCTCCTTTGACCATGCCCCCTTTTCAAATTCACACAGTACAATTGGCACATAGTGTTGTGTTTTTTTTAAAGAGAATTATGCTTTTCAAGTTGTGTGCTTAACTTTTAATTAGTGTCAATTAGTTTGCCAATTTGTCAATTAGTTTGCAAATTAGTGTCAATTAGTTTGCCAATAGGTGTTGCCAATTATCAGCACCTATTTGCATGTACAACTTAAGGCACACCATGCAGAATTTGGTGGTTACTTCAGGACGCCTAAGCATATCCCATGGTATGCTATTTCAAGTTGTTAGATAGGAAATGAAACAAATAGGGGATAAGACAAAAAGAAGGGTTTAGAGGAGCAGAAAGATGAGAGAAGAGAGTAAGATTAAAAAGAAGATGTTAGATTTGGGGTATATAAACATTTTCACATTAATAAATATTTTTCTCTGTAAATAAAAGTAGGCCAGCAAGAATCAAAAACTGGGGAGTAGTCCAGAGTTATTTTCAATTGTCAGGGTTTCCACACACAGGATCTGGTCACACGGGGTGTGCAAAGGAAATAATTTTCAGTTTTTAGATTAGTTTGGACTTCTTTTCTTGATTTTTCAGACATTTTATAAATTTGTTTCACATTTGTGTTAATAAATATTTAGGTTCACTAATTTGGTGCTGGTCACTCATAAGTTTCCTGCCTGGGACCTTAAAACTATTTATTCATTTAATTAATTTTTTGGCCCGTACTGATATGTCCAATTATTTATGAGAGTCAGTTGCCAGTGTTTGTTCTGTGAGGGGATTAGAAGTGTTTGCTAATTTTTGTTTTAATAAATATTTTTAACATGTTAATACTTTTAACATGGATTAACTAACAGAATACTCGTATATTAATTTGTAGGTTCACATTTTAAATTGATTTAGCAGGTACTACATTTTTTAACGCATCTGAATAAATCTAATGCACATGCCTAATGGCCACTCTAGTATTTTAATGCTTTTAATTGCTGTCTCTTACCTGATTGACCACTCCAAGGAATCCTTAGGCAACCAAACAACCAACCAACCAAAGCATGATCCTTTCACAGTTTCACACAAAGGATTCCTTTATTTTATTCATTAATTCTGTTAGCATGTACTATGAGGAAATATTACATGGAGGGGAAAAACTAAGTAAATACTTAGAGAAATATACTGTATATGTCATCAGTCTTTCACCTCTCTGAAATATTCATGTTGCCTTCACTGAATAAAGAACTGGATGGAGAAATCTGCATGTTTTCCAAAAAGCTTGAGCTGACAGTGAAATAAACATTTCCCCTCTCTCAGCTTCCATCAATTAATTCATTTCAGAAAAATAATTGCTTTCTTAAAGGTCACTTGCTCAAACCAAACTTATAGCTGATGGTGTTATCATATGTGCGTTGTGCCTTAGCTGACTTTGATGTGAAATTTCTATGGGGTAAAATGCTAATTATCTGATAGCTGATTAGAAGCATGACAATGACAACGCCGATTATATAGTAAAATACTGTTCATTGTCATGAATGTAAGGGCATTGCCAACCGCTTTGGGCAAATCTGCAAAATTAAGCATAGGGATTGTTTTTCTTATTGGCAACTATTGATTTTAGGATGTTCCAGTCTCTCTCATTACCACTTTTATTACCCTGTCAATCACAGCAACAGGACTGCTAACCAGGGGCTAAACGGATTTACCTTTATTAGTAAATTGTGTAGTAACCAGGAGCATTGGGAACCTGTAGAAACTCTGGTATTGATTTAGAAAACAAAGCATATCATATCACAACATGATATCATGTAATACTTAATTTTCTTTTATTTTTGTAGACTTTACAATATGGAATCAGGAGAGATTTTTCAGTTAGGAGTAACATGAAAGGTTAGGTGGTGGTGGTTTGTTTATTTGGAGAATTTGTTGTACCACCTTCTCTGGTGGACAGGTCAAGGTAGTATACAATAAAAATTACAATAAAAATTATAAAATAGAAGTAAAATGTCTAGTAAAGTGGAACTCCATAAAACATACGAAAGACTAACCCCCTCTTTTACAAAGGTGCACTATGCTTTTTAGTGCACGCTAAACACACGTTAAAACCTAACACGTGCATGTTATCCTAGGAATGTGTTAGCATTTAGCGCATGTGTTGATTTAGCAGGCGCTAATCCAGGGGTGTCAAAGTCCCTCCTCGAGGGCCGCAATCCAGTCGGGTTTTCAGGATTTCCCCAATGAATATGCATGAGATCTATTAGCATACAATGAAAGCAGTGCATGCAAATAGATCTCATGCATATTCATTGGGGAAATCCTGAAAACCCGACTGGATTGTGGCCCTCGAGGAGGGACTTTGACACCCCTGCGTTAATCCCGTGCTAAAACGTTTAGCACACCTTTGTAAAAGAGGGCCTAAGTCAGGGGTGTCCAATGTCAGTCCTCAAGGGCCGCAATCCAGTCGGGTTTTCAGGATTTCCCCAATGAATATGTATGAGATCTATTAGCATACAATGAAAGCAGTGCATGCAAATAGATCTCATGCATATTCATTGGAGAAATCCTGAAAACCCGACTGGATTGCGGCCCTCGAGGACCGACATTGGACACCCCTGGCCTAAGTCATACATATGAGAGATGCTCAAAACAGGTACACAGTGTATCTTACCAAAATCCAGTACAACCAATTTAAGTGTTAGATGCCAAGGTGAAAAAAATGAGTTTTCAGGATGGATTTCAATTTTTTCAAGGGCACATGAAATGGCCTGCCAGTGGATACAAAGCCAATAACAATATTAAGCACAGAGGAAATATTAATTGTGAAGAATTGAAGAGAGACTATCCCTCTTTTCTACAAAACTCAGCTAACAGTTTTTAGCGTGGTGAGCTGCGCTGAATGGCATGCGTTGCTCCTGACGCTCACAGAGTTCCTATGAGCGTCGGGAGCAGTGCGGGCCATTCAGCGTGGCTCACCGCACTAAAAACTGCTAGTGCAGTTTAATAGAAGAAGGGGTATGGCTTACAAAAATATAACAGGAAGAGATCTGGGCAAATAGATGGACCTTATATTATTATCTAGAACAGACATGGGCAACTCCGGTCCTCGAGGGCCAGAATCCAATCGGGTTTTCAGGATTTCTACAATGAATATGCATGAGATCTATTTGAATGCACTGCTTTCAATGCATATTCATTGTGGAAATCCTGAAAACCCGATTGGATTCCGGCACTCAAGGACCAGAGTTGTTCATGTCTGTTCTAGAATAATGTATGTAGTATTAAAGTTTATAGTTTATTTTGTTTAATATGTTATTACTTCATGAAGTCACAACAAGGTGGTTTATAATTCAATTAAAATGATAAAAACAATTCACACATTCAATGTAGAAAATATTAGAGGAAGAACTTCAAATTCACATTAAAAAGTATAAAGGGACAGCAATATAGAAAAACAGAGTTTATAAATTCCAGCAGACTGCTATATCCCCAGTCCAATCCACCACAAGTTACCTCATATAGACTAGAAAAGGCTACTTGAAATATGGTTTAAGAGCTATTCTGAATCTTAAAAAAGACGGTTCCGTGTGCATGGAAAGGGGTAATGAGTTCCATAACAAGGGATTTAAACAGAAAAAGGCATGCTATCATGTGGAGTCTAGATACATAAACTGGGACAAAGGTAAACTTAGCTGACCATCATGTAGAGATCTTAGAGCTCAAATGGAACATGAAATGAGAGTTTAGAAGTGTTATAGTAAAGTATCTTATGACCAACAACAGAGAAAGTCCGCTCTGCACAAATTCCAGGGAATCCAAAGAAGAAGCAGAGTGGGCCAGGTCTTCAAATGAACAACCAATATAGCATATACAGAATATCATCTAAGCATACATTGGACCGGATACCGGCTGTGTTTCGGCTAATGAGTCTGCATCAGGAGTCCAAAGTATTAGTCAATGCTTCTGATGTTAGTCAATGCTCATGGCTATAACGCCAAACCATAAAGTGTACCAAAAAGGCACTGCAAATATCACATCAGAGGAGGGGACTTAGGCATCTGATCCAATTAGGGGGGGCCTTAGGCTCCTCAATGTGCTACCCGGGATGCATCGGGAAGGGGAAGGTCTGCCATTTTGGAATGGTGGGCCTAGAGAGCAGGAGCAACTGGGCATCCCTCCTAATATCATCTATTTTTAAGGTACGGGGAAGGTTTGTGGGTGGGAGTTGTTCGGGGTGGGGGGGTTGAGGCATCCGGTGGCAGGAAGGAGTGGGTATCCGTCCTGCCAACTTTTTTTTAGGAAGGGGCGCAGGGAAGGGAGGGGTCAGTTGGGGGGCATGGCGAGGGGTGGGTCAGTGTGGAGGATGTTGGTTCATGGCAGCAGGAAGGAGTGGGCACCCTCCTGTCAATTGTTAGGGAAGAGGAAGGAATGGGTCAGTTTGGAGGGGGGGAGGTCCTTGCAGGGGGAGTAGGGGTCAGTTCGGGGGAGGTTTGCAGCATCAGAAGGGAGTGGGCATCCTTCCTGCCAAGTTTGTTAATACCAGGGATCTTTCGATGGGAGAGGGGAACCATCATCGTGGGGGGTGGGGCTTTTATTTTAATGGGGCTGATATTGTATGTGTGTAACACATTAACAACATCTGTGCCATTAAAAAGAAAAAAAAAACAGCAGCTGAGTGGCAAGAGGCTGCTTTGGGGTTTTTGCTGCCACCCAGCTGTTTGGGCTACCCAAACCTGCTCTGCGAATGTGTGGAAGTCACTCTCAGAGTGACTGGTGGGACGGAATTACAGTGAACCTCCATGCAAATCATTTGCATGGAACCTTGTTGGAACATTGATCGCTGTTCCATAATCAACCCAAAAAATTGTCTAACAGCAACTTGTATGGTCTTATCAATCATGTTTAGTGCATCTAGCCCCAGGTAATCTATACTTTTATGTGCACAAGTGGCACACTCATTGAGTGCACCCTCGATGAGGTAGATAGATGCTTTAAAGCACAGTCATCTAGATGGAACAAAGATAACAGTGTGGAGATAATGTAAGCCTATTTTAGAGTGCACACTCATTGATTGCACACACAAGTTGCACACTCAAGACATTAATGTACAGACATCATGATGGAATAACGAGAAAAGTGTCAAGCCCTGCAGAAAATGTAAGCCTACTAGAGGGCACATTTGAACTTTCAACTGAGTGTACACTCTTGTAGTAATTGGCAAAATACCCTTAACAGCCTCAGTAATTGGTTAAAAAAATGTAATTGGGCAATAGTTGCCTATCCGATTCTACAAAAGATAGGTGCCTATCGCAATGCGCTTAGTGGCACCTAATGCCTAAGTGGGCATTCCTATGGTCAGAGCATGACTTAGGCACCGCTAAGCGAGATTCTCCATAAACTTAGGCACCTGAAATGTTGGCCTTTAAAACCCTGGCCTACATTTCAGGCACCTAAGTTTTTACCTAGGTGTCGCTTGCTGCAATTCTGTAAACGGCACCTAAGTGTGATTGACATGTGGCCAGCACCATTTTTCTGGGCACTGGCCTATTTAGGTGCCATTTATAGAATCAGCCCCGTAATGAGTAGTGAGCATCGGCACCCTTATAGCATAGGCAGAAAGATGCATAATCAGCTTTTTGCACACTAGGGTATAACTCAATTAGTGTGCACTGGCGGAGGGCATTAAGGAGTACTGCATGGCCTGCTGTGGGTAAAAGCTGTCCAAAGAGGAGACTTCACACTATGAGAAATCAGAAGGCAATGGGAAAAGAATAAATAATAACTGATTCTTACAAAAGTTAAGTTTTAGGTAAAACCCTTTAAAATTTTTAACTCGGTCTTCTTGGGATAAGAAGCAGGATAAGTGAGATATGGTATTATGAGGTAATAAATAACTCCAAGGTGTAAATACATAGAAGACACTGAAGAAGAAGCCAAGAGAGGGCCTCAACGACGAGAGAAGCGCACACAACAATAGCCTTGAGGATAAGTGATCAGCCATGGGTATATAGTTCAAAAGTCACTTTATTGATAGATATGCTACAAGAGCTCATAGATTCGACACTGGCAGTGTTTCGGCATCTGTGCCTTTATCAAGAGTCTGTCGCGGGCACTATGAATTTAACGCTGATGAGGTGTCTGTGGCAGCCGTGAAGGAACTGGTGTCCAAAACGAAGCTGATCACTTTGACATCTTATCCTCATGACTCTTTAATAGTCAGCTCCACAAATGGTTTAGAATGTTATTTATTCTTAGAGCAATCAGTATACGTTTTATAATATTAAACTCTAAGATATATCGTTTCATTCAATTCTATTTCCCTTCCGTTCAGTCATTTCAATCACTTAGTTCATTTATTGGCATCATGCATCAAAAACCTCAGATACACCTCTCCCAATATGTATTTTTGTTAGCGGGGAGTTACATATTTATTTATGTTGTAGAGTGGATCCCTGATGAAGCTATTGCGAAACATGTCGGGTCCAGCCGCAGGAACTGCTTAAATCTTTTAAAAGATCTACAATCATTCAGATAAGTCAAGTTAACAAGTAAAAAAATATTAAAAAATTATCTAAATGCTCAAACCTTTGAGGATTTAACACCGAAAACTCCCCGTTAACAAAAATACATATTGGGCGGTGGAGAGGTGTATCTGAGGTTTTTGATGCATGATGCCAATAAATGAACTAAGTGATTGAAATGACTGAACGGAAGGGAAATAGAATTGAATGAAATGATATATCCTAGAGTTTAATATTATAAAACGTCTTTAATAGTCAGGCCTTTTTCATTTGAAAGAAGGCGCTGGAGAAAGGAATCGTAGGAGAAAGGTGAAAGGGGGTAGACTCGGGAGTAATGTAAGGAGATATTTCTTTACAGAGAAGATAGCTAATGTGTAGAACAGCTTTCCAATGGAAATGGGATGGGTAAGTATAACAGAATTCATGAAAATATGGAACAAGCACTGAGTGGTTATAACGAGTGGGTCATGGGTTTGGAGGCCATACGGTCTTTTTCTTCCCTCATTTTCTGTTTCTTAATACAGATTGTTCAACTCCTTAGATTCTAGCTGTGCCATTATTTATAGTGTCGGCTGATATATGGTTGTGCTGTGAGGTAAAATAAATGCTTTAATTAATGCTAAAAATATCTTAACAAGCGATTATATTCTTTTCTTAACAGGAATTTAAAGTGTTCCTCACTATGTTCTACTTTATGTCCCTCTACTTGCTGCACTGGTTTTATTGCCATTGCTTTTTACTTGATCCAGGTATTATTGCCGACTCTTAGGTGGAAATAAAAATGCACTTCAGGGACCAGAAGAACCATTTTCATCTATTTTCCTGATTTATGTTGGATTCCTACAGCACTTTCATACACGCTGTGTATCTCAAAGCGCTTCCTTTACATGGTAATGAATTACACACTGTCGAGAGCATTACTTTGAGCAAATGCACTAACCATTAGGTACTTAACATCATTCCACATCTAACCATGAAGATTAGCATAAGTGCCTCTTAATCAACAGAATTATTAATTCAGACATCCAGGCTTTTTCCATATATTTTTTAAAAATGTTGTCAAACAACATTATGGTAATCGATGTGCATCTTTGAAGCGCTATAGACATACAGGGGGATCCTCATTTCCTACATTCAATATTGCATGCAATATTTGTATACACTCAGAGTACTCTAACATTACAAGAGGCCACTGAAAGGTTCACAGCGCAACCAAGAAGAGAATGATGTACATCCCCAAAACTAGTCTGACTAAGTGGTCCTTGAGGATCAGCTTGAGAACCACTGGCACGACTGCTTTATTCACACCAGAAAATATGATAATTTAGTTATATACATAGAAGGGCATAATCAAAAGAAATGTGTAAGGGCTCCTTTGATCAAGCTGCGCTAGCAGGGTTAATGCGCGCAACTTTTCATCATGCGTTAACCCATGCAGGCCAAAAACTACCGCCTGCTCAAGAGGAGGCAGTAGCGGCTAGCGCAGCCGGTGGTTTAGCGCGCACTATTATGCTTGTTAAACCACTCGCGCGGCTTGATAAAAGGAGCCCTAAGTCCGATTTGGACGTAGGGTGCTAGTTGCCCAAAGTCGGCAGCGGCAAAATGTCCATTCTCAAAGTTTGTCCAAAATAATTTTTTGGCGAAAATCGTCTATGTATACGTCCAGTCGTTAAACCATTCAGACCGCCACTATATCTATTTTTATACCACATTCTCGACCAAAAATTTGTTCAAGTCTGAAATGTCCAGAACAAAACCTTTTGGACGTGGGAGGGGCCAGCATTGTGATAGACTGCCCACCTAAACATGGCAACAGAGTAGTGGGGCACCTTACAGGGCACTGCTATGAACTTTACAAAATGGATGTCATAAATATCTCACCACAACTCCCTTATCCCTCCCCAAACCCACTGTACCTACCTGTCTACAACCCTAATAGCCCTTATGGCTGCAGGTGCCACCTATATGGCAGTACAGTAGGGTTTAGGTTTTTTTTGGAGGGGCTTACATGTTCCAACATGAAGGTAGTGGTTAAAGTGGCTTATGGGCCTGGGTCCTCCTCTCTGGTTCAATAGCCCAGTGATTCCCAACCCTGTCCTGGAGGAACACCAGGCCAATTGGGTTTTCAGGCTAGCCCTAATGAATATGCATGAAGCAAATTTGCATGCCTATCACTTCCATCATATGCAAATCTCTCTCATGCATATTCATTAGGGCTAGCCTGAAAACCCGATTGGCCTGGTGTTCCTCCAGGACAGGGTTGGGAATCACTGCAATAGCCCACCCCCCCAAATACTTAAGCCACCTCTGTGCAGCTCTTCTAGGCTTTCCTATGCCAGGTGCTGATGTTCCTGAGGTGGAGGTACTACAGGGTCAGTGAACATGGGGAGTGTGTGGGTGTGTGTGTGGGAGTCTTTACTTTGTCCCTACAGTGGTTATCTGGTCACTTTTAGGAAATACAGACTTTCTATTATGAGGTATGCTCAACACAATTAGAAAATGCTTATCAGAAAATAATTGTGCATTAATGTCTGAAAGTTTATTGTGCTTGTCTTGTAATATATGTATATGAATTACTTGTTGCACAATTGTAGTTTGAAAATTCTTTAAAGATATACAAAAAAAAAAAGAAAATGCTTAACAGAACGTATTAGGGAGACAGAGCAGGTTATCGTTTTTAAAGTAACCTTCAAGGAAAGAAACAGAGCTCTTAATTTCTGTAAATCTTGCCGAGAACTTTGCCGAGAAATAGAATATTGAATGCTGCAGGTAAAACATATCTACACACTACCAAAGCTTCTTTTGCAGCTTGCTTGGGTTTTCATTAGTAGCTTGTTTCCAAAGAAAAGGCCTTCTTACCTGCCAGGTTTAGATTGGCAACCTGCTTCAAAGGAAAAGGCATTATAAGATAATTGAATATGGTCCAGTGTTCCTCAGCAGCTAAGACTTGTGCTTACAATAATCTGACCTACTCCATTCCTGTTTTATTATAAAGCCTCCCCAAAGGGCAGGTGATAGGGTTTTTTTTTTCTTTCCTGTTAACTTCTCATAGATTATGTGCTTAGCAAAGGAAAGGGTGAAAAAGCTTTACTAAAATATATAAAAAAGAGAAAAAAAATCCTACACAGAAATGAAAGGTTAGATAGCATGGGAGTTCTTTGGTGTAATAACTGTGGAGCGTTAAACCTTAGAGAAAGATCTTCTTGAAGCTTAGATGTTGCCCTATCTGTAGGCAGCTCTGAGCAATAATCATAAGATGGTTTGGTCTAGTATAAGAGGAAAGGCAGAAGAGGGCACAAAAGGGTTAGGTCCTGGATTTCAACTATACTTACTGATTATAGAAAAGTACTTTAGAGGCACCGGCAGGATGTGAAAGTGTTTCTGAAGAACAGTGGACTAAACTAGAAAAATGACACGAGGACAACATTTTCCCCGTCCCTGCAGGAACTCAATTTCCCCCCGTCCCACCACTTATAAATAGTTTTGGTGCTGTCCCTGTCCCATTCCCGCAAGCTCTGCCTTAATCGCACAAGCCTCGAACTCTTATGATTTCAAAATGTTTGAGGCTTGTGCAGATGAGGACAGAGCTTGCGGGAATGGGGCAGGGACAGGAAAAAAGCTCGCCGGGACTGGATGGGAAAATGAAGATCCCACGGGGATGGGGAAAAATTTGTCTCCGTGCCATTCTCTAGACTAGACCACAGTTATGGCAACACATCTTTATGGGGGTCCTTTTAGTAAGCTGCGGTGAAAAGTGGCTTTAGCATATGCTATTTTAACTGCAGCCGAAAAAAATGCCTTTTTCTAGCTTTTGCATTAACAGCCATGTGCTATTGTTGACCATCAACAGTGACCTGAGCCTCAGATGGAACAACAAGGCTTAGGATTACCAGATTTTCTGTTTGGAAAATCCAGACCCTAGATCCACCCCCTAGGGGTGGAAAATTTAATGGCGACACCAGAAAGTATTTCTTCACAGAGAGAGTGGTTGATCATTGGAACAAGCTTCCAGTGCAGGTGATCGAGGCAGACAGCGTGCCAGACTTTAAGAATAAATGAGATACCCATGTTGGATCCCTACGAGGGTCAAGATAAGAAAATTGGGTCATTAGGGCATAGACAGGGGGTGGGTAAGCAGAGTGGGCAAGCTTGATGGGCTGTAGCCCTTTTCTGCCGTCATCTTCTATGTTTCTATGTTTCTAGTCCCGCCCAGTTCCACCCATCCCTGCCCTATCATGCCCCAGTCCCATCCCCAATCCCGCCCTAGTCCAGCCCTGGCCTGCTGTCATTGGGTAGGATATCCACACATGGGCAGATGCAATACGATGACGTCACACGCACACTCGCTGCCCGTGATATCATCGCATGGCATCCGCACATGCGCAGATGCCCTCCTGCTCGACGCGATGTGGAGGAAAGCTTTCCAAAACCCGGACAAAGTGCCTGGTTTTGAAAGGCATCCGGACCCCCGGACATGCCTCAAAAGTAGGACATGTCGGGGGAAATCCGGACGTCTGGTAACCCTAACAAGGCTGGACATTCTTATATTGAGACAGGAAGTGCTGTATTGCTGTGACAAACTCTTTCGACCCCTGCCACAGGCACTTGCTGAAACATGGGCTGGGTCGGGTCCTTCAATAAAATTTGCTTCCTCCATCCTTGGGCTCGGCCTTGTTGTTCCATCTGAGGCCCACATCACTGTTTGTTGGTCTATGTTTGGTTTGTGGTTTTAGAGAATGACACGGTGACAAAATTCATCACTGTTCCCCGTCACAGCGGATAACCGCAGGAAACCATCTTCATGTCATTCTTTAAGGAGAGAGGGAAGAATCAGAGTATAATTGGGCACAACCACTGACCCGCAAGCTTTGCTTTGAAGAATGCCGGTGTAGAAGGACCGAGGTTGAAATAGACACTAGAAAATGACATGGGATTATTTCCCGCAGTTATCCGCGGGGATGGGAACGGCGATGAATTTTGTCACCGTGTCATTCTCTAGTTTTGTTTCCCTCTGGTCTGTATTGCATCTGTTAATGTTGCTATTTTCATAAATTACCTTGTGAACGCTTACCACCACCCATTTTGTGGATGATAAGAGTTTCTACTTTATCCATGCACTAACCAAGTAGTGCACAATGATATAGACATACTGATGAGCTCAGGAATGTTCATTCTCCATCCCTGGAAAACAAAAGAAAAAAATCCAGCAGAAACTGCAGTGAAAATAGCTCAACAAACAAAAACAAAAAGGACTGCAGACAAAATGTACAAGATGCAGGCTGTGTTTATTATATCAAGTATAAATGAGGTCAGTGTTACCACCCTTCAAACAAACCTAAGGACCCGACATGGTCCGTGTTTCGGTAAACACGCCTTCCTCAGGGGCCCAGGGTTGATAGGGTATGAATTGAACCGCAATATAAAATGATAATAAACTTAGGCCTGTGACAGCTCTGGAGAGATTGCACACCAATACACTTGGCAAAAAACTTCCACCGAAGGCGTGTTTACCGAAACACGAACCGTGTCGGGTCCTTAGGTTTGTCTGAAGGGTGGTAACACTGACCTCCTGCGTCTTGTACATTTTGTCTGCAGTCCTTTTTATTTTTGTCATTCTCCACCCCTAACATGTCCCCTAAAAAAAAAAAAAGAGGGAAAATATTTTAGTGTACAGTAAGCACACACTGATTTTAAAGTTACCACAGGATGCCTGAGGAAGTCCCAAAGGGCCTCTATGTTAGGAAAATACATACGAGTTAAGACGAAAAAAGAGATCATTACAATTTCAAAGGCAAAAAGATGAGCATTTAAAAAGTACAAAGGATCCCAGAAAGAAGAGGATAGGAAATGCTGAGAGAAGTCAGGAAGGTAAGTGGGAGGGTAAAAGTGTAAACAGAGGGAGGAAAAAAAGCCCAGCTCAGGCGGTAAACCAATGTCGGTGAAAGGAGGTACTAGATTTTTGTATATCTTCTGCAAAGCATCCAAACTCAAATATTGGCTCTATGGAAGGTTTCTGGTGGCAACGGATGTTCACTGGGAATGGAAGCAATTCACTCCCAGTGAGCTTACCTGAGCCCCTGAGGCAATTTATTATGAAACCTGTGGTGTCAGGCATCTTTAAGGAGAGCATTTAGGACAAACTGGAGAGTATCTTAAGTCTGAATGTAGTTGCTGCAATTGTATGAGATAAGCACATTCCATTTGCAAGTTTTTTAAAACTCAATATTGCATTGGCACTAAGGGCTAGATTCACTAAGGACACCGATCGTGTCCCGATCACGTTGCGATCACTTAGCGACCCTGACCCGATTCACTAGCCTTACTCCTGATCCGATCTGCGTCTGATCAGATCCATGCATGCAAATGAGGGGGAACGACATGCAAATACAGGCAATCAGCGATTCACTAAAACAAATGAGGGACACCGACTGGGCTGGCTGATCGAAAAATAAGCGACTGCTGAGGACCAGTCACTCAGGTCCTTTCTGACGGCCCTGCTCTCTGCTCTTGCCGCCCTGCTCTCTGCCCTGACTCTCCGCTCTTCTCTGCCCCGACTCTCCTGCCCTTCCCCGCAGTGCAAGCCCGTGGTTTTAACCCGCGGGTTTACAGTGGGTTAAAACCACGGGCTCACGAAGTTAAAAAAAAGTAAAGTAAAAAAAAGACCAATATTAAATGAGCAGGATGCTATGACTTGAATAAATGACCTGATGAAGAGCAGCAGACTCTTGACCTCGCTCGGCACCTCTAATGGTCAATCATGAAAGTGTTCTCAGGGCATGATATTTTAATGGAAAAGGGACAGTCCTCAATACAGAAGTTCTCTGTGTACTAAAGAGTTCCGACATGCAATCTATTAATTACTTTCCTTGCTGCAGCTTATTCAGCAGCACAGAAAGCCAGGAGGGTTGCTCCCAAAAAAATAGTTTCAAGTGTGGTGAGCATGCGCAGACCATCTACAGGCAAAGGAGATGGTCTGCGCATGTGTCAGGATTGCTGGAGAGCGATTGGTGCGATTGGTGCGGGGGCGTGATTACAATCATCCTCATTTGCATGAGGGCGCTTCGTGAATCAGCCCCCCAGTCATGGATTGAATCGGATCACTCACGAATCAGATACGATCCATGGCCTTAGTGAATCTAGCCCTAAGAGACTATCATATATCAAGTTTCAAGATAGTATTTCATTGTTCACATGTTTATAGACACTTTGAAATAAAATTTAGAGATTAGCCCACTCCCTCCTGCCTGAGGACACCCTGATACCCCCTACACCCAAAATCAGCCCCACTTTGACACCCCCATAGTTTGAATTGGCAAGAGGGATTGTCACTCCCTCCTGCCGGCAGGCCTGCCTCTTCAAAATGGCGGGCCTTCCTCTTCCCAGTACAACCTGGGATGCACTAGGAGGGGCCTAAGGCCTATAGGAGGGAGGGGCCATAGGCACTTGGGCAAATCAGGACTGTAGGCCCCTTTCCAGTATACCCTGGGATGCACTGGAAGGAGCCTATGGCTCTGCTAGGCCCAAGTGCCTAAGGCCCCTCCTATGGAAGGGGAATGCCCGCCATTTTGAAGAGTGGGCCTGTCAGCAGGAGGGAGTGGGATTGCTTTTGCTGGCTTCTACTCAAGATATAGGGGGTACATCAGAGGAGGGAGATGTCATTCAGGCAGAAGGGAGTGGGCATCCATTCCTGCTGATTTTGGGTGTGTGGAGGCAGTCGGTCAGTTGGTCGTGGGTGGGAGGGAGGGAAGGAGAGAGAGTGGAATTGGGGATCTCCTGCTGGTTCAGCTGATTGCGGCAGGGGAATCCCCGATCAGCTGAGCCAGCAGGGGAAACCCCAAACAGCTGAGCGTGATTCTCTAACTGGTGCTAGGCATGATTCTCTAAGTGGCACTGTCGCTTGATTGACATGCGATTGGTGGTAACTTTTAAGGCGGCCGCTGTCATGGGTGCTTGCTAGAGAATCTGGAGGTTTATGATTACTCTGATTTATGTTGAAAGTCTCAGAATTCTCAATATGTCACACCAGTTTATTCAAAAAACAGAAATGAGGGTCTCAAAAACCATATAAAGATTTTGTATCTACGAGAGTCATTTCATAAATAATGCACACTATTTTTTTAAATTTACATGTTTTATTTTTTTTTTTCAAGTATTTCTTTATACTCCTTCAATATAGTGTCCCTGCTTTGCAATGACCAAGTCCCAACGTCCGGGAAGCTTCATTATTTCATCCAAGACACTGTTTTTGTTCAGTTGCCGAATGGCTCAAGTATTGGCGGAAAAAAGCTCTTCCAGACATGCAAACTTTGGAAAAAGGTTGAAGTCTGGTGGACTCATGTCTGGACTGTAGGGATCATGAGGTAACACCTCCCAGCCGTATTTGTGTAGTTTTCCAATGACGAGTGGGGAGCTCCATCTACCTCATGGCCAAAAGAATTTCGAAAAGCTCAATCAAAAGTCAAACAAATGATGATTTTTGCTTATAATCATGAAGGCATCATCATTACAGACAAAGTTCCAAATGGAAGAAGTGTCACAGCAGTGTATTATCATGATTTTTTTGCAAAAAATGCACAAAATCCGACCTCAGTTGTTCTTGGCTGGGCCACTCATTCCACACGACAATACTCGCCCGCACATAGGGAATGTCGTCATTGAAAAATTATGCAAATACAGCTCTGAGGTGTTACCTCATGCTACCTTCAGTCCAGACTTGATACCACCAGACTTCGACCTTTTTCCAAAGTTGAAATAACCTATGCGTGGACATTGTTTTGCATCTCTGGAAGAGCTTTTTTTCTGCCGGATGGAATAATGAATGGATGGATGGAATAATGAAGCTTCCCGGAACTCGGTTATTGCAAAGTAGGAAGACTATATCGAAGGATTGTAAAGAAATACTTGAAAAAAATTAAAACATGTAAATTAAAAAAAATAGTGTGCATTATTTATGAAATGACCCTCATATTTTTCTTTATTATTTTTTATATAGAGATGCCCTCAGATAGAAAACTCACCTATGTAGATAGTTTATAACCTGTTATGCTGTGTCAAAGGTGGTAATGCAAATTTGTATCATAGGGCATCATAGGGAGCGGGCATCCTTCCTGCCGATTTCAGGTGTGTGGAGGGGTAGATCGGTGGGTGGGAAGGAGAGGGAGAGGAATTTGAGATCTGCTCGTTCAGCTGATCGTGGCAGGGGAATCCCTGATCACCTGAGCTGGCAGGACTCCCTAAAGCCACGGTTTCAGACAGTATTGCTCTCTCAGCTGATTGGGGATTCCTCTTTCATGATCAGCTGTTGGCAAGCCATGGACTGTTGTCACGATCCCTCAGCAAAGATAGGTGCCAGAAATGTAGGACAGGATTTTTCTGGCCTACATTTCTGTCATCTGTCTTTGCATGAATTGCACCTATGTAGGCACTTTAGGCCACCACTTCCAGTGTTGACCACACCTACTTTGGCATTTGGAGGCCTAAAGCACCTATGTAGGCGCAATTCCAGCACCTTTTATTTAGGCTCCGGTAGGTGTTTGAATCTTGTCCATTTTTACCATTTCTAATGGCGTTTTGCAATTAATTTAGGTGTCGGAAGGGCGCCAGTTTTAGAATTTTCCCCAATATATTTAGTATTAGGTAGATAGTGATTTGCTGAGAATGTATCAACTCTGTTTTTAAACATTAAACAGATTTCTTCCTAAGTGCAATGGTTGGTCAACTGATTTAAGACAAATTAAAATGCCGTTGAAGTAATTAACTACTAGTTAAATACTTTTACAGTAGTTGTCAAATGTAGTTAACTACTACAAAATAAATGTAATTAACCAGATTGTGAAACTACTTTCTTTTTTTTTTAGCAAACTGCAGTATAGTTAAATTTAAACTTTATACGTAGTTAGTGCCTAGCACAAAACACCAGAAGATATGGGAATTAATGATTAAATATGTACGCACAAGAAGAGAGAAGGAACAAAGGCATTCATATTCTGTATACAGTAGAAAAAGCAAAACTTTTTGCAGAGGAGAGAATGTTCTAGAACCAGAGATCATTGCAAGAGGTTCCAGGATGGCAGATTCAAGGTAATATTAGTAAATAGATAGATAAGAGAAGAAAGATTGAAATGAATTGGGCATGAAAATGAACCCAAGACGATCTTAAGGTCTTTCCAGGCTACATCCTAGGCTATATCCAGAGCTTTGGATTTAAACCAAGCCCTTCTCAGCCTTCCTGTAAACAAATCAAATATTTTCCTGTTCTGGTCCAAATATAATCTGCGCATTCACAGTTTGATCTATTGCAAGGTTTCTGATAACTTTCCTGAAAGTTTTAATGACATTTCTGAAGGCAAATGTTGACCTTCCATTAAATAATACACAGAGGGGCAGATAAAATCCATTCCTTATTAATAATATTCAAAGGGTTTCATGAGTAGGGTCAAATGTGACATGAAATTCAGGCAAGCAAGGATATGAAATATGTCTCAGTTAACAAGTTCATTCCTCATATAAGGCTAGTTAAGTTCTGAATAAGATTTGATTCGTCTCCAGTTTTTTTTACATTTTTGCAGATATTCTTCAGGATTGTTGCATTTATTTTCCTTTTCTTTTTGACATTTTTTTTTTCTTTTGCAATGCATTTCTAAAATAATACCATCCATTTAATATAATGAAATAATACTACCATGGAAGAAGGGAAAAAAAAAAGAATCAAAGAAGTATAACAAATAGAAAGGTAATCATTCCTATGTAAAAATGCTGGGCCCAGTATTAAAAAAACCCTGATTATTCTATACTTGGCCAGTAGCACTCAACAGTTTTTTTAATGCCAACTGGGCAAAATCAGACCCCAAAATTCAATGCTAGGCCATATCCAGGTACCTTTGTACCTTTCAGGCTGTAGATTCATATGCAGGTCCCAACTGATATTTAGGCCCCAATGCTCATAAGCTTTCTGTGCAAATAAGACTGGTTGTAACCGGTGTTACATGCAAGGCAGCTCAGTCCCAGATGCTCAAAAGGGTTCTCAGGGGCTTTTACCAATCATGCTAGCAGCCACTGAGAAACCTATACATATTTGTAATTTATTTATTTGTATCCTGCTTTATACAAAGCGGGTCACAATAAATACATACACAGTACAAAAATACAAAAACACCAATATAGACATTACAAATCAGCGGCCAGTGCTCATATATGCACAACCTCCCCCCTAACTTAGGGCTCTTTTTACGAAGGTGCGCTAGGGTTTTTAGTGCACGCATAAAATTACCGCGCACTCTACCGCCTCCTGAAAAGGAGGCGGTAGTGGCTAGCGCGCTCGGGAATTTAACGTGCGCTATTGCACGTGTTAAGGCCCTAACACACCTTCGTAAAAGGAGCCCTTACACCCCATACTTCATCTTGCAAAATAAATATAATTTCAATAATCGCTTAAAATTGCACAGATTATCCTGTTGCCGTATATACATTGGAATTAGAGAATGACACGGTGACAAAATTTGTCACCGTTCCCGTCCCCGCGGATAACCACGGGAAATAATCCCATGTCATTTTCTAGTGTCTATTTCAACCTCAGTCCTTCTACACCAGCATTCTTCAAAGCAAAGCTTGCGGGTCAGTGGTTGTGGCCATTCATACGCTGATTCTTCCCTCTCTCTTTAAAGAATGACATGAAGATGGTTTCCTGCGGTTATCCGCGGGGACGGGAACGGTGATGAATTTTGTCACCGTGTCATTCTCTAATTGGAATCTCATTCCATTCCTGAGGGCCAATACAGGAAAACATACTAGCCCTAGGCACCTTCAATGTCAGGCGCCTGACCGATGTTATATACAGATCAATACGCTTTACAGAGCGCAATTTTTTGTAGTGGGCAGAATACTAGCCATCAGACTTCTCGACCCCAAATCATTCACACAGAGGTAGACCATTAGTAACAGTTTATAACGTATCCAGTACTCTAGTTTCAACCTAGAGCTTCACATAGAATTCTGTCACATGCACACTCCTCCCTAATTTGAAAAGTGTTCTAACTACAGAATTTTGCGCAATCTGCAAGGCACATAATGTTGACGCAGGTGTACCTAAAAGAAACTAAATTACAATAATCCAGACCTGACAAAACCATTGTTTGCAGGATAGTCTTTAAACACAGTGCCAGGTTGGTATGGTTGGAGTTTACTCCAACGACGCACTTTGAAAAATATTTTTTTCAATCATTGCTTGAACATGACCCCTAAATGTCAAACCAGAGTCCACAAGGATGCCTAAGGGCTCCTTTTATGAAGGTGCGTTAGCGGGTTTAACGTGCGCAACATTTCATCACGCGCTAACTCCCGCGCTAGCCAGAAAACTACTGCCTGCTCAAGAGGAGGCAGTAGCAGCTAGCATGGCCGGTGGTTTAGCGCGCGCTATTATGCGCGTTAAACCACCGCTTTTGTAAAAGGAGCCCTAAATATTTGATCACAATAGAGATCCTCATTGACACATCCAGGAGTTCCGCTGAGTCAGGAATGTTATTCCCTTGTTTCTTCCTAAAACATATAACTTTTGTTGCTTTACAAGGAGCTCATTAGTATTCAAATGAGCACTCCTTGTAATGCTCAAAATGAGATGCATGTGTTGTGTGAGGGTTGTGTGTTGTGTGACTTCAAAGAAGTCAAGCAAATTGGTGAGGCAAGATCTCCCTCAGCTGAACCCATGCTGACTCTGTCTCATTAAATCATGTTTGTCTACGTGTTCCACAATTTTATTTTTTATAATAGTTTCCACCATTTTGCCTGGCACTGAAGTGAAGCTTACCGGTCTGTACTTTCCCGGATCTCCCCTAGAGCCCTTTTTAAAAGTCGGTGTAACATTGGCCACCCTCCAATCTTCAAGTACTACAGACGATTTTAGTGACAGGAAACAGATCACTAACAGCAGGTCAGCAATTTCATGGTTGAGTTCTTTTAGTACCCTAGGATGTATACCATCTGGTCCAGGTGATTTATCACTTTTTAACATGTCGATCTTCTAAATTCACCAAGATTTCTTTCAGTTCCTCTGCATCATCACCCTTGAAAACCATTTCCGGTTCAGGTAGATCTTACATCTTCTTCCATAAAGACTGAAGCAAAGGATTCAATCAGTCTTTCCGCTATTGCCTTATCCTCCCTGAGTGCCACTTTTGCTCCTTGATCATCCAACGGTCCCACAGATTCCCTCACAGGTTTTCTGCTTCTGATACTAAGCATGATCCATTAAAAAAGAATAGCTCTCAAGCCGGTAATTTTTAGGAGGTTACTGGAGCTTTAAGCATCAGGGCCGTAGTCGGGACATGCAGAAAACACATGGGTCCTGACTGAATATTAGATGAGGTCCCAAATATAGAAAGAATATCTTCCCAGGTCTGTCTCCCCCTTCATGATTCTTATTCCCTCCTCCCTCTCCCCCCCCCCCCCCCGAAGAGTATCTGATCCTCTTATTAGGATTGTCTCCACTCCCTGGGCTACTTTTGCAATCCACAAATCACTTCATTATGTCAACAATGACGTGACATAAATTGTGTTTCAGCTGTAAAGCCTGCCTCAGGAGTCTAGTATCCCAACAAAAAATACCACAAAGAGAGCCCTTCCTACAGCTAGATAGTACCTTAATAGTGCAATGAGGAAGCAGCCAACGAGAGATAAAGTCACATGAAACACTATGCAAGCAGCACATGTGCAAAAGACTTGTTTCTCTGTTTGGTTTTCGATTGATCACTTTGTATATCCTCATATCTAAACTCCTTATTCCTCTAGTTCTGTAAAGGTCTATTGCAGGATTTCCATCCTTCTTTGTTTCTCCAGTTACCTCACAGATATTTAGTTGCTGAGGGATTACCACCCTCATCTAGTTCAACTCATGTAGATTTGTGATCTTTACTGTTTCCTAGGCTCATAGGTTTCTCTTCAGATAGATAGATACTAGTGGCATGTGGTGAGGGCTTTCAGGGGATTCAGTGAATCCTGCATTTTAAATTTTTTAATTTACTTTTTGCTTGAGGCAGTTTGATTTGTTGAGTAGGCAACCTGCTCAACTAATCAAACAAAAAGTACCCCCCCACCAAAAAAACCACCAAAACCCAGCGCTCTTGGTCTGTGGATTCTCTGAACCCCCTGATGGCCCTGACAGTACTTATCTGAATTTCATTGGTTGAGCAGCATCTGCCTGTTGCCTGCTCAACCAATCAAATTCAGAGCAGTGCCCTCAAGGTCTTTAGGGGGTGGGGCGAATCCCCTGAAGGCCCAGACCACATGTCACTGATAGACACTACATTATAGGATAGTTTTATTATCTCTGGATGGAACTCCAGTATCAGAGAAATCTGATCCCATATTCTTTTATATTGACTCTCTCTGGAATTGGCATTCCATGTAAAGTAGCTTTTTTTTTTTTTTTTGTAAAAAGCATAGTTGTGCTGAGCTGCACGGTACACAAAGTTAATAGATTCATTTTGCCAGCTGAAACATATTTAAGAAACACAGCATCTGCAATTATTTCTATTTAATAGAAAAGGTTAATAGCTAACTCTACTCTCTTTTTTTCAATTTCTTTTAATTCCCATCTCTAAACGGTGACCCTGTTGAAATTTAAGCCATTACAGAAAATACTATTAATTCAGTGTTTAACAACACACTACAATTTTCAGAACAAAAATGTTAATTTGTGTATGTAAAAGAATGCACTCGGTGAAGTCTAGCCTCACCTACAAAGTCAGAACAACCGTAATTGCTATATATCTTTGAAAACCCTATTAATCAAGGGAGCCATTGTTTTAACCTGCTGATAGAAATGCCACACATACACGTCTGTCACTTGTTAATTAGTCTTGGTGATATAATGAACTGTGCTGAAATAAGACAGTTCCACTTCATTACACAACAATTTGTCAGCATTAGTGTTAACTAAAAATATACAGTGCATATTGGAAGGGAGAATATTTCATTTCCTGATCTCTGTCCAAGACAGTGCATGCTATGAACTAAATTCTCTATGCTGCATGTAGCCTGTGAGGGAGTAAGGGGTTTTCCCTCACTAATATGGCTATTATATTGTTGGACAGCAGGGGGCACTAGCATAAGAGTCGGCCACCTGGAGGAAAGTAATGCAACCCTGCTGAGTCAGAGGGGTGGGACTCAGGCAGGGAGGAGTATTTCTGCTCCAGACTGGAGTCATTCAGAGAATTCCCGAGGGAGAGTCTTCCAGGAGAGAGACTTCCCTAACATGTGATACGGCTAATGTCTCTTTTCAATTTAAAAAATATTTTATTGAAATTTTAACATAAGAAATGTACAGAAATAAATTAAAATCAAGTATATTTTACAATTAAAATGTTACTTTCAGTCAAATCATAGATGCAATGAGGACTGAAAGCATATTTGTTATCAAACCAATATACGTATGAAGTCATTTATTCACAGACATCTATAAAAACTTCATATAGACCAGAGATTAGGGGCCTATTTTACAAAGCCTTAACGGCCCTGAAGCCCATAGAGATTTAAAAGGCTTCGGGGCTGTTGCCGCACAGCAGCCACTAACGCGGCTTTGTAAAACAGGCCCTAGATCAATTTTGATGATAAATATTTATATAATATACTATTCTCAATAATGCCAGTTGGATAATTATAAATTAGGTTAAAGAAGAAATATTTGCTATCGGTGACCAAATTTTATTAGATTTTAAGCTTTTATTAGCAAGGTAGTTGGCTTTACACACATATTTATGAATCATCATAATCGTTACCCACCAGAAAGATATATTTAATATAGTATTTTAGCCATTTGGCCCCAAAGTGGGATTTTAAAAAGCTATTAAAAACCCACCTGTTCTCAAAATTCTTCTAAGCCCTCCAAAGTAGCATATTAATGTAAAACTACTGTTAACTTGCCAATGCCAGTATGCTATTGTAGCTCACTGACAAGGTCAGTTTGCCTCTTTTGTAAACTGCATAGAACCAAAAGGCTTTTAAGATATATAAATAAAAATTTAACTGAGGCAAGCCACTTATATCCCTTGAATATTGTGAGAGCTGGGCCACTGACCAAAGACTAGACTGCTGAACTGGATATGAGTTATGATTAACTGCCTAGAGATTAAGGACTGCTCAAGTTGAATTGAGATATAAAAGTACAGAGGGACATAATAAAAAAAAAAGTCTAAGTCCCCTTTTGGCCTAAGGCCTTAAACGTTGAAAGTAGAAACAGGAAAAATGTCCATTATAAAAAAAAACGTCCAAAAGGAGGGTTTGTTTTGATAATGGCCTGTCTCTGCGTTCAGCTTTTTAAACGCCCAGACCACCACTACGTCTAAACTTACACCATATAATCAACCTACAAAAAGCCTAAGTCCCAAACGCCCAACACTAGAGCTTTTAGGTGAAAGAGGAGCTAGTCCTTCGCCTAAAAGTTGGATTCTGTAACCGGTGTCTGTCAAAAACAACACCGATTAAAGAATCCATCCTCCCTCCCCACAACATCGGGCCAGGAGAGAACCCAAGCCCTCTTGGCCCTGCCGATCCCTACTGCCGCTTTAGCGATCCCAAGTGCCGCGTTTGGTGGCACTTGGTGGTATCGCTATTGCGGCAGGGGAGATGAGGCATCTCTCCTGCCCCGATGGTTGCGGTGGCGTGTGGGTAGGTTGCCGAGCCGCTGAGCTGATCGCGCCAGCCGCCATCAGCTCAGCGGCCCCTTTTTTGGCACTTATACCTGTTTTGACTTGGTATAAGTGCCAACTAGGCAACCTGCCTAAACTTTTGGTTATACCTGCTGTATGCCTTTGTCTAGGTCGGCCCACCTCCCGCCCTTTCCCCTCCTCTAAAAATGCCTCTTTTCGCTCTATGCATTTACAGGCAGGGAAAGGCCTAAGCAGGTTTTAGATAAGTCTAAAACCAGCTTTGATTATGTGTACTTGGATGATCAGGCGTTTTGATCGTCCAAGTACCCATTTAGGCCACTTTTTAGACTTTTTATTTTTTTTTTTTCGATTATGAGCCCCACAGTGTATATTTTGCCGCCTTAAGCCTGTGAGGAAACAGACTCTGGATTTGTACATAAATAAAAGCTTTCCGTTATACCTTTCCAGCTTGTATGTGTGTGTGTGTGAGGCTTGCCACCTTCTTCCCTTTCCCTGCATTTGCACTATTTGCACCCTGAACCCTGCACCCTGCATTTGCACCATTTGCATTTGCCCATGTCAGTGTCGGCTCACCTTTTGACATCACTTTCTAGGTGTGGGTCCCGGAAGTGACATCAGAGAGAGGCATCGATGCAGACAACCAGATGTGACCAGCAACCTCACGCCGGGGAAGTAAAAAAGATACGGGGAAGGCAAGGGACGTGCATGGAAAGGAGAAGAGCAGGGGAGTGGAGAGGAGAAGGGGTGCCATGCCCTTAGGAAGATGGCGCCCAGGGCGGACTGCCCCCCTTCGCTCCTCCCTCTCTACGCCACTGTTTCTGGCCACCTTTGGAGGAGGTTCTCAGGTTTTGCTTGGGGATCCCCCACCAACCACAGTAAGGGTCAGCAAATACTTCAGTAGTGGGGAAATAAAACCAGGGGAGCCTGCTCTCCCCGTTCATTCAAATCAAAGACCAACCCGCTGCTACAAATGTTCTAAGCCTCAGACCTAGACAAACTAGGTCCCAAATAACATATCTGGTCGAAATCTGCTGGCATTCAGAACTAACAATTCACAAGCAAACAAACAAACCAAGTCCCAATAAGTCCCAAGAGTCTGTTCTTGCTAGGAACAATGACGAAACCCTGAGCACCCTGGGCCACGTGGCGCCGCATCCACTCGCCCCTCAATGTCGCAACTCCCCTCTCTCTGTCCATGCGGGCGGCGCCCCCGGATGCCCCGCAGGGGCCCGCCACAGCAATGAAGATCGAGGCCAGCGCCAGCGTCCGCCGCCCCCCTCCCCCCTACGGCGCGCGGGACAGAAACCACAGGCCGGGCGGCGCACGACCCGGCAGCCGGCAGCCTCCAGACCTCCACAGCTTCCCCTGCCTCTTGGCCGCGCGGGCGGCGTGCCCAAAGCCCCTAGGGGGCCGCCGTGTTACACGGAGGTCAGGGCATGGGAAGTAGTGTTCGGCGCCGGGCCACGTGGCGCCACACTCGCTCCCAGCATCCGCCCCCCCTCCCCTACCGGCGCAAGGGCAGAAATCACCGGCGGCGAAAACAAGGGCCCTGCAGCAGCACACCCCGGCGGGATCTGGCAGGTGACGCGGCCCTCTGCCGGCACGGAGAGACGGATAAAGTGCGGCGGCTCCCCTGAGACGCTCCTATCTCGCAGGACCTGAGGGAGCGTCTCGGCGGGCCCTGCCAGGCCGCGACACAAAATTGGAGAGTCGGGTGAGCTGCGCGTCACTCCGTAGGAGTGAGTGCACGCCGGGAGCAGAGCGAGCCGGCGATGCACGTGGGGAGACAAACCTGGCAATTAGGAGACACGTTGCCATGGTCTCCCACGATCTCCCTTCCGCTCCCAATGGATCGGGGACTGCTCCTTGCCGCGTGTGCAGCGGCCCCACGTCCAGCCCCACTCGCTCACAGGACACTGGAGTCGGAGGCGCCCAAAGGACGCCCTGTCAGCTTCGCAGGAGCGCTCCAGCAAGGTGAGAGACAATCCAATTGCTGCAGTGGGTGAGCGGAAGGGAAGCCGCGATGCAAGTTGCGTCGATCTCCCTGGACCGCAGTCGGGAAAAGGGGCGACCTCCCTTCCGCTTCCCCTTCTTCTCCTAACCCTCCCCCACCCCCCTCCCTCACTGATTGGAGTTTCCTAGCCTCCTCCCTTCCCCCTCCCCCCCTCCCTCCTATCTATTCGCTCCGGCTTTGGCCGATTTGGCCTCGCTCCTCCCTATATGGGATCGGAGCTTGTTCTTTCCTTTTCTGTTGAACACAATACAAAGACATCTGCTATATACATTTCCTAAAGCTAACATATTTCAGTCAATAAATTCCTTTTTTTAAGCTTTGATTTCTTGAGATTTATTTTTCCATCAGGTTGTTTCCAGTTTCTCTTTATTCCACTTTCCTATCATCTGCAAATTCTTCTTGAAGTGGTTGTTGTCCATTGGTTCCTCTTACCATGGTCCAACATTTTTTCTCTTCCCTCCCTCCCACCCATTGTACAGCATCTTCGCATCCTTCTATCCTGGATCATTCTCCCTCTTTTTCCCCTCCCCCTCATGTACAGCATTTCTTCCGCTCTCCTCCATCCCCATGTGCAATATGTCTCCCCCTCTCTCACACTATCTACCATCTTTCTTTCTCCCATTCCCTCCCTTGCTGCAAAGAATGTGAAAACAGAGAAAGAGGGATCCATGGTTCATCTCTCCCACCCCCTCTATTATCACATCCAAAATTCCCCCCTCTCATCTCCTGGGCCATATGCAACATTTTTCATTCCTGCCCACTAGCCCCATGCCCAACATTTCTCCTTCTGTCACCCCTCTCCAGCACCATGCTACATCTCTCCCTCTATTCCCTCCACCATCATAGCCAACATTCCTCCTTCTTGCATACCTTTCAGTCTGTCCCACTGTTCCTTCTCCACCACCATATCCTACATTTCTCCCTCTTATCTTTCTCTTTCCCATGCTTCTCTAATCTGTGCAATTTTAAGCGATTATTAAAATTATATTTATTTTGCAAGATGAAGTATGGGGTGTAAGGGCTCCTTTTACAAAGGTGTGCTAGGGCCTTAACACGTGCAAGTATCATTCTTGGGAGCCCTTCGAGGTGCCTCCATCCCCATGGAATTCCTGTGACTCAGGGGGATCCCAATGGGATCCTCATAGACCCGGGGGGGGGGGGGAATCCCTATGATCCCGGGGGAAGCCCATGGGTTCCGTGGGATTCCTGACAGCTCCATTTCTATGCAGCTCTCTAGTCCTGAGTAAGGTTACTAAAATGGTCAGTGGTCTTCATTACAAAGCATAAGGAGACAGATTTAAAGATCTTAAAAAGGCAAATTATATAAAAGGCGCCTAAATAAATAGGTATCTAACTATAGGCATCTAATTTTGGCCCCCTTTTATCAAACTGCATGTGGAATAGTAAGGGGTTATCTTCCACTAAAGCTACCATTCCAACTCCATACATCAGGGGCTGCTAGCCCAAAGCTGAGCAAACTACATGTCCCAGACTACACTGGGCTTTGAAGTTCAGTGCTGAGTCACCTTAATAAGGTAATCCTGCTGAGTTAGGGGGCGGGACTCAACCGAGAGGTATTTATCTGCCACAGGAGAATCATTCAAGGAGGTCTCAGAGGACAAAGATCCCGAAGAAGAAAACCCTTCCCTAGCCGTGGCTGCATTTAAGCCCTGAGGAAGACGAGTGAGAAAGCTAGCCAAGAACCCATTCAGGAAAACACTAGAGAGGCGAGCTTCTAGTCCAAGACCTCTGTAAACTGAACCTGCTGGTTTAAAGGTGATTGGCCTGTGTTTGGGGTGTGGTAGCTGAGCTGAAGCCAGTTGAGACTGTTGCTGGAGAAAAGGGGTTTCTTTCTCCTAAATGTTCTTCTGCTTAGACTATTTAGCAAGTGAAGTAGGAACCAGATTTATGGTGCTTTAAACATGAAAGAACTGGGGAAATTGACCAAAAGCTGAGGTTGCTGGACTGAACATGATATGGCTAACAGCCTAAAGTGTACTGGCTACCGCACTAGATATAAGATATAAAAGTTAAAAGCATATCTTTGCCTTTCCTCAGCCTATGAGGGAATAGGCTCAGGTTAATATCTCAATAAAACATTTTGTTGTACCTTCTAAAGTGGTTTATGTGTGCTGATTGGGTGAATGTGCAGGGTTCCTGGAAAACCCAGCCAGGAATCTCTCACACTGCATTAGGGTTTTTTAAAATCTCGGGCTGCTGTGGTAAAAGCTCTGACGCTCATGAGCATTGGAGCTTTTACCGCAACGAACTGTGACAAAAAAATCCTAACACAACTTGGTAAAAGAAGGCCTTAATTAGTAAACATAAGAATAGCCATACTGGTTCAGACCAAAGGTCCATCAAGCCCAGTAGCCCATTCTCAAGGTGGCCAATCCAAGCTACTATTACCTGGCCCAAACCCAAAGAGTAGCATCATTCCATGCTACCAATCCAGAGCAAGCAGTGGCTTGCCGCATTACATTCTCAATAACAGACTGTGGACTTTTCCTCAAGGAAATTGTCCAAACCCTTCTTAAAACCAGCTACGCTATCCACTCTTATCACAACCTCTGGCAATGTGTTCTAGAGCTTATCTATTCTCTGAGCAAAAAAATATTTCCTCCTATTGATTTTAAAAGTATTTCCCTGTACCTTCGAGTGTCCCCCAGTCTTTGTAATTTTTTACGGAGTGAAAAATCAATCTACTTGCATTTGCTCTACTCCACTCAGGA
This sequence comes from Geotrypetes seraphini, assembly GCF_902459505.1. NCBI lineage: Eukaryota > Metazoa > Chordata > Amphibia > Gymnophiona > Dermophiidae > Geotrypetes > Geotrypetes seraphini. Next base: position 361,063,886 of record NC_047084.1, read on the forward strand.
ATTTGTAGACTTCAATCATATCTCCCCTCAGCCATATGAGAGAAATTCCATCCCCTTTATCATCTTGGTTGCTCTTCATTGATCCTTTTCTAGTGTCGCTAAATCTTTCTTGAGATAAGGAGACAAGAATTGAATGTAATACTCCAGGTGAGGTCATACCATGGAGCAGAATCAAACAATGTTGGATATATCATCTTAATACAGTTAGAAAGGTCATGGAAAAAACAAAAACACAACCACATCAAAGATGAATGGAAAATCCTAATCAAACAATACAATACCAAACTGAAGGAAAAACGAAAAAACTACTACTCCAAACTCATCAGCACCGAAAAACCAGACACAAGAATACTTTTTGACATCTTAAGAAATCTCACCGATACCAAACCATTTCTCGCCACCCAAGGAAACCAAACTCCCACAGCCACCCAATTAGCGGATCACTTCAAACACAAAATCATCACAACCAGATCCACATTCAACAATTCAAGAATCAACATAGAAGAAATACGAATCAATCCCAAAACAGATGAAGCAATCCCAGCAGACAGGATATGGACAAACTTCCCAAAGATACAATGGTCAGACTTGAACAGGCTTTACAAAAAATACAGCAAATCCTCATGTGACTTGAACAACTGTCCCTCATACTTACTAGCAACAGCTTCCACCAAATTTAAAGCTAGCCTCACACTATGGCTTCAAACAACACTAAGTGAAGGTCATTTCCCACCGGAATTAGGAGAAATCATAATTACACCTATCCTAAAAGATCCCAAAGGTCCTATAGATAATCCTGCAAACTATAGACCAATCGCTTCAATCCCTCTATACATTAAAATAACAGAAGGCCTTGTCGCACAACACCTCTCCAACTACCTTGAAGACCATCACATACTACATCCATCACAATCTGGATTCAGATCCAACCATAGCACAGAAACTCTACTGGTATCACTATTAGACATTGCCCGTCAACACCTCAGCAAAGGAAACAAGCTGCTTCTCATTCAACTCGATCTTTCTGCGGCATTCGACCTAGTTGACCATCACACACTACTCCAGATATTAGACGCAATAGGAATCTCAGGTAATGTTCACAAATGGTTCCAAAGCTTCCTCAAAACACGAACATACAAAGTCAAATCAAAAGAGCACATATCCGACCCATGGTCAAACCCATGTGGAGTACCACAAGGATCACCATTATCACCCATATTATTTAACCTCTTCATAGCATCCCTAGGCATAACCCTAGACGCCCTAAACACAGTATCATTCAGCTACGCAGATGATATAACTATCCTCCTCCCCTTTAATATTCAAGACCCCTTATCCACAAACCACCTGAAAATGATAATGGAAACGGTAGAAAAATGGATGTCAAGTCATTAACTAAAACTGAACTCGGAAAAAACTAAATTCCTACTACTGGAAAGGGAAAAAAAACCATCTCTCACAGAACTAGAAGTAAATACAATCAAGTACCCAATGCAAAGCACACTCAAGATCATGGGAATCCTACTAGACAGAAACTGCACAATGCAGTCTCAAATCCACAAAATCATCCAAAGAGCATTCTTCACAATACGTAACCTAAGAAAAATAAGAAAATTCTTCAACAAAGATCAATACAAGATATTAGTACAATCCCTAGTACTGAGTATTGCAGATTACTGTAACAGCCTATACCTATCATGCCCAAATTACATGATAAAACAATTACAGACAGTTCAGAACACAGCCCTCAGAATCATCTACTCACTAGGCAAATATGACCACATCACCAAAGCATACTTAGACTCACACTGGCTACCAATAAAAGCAAGATCCCAGTTCAAATTCTACTGTCTACTATACAAAGTAATACATGGAACAGCACCCAGCTACCTAAACAACAGACTACACCGTAACCTCTCACACAGATTAAGGAGAACCCAGAGCCTATTCACTCACCCCCCTCTCAAAGGAACACGACGAAAGAAACTATATGACAGCCTTTTAGCGACACAGGCAGCAAAGATCGATACTACCATCACCAATCTACTGACCAAATCAATAGACATTAAAGCATTCCGAAAAGAAATCAAAACTCATCTCTTCAAAAAACACTTCCCATCATCATAACCTCACAAAAGTATTAGAAAATGCTCTCATGACTACCCAAACACCACCACCAGCAACACCCGAATCCGGACAGTATTATCTCTACTCGTCTAAACAACAGAATCCGGACAATATTATCTCTATTCGTCTAAACAACCTATCACTATCTACTATCTACTACCAATTTATCCTGGAAAAGTCCAGAACAACAATTGTAACTTAACGCATTCTTGATTATATGTACTGCAATGCTACTGGAAATGTCCAGTCTTCTAACTTGTAATCCGCTTAGAACCGCAAGGCACAAGCGGAATAGAAATCACTAATGTAATGTAATGTAATGTAATGTAGTCCATTTGGACTTAATTAGGAGATTGAGTGGTGGGCCTTTTTGAAGTAATTTGTTATGGACTAAATTTTTTGTATTTTTTAAAATTATTAAATTTTTATTACATCTTTTGAATGAACGCCCAATAACTATATTGTGGTTTGCATCAACAATTTGAAATGGAATTCTTTTTCTGAATAAAATATAATGCCTGGTTTTGTTTTGTGTTTTTTGCAGTGCATTTTCTCATCACATTTTTGTACAATGGAAAACATTTTTTTTGCTGACATTTCTCAAAAAAGGTGATGGCGGGATATGAACCATAGCACGGATAATGGGTGCATAACAAACACTGCTTAACATTTGATAACGGAAGACTATTTTTGAACAAAGCGAAGAGCCTGGGTCTTTAATAACATCATGGATGTTAGATCATCAGCTGTTGTACCGGTATTACATCAGAGCTATTTAAATGCCTTGGCATTTTGAGGCAGTTATGGAACTACATTGACGTCTACACTTAACAAGTCCCTCTGTGTGGTTGTCTAAAGAAGAACAATTAACCACTCTTATATGTGAGGCATTTAAAGGGAAATTCTATAACTAGCGCTTAAACTTAGGTGCTGATAGGCGCCCTGCCGATGCCTAGGCTAATTGAAAACCACTGTCAGAAACAGCAAAAAACAGCAGTGTTGAAGTGCCTACTGATGCCTACATAAAAGGCAGCTGGCATCATGGCTAGGTAGCCGCTTTAGGCCTCAGAATGCCAAAGTAGGCATGGCCAATGCTGGAAGTGGCGTTAGGTGGGCTAAAGTGGCTAACTAGATATGATTCACAGCAAGATAGGTGGCTGAAATGTAGGCCTGGAAAACCAGGCCTACATTTTAGCTGCCTACCTATGCTGCCGGGGGATCCTAAAGTCAGACTGCAGCAGCCATAAGCTGATTGTGGCAGGGGAATTTATCCATAATCAGCAGCTCCGGCAGTGCTCCCCGAAATCATGGCTTCGGGGAGTCCTGCTGGCTTAGCTGATCGAGGGAAAATATTCCTGTCACGATCAGTTGAGTAGGTGCGGCAGAGGACCCTCTGTCATCAGCAGGAGGGTTGCTCACTCTCTCCTTCCAGAACCCCCAAAGCACCCCCCCAACAGTGATAGGCAGGAGGGATGCCAGCTCCTTCCTGCCCGCAGGTCCACCGAACCCATGACCCGCCCCAACCGCAAATACCTATGAACTCCCCCACCCACCCTTGGAGCACTGTATCATGACTGCTAGTCTTAGAACATCCTTTCTTCTGAAAAGGTTTTGCTTTATGTACCCAATTTATAACTGTAAAGCTCCCTTTCATTTAGGTAACCATCTGAAATTCCCTATTTTCTGTGCTATTTCTACCATGTGTATACTTACCACATAGCAATGAGCAGAAGTTAGTAGTGACTGAAGTTTCTTTGGGAGAGAATTCAGGTTGGCAGTGGCTTAAAAAAAAAAAAAAATTATCATATTTGTGCCTACATGTATCTAGGTGAGCATAGGCAGGAACCAGAATGAGATGGGAGTTGGCAGAGAAAATGTGAGTTTGCTCTTATTCTGCTACGAAAGAAAATTCTGTAATAGTTGCTGTGCTTGCAGAATCATGGTGCGCTGGGGACCCTGGGTATAATAATAAATTTATAAAAGAACATTTCAATTTGACTGTAGTATCCTCTTTACTAGATTTCAGATAGTTTTGATGAATTAGTCTAATTATTTTAACATGCATGCACATGATAATCTGGTCTTTGGGATTAAGAATGTATAGAAACCTATACAAGCTAGTCAATTGCTGGCCTCTTGAGTACTGGGAATGGTAGAGTGCATTAAGGAACATTTATTTTAGAAAAGCTTATTTGGTGCTGTAAGAACAGTGTAGGAAACAAACAGAAACAGTAAAATGAACATGGGACCAGTGCATGACTCCATTTTTTGGGGGTGGGGGGCTAGGGAGATACATCAGTTTATCTTCTGCTCCTTTAGGTTTCAAGCTCAATGGGGATTGTGGTGGGGATTTAAAATCATTAGCTCTCATTCACAGCCAGCTGGAGCTGTTTTCTGAATCATGTAACCTAGGGCTAGATTCACTAACAATAGCGACTCAGTTGCTGTTGGCCGATTCTCTGGCCAATTTTCCAACAATGATTGATTCACTGTTAAGTGTGCATGCAAATGATTTTCAAGGAGGTGAGTGATTGAGACATGCACAGAGCCCTAACAGTAGTGACAGAGGAAGCAGCCGGGGATTTTTTTTTTTTTAAATGGCACAGATATTTTGCATGTATTACACACACAAAATATCTGTCCCGAAAATTTTTTTTTAAATTCACCGCCGGTCCTCCCCCTGATAAATGCGTGCCCCCCCCCCCCCCCCGACAAACGCGGTGACCCACAAATGGCAGGAGGGATGCCCACTCACTCCTGCCATGATGAACCTACCCCCTGAAAAAAATGGCAGGAAGGATGCTCACTCCCTCCTAGCACCAGAAGCACTCCCCCACCCCGTTCCAGTGTCCCATAACTCCTACCTTGATGGGAGCAGGAGATACTCAAAACACTTCCTGATCCTCCTTTTTTCTGATAATACTGAGCCTTAGATCTCTCCTTGGTGCATCATGTGATACACAGGGAAGGGCCTAAGGCCCTGATTTGGCTCAGATACCTCGGGCTCCTCCCTTGGGAGGGGCCTGAAGCATCTGAGCCAATCAGGGACTTCCTTAGGAAGGAGCCTAAGGAAGTCTCTGACTTTAGTGAATCAGGGCCCTAGTCATTGCAACACTAGTTATCTTTTAGGGTTCCTTTTGGAGCTCTTGTCATTATAGGCCAGATTTAGTAAATGGTAAAAGGATCTTTTACAGAAAATAAGTTTAGCCTGCTTCCTGCACCAAACATGGGTGTAAGGACTTGCCGCCTACTGGATGGCGGTTAGGTATGCAAATGCATGTATACTATAACATCTCACCTAATTTATTGGAACACTGCTAATCTGCTGGCGCCCTTTCCATGGCCATGAGTAGTACTTTATGAAAGTTGGGTGTGTATTTTATAGAATAAGGTCAAGGTCAGATCCATGTGTTACTCCAAGTGTAAATTAAACTTGTCATTTTCTGGGTCTTGCTGAACTGACGTTTCAGCCGTTGTGCCTATGGGTGGGGCCAACCTAAGATTCCGGTTGGCCCAGATGCCTAAGGCCCTTCCTATGAGTGGGGCGAGAAGCTCACACCCTTCTGCCTCCCTCCTACAAATGACGGGGCTTCCCCCTCCCACTGCAACTTAGGATGCAGTGGGAGGGGCCGAAGGCCCTGATTGGCTCCAAAAGGCGGGAACTCACGACAGCCATTTTAGATGAATGATCTGTATGGGGCAGGAGCATAGGAAGATCTCTCCTGCCCCAAAAGACCGCTAGACCACCAGGTAAGGTCTGAGGAGGTCCGGGAGATGGGAGGGAGGTGGGGGTGATTCCAGTTGTAGGAAATTGTGAATAATCGAAATCGCGAGTCCTAAAACCGTGAATCAGAAGAGGGAAGTATAGTTAAACAGGTAATTTCCAATTTTTTTTATTCATGGGCATATGCTCATGTTCATTGGCGTACCAAGGGGTGAGCGGGGGGGAGGTCCGCCCCGGGAGCATGCCTTGGGGAGTGCACAGCCTAACTGATTTTAATATCACTCATCCGGAATCAATTATACTCGGAGATTTTAATATCCACTTCAACTTTCCTAACCACTATAATACCTCTGAACTCTTAACCTTGATAGCTGATCTATCTCTATCACCCCTCATACAGACGCCCACTCATACAGCAGGAAATATTCTTGACATGATCCTTTGCCCAACCTCTATGACCCATTTTTTCCATACTTTCAATTTCATCCCGGTACCATGGTCAGATCATTCTCTAATTACATGGCAATCAAATTTTCCAACTCATTCAAATTCCTCTAAACACACAAATAATCCCTCATTCTCTCGTAATTTAAATAACATCACGCTCTCTGCTATTCAATCTTCTTTTTCTCTAAATCTCAAAGACTTCTCCTCTTCCCCAATTACTGAACAAATTTCTAACTGGGAAACAGCAACGAAAACCCTTTTAGATACTCTAGCTCCTTCTACTGACAAACAAAATAAAACCACTCTCAACATTACGACAAGAAAACACCAACCCTGGTTCAATGAAAATTTGGTCCTCCTCCGACGACAAGTCCGGACAGCCGAAAATAAATGGCGCAAATCTCGTTCTAACATACACCTTCTATCGTTTAAAGAAAAAGCTGCTTACTATAAAAAGACTATTCAACAAACTAAAAAGGACTATTTTTCAAAACTGATCTCTACTACTAGTAATTCATCTACTCTTTTTAGTATTGCCCAATCCCTCTCTAAGTATTCCAAAAAAAAACTTCCGCTTCCCGCCTTAGACATACCATCAGCTGATGAACTTTCTCAATTTTTTGACAATAAAGTTACCTCTATTCGCACTCACTTCGGACCTTCCCCTCCTGCCTTTAAGATTCCGCATAATAAAGATTCAACCTTTCTACCTCTTAGTTCTCTCTCAAACTTCAAAGTACCTTCACTAACCCAACTATCTACTATTTTACAATCTTTAAACTTACCCAACAACATATCTGAAAGTTTCCCCCCTCATCTTATTAAAAAATATTTTTCTTTTTTTGGACCATATCTTAGAGAAATGATTTCCAAATCTTTTTCTGACTGCACCGTTCCTACAGTTTGGAAATCATCACTAGTTATTCCAAAACTGAAACAATATAATACAGATCCGTCTTTACCCAACAATTATCGTCCTATTGCTAATTTGCCTTTCATTTCTAAACTAACTGAAAAAGTGATTCACTCCCAACTATCAGACTTTTTTGATCAAACACATGCACTACATCCTTATCAGACAGGCTTTAGAACTTCACACTCTACAGAACTATCATTATTAGGCCTCATTTCTACAATACAATATTTTCATGACCATTCAAAATCGGTTATATTAATATCACTAGACTTATCTTCAGCTTTTGATACCATTGACCATTCTCTACTTTTAGCTAGACTATCAGACTGTAATATCACAGGTTCTGCTCTTAACTGGTTTGTTTCTTATTTTCATCAACGCAACTTCAAAGTTCATATAAACAACCAAACCTCTTCATCAGTAACACAAACTTTCGGAGTTCCGCAAGGCTCTATTTTATCCCCACTTCTATTCAACATTTTCCTCTCCCCTCTTCTCTCTCTAGCACAAACACTTGGTTTCTCAATTTTCGCCTATGCTGACGATATCCAGTTACTTTACCCTATTAATACCTCTAACTCTTCAGATATCAATAATCTTAACTCTAAATTAGATACTTTAAGTGAATGGCTATTCTCTAATAAACTTTCACTTAACATTACTAAATCTTGTGGCTTACTTATTCCTATCAAAAAAACTGAAATTTTACCCGGAACTATCTATATCAAATCTACACCCTTACATATGGATACCAAAATAAAATTACTAGGTGTAATTATAGACCAAGACCTGTCCTTTCATGATCACATTAGCGCAGTCGTAAGAACTTGTTTCTTTAAACTTCGGATTATTCGTTCTCTTACTTCCATCTTAAATACCGATTCAATCAAGATCCTTATCCATTCACTTGTCATATCTCATTTAGATTACTGCAATTCACTACTAAATGGTCTACCCCAAAAAGAACTACGCCGCTTGCAGATTATACAAAATACTGCCATTAAACTCATCTACAAAATAGGGAAATTCGAACATGTAACTCCGCTTCTTAAGGAGGCTCATTGGCTCCCAGTTACACACCGTATAATCTATAAAATCTTACTACTCTCCTTCAAAATTAAACTCTCTCATCTGCCTCTATTCTTAGACAAACTGTTAATTCCTCAAAGTTCCCCCCGTACCCTACGATCCACAGACCAAAAACTTCTTTTCATCCCCTCCCTCAAAGAATCATATTATACAAGAAAGACCAACTTTGCCATAACAGCACCTACGTTATGGAACTCCCTCCCTCAATTCTTACGGGATGAAATCCATTTAGCTAAATTCAAAACGAATCTCAAAACTTATTTATTCCAAGATGCTTTTAATAAATCTTAATCTTCTCTAACCACCTATTTTTACATCCCAGTTATTCTTCAGCATATTTCTTATACCAAGCTCCCCGTCCTTATGTTTTACCCTTCCTCCCTACCTCACTTTCTTTTATTTTATGTAACTTTTCCCTCCCTTTCTTTTTTTTTTACCTCACAGTCACGTTTGTCTGTACATGTCTAATATGTTCCGTTAATCTATTTCTAACACATCTATAACTAGTTCTTATTCCCTTATTTTAAAATTACGATTTTTTTTATTCTAATTGTTAACCGGTCAGATATTTGTTTTATGATCGGGATATCAAAAACCAATAAACTTGAAACTTGAAACTTGTTCTCACTGCCTCTAATGCCAGCCCTGCAGCTCCAGACTTCCCCACACCTGCTCCCCCCCCGATCGCTATTATTTTAAATGTTATGGCAGCCATGGCGCTGTATCCATCGGAAGAGACTTCTAACCTCGGCCTGCCTCGGAACTCTTCCTGCAGCCACCGCCCGCCTAGGCGGGAACAGGAAGTTGCTGTTGCAGGAAGAGTTCCGGGGCAGGCCGAGGTTAGAAGTCTCCTCCGATGGATACAGCGCCACGGCTGCCATAACATTTAAAATAATAGTGATCGGGGGGGGGAGCAGGTGTGGGGAAGTCCAAAGCTGCAGGGCCGGCGTTAGAAGGACTAAGAGATGATGGGGCCACAGCGTTCCGCGTTGGGGGGAGGGAGACAGAAAGAAGAGTAACCGAATCATTGGCAATTTGGGGGGAGCAGGTGTGGGGAAGTCCAGAGCTATAGGGGAGAGTGTTGCTGTACCCAGCTGGAGGGAGAAGGAAGATGAGGGAGGGAATGAAAGGAGATGCCAGGGCTTGGAGGCAAGGAGGAAGGTATGCCAGACTAAGGGAAAAGGAAGGGGGAGATCTCAGAGCATGGAGGGGGAGGGAAAGATGGAAGGAAAGGAGAGAAATGCCAGAGAATCAGGGAAGGTCAGATACCAGACTGTGGGGTGCGAAGGAAAGAAAGGATAAGAGAGAGATGCCAGAGAAAAAAAAATGGAGAGGTGGCAGAGCTGAAATCAATCATGTACAAAGGAGAGAAGGGGCACAGAATAGATAGTTATGAAAGGAGCATAGAAAGAAGGAAGATGTTTGGAAAAGAGAGAAGGCAGACATTGGATGGAAAGGGCAGAGAGGGCAGTGACTGGAAGGGGTGAGACAGAAGGTGAACAGTAGATGGAAGGGGTAGAGAGAGGGACAGCCACTGAATGGAAGTGTGAGGGAGAGGGGGAGCAGACGCTGGAAGGAAGTGGGGAGGAGAAAGAAAAAAGGGCACATGCTGGATTGAGGGACGACGATAGAGTTAGATACTGGAAGGGGTGAGGGAAAGAGGTGGCAAGCTTTAGGTAGACAATAAAAAAAGGACATTGATGAGAGGGTAGTAAGAACGTAATCTAGACAGATGCAGAAAATAAATTGAAAAGGAAAATGAGGGAAAAAAGGGAAAGGGATTGCAGAGGAGAGGTATGGGAGAGGGAAGGAGAGGAGAGAGATGCCAGACCAATGGGGGTGAAAGGAGAGATGGAAGGGGAGGCATACAGTTTCTGGAAGGGGCATAGAAGGAGAGAAGATGCCATATAGGGGAAGAGAGACGGCAGACAGTGGATGGAAGGAAGAGAGTTACAAGAAGATGAGGAAAGCAGAAACCAAAGAAGACAAAGGTAGAAAAAAATTTTCTATTTATTTATTGCTTTAGGAGACATGTGTCACTGTTTCTGTGGTGTTGCATTGTATGCAGAGTCCAGCTTCTTGCTGGTTCAATTTAACCTTTGTCTATGTATGTCTATTTTATCCCCCCTTTTACAAAACTGTGGAGCGTTTTTTAGCGCCAGCCGTGGTGGTAGCAGCTCTGATGCACAGAATTCTATGAGTGTCAGAGCTGTTACCTCCGTAGCTAAAATCCACACTACAGTTTTGTAAAAGGGGGAGGGGTTAGTTTGTGATTACATATTCCATACTAGGCGAAGGTGTTTTCTGTGTTCTGTGTGTTCGAAAGACATGGTTTTTTGTTAGGCTTGACTGCAGGATTGATCTGTACTAGTCTGGCTTGTTTAGTTTTACAATGGGTGTATTGATGTTGTACTGCTCACTGCAGTATGTAAGATGCTGCCTTTTCCTAGGTACTCATGTGTGACATGTAGCTTGTTACTAAAAATCATGTTTTCTGTACAGATGGGGGGGGGGGGGTATCAAAAAAATGATGGGCCCCGGGTGTCACATATGCTAGGTACGCCACTGCTCATGTCCCATGCATTTGTAATACTTATTTTGTTGACAGTAAGGTCCTGATTCTCTAAAGTCTGCCTAAGGTTATGCACTGATATCTGTACCAATTCTATAAAACGTATGCACTCATTATAGAATCGCGCTTAGCGTCACCTAACATTTAGGTACCCCCAATTTATGCCAGTGTTTTCTCCTAAAGTTAGGTGTTGATATCACATAGAGGCACTTAACTCGGAAACATGCCATCGATCTACCCCCTAAACATGCCCACATTTAGTGTAGGCACTTTGGACTAGGCGTCTACTTTTTATAAGAATTGAGATTTTCGAGTTAGGTGCCTAACTTTTAATTAAGCCCAATTGAAGATGATTGTGATGTGTTGTGAACCAATATTGGCGCCATTTGGGCATATTGATAACGGCACCTAACTTTAGGTGGGCTTTATAGAATCGGGGCCTAAGGGCCTGATTCTACATATATATGTCACCTATAAAATCAGTGCAAACAAGGCCACATACTGAACAAATGCTCTCACATAAATTTACACATGGTACTTGCGTATTTTACGGCAGTGTTTCCCAAGTTGATCCTGGAGTATCCTCTTGACAGTCAGGTTTTTTGGGTTATCCACAATGAATATGCATGAAAGAGATTTGCAAACAACGAAGGCAGTGTATGCAAATAAAGTTCATGAATATTCATTGAAGATAATCTAAAAATCTGACTGGCAAGGGGGTACTCCATGACCGAGTTGGGAAACACAGTTTATCGGCAAGCCCATCCAAACTATGCTGCTAGGAATGCCTATTCACACATTGGGCTCGATTCAGTAAATGGCAACCAAATTTGAGTGTGAAAAAAAAAAGTGAGCACTGAGGGACTGATTTTATAAACAGTGCCTAAATCAGCCAGCGCTAAAAAAAAAGAAAAAAAAAAGGCGCCAGCCATGTGTGAATCATGCATGGGTGCCATTTACAGAATCACGATTAGCTGTGCCTATGTACAAACTTAGGCGACTGAAATGTAGGCGAGGGTTTTAAAGGCCTACATTTCAGGCACCTGAGTTTTTGGAGAGTCGCTCTTAGCGGCACCTAATTCACACTCCACCCCTAGAAATGTACACGTAAGCATTAGGCACCGCTAAGCGCATTGCAATAGGCGCCTATCGCCCAATTACATTTTTTAAACTAATTATTGAGAGGCATGATATTTTGCCTAAGAGGCGACTAACTTTAGGCGCCCTTTATAGAATCAGCCCCTGAGTGTTATTCTACAAATGGCGATCTGAGTTGGGCGACATTTATAGATTAGCTCATAACACTGGAATCCATGTCCAACTTTGGGCACGAGGATTTATGCCAACTGAAAACTTGTGTAAATCCTCATGCATAAATTAGGCACAGATCCCCCCCCCAATCTATACTAACATGTGCATCTTGGTGGCAAGTCAAATGCACGCAGTCAAATGCGCGTAGACAATACTGCGCAACCCAATTGCGCGCAAGCACAATTACATAGAAACATAGAAACATAGAAATAGACGGCAGATAAGGGCCCACGGCCTATCTAGTCTGCCCACCTTAATGTCCCTCCCCTACCTTTGCCCTGTGAATAGATCCCATGTGCCGATCCCATTTGGCCTTAAAATCAGGCACGCTGCTGGCCTCAATCACCTGTAGTGGAAGACTATTCCAGCGATCAACCACTCTTTCAGTGAAAAAGAATTTCCTGGTGTCACCTCGTAGTTTCCCGCCCCTGATTTTCAACGGATGCCCTCTTGTTGTCGTGGGACCCTTGAAAAAGAAGATATCTTCCTCCGCCTCGATGCGGCCCGTAAGATACTTGAACGTCTCGATCATGTCCCCCCTCTCTCTGCGCTCCTCGAGCAAGTATAGCTGTAATTTGTCAAGCCGTTTTTCGTATGGTAGATCCTTGAGTCCCGAGACCATCCGGCTGGCCATTCTTTGCACCGACTCCAGTCTCAGCACATCCTTGCGATAATGCGGCCTCCAGAATTGCACACAGTATTCCAGGTGGGGCCTCACCATGGATCTATACAATGGCATAATGACTTCCGCCTTACGACTGACGAAACCCCTTCGTATGCAGCCCATGATTTGTCTTGCCTTGGACGAAGCCTGCTCCACTTGATTGGCAGACTTCATGTCCTCACTGACGATTACCCCCAAGTCTCGTTCTGCTACCGTTTTTGCTACGCAATACAAATGCACGCAATACAAATGCACGCCACACAAATGCACGCCACAACAATCACGCGCATGATAACTGAGCGTGACACAATCACGCGCAGGATAAATGATCGCGAGACAACATCTCACAAGACAATACAGCGAGAGCCATGCCCCTCCCATATACATACCCCCTTTTCAATTGTGTGCTGAAAAATATACACACACATCTTTATAGAATAACACCTTACAAGATACACAGATTGTTGCCAATTAGCTCCAGTAATTTATTGTTCACCCCCAATTATTGGTGTTTTCCTGCACAGGCCCTCGAGAATGGAATGAGCGTCCGATGTACATATGCCAGCAGCATAATTTGAAAAATTTTAAGAGATTACTAAAGAGGTATTTATTTTGTAAGATGAAGTATGATAATTGAGTGTTTCTTGCATATTTGAGTGCTGATCATTTATATGTTTTTGTTATTTCTGATTCATTTATTGTATGCGTATTGTTGTGTTTATTATTGTGTGTATATTTGTTGTGACTCGCTTTGTAGAAAGCGGGATACAAATGAATAAACTATCATTGGGTGCATGGCTAAATTTGCATGTGCAGCTTTGAGCACCGTATATGGAATTTAAGAGGAAGGCGGCGGCCGAATCGGAGCACGCGGCCGACCGACGCCTAACGTCGGATGGGGCACTATCGGCGGACCCCACGGCGAAGAGGCACAGACGACCGTTGGAGGAGGGAAGGGGGGGGCAAAGGACGCGGCCGCCGCATGGCGGGTGCAGTTACCCCCACCCGCGACTGGTAGGTAAACTTACAGTTATTTTAGGCTCGATCGAAATCGAAGCAGGAGGGTGGTGATGAACTCCGAAGGCCAATACTGCCTAAGAAAGCAGGAGAGTTGCGGTGGAGCTGTAAGAGGGATGCCGCCTCCTTCTCCAAGCTCTTGCCGTGCTGAAAAGGGGGCGGCCTCCCTCCCACTCCTCTTTTATCTACCCCCCCTTTCTCCGCCCCCCCCCTCCCCCTGGCTACTCTTGGCCACGGCTTTCGGCCGATTTGCCATTGCTCCTCCCTATGGGGATCGGAGCTGATTCTAAGACTCTGGTGAGACCTCATGTAGAATATTGTGTACAATTCTGGAGGCCGCACCTTCAAAAAGATATAAAAAGGATGGAGTCCGTCCAGAGGAAGGCTACTAAAATGGTGTGTGGTCTTCATGATAAGATATTGGGGACAGACTTAAAGATCTCAATATGTATACTTTGGGGGAAAGGCGAGAGAGGGGAGATATGATAGAGACGTTTAAATACCTACGTGGCATATTGATTGAGTACAGCAAAGTAATATCACTTTTTCCAAATCTAAGCTCAAGGTGAGTCCACACATTTTTCCACTGCCTAAGGGGACATACAATCTAAGTCATATCTGAGGCAACGGAGAGTGAAGCAACTATGATGACCTCTAAATATTAAAAGGGTGCACTGGTCCAGTGCAGTATTTATTTGCTTCACTAGATCTACTTCTCGGTTTAGAAGTGCAAGTTCACATCCCTCCCCCTTCTCCTTCTTCATCCCCCTCTTATTCTTCTCTCAGCACTAATAGCATTCATGCATCAATAGATACTTGATAGACCGTCTGCCTGATAGGGCTGTCCAGCGTGGAGTACAGCATAGAAAAAATGCAATCCAATAATAAACATCAGCATAAAACGTTAAATAACAAGCATGTGAAATCAAAGCAAGAGCCCTGTGAGACCAGACTTGTAATGTTCTTTCTTTAAACCTGAAAAGCAACAGCCATATCATAAATATCTATACAGTACTTACTTGAAGTTGTTTAAAAAAAAATAAATAAATAAAAAATCTCTGAGGCTATCATTTCCCATATGGTAAGACAGTTATAATAGGCCAGAACTATCAGGTACTGTTTTGATGTAAATGAGAAAGCAGATGGATCAATAAACGCTGAACAAGGCACACTTCACCTCATATTACATTGACTTGCAGAAAGAATAATGGAGCATGAAAATGAAGAGGAGCTGTGTTTTGTTGGTTTTTTTTTCTCTGTCCTGGTCAGTAGGTTATACTTAATGGCACATAATATATTAACTCAAAAGGAGAACTTTCTGGACAAAGAAAATCGGTACAGAGAAAGTCTGCTGTCTTCAGACATGTGCCGCAATCTAGAAAGATTCATTATATCAGAATATGCGAGGAAACAAAAGCCACAATAAATTTATATTATTACAGCAATAAAGTTAGGGTGGGAGATGATTTATTGCCAGTAAGGGCATAATTTTTGCATTCTGTTTGTCCAACGGATCACTGTTTGAAAGATTTACAGCATGAACAATGGAGAAAAGGAAAATATATTTAGACATTTTAAAAATATCTATTAAAGAAAGACTTTTTCTTTAAATAAATAGGTATAGTAAATAAATAACATCAGCTGGGAAAGAGGCTTTATATAATCTTTTTTATTAATGCTTTCCTTTTCCTAAAGGGGTAATATATCATTAGACATAGCTTAAGTTGCAAATATAGTGTGAAACCTTCTCCACTTTGGGTGCCTATGAATTGTGCATATCTTGTGATGATTAGGACAAAATTGGATGCTAATGTTAACCTTGTCAAAGCTACATATCCCAAGATGCAATGTGTACCATCTTCTTTGAACCTTGCAATTTACTGAATCTAGTCCTATGTACCCATATGCATGCATAAGCCATTATTCCAATCGTTTACATCTGTACTTTATACAATTCTCCTCCCCACTACCACATGCTTCCTAGTTGTCTGTTCTTCCTTTTCATTTGTATTTGCAGTACATCAATTCATCACTCTCATGGTAATTTTCCTCTGGACATTTACAAATTCTTTGATTAGATAAAGCGTTGACTACTTTGCTAGTTCATGCCCTGACCTGTTCTGCCCCAAGCCCTGCCCCCACAAAGCCTCCTCTCTTCTTCCGGACGAGCTCTAGCCACGTCTAGACGGGTCTAGACCAGTGGTCTCAAACTGGCAGCCCGCCAGATACTATTTTGAGGCCCTTGGTATGTTTATCATAATCACAAAAGTAAAATAAAACACTTTCTTGATCATATGTCTCTTTAGCTATAAATTATAATATTATTATTATTAAGTCTTAACTAAAAGGAAAGATTTATAAACTATAATGAGTTTTACCTCATGCAAAATTGTCATTTCTTTAATAAGACATTAACTATTTTTTTCTGAGACCCTCCAAGTATCTACAAATCCAAAATGTGGCCCTGTAAAGGGTTTGAGTTTGAGACCATTGGCCTAGACCATACGCAGATGTGTGTCATATCATCCGCGCATGCTCATATGCCCTCCAGATGTGGCTGGAGCTCATCAGGGCTTTCCAAAACCCGGACAAATGCCGGGTTTTGGAAAGTCCATCTGGGAGTCCGTACAGTCCTCTAAAAGAGGACATGTCTGGATTTTCCCGGACGTCCAGTAACCCTAATGGCGAATATCATAAGGCCATTTTGCCACCTGGCACTTCTGTGCTAATTGATTCACCCTTCAATAATATAAAATCTTGTTGGCTTCGCCAATTCATGAAGACATTACTGATCTGTCAAAATCTCCAACAAAAGCATACTGCTCTCTAAAGTGCAAGTTGTTTTAGAATTAATTAGGCCAATGGGTAATAATATATAGATCAGCTCAGCAAACTTTTACAACGCATATGATGATTGTGCTGCCTTTTCTATTCTTTTTTTTTTTCTGGTTTGGCTATGTCGCCTCACAATTTCTTTTCTACCTGAAGCTTTCTTTCAGTCTTTTGAAAAGGATCAAAGACTAGCATTCGGTATTTTTTTTTAAAGTTATTGTTCCTTACAACAGTTTTGACTTTTCTTGAAGTATTGTATTTCAAAGTCTTTTTTTCTTCTGTTTTACTGATAGTGTTCTTTTCTTAAGCAGCTGATTAAATTGGGTACAAAGCACCAACAGTGTTTTTGTAGGTAAGCTGCCAGCTGAGAAAAGGATGAATCTTGCATTGTCTATTGTTTGTAAGGCTGATCATCATATCCCTGCTTGCCGATGGATTCTGTCTGTGCTCTCAATTCATCAAAGTAGCACAGTTAGTTGATATTTGAATAGTTTATTTTAAACAAGATTTCCCATGTACAGTTTTTCTGCCAGAGTATCAGTGAGTTCCTTGGCAGTACCCCTATCACCTTGGAAAAACAAGGCCATAAGAATAAAAAATGGAATGACGAGTCACATATTTCCGTCATAAAGGATTCACCTACATATTTTTCAGGAGTTGATATGGCCATAGTATTGAGAACAAGTCCACAATTCAAGATTTAGTAAGGGAGGGGAGGGGAGGGGAAATGCTGTTTCCATAAAATAATTTTGTTAAATCAAATTATTTTAATTTATTTATATACCACTTATATCCTAAGTGGTTTACATTCAGGTACTTTATCACATTTCCCTATCTGTCCTGGCAGGTTCAAACTCTATCTAGTGTATCTGGGGCAATGAGGGGATTACGTGACTTGCCCAGGGTCACAAGGAGCAGCGAAGAATTTGAAACCACAACCTCAGGGTGCTAAGGCTGAAGCTCTAACCACCGCGCCACACACTCCCACATGCATACGAGATATTAAAGGGTTCAGGAAAGGGAAATCATGTTTGACGAACCTACTTCAATTTTTTGAGACAGTGAACAGACAAACTGATAGTGGAGAACCGGTGGATATTGTATACTTGGACTTTCAGAAAGCGTTCAACAAGGTTCCACATGTAAGACTTCTCAGGAAATTACAAGGCCATGGAATAGAGGGAGATATACTAAGATGGATAGGCAAATGGCTAGAGAACAGAAAACAGAGAGTGGGCATAAATGGGAAGTTCTCAGAATGGGAAAAAGTGACCAGCGGTATACCCAAGAGCTCGGTACTTGGACCCATCTTATTTAATATTTTCATAAATGACCTGGAAGAAGAAACATCCAGTTTGCAGATGACACAAAGCTATGCCGGGCAATCAGATCACAGGACAGCGAGGAACTCCAGAGCGACTTGAATCAACTGGAGAAGTGGGCAGATAAATGGCAGATGAATTTTAATGTGGAAAAATGCAAAGTGATGCATTTAGGCAGAAAAATAAAGATCACAAGTATAGTATGTCAGGTGTAACTCTAGGAAAGACTGAACAGGAAAAGGACCTGGGTGTACTGATAGATAGGACCCTGAAACCGTCGGCGCAATGTGCTGCGGCGGCGAAGAAAGCAAATAGAATGTTAGGCATGATAAAGAAGGGAATTACGAGTAGATCAGAGAAAGTTATAATACCGCTCTACAGAGCCATGGTCAGACCACACCTGGGATATTGCGTCCAGCATTGGTCTCCATACCTAAAGAAGGATATAAAACTGCTAGAGAGGGTGCAGAGATGAGCAACAAAGCTAGTGAAAGGTATGGAGAACCTGGACTACGAGGAACAACTTAGGAAACTGGGGTGGTTCTCCCTTGAGAAGAGGAGACTATGAGGGGATCTGATCGAGACTTTCAAAATACTGAAAGGATTCGACAAAATGGAGCAGGGAAATCAGTTATTTACAATGTCCAATGTGACACGGACAAGAGGACATAGACTCAAGCTGAGGGGGGACAGGTCCAGGACGAATATCAGGAAGTTCTGTTTCATGCAGCGAGTGGTGGATTTAAGGGTAAACTAGATGCACATCTCCTTAAGAGTGGCATAGAGTGATATGGGTAAGGGTAAATTAGATGCACATCTCCCTTGAGAAGCATTCAGTGATATGGGGACTAAAACTATGCCAGAGTACACCTGGCGGGGCCTCCGCATGTGAGGATTACCAGACTTGATGGACCCAGGGTCTGATCCGGAGATGGCAATTCTTATGTTCTTATGTAAGAAAGAAAATTGTCACAGAATGCATAGGAATAGAACCAACATAGAGGCCCTTTTATCAAAAAGTGTACTTACCCTTTTGATCTATATGCAAACAATTGTTCTCTAAGATTACAGCTTGTTCTCTTCATTGCTTTCTAATCACTGAATATGGATAACCATATTCACCATACTTTCACTTCCATTTATCTGCCTTGTGTTAGGAACTCCTCAGAGTGGCAAATTTGGCAATAACAAAGTAACTGAGAAACTGGAAGACTATTCTTTAGCTGCATAGGATACATTCTAGATAGATGTAATATAGCATGTTTCAGAAGTAACTGAAATGCTGTTAATTAGGGGTTTCTGCATGGACAGAAGAATACTGTGTTTGCTTTCAGCAATTTTGACTAGAATCTTTTAAAGGAATTGTTTATCTGGTATTTTAAAATGCCTGCGTAGGCAGTTTGTGCTAGGGACTTTGGACAGGCAAACTATGTTATGCAACGGTCATGTCATTCTAACGCACCCTACTTTTAGGTTGCACAGAGGGATGTGCAAGGGCTTGAGGTTACTGACCCAGGGCTCTGGGGAAATAGCCTTTTAATTAGATTAACAACAGACTAAAAGGCTGTGAGATACAAATCCAGTCAAGCCAAAAATGCATTTAAAAGCTGACACAGGAATCAGTTGTCTGTGCAATGGAAAGTCAGTCAAGCTGAAAGAGGGAAATATTATACTGTACTTAGATTTAGTTCATGCCTTTTTTTTCAGTAGTAGCTCAAGGTGAGTTGCATCCAGGTATACTAGTTATTTAACTATCTCTGGAGGGCTTATAATCTAAGGCAGTGGTCTCCAATGCACTGCCCCTGATGTCATCCATTGCAGCCCTCAAACAGTTGGCTGAAATGTTCTTCAAATTTGGTAAATGCATTAATTTCAATCAGTGGCCTAGCAAGGGAAGGAGGTGCCTGGGGTGGTAGCAGTGGCATAGTAAGAGTGAGAGGCACCCAGGGTGGTGGTGCACTGGTGCTCCTCCTCCACCCTCCTCCACTCTTTCCCCACCTCCTCCTGCCGCATGTGCGCTCCTTCCCTTATACCTCTTTAATGTTCATAAAACGAGCAGCAACCTCAACCTGCTGATCGCACTAGCGTTGGCTTTTCCTCTGACATCCTTCCTAAGTGCGGGTCCAGGAAGTGCTGTCAGAGGAAGAGCCGGCATGAGCAGCAGGTTGGGGTTGCTTGTACTGTGAATGTTAAAGAGGTACGAGGGAAGGGCAGGGGCACGCATGCGGAGGCAGAGCGGGGGCAGAAAGGAGGACGGATGCTAGTGCCCCCATCAAGACGGTGCCCAGGGTGGACTGCCCCTTCCCACTCTTACTATACCACTGGGTGTTAGCACCTGGCATCGCTGTACCATGTGCCCTTGTACTCTTCCCTTCCATGTGCCCCTCCACTCTCTTCCTCGCGATGCTTACTGCACACTCCCTCTTCAGATCTTTACCAGCAGTGAGAAGCATCTCCTACTTGCTGCTTTCACTGGTAACAGTTCTCCCTCTGATGTCACTTCTGGTCCTGTGACCAGGAAGTGACATCAGAAGGAAAGCTGAGGCTGGCATGAGCAACAGGTAGGAGATGCTGCTTACTACCAGAGAAGATTTGAAGAGGTGGGTGGGCAGAGAGAAGATGTGTCAGATCCTCCATCAAAATGTCACCTCTATTGTGAACCTTGTCATAGAAGTGCTCAGTCATAATCTGGGGAGAGAGTGACGATGGATTGGAGGTGAAGGCACTTTTGAATAGAAAGCTCAGTGTGGCAAAGAAATGGTGAGGATTGGAGCTGAGAGTTAGTCAAATGGATGTAGTAGTCTCATTTGGCAAATGAAAGAGCAGACTGGAAGGAAGTTATCAGGAATTTGAAATGCATGAAGTCAACATGAGCATGGGATTTGAGCCAAAGACATTCAGCAGACCTGGCACAGAAAAGTAAGTAGTGGATTTTAGAGGTCAGCTAGGGGTTTGTTAACTGTGTCCTGTCCAAATTTTGATTGCCAGCTTAGTCAAAACTTAATCAGTTATATGGACAAAACTTCACCTTCTTGCTGAATCAGCCCAGCTATTGCAGTGTACTACTTCTGGCTCCTTAATGTGGTTCTTCGTGTACCTCCAAGTGTATTTCCCTGTTGTACCTCTTCTCTGTGTTAGAGGATTGCCATTCTTTAAAACCACAACATCACTTCTTATTGAGACATCACAGAGATAAGAGTAATTCACATGGACATGATTTACATTTTTCTTGCAGCTTTGTTCGTATTCTCTCTGCCCCTCGTTCACAGTCTTTGAAACCTATGAAGAGAAATCCAGTCCTAAACTTGCACTGCTCTTACCATATTGACTTGTTTAATGTATGGAACCCACAAAAGCAACAACAGAAGAGAAAACCCTATATGTGACCAGAATAATGTGTAAGAGACTGAAAATAATTTATATATGTGGAGGAGCATTTTCGATAGGACGAATAAGTCTGAGGTTGGACGTTGTGGGCAGGATGTCCACAAACTCAAGTCCATTTTCAAAGCTGCCAGATGTCTGT
Source organism: Geotrypetes seraphini (assembly GCF_902459505.1). NCBI lineage: Eukaryota > Metazoa > Chordata > Amphibia > Gymnophiona > Dermophiidae > Geotrypetes > Geotrypetes seraphini. Next base: position 361,085,433 of record NC_047084.1, read on the forward strand.
CTTTTATTTTTGAAAATGACCTAGGTATAAGTTTTGGTCCTTAGGACATCTGTCTTTTGTGGCTATTTTCAAAAAAAAAAAATGTCCCCATAAAAAAGCAAAAAAACAACTACCTTGTCTGATATGGCAGAGGAATCGCCATCAGCTGAGTCGGTTTCAGGGATTCCTGCCGACTCAGCTGAAGGCGATTCCTCTTCCGCAATCAGCTGATGGTAAGCCCTCATTGTGCTGGTGGTGGGAGGGGGGTGGTCGGTGACCACTGGGGGAGTAAGGGGGATCATGCTTTAATCCCTCCAGTGATCATCTGATCAGTTTGGGCAGCTTTGGGGCAATTAGACGCAACTAAAACAGGTCTAACTGCTGGTGTCTAACTCCCTCTAGGAAATTTTTGATTATCATTGCAGTATGTTCCAGGTTTAAGCTCGTTTTATTCGCCCCCACAACACACTTCCCAACATGTCCCTTTCAGCTCTGGATGCACAGCAGCTTAAAAGTGCTGTTGCATGTCCAGAAAGTTAGTTTTGATTATCGGCACTTGAACGTCCCTGCTATTAGGACATCTAATCTAATATTTGTGTATGATAGAAACCTAAACAGGCTCTAGGTGACTTGTAGAGGAAAAGGGGAGCTTGGGCTAGAAGGGAGGGTAGGGGGAGGAAGGAACGGGAAGAGGAGAAAAAGAGCCTAATCATACTACGCAAAAGAACAGGTACGTATGGTGATCTTGTAAAACTCATTGTCAAAGAGTAGATTTTCCAGTTTCTTTCGGAATAGGGTGTGGTTGGCTTCTGTCCTTATTGTCTCTGCTAGATCATTCCAAATTTTGACTCCCAGGAAGGTGAACATGGATTGGAAAATTCTTTTGTACTTGAGGTTTTTTGTCGATGGGAGGTTCAGTTGAATCCTGTTAAGAATTCTGCGAGAGGTGGACCATGCATCAGAGAAGAGTTTGATTAGAGGGGCGGCTGAGTTACCGTGGATTATGTGATGTGTGATACAGGATGTCTTGAATTTTATTCAAGATGAGATGGGTAGCCAGTGAAGCCGTTTAAGGTAGGTTGAGATAGTCATATTTTTTTCAAGCTGAAAATGAGTCTTATTGCAGTGTTTTGAATAAGCTGCATTTTGTGGATTAGGGTGGTGTTGATTTCCATGTAGGTGGAGTTACAGTAATCTAGTTGAGACAGTGACGGGATAAAAGCGTGCCGGACAAAGCCGCGCTGACATTTTGGCACAGACAATTGTGCGCAAGACTCCAGCGCGCCGCTCTAAAACTTAATTTTAAAGAGCTCTGATGGGGTGTGTGGGGGGGAACCCCCCTACTTTACATAATAGTGTTCACGCTGCCGTTGGGAGGCTGGGGGGTGCAACTCCCCACATTATACAGAAAACTTAACTTTTTCCTAAAAAAATGGGAAAAAGTTGTTTCCTCTATAATGGGGGGTTCCTCCTGCCACCAGATACCCCAACAACCCCCTTGAACCTCTCCCCTCACCCCCAAACCTCCCCTGTGCCTCTAAATTACAATGACAGTAGGAGGGATTCCCAGTCCCTCCTAATTGCAGACCCACCACTCCAAAATAGTGGGCCTTCCCCTTCCCAGTGCATCCTGGGATACACAGTGAGGGGCCTATGACTCTGATTGGCTTAGATACCTAAGCCCCTCCCAGGGGAGTGGCCTTAGGGTTTTGAGCCCACCCATGGCCCCTCCCGGGGGGGCTGTAGACATCTGAGCCAATGAGGGCCTTATGCTCCTTCCTGTGTATCCCTGTTCAGTTCCGGGGGGGGGGGGGGTCCTGGTGGGAGGAAGGTCAGTTCAGAGGGGGGGAGTCTTGGAGGCAGGAGAGAGTAGGAATCCTTTTGATGAGTTTTATTGAAGGGTGAATGGGGGGGGGTCATGTAAGGGGTATGGCTTGGTTTGCCATTGGGGGGGGGTTCTTGGTGAATGTTGGGAATGGGCATCCCTTCTATGTCTACTTTTGTTTTGGGGGATTGAAGGGAGGGTACCGAGGTCATCATTGGGGGGGCCTGACTCAACTTTTTTTTTATGGGCCAGATATGCATGTGTTACACACACACACACAGACACACAACATCTCTGCCCATAGAAAAAAAAAATGAAAAAACATGTCTAGACCGGTCGGTTTTTTCAGGTCAGTATTACCTATCTGATTATGGCATGCAAAGTTAGACCATTGATCAGATGGTTGGTTTTAATATCCATGACCTCATTTTAATAGTAATGAGGCCATTTGCATGCCAGAATCAGAGAATGTACTACTACACAGAAAACAACGTGGTGAGCCATTTTGAGAATCGGGTCGGCAAATTCTGCCAGTTGCTAAACCAGAAAAACTGGTTTAGCGACCATCGGTACCCGATCGGAGTGTTTAGTGCATTGAGCCCTTAATCCTTCCAGTGGTCATCTGATCAATTTGGGTACCTTTTTGATACTTAGACACTTTTAAAACAGGTCTTGCGCAGGACATCTAAACGACATCCTGGAAGTCATGGGAAATATTTGACAATTACCAGATGTCCAAGCGCTAAGCATACCCATATCCTATCCATAACATGTATCCAACATGCCCCTTTGAATTTTGGATGCACTGCTGACAAAAAGTCTAGCAGAACGTCTGGGAAGTCAGTTTTGAAAATCAGCACTTGCATATTTTGGCGATTAAAACATCCAAATGCAGGTTTGTCGTTTGTTGGTTGGCTTTCTTTTTTTGAAAACGAGCTCCTAAGGGTTTAACAGTCTTTAGTAAAGAGCCCTAATATATTTCCAGTTATTGCCTTTATAGAGAGCTAAATATTGGCTTGGTTTTTGGAATAATGTTGCCATCTCATACATGGTAACTTAGTAAAATGATTCTGTTACAGGGCACTTAGACCTTCACCCCCATCCCATGCCCACCACTGGACTTAAAAATCTTCAAAAAGCCGAAACTCCTTGTAGAACAGATTGACTAAAAGTTGTGTTTGGTTGGTGATTAATACAGAGCTAAAATTATTGAAAGGGGGAGGGGGGAAGACAAAGATTAATTCATGTGCAATTATGCTGGGGAAATTTGCATCATCTACCAAAGATGTTAATAGTTAGTAATACATGCCAAGAATCTAAAACATGACTAATCAAATTTTATAATACACTTCTGCAAAACATAATTGGATATTTTATTCTTCCATTCGTGTCTCCTTGGCCTTAGGACTTTGCCGCAAAGGTTATCAGCAACAGTTCATGAATGACAATAAAAATACCTGATGCGACAAGTGTGCACTTTATGAAAAGTGATACGGCATCTATCATAATTAACCCTCTTGCCTTTGTCAGAGGCACATGCTGACCCCATCACATCTGGCTTCCTGCTGGAAGGGCTTTCAGTCTTGCGAAGGTTTAGCTGATAAGACTGGCCTGAAGGATCCCTGGAGAATGGGAGTGGGCAAAAGATAAATTATCTGTCAGTCAGAGAGAGATGTCCTGAGCTGAGAAATAATTAGGCACATCCGTACCTTAACTGCTCTCCCACTTTCTTCTGTTTTATTTTCTTAAATTACTTTCCGTATCATCATCTGCATTCAACCCCATGGGGGAGGGGGTAATTAAATAAATGCATAAAAGATTGTTGTAGAGGAATTATTTTTTGTCAGAAACTATCCAACTAATGCTGTCTATATACTGTAGTGTTGCTTATTTTCTTTGTTCTCATATTTCAGTGCTGATTTGGTGCAACCTTAGGGCTAGGTTTTCTAATGTGCAGTAACATAGCGTACATTTCTGAACAGTAATGGGGACCTATATTCAAAGGTGTTACACAGCTAATTTTAGAACAGGAGAAATCTTCAGGTTTTTTTTTTTTTTTAATTCTTTATTGATTTTCCATACTTCAATAGTGCAATAAATGAATATACAGTGGTGCCTCGCATAACGAACGCCTCGCACAACGAACGCTGCACACAACGAACTTCATGTCTTGATTCACACAACGAACTTCGTTTCACACAACGAACTTCACACAATGAACTTCGTTTCACACAACGAACTTCGTTTCACACAACGAACTTCGTTTCACACAACGAAGTCGCCCGAGCTGCCGATGTATTGCATCCTTCCGCGCAGGCACTGCAGGCAGTCGTTAGTCACTGCGCTTAACTGCCCTCTCTCACTGTATACAGTCGTCCTTTTAAGATAAACTCAATATTTTTTATATATCATGGCTTCTAAAAAAAGCAGGAAGGTGATTTCTGTTGAAATGAAACGGGAAATAATTAGAAGGAGTGAATGTGGGGTAAAACAGTGTGACCTCGTCAAAGAGTTTGGCCTCAGCAAGACCACCATTTTCACCATTTTGACAAATTTATCTTTTTTTATGTCATCTTAGCATATTTTATGCTGCAGAACGAATTATTTTTTTTAACATGTATTGTTATGGGAAAACGCGTTTCACATAACGAACTTTTCGCATAACAAACTTGCTCCTGGAACGAATTAAGTTCGTTGTGTGAGGCACCACTGTATAACATATAATACGTCAATACAAGCACATTCTACTTACAATTATACATAACCAATCATTTTCTCCCAGACACCCATTCAATGATTATTCAATAAACACAGAGACATAGATTTTCCCAATAACCTTACCCTAATCAAATTAATAATATCCTCCCCTCCTCCCACCCACCCCAAGTGTCAAAGATCAAAATTAGGACAGAAATATCCCCTCCCCTCCCTCCCTTCCCTGGATGTGTATGAAAATAAACAAAAACTGATTTATAATCAAAGACCTGCTATAGTGAAGTAATATAAGATGTCAACGGGCCCCAAACCAGTTTTAAAAAAATTACTGTGCCCCAAACTATCAGCATTCATTTTTTCATATCTATAGCTGGAGCATAGATTTGCCCACCAGAAAGGGAAATTTAGACGATCGTAATTCTTCCAATTTCGGGTTACCATCTGCATGGCTATCCCAGTCATGATAAGGAAAAGACGGCATTTATATCGATCCATAGGGGGCTTAACATGTAATAATATTCTGCATATAACTGCCTCAAACCTCATAATATGTTGTTAATCGTACCCCATATTGACCTCCAAAAGTTAAGTATCAAAGGACAATAGAACAACAGATGATCCAGTGTCCCACTATCTAGATGACAATGCCAGCATCTATTAGATTTAGAACTGTCTAACCTGTGTAACCTAACCGGGGTCCAAAAAGATCTATGTAACAGAAAAAAAACATGTTCAGTTTTAAGAATCTTGTTGTGCCATTTCAAGGTCCAGGCAAAAGTTATTTAGTTAAAGGGAGGAGCCATCCAAGGCCACCTCAACCAGGAAGTGCTGGTTACATTTAACTAAGGCTGGCTGGGTGAAACACCTTCCCTAAAGATATTCAATTAATTTTATCTGGGCATAATATAAATAACAGCAAGCCGGTAAAAGTTAAGTAGATAAGTTATCCAGTTAACTTTCACAAGGGAAGCTCTGTTGAACACTGGTCTCATCTTGGAAATGCTTTACTTTATGCCTGTTGTAAGTTGAAACTGTTTTATAACTATATATTTTTGAATACGTGGCACTGCATTTTTTGCTTATTGATGTTAGCCACCTTGTACTGTACTCTCTGGATATATAAACTGGATAAATATATTTATACTTAGTCTTATAGCCCGTTACATTAACGGGTGCTAGAATATATGTGTGTGTCTGTCTTTATTTCTTTCTCTCTCTCTCCTTAGCCTGTTTCTGTATTTCTGTCTTTCTTTCTTTCTGTCTTTCTTTTTCCTCGGCTGTCCACCACCACCCCTTGCCTGCTCCCCACGCAGCCATAGGGAAACAGTGATTTAATTCCCAAAAAGTCACCAAAAGATATCCACCTAAATTTCTGCACACTCCCCCATCTACTAAAACAAAATGGGACCACAATCCATTCATCTTGAGTCAGTTTCAAAATTAGAATGCTGCCTGCACTGAACTGTGAGCAAAAAAAAAAAAAATTAATGAATCAGGCAATGTGACATGAGCAGCAAAATATGTTTTTGTTGAGTGAGTTATTCACTATTAATGGCAAAATTCACTGCAGATCTTTGCACAACAACAAAAATAAATTCCAAAAAGACAATGGTGGAAAAAGTGTTCAATAGTAACTGATTTGGTAATAAATTCTAAGATAGTTTCTTATCAAACTTTCAGTAGCCCTGATAACCAGAAGCTTACTTTTCATCCAAGCTATGCTTTTGGCCTTCGTACAGTTTCAAGACTGACACTGCCACCCCCCCTTCCCGCGGTCCCGACTACGAACCTGGTGATTCCTGCAGCGTGTGCAGCAGTTTTCACATGCTGCTTCAGGGCCTTCTACTGCCCTGATTTACTCTGGCACATCCCTGATGACATCATCAGAGATGCGGCAGAGCAAATCAGGGCAGTAGAAGGGCCCGAAACAGCATGTGAAGACTGCTGCAAATGCTGCTGGAATCACCAGGTTCATAGTCGGGACTGCGGGAAGGGAAGGGGGGGGGGCGGCAAAGGACTCTGCAGTCGCCGACATCCACCGTTGCGGCCTGCAGCCACCGACAGCCGCTGCTGCGGCCTTCAGCCGCTGAGGCCTACATCACCTCGGGGGGGGGGGGGGGGTAGGGGGGTGGATTCTCGCTCATGCGTACTCCTACCTGCAGTGCCCTACAGTACACAGAAAACGGGCACACGCAGGTGGGAGTGTGCATGCGCGCTTAGGGCTTTATTATATTAGATACCACTTATAGCCTAAGTGGTTCACATTCAGATACTCAAGCATTTTCCCTATCTGTCCTGGTGGGCTCATACTCTATCAAATGCACCCGGGGCAATGGGGGATTAAATGACTTGTCCAGGGTCACAAGGAGCAAGGTGAGATTTGAACCCACAACCTCAGGGTGCTGAGGCTGTAGCTCTAACCACTGCGATTCATTGAAGATGTGGAAATTAAATATTTGGCCAATGATCTTAGACCTTATTAGGCTCAACTTTATTTTCCAGAAACTTTTTTTTTTTTTTTGTTTGGCTAAAGCTGAGCAGGGACCATTTACATATGGAACTTGAGTGGAACTAGACACAGTACAAGTTTTCATGTAATTTCATTCATGCTTTAAAAGCAGTTTGGATGTTATATGTGAGGTTCATACTGATTTTTTGAGTGCTGTATTCTCCATGACAAAATTAAACATGCCTCTGTTTTTCTTCTGAGTGCCTCTCACCCCACTTTTTCTCTTCTTCAGCTTTCCTAAAAACTATGCAATATAGAAGAAATATGTTTCTGTTGAATTATTTCAAGAATCTACATCATTCCCTTCATTACAAAAAGTAAATAACCCCCCTTTTACAAAACCGTAGCACGGATTTTATGGCCAGCCACGGCAGTTATAGCTCCAATGCGTCGGAGTTGTTACAGCTGCGGCCGGTGCTAAAAACTGCGCTACGTTTTTGTAAAAGGAAAGGTAAATTCCTCATTGCTTCAAGAATTTAGAAATTTGCAAGAATCACAATGATATAAAACTTCATAATAAATGTCTTATAGAAGAGTTAAATTTCTTAAGTCTCCATAGCACTGAAAATTCAGTAAAACTATCACCGAATCTCAGAGCTTGATTTTTATTCTTTCCAGCCCAATGCATTTTAGAAAGAAATTATACACACAAAGTCTATTATGACTGTCAGTTTATCTGGTGGCAAAATAACACTGCAAATTTTTATTGGAATGGGATCATAAGAATAGCCCTTACTGGGTCAGACCAATGGTCCATCAAGCCCAGTAGCCCGTTCTCCCGGTGGCCAATCCAGGTCACTAGTACCTGGCCCAAACCCAAGGAGTAGCAATATTCCATGCTACCGATCCAGGGCAAGCTGTGGCTTCCCCCATGTCAAGTTTGAAAATGGGCCAGATTGTCTGCCAAAACATTTGTTAACCTAGTGATGCCTAAATCCACTTAGGTGTCACTAGGCATGATTCTATGAGCAGTGCCTAGCAGTTGATTGACAGCCATGCGGAGCAGCACTTAATATGTAGGTGCCCTAAGGCATCATTTATAGAATCTGACCCTTAATACATTATCTGAGTGGACAAGACTGAAAAGTGATAGAGTTTTATTTGTTTAATTATTATTTTACTTTCCTTATGTGTTCTACCATTTGTTTATTGGTGAATTATTGTTTCGCTATTTGCATTCCTTCCTGTTGTTTCAATTGTTGTCTAAATCTATAAAGGGTGCTTTGGGCTGAGTGCTTTTTGTAGAATATCATGTAGAGTGGACTACCACGGCCAACTTTGTGGGCGAGGATTTATACCAGCTGGCAGAAATCCTGTTGCGCATGGTTGGCATATAACCCTGGTATTCTGTAAACACTGCACCAAATTATTTGTAATGCCTTTGACCCACCCATGCCCCTCGCATACCATACACCCTTTGGGTTGCACACAAAGTCACTTTGAATGTGTAGCATTATAAAATAGCATGTAGGCAGATGTTCAGGTAAATCTAAATTAAAGCCAATTAACTCCAGTTTACCTCAATAAATGGTTGTTAGCACCCAATAGACTAATTAGTTTGCACACATCTGGGCTCAATGCCCAAATTTGGGTGGCCAACATAGAATCTGGGGGCAAATAAACATGACCTCGCCAGGTCAACGCTATCTGAACCCACTTAGATAAGTTCTCATTATTATATTTTTTGAACTCAAACTCATAGAATTCATATAGTAGTTGGAGAATATTCACTTTATTGGACATTTAAGGACATTTAACTTGAGTGTTTCTCAACAAGCACTCTCTATTACCTTTTTACTCAAAATGGTGCAATGATTGATTCTATAAACAATGCCTTTTAGGGGTTTGTACCCCAAATTGAAGTTTTTTTCTATCTTGGATTCTGAGCACCTTTACTCGTTTAAAAAGGTATTTAAAGTAGCCTATTCCTTTACTAGTTGTTTGCCTGGCAAATAAACATGTACATTTTTAGAATAATTCAAAGCACAATAGTATGATATCTATAATAATAATTCATTGAAGCAAGGTCCTCAGAAGTGCCAGTATTAGCCAAGTGCTTTCAATGGCTATGGTACTTTTGGCACTGGCCTCCTCATTAGATCCGCAGTTGATTCTTTTAGTTTTTTTTTTTTTTTACTTTTCTATAAAGTGCTTTGTTTACAAAAAGTGCTTTTTATATTAAAGTGCTGTATTCAATAATTTAATCCCTTATTAGAAGCTCAAAGAGCTAAAAACTTATCTTTTGTTTCGCTGTTCATATCTAAAAAAAACAACTAACCGATCGGGATGGTGCAGAACAATGTGATAAGGGGGGACTTTTCTTGATACAGCCTTTCGGCGAAACATGTCGAATGACAGCTTCCTTCCCGATATGAACAGCGAAACAAAAGATAAGTTTTTAGCTCTTTGAGCTTCTACTAAGTGATTAAATTATTGAATATAGCACTTTAATATAATAAGCACTTTTTGTAAACAAAGCACTTTATGAAAAAAGCACTTTATAGAAAAGTAAAAAACAAAACAAAAAACTAAAAGAATTAACTGCAGTGCCAAAAGTACCATAGCCATTGAAAGCACTTGGCTAATACTGGCACTTCTGAGGACCTTGCTTCAATGAATTATTATTATAGATATGATACTATTGTGCTTTGAATAATTGATTTAAATATAGTATCAATACTTTTGGCTGCATGATAGCACTGTGCATTATGGAATAATAGCACATATGCAAATGATTGGTTCTGCAAATTGGCATTCACTTGCCTAAGTGATAGGTGCTCTTTTATAACATATGCATCAAAATTGTTTAGCAGCTGCCTCCTCCCTTTGCTCGAGCTAAATGCTGAGCTGCCTATTCAATTCCTATGAGTGGTTCAGCATGGCTTGATAAAAAGTGTGTGTTTGTGTGTGTGTGTGTGTGGGGGGGTAAGTGTGAGGATCATATACATGGGCAGAGTATGAGTTATGGGTGTGCCTCTGAGATAGGCACATACCTTATAGATACTATAGAGTATGTGCACTTCAGGGTCCATTTAGATGCCAGTTGTTATGAATGCCATTGACTGGTGTAACTCTTGGTGCCTAATTGTAGGTATGCCACAGCCGGCTTACATGGGTATTCTATAATGGCTTCTTGGCACCAAGAGTCATTATAGAATTTGGGCTAAATGCATGGTTTTGGGGTGCTGAACTCTTGGCATCAATTTATAGTATAGCCACCCAAGAAAATGAATAATTAATTAAATAAATAACAGCCCCCTTTTTATAAAAGTATAGCACAGTTTTTAACGCCCACTGCGGCAGTAACAGCTCTGATTCTCATAGGAATTCTATGAGCATCGGAGCTGTTACTGCTGCAGCCTGAGCTAAATACACACTATACTTATGCAAAAGGAGGGGTAACTAACTAACTAATAAAACTGAAATCTCAAACAATACACAGACCAATCTTAAAATGCAACATTCAAATACAGTAGTACCTTGGATTACGAGTATAATCCGTTCCAGGAGCATGCTCGTAATCCAAAATGTTCGTTTATCAAAGCGAGTTTCCCCATAGGAAATAATGGAAACTCGCTTTGATGCGTTCTCCACCCCCCCCCCAAGAACCGGCATTGCTCCCCTCGAAGGCCCCCCTCTGCGATCAGGCACCCTCCCCCTGTGATCCGGCACCCCCCCGACATGATCCGACCCCCCCGACACGATTGGGCACCCCCCCCCGACACGATCCGACATCCCCCCGACACAATTGGGCACCCCCCCGCCGCTTCTTACCCTCATCTGGGCACTCTAGAAGATCGGACTCCTCGTCTGCTGGGCCTTGAGCATCTGAGCATGCTCAAGGCCTGCGAGTTCACGTTCACGTTCAGAACGTGAACTCGCAGGGCCCAGCAGATGAGGGCCGATCTTCAAGAGTGCCCAGATGAGGGTAAGAAGCGGCGGGGGTGTGTGCCCAGTTGTGTCGGGGGGGGGGGTCGGATCATGTCGGGAGGGTGCCCAATTGTGTCGGGGTGGGTTGGATCGTGGCAGGGGGTGACCAATCGTGTCGGAGGGGGGAGGTCGGATCGTGGCGGAGGGGTGCCGGTTCGAGGCAGGGGGGGGGTGCTCGTAAATTGAGCCATGCTCGGTTTCCGAGGCACCGATTTTGCAAATGTTTTGCTCGTCTTGCAAAACACTCGCAAACCGAGGTACCACTGTACTATAATACATAAGACTAGCATTCCCCCAGTCCTTTACCATTCATCTCCCCTTCAAATCCAAACTGTCATCATGTTCCCATTTCTCATACTTCTTAATTCCAGTATCCTGAACTGTCATCCTATGTGACCTACTAAATGGTAGGGGAGAGTGTGACACAGTGGTTAAAGCTATTTCCTCAGCACCCTGAGGTTGTTGGTTCAAACTCATCGCTGCTCCTTGTGACCCAGGGCGAGTCACTAAATCCTTCCATTGCTCCAGGTACATTAGATAGATTGTGAGCCCACCTGGACAATAGAAAATGATATGGAGACAAATTTTTCCCCATCCCCACGGGAGCTCAATATCCCCATCCTGTCCCCACGAGTTTTGTCGCTGTTCTTGTCCCTTCCCCATTCCCATAAGCTCTGCCGTAACCGCACAAGCCTCAAACAAAGTGTTTGAGGCTTGTGCAAATGAGGATGGCGCTTGCAGGAATGGGGCAGGAAAAGAACTTGCAGGGACGGGAAAATGAGTTCCTGCGGGAACGGGGAAAAATTTGTCCCTGTGTCATTCTCTTCTGGACAAACAGGAAAAAATGCTTGAGTACCTGAATAAATGAATGTAAACTGTTCTGAGATCCCTTGGGAGAATGGTATAGAAAATTAAATAAATAAATAAATATAACTATGGAGCCTCTGCCTATGGCAGAGCAGTTGTGGGTACGGTCAACGGAATAATATTACTATGAAATCAGTAAGACCGTGGCTGTCATCTCCACATTAGCAGCTGTTCATCAGATTTGAACAGAAGACCTGCATACTATTTAATACCATATAAGAAAAACAAAGAAATTTTATACACTGTTAAGTACAATGTCAAACAGATCAAAAGGATCAAAGGCAGGAATGCAACTTGGATTATAGCTTCTGCACTGAGAACACAGTAACATCACAGATAATGACAGAAAAATACCAAATTGGCCTATCATTTCTGCGCAGTAAAGTACTATTTATAAGAATTACTGTAGTGAAAATGACATATATAACATTTTCATCAGTATGGTTTCATGGATCAGTGGAACTGTGTGATTCATTGCTATTTTGAAAGAGGTTAGAACAGTGACAGGTTAATTGGCATCTTTGCATTACATACCTGAAAGCATTCTCTGACATACAGTGCTAACTGAAGTCATAGTTCATATGGGGAAAGAGGAATCCTGATCATGTTAACTTGTGTTAGAGCTTTGTCACTGTCATACATAATGACGTTTAAAAGTTAAATTGCACTGCTACTGTACATACAGGATCTCTCTGATGAGAACCGAGTGTCTTGATGGTAACACATACTGATGTCCAATTACTGTGAACCCGATTGTCCATCCTCATTTATCTTTGCATCATAATCCCTGGAACAAAGCAGCGGCAGAAATTAAAGAATCCACCACAGTGAAGAGCCAATCAACAAAAAGTAAAGAGAGGGTAGGTGGATGATGGAAAACAAAAATAAAGTTTTCCTCTTTAAAGAGACAGATTGCTAAATGGTAGAAATACGGTTGCATTTTTGGTTGCTGATCAGGGTGGATCTTTGCCAACATAAGACAACCCTGTTGTGTGCAACAGAGAGCCAAAGATTTCTGGAATTAGTAGAAATAAGATAGCTCACTTGGGGGGAATTCAGGAAAGGGTGCTAACCGCTAAAGATGCCCATAGGAATATAGTGGGTATCTTTAGTGGTTAGTGCTGACACAATTACACTTGCTAATGTGCTTATACCCTTTATTGAATTCCCCCCATAGGCCCTTGTTATGGTTTAGGATATCATGTTTTAACTACTTTGCTCACAAGTTCTTATCCTACTTGTCCAAAATTTATTCAGAAAAGTTTTCTATGGAGCCACTGGAGTGGATAAAGTAATCCTATTAAATTGATTATCTGAACCTTCTATTCCACATATCAACTGTGTCGATCGCAATCATATTTACATGCAAAATACCCTTTTCATTTTTTTGCTTCCTCCTTATCAGCCAACATGGAGTCTGAGATCATCAGAGGCCAATTTGGTAGTTCCATTACACAAGAGAACATGATTAGACACTTCACACCATACAATATTTAGTTGCATCACTCCAATGTGATGGAATTCTCTTCCTGTAGGATTTTGACAAGTAGTCTCCTGTCAGACGTTCAAGAAGGTTTCAAGACATGGTTTTTTTTAGGCAGGCTTTTAAATTATTAGGCTAAGGCAAATTTATTATTTTTGTTTAAAATTTTCTTTCTCTATCTTTATCTCTAAGTTGGTGTGAAGTTATATCTGTGTGATTGGTCCAAATAGCTCCTAGTTCTTAGAAAATGACTCCCATATCCTGAATGTACTGTAGAGTGCCAGACTTGGAGAAGCTGAGGCAGACAGAGAGGTTTATAGAGGAGATTTACAGGGACAAAGTGGAGAAATTCCACCTCCGGTTTAGCAGTTTCTGTACTGCCTTGCAGAAGGGAGGTTGTCTAAAATGAGATCATCACCCCGGTGAAGCAGGAAGTAATGCTGTAGCCAAGACCTTTTTCAAGAGGATGCAATATCTCTCACACAAAGGATGTGTCTCCAGGGGCTTTTGAACACCAAAAAGGGAGCCCAAGGAGGCCTCAATGACGAGACAATCAAGGTACGACGAAAGAGTCATCAGATTTCAATAATTCATCCACGGGTGTAAAGTTCAAAGTTTACTTTATTGCTGAATTATTGACATCTCATACTCATGACTTCTTTGTTGTTCCAGGGGCTTTTGCCCAGGAGGAAAGGGTTAGTCCAGTTGTTGTATTTGGTGATTCGGTCATAAAGCATGTAGATAGCTGAGTGGCTGGTGGACATGAGGATCACTTGGTTACTTGCCTTTCAGGTGCAAAGGTTGAAGACCTCATGCATCCCTTAGATAGGATTTTAGATAATACTGGGGAGGAGCCAGCTATCTTAGTACATGTGGGTACCAAAAACATAAGAACATATGGAAGGGAGATTCTGGGAGCCAAACTTAGAGATCCATTTTCAATAGTGCGTAAAAGTCCTCTAAATCTAAGCTACTCTCAGGCCTTCCGCTCAGCCGTCTTTCCCCCCTCCCATTCATCCAGAATTCGGCTGTGAGAGCCACTGTACTCACATAACCACTCTCCTAAAGACACTTCACTGGCTTCCCATCTGTTTCTGAATACACTTCAGACTTCTCTTGCTGACCTATAAATGCTTTCACTCGGCTGCCCCCCACTATCTCTCCTCACTTATCTGCTCAGCTGGTAAGTCCTTCCTTTCTGTGCCATTCTCCGCCTCTGCCAACTCCAGACTCTCTCTTCTATCTTGCAGCGCCATATGCTTGGAACAAACTGTCCGATTCCCTACGGCGGGCTCTGTCTCTGGAAGTCTTCAAGTCCAAGTTAAAAGCCCACCTCTTCGAGACTGCTTTCAGCTCCTAACTCCTTTCACCTTGTGTTCTACATCTCCAACCCTATATGTCATATTTGCCTGTCCAAGTTAGACTGTAAACTCTTCTGAATAGAGACTGTCTATTAAATGTCAAATATACAACACTGTGTATGGCTTTCAGCATTATAGAAATGATAAATAGTAGTAGAAAAACATTTTGAACTTGGACAATTTTCTTTAAAAAAGACACCCTTATAGGTGACACCATATAGGCCAACGTTACTGCGTGGCCTTTGACTGCATAGAAAGAGCTCACCTGAAGCTTTCAAACCAGCACTGAGAACAGCCTTCAGTTATGTAGGTTGAACTCTCTGAACGGTGTGCTTTTTTTTTTTTTTTTGCACCAACACTGGGAGCAGTATTTAGTCGCATAGACAGAGCTTACTGACAAGCCCCATGGTGTAACTAAACATTAGTTGAAGTGTTTTTCATACAGAGATGTGGGATGGGCCCCCCAACATAGTTAGACATTGGCTATAGTGTTTTTTCATGCAAGTGCATGGGTGGCAGGACCTCCCAGCATAATGAAACCTTGCCTGGTGTTTTTTTTTTCATGCAGGCATGTGGGACAGGCATAGGCATAGGCATACCCAGACCGAAGTGGAGTGCTGACAGAGGAGCTGTATATAAAAAAAGGAAAGCCAAGACTGATCTCTTTTTATGTGGATTCATGGTATAGCACGGCTTCACTGTACTGAAGAAAAAATTGATGTAAAATATAGCACATTTTTTATATTTATGAAACTATTTTTATTATTATGGAACTTTGGAAATAATTGAAGAGCTACTATATTAGCTGGTTACAAAGCCGTTCCATGCTGCTGTATATTTTGAAAATAAAAAAGTGGCTTACTGTAACCAGAGATATCTGCTTTTTAGTGTCCAGTGCTATTACTCATCAGCGGAATGAGGACATAGAATTGTCTGGGTCCATGTAAGCTCATAAAATTGAGAACTTGTGATGATCTCCATTCCAGCTCCGGCAGATAAAAAAAAAGCTATCACCACATGATATTCTAAAAGCTATTTTTTGTCATCCACATTCCTTTTGATGGCTTGATTGAATGCAGAGTAGATTTTGCTAAGTTGCCATGGCAGAAGAGGTAGAACTGAGAATTTTTTTCAAAAATGAAATCTGTTTTTTGGATATTGCTTAGTTTTTGATAATACATACAACCTTCCTTGAAAGGAAATAAAAGTATTTGCAGTATACCATATTGGGAGAAATCTGCCTTAGCTACAGGAAATAGTGCATAATATTATTTTCAAAACTGTGAAAAATCATTTGCTTTGAAAATATAGATTCTATGCTAAGATCTTTTGTCTTATCCTTTGTTTAGATTTTGAGATACTATTTTGATAATTTCTTATGGGCCTTTTTACTAAGCTGAGTTAAAATGTGGCCTAACTATGATTAGCGAGTGGGTTTCCCGTGTGCCGAGGCAACTTTTACCCCCCCACGCCCTTTTTGCAAAGCTGCGCTAGTGACTGCCACTGTGGTACCTGCCCCAAAGCCCACAGAGATTTAAAGGTCTTCGGGGCTTTTGCTATGCTGCAGTTGCTAGCATGGGTTTGAAAATGAGGGTTTACTATGGCTGTAAAATGGTCACATTTTCCATGTTTGCAGGAATGGTCAATTGCTAATTTTCCAATTAGTACTTAGCCATTAGCATGTGAGCCCTTAACTATATCTTCTAGGTCAGTATTTCTCAATACGCAGTATGCATACCCTTGGGGGTACGTGGGCACCTGTTGGGGGTATATGGCCTGGCTGCCACTGGGGATCCCTCCCTGCCTGCCGCCAGGGATCCTGCCTGCCATCAGGGATCCCTGCCTCCCCACCCTCAAAGCTGACCCTGCCACCTCACCAGCTTTATCAGCAGCATCCAGCAGCAAAACATAGTAACATAGTAGATGACGGCAGATAAAGACCCAAATGGTCCATCCAGTCTGCCCAACCTGATTCAATTAAAAATTTTTTTTTTTTCTTTTTAGCTGTTTCTGGGCGAGAATCCAAAGCTCTACCAGGTACTGTACTTGGGTTCCAACTACTGAAGTCTCCGTCAAAGCTCACTCCAGCCCATCTACATCCTCCCAGCCACTGAAGCTCTCCCCACCCATCCTCATCCAAAAGGCCATATACAGACACAGACTGTGCAAGTCTGCCCAGAACTGGCCTTAGTTCTTCACTATTTACTATTATTTTCTGATTCTAGATTCTCTGTGTTCATCCACACTTTTTTTTTTTTAACTCTGTCACTGTTTTCCTCTCTACCACCTCTCTCGGGAGCGCATTCCAGGCATCCACCACCCTCTCCGTAAAGTAGAATTTCCTTACATAGCTCTTGAGTCTACCACCCCTCAACCTCAAACAAAACATTGAACCTATATATTTGCCATTTTAGAAGAGGCATGCACATTTATATCCTCCGAGATTAACACTGGGATTTATAGCTCTTCTCAGGGACTTCTAGGTTATTTAAAGTACCTGTTTTGAGCATTGCCCTCTTATAGTCCTAGTGCTTTTGTCCCCCTTGAAAGCAATTTTGGCTAATGATATTGGGCTCTGCAACAGCTGAAGAAAACAGGTGCAAAGGTTTGTAAACTTGCATACATACATATGAATGCTCTCAAATAGCAACATTTTTGTGTATGTCGCTGTGTTTTCCCCTTTTATATTTTTGAGGTTAACACTTGTAAAAATAAATGCTCCCACCACATATAGCTGTCACTTGCAAGCTCATTCTGCATGTATTTTGCAAAATTTAGTGGAAACTGACAAATCCCAACTTGGATGTCTAATTCCTGTTTCTATGTTTTATCTGGCGATACCGCTGTATGTTTTATCTGGCGATACCGCTAGCTGCACTCTTCAATCTCTCCCTAAGCACGGGGAGAGTACCCTTGGACTGGAAAACAGCCAACGTCATTCCTCTACACAAAAAGGGTTGCAGGGCAGAGGCTGCGAATTACAGGCCGGTGAGTCTCACATCAATAGTGTGTAAACTCATGGAAACTTTAATTAAACGCAAATTAGACACGATCCTGTCTGAGGGAAATCTACGGGATCCCAATCAACATGGATTCACCGGGGGTAGGTCCTGCCAATCTAATCTCATCAGCTTCTTTGACTGGGTGACAAGGAAGCTAGACTTGGGAGAGTCTATGGACATCGTGTACCTGGATTTCAGTAAAGCATTTGATAGCGTCCCACACCGCAGGCTGTTGAGCAAAATGAAATCGATGGGGTTAGGAGAAACACTAACTACTTGGGTCAATGATTGGCTAAGTGGAAGACTACAAAGGGTAATGGTAAACGGTACCCTCTCTAAAACATCGGAGGTGACCAGCGGAGTACCGCAGGGTTCAGTCCTGGGCCCACTCCTTTTCAACATATTCATAGGGGATCTGACTCAGGGGCTTCATGGTAAAATAACATTATTCGCCGACGACGCTAAACTATGCAATATAGTAAGGGAATGTACTTTACAGGATAGTATGGCACAGGACCTGCTTACATTGGAAAGATGGTCCTCGACCTGGCAGTTGGGCTTTAACGCTGGGAAATGTAAGGTTATGCACCTCGGTAGCGGTAATCCATGCAGAAATTACACCTTGAATGGAGAAACTTTAACTTGTACTTCGGCGGAACGAGACCTAGGAGTAATCATCAGTGCAGACATGAAAACTGCCAATCAAGTGGAGAAGGCTTCATCTAAAGCAAGGCAGATGATGGGATGTATCAGTAGAAGCTTTGTCAGCAAGAAGCCTGAAGTCATAATGCCATTGTACAGAACCATGGTGAGACCTCATCTGGAATACTGTGTACAATTCTGGAGGCCACATTACCGTAAAGATGTGCTTAGAATCGAATCGGTTCAACGGATGGCCACCAGGAGGATCTCGGGGCTAAAGGGTCTCTCGTACGAGGAGAGACTAAAAAACTACAGCTCTACACTCTAGAAGAACGTAGGGAGAGAGGAGACATGATTGAGACATTTAAATACATCACGGGACGTATCGAGGTGGAAGATGATATCTTCTTTCTCAGGGGACCCTCTGCCACTAGAGGGCATGCACTCAAACTCAGAGGCGGGAAATTTCATAGCGACATCAGGAAGTATTTCTTCACAGAAAGAGTGGTTGACCGTTGGAATGAGCTTCCAGCGCAGGTGATCGAGGCCAGCAGCGTGCTGGACTTTAAGAATAAATGGGATACCTATGTGGGATCCCTACGAGGGTCGAACTGGAATATCGGTCGCTAGGTATAAACTTAAGAGGATGGGTCAGTAGGGTGGGCAGACTTGATGGGCTATAGCCCTTTTCTGCCGTCATCTTCTATGTTTCTATGTTTCTATCTAAAACAGAGCTTCACATGTTTGTATCTGTCTAAGAAAAAATTTGTTCTGGCCTGACTAGTTTTGTTTTTTTCATGATTTCTCAAACATTTCAGTGTACTGTTTAGTACCTTGTCATGATCTGAAGCTGGGATGCCTAAGGCACATCTTCCTTCTTTTATTCTGTATTCCAGGTTGCCTGGTTCCAATTTTTCTTGATATAACATCATCATAGTAACATAGTAAATGACGGCAAATAAAGACCTGATATGCCACCTATTTTTAATAAAACTAATAAGATAAACTGAATACACTATAAGCAGTCATTTTCCATATGCTAATTTTATACAGCAGGTTCCATTTTCATAAAGATACCCGACACTACATAATACTTAAATAAAACAGGATAGATGAACCTTATCTACTTCTGTAAAAAAAACCTACTTCATGAGTCATACGGCAATGTTCTTTAATATATTTAAATTCAGAATTCAAATTTATATTTTACTAACTATACACGTGGAGGGGCATAATAAAAAAAAGTCTAAGTCCCCTTTTGGCCTAGGCCCTAAACGCTGAAAGTAGAAGCAGGGAAAATGTCCATTCTCAAAAAAAAACATCCAAAATGAGTTTTTTAAAATAATGACCTGCCTCTATATTCAGCTGTTTAAACACCCAGACTACCACTACGTCTACACTTATAACAGAATAAAGAACCCCAAAAAACCCTAAGTCCCAAACGCCCAACACCAGACCTTTTAGGCAAAGGAGGAGCCAGTCCTTCCCCTAAAAGTTGGATTCTGTAACCGGTGTCTGTC
Source organism: Geotrypetes seraphini (assembly GCF_902459505.1). Classification (NCBI taxonomy): domain Eukaryota; kingdom Metazoa; phylum Chordata; class Amphibia; order Gymnophiona; family Dermophiidae; genus Geotrypetes; species Geotrypetes seraphini. The sequence continues at coordinate 361,105,266 of NC_047084.1, forward strand.
AAAAAGAACACTGGTTACAGAATCCACCCCCCCACCCCAGCAACGATCATAGCAGGAGAGATGGCTTATCTCCCCTGCCGCGATCCACCCCCCCCCCCGAACGGATCAGGCAGGATGGAGCCCAAGCCCTCCTGCCTGATCAATCCCCATCCTACCCAACAGGATGGAGCCCAAGCACTCCTGCCCCGGCGAAACCACGAACCCCCCAGCAATGATCATGGCAGGAGAGAGTCCAAGCCCAACTGCCCCAGCGAAACCCCCTACCCCCCCCCCGACACTCACTAAGATACGGGCAGGAGGGATCCCAGGCCCTCCTGCCCTGCTGCGATCCTCACCCCAAAGTGCCGTGGTTCAGGGAAGGGAGCTATCACCATTGTGGCAGGAGAGATGAGCCATCTCTCCTGCCGCAATCAGTACGGTAGGGGGTAGGCAGGTTGATGGGGCTTCTGAGCTGATCTCAGCAGCTGTGATCAGCTCAGCAGCTCCTTTTTCGGCACTTATACCTGTTTTGACTTGGTCTAAGTCAAAACATATAAGTGCCGACTAGGCAACCTGCCTAAACCTTTGGTTGTACCTGCTGTATGACTATGTCTAGGTTGGCCCACCTGCCGCCCCACTCCTGCCCTTTCCCCGCCTCTAAAAACGCCTCTTTTCACTCTATGTGTTTAGAGGCAGGTGAAAGGCCTAAGCTGGTTTTAGATACGTCTAAAACCAGCTTTGGTTATGGGTACTTGAACGATCGGGCTTTTTGATCGTCCAAGTACTCATTTAGGCCACTTTTTAGATGTTATTTTGTTTTGATTATGAGCCCCATAGAATTTCTAAGCTGAAAAGTACTTTATGTTGAGAAATAAGCCTCAAACTGAACCTTGGTTGCCCATTGGTATGACATGTAGCAAATGGAGAGTATTTTAAAATGATGCATTCTTTCTTTCTTTATTGAAAGTTGAATCTGTTTTTCCTGCAAGGTTCTCTTTTATCCAATTTTACTAAAATAGTTTTCTCAGAAAAGTTGTAAAGGTTTTCTTTTTAAATTTCTAAACTTTTCCCTTTGTCTATATCGTTTGATGGAAAGTTGTCGTTTAACACATATTTTTCTCTTTGGTCTGCAAAAACTCTGCCAGCTCTAGACAGACTCTTAAAAAACAGCTTCACAACCTGTCTCTTAATTTCATTTATTCTCTAGAGATTTCCTTAGACATCCATTTCTGTGCTTCCAGTGCTAAATTACCCTCAGTTCTTCACTTTACTGCAGTCACACACACAGTAGTAAATAATGTGGGTGCTCAACTTTCCTTTAAATACAAACATTCACTCAATCACTCACCTACCTTTAAATTACTTTGAAATATTTCCCCCTTAAACCCAATCTGTCACCTTCATACATTCACACTTATGTGTTTTGACTTTAAAACCACAGTTCAGCACTCTGGATAGCTCTCAGAAGTTACACACTGCTTTTCTATAAAGCATCCTTTACCAAACCCTTATTTTTAAGATTAGGTTTAAGGAAGTAATTTTACAAACTTATTTTTTTTTTTTTGCAGTTAAAAATTGTTTTACGTATAGAAATGAGCTTGAAATGATGTTACTGCATATAAAATAAGCGTGAAAAATGTTTGCGCCTATTTCTTTGCAATCCAAGGGTTCCATTTACAAAGCCATGGTAGCGGTTGCTGTTGTGGTAATTGCTACAATGCCTACAGGGATTTAATGGGCGTTAGAGCATTTGCTGCATGACAGCCGCTACTGCGGCTTTGTAAAAGGGGTGTGTGTGCAAATGTTGGGATTTTAGGGGAGGAGTTTGGGCAGAGCATGGCTGGAGTCATAGTCCTTCTCATTGTATAGATGGCACACACAGCTACATGGGCAACTGTTTGCATATTTATAGAAAAGCACCACTTATACATGCAACTTAATTCATTTGGCATTTAATTGGAGCTATCAGTAATTGGTCTTAACTATCTCTAATTAACACTAAAATTATACTGCTTGAGTTGTACTCCTGTTCTATAAAGTGAGCATGTGACTTGTTTAGTGCATAACTGCAAAGAGGCATTTGTGTGGGAGGGGCGTGTGTGTGTCAAGAGTGTTCCTACTATCCTCGCATGTGCTTCCTAGAATGCTGTTATTTATGTACACAACAGCCACATTTAGGCACAACATTTATGCCTGCCATAGAACAGGCCACGGTAGTCATGCCTAAATTTAGGAATACGAGTATAAGTGCCAACTTATGCAAGTATTCTTTAATGGCTTAGGTATGTAAATTTATTTTATAAAACCTAGCTTAATGTTCAGATTTCTGGTTCCCAAATATGGGTGGACTACGTATATAGACTTGTCCTCAATGAAAGCAACAGAGATAGGTTAAGAAGGAAGAGGACTGAGCAAAAGTCTGTGGATTGGAGTAGGAAAGGATCACTGGAAACTTTGGCAAGGGCTTTTTCTGTAGATGTTGAGGGCATCAGCCAGATTGCAGTGGATCAAGAATAACATGAGATGAAAGAAAGTCAAGACTGAAGTGGTGAGCTGCTTGTTCAAGTAGCTTGGATGTGAAAAGGAGGATGGAGAAGGGATGATAATGAGAAGGACAGGTAGGGTCCAGTGAAGGTTTGAAGAGTGATATAATCACAGCATGTCTGAAGGCATCAGGAGCAGTTGCAGGGGAAACTGATAGATTGAGGAGATGACAGAGAGAAGGGAAACCACTAAGGGAGATAGAGCTGAGTAAATAGGTGGAAATGGGATCAGAGGAAGAGGAAGTAAATTTGGAGGAGGAGAGATGTGCACTTTTTCTCTTCTATGGTTTTAGAAAAATAAAAAAAATGGGTGCAAGGATTAAAGAAATATTATGAGAATGAAGTGGGGGAAGGATAAATGGAGGTGTTCTGAGAATTGAAGATTAACCTCAAGACAAAGTTAGACAAGTTCCTGCTGAACCAGAACATACGCAGGTAAGGCTAGTCTCAGTTAGGGCACTGATCTTTGACCAAAGGGCTGCCACGTGAGCGGACTGCTGGGCATGATGGACCATTGGTCTGACCAGCAGCGGCATTCTTATGTTTTATGTTGTAACCTTGTCATGGAAGTACTCAGCCATAGTTTGGGCAGAAAGTGAAGGGGGTTGAAGGTGGAAGCACTTTGAGAATGGATTTAGTGTGGCAGAGGTAGCAAGGTTGTAGGCAACAGAGTTTGTCAAATGGATATAGTACTCTTGTTTGGGAAGTGAAAAAGCAGACTGGAAGAAGGCTGATGCAGGATGGAAAGATTCTGACTACATTATGTATGCTTTTTGGCCAGATTGCCAGAAACACTGAGGCTGATATACAGAAGAAAAAACTAGTTGACTAGTAAATGTATTATGAAGAAAAGTTACTTGGGTCAAAGAAAATATCTCACATTATCAAATATAACTAAGGGCTCCTTTTATCAAGGCGCACTACGGGGGTTAGCGTGTTGGACATTTCATCATGCGCTAACCCCCACGGCAGCCTAAAATCCTAACGCCTCGTCAATGGAGGCGTTAGGTACTAGCGCGGCAGGCAGTTTAACGTGCGGTATTCCGCGCGTTAAACCGCTACCGCGCCTTTGTAAAAGGACCCCTAAATCTTTAACAGGAAATCTCAAAAAGAAAAACTCTTATTCTGGAGCACTCTAGTTCACATAGGGGTCCTTTTACTAAGGCACGCTAACCGATTTAGCACACACTAAATATTAGTGCGCGCTAAATGCTAAGGTGTCCATTATATTCTTAGCATTTAGCATGTGCTAAATCGGTTAGTGAGCCTTAGTAAAACATCAGGAAAATGTCAAATCTTTTCCCCTATGACAAATCTTATTTATTTAAAAATGTATAGCTTTCTACATCCAACAATTCTGTGCAGGTCACAACAAAACATACATAATAAAATTGACTAACAAACAAATTCAAATAACTTATACAGGGGTCCTTTTACCAAGGCGCGCTAACCGATTTAGCGTGCGCTAATCAATTCTTCACGACAATGCTCGCCCGCACAAAGGAAATGTCATTGAAAAATTACACTAATACGGCTGGGAGGTGTTACCTCATGCTCCCTACAGTCCAGACATGAGACCACCAGACTTTGACCTTTTTCCAAAGTTGAAACAGCCTATATCTGGACATCGTTTTGCATCTCTGAAAGAGCTTTCTTCCGCCGGCACCCCAGCCATTCGGCAACTGAACTAAAACGGTATCTTGGATGGAACAATGAAGCTTCCCGGACGTCGGGACTCAGTCATTACAAAGCAGGGAGACTATATTGAAGGATTGTAAAGAAATACTTGAAAAAACAAAACAAAACATGTAAATTAAAAAAGTAGTGTACATTATTTATGAAATGACCCTCGTATATGAGGAAATAACTGATATCCCTGCCCCCTGCAAGACATTCCATAGTCTGTTTCTTCTTATCAGGTAGATTTAAAAAAACCTTATTCGTAGGTAGCAGGGTTTCTAAGGGGATTTTCAGTATGTCCTTCATATGTTTCTTAAAAAGATCTTCAGATGACATATGAGCCAACTGAGGAAATTTCAAAAATTTTAAATTCAATTTCTTCAAATTATTTTCCGAAATTTTCCCCTGTATCTCCTGAATCTGTCATTTTCTTTTCCAAATCTTCCATTTTACGAGAAGTCCCCACCAAATCTTTTTCAATCTCAGTTAGCTTAGATTATATAACCTCTAAATCATTTTACACTTACACAAATTTCTTACTCACAGTTCAGTCTGGTTATCATTTGCCATATAGATTCCATCATCATTTCAACAGATGATATGCTGACCCGCTCCTTGGCATTACCAACCCAGAATGGCTCTTCACAGCCTCTAACATCCCAACAAAGGCTTCACAAGTTCCTTCATGGGATATTCTTGGGTGGCAAAACAGCTCCCATCAGCATGTCTTCCTGCAAGAAGCTCTGTCCTGCACAACCAACCACTTCTGGTATATCAAAGTTGGGAAAGCCTTGAGGCAGAATTCTGGGACAGGGTATGGGCAGGACTTAGTGAAATGCCTTCTTCAAGGCTGAGGAATCCTCCCCCACCCACAGCTATAGCACAGAAGCCACCAGAAGATCCTTTATTCACTGAGAAAATGGCATACAGCTAAACTGAAGCTTGAGGTAAGGCTGGGGCACTAGTCAGTAAGACCTGCTTAGCCTTTCTTCTCTACTTAACCATTCTAAACATAAAACTGGTCTTAGTGGCTCACAGAGGTCATCCTGTCAATGACCCACACTGGCAGCCTTCTTGGGTCCGCTGGGCTAATTTTTGTAAGCAATAATACTGAGCAGTTGAAGAGATATCTGGTAAGGTTTGCATCTCTGCAGATGATACCTATAATCTGCAATAGGATAGACACCCCTGTTGTAGATGACATATGAAGGACCTAGCAAAGCAAAATTTGGCTGTTAAGATTTTATGCTACAAAATGCAGGGTTATGAATTCGGGCTGCAAAATTCTGAGGGAATGGTATAGTTTTGGGGGTGAAGAACTTTTGTGCATGAAAGAAGAGTGCACTTGAGAGTGATCATATATAATGAGCTTAATGCGGCTAAACTGGTGAAATCTAGAATGATGCCTGGGTGCATAGTAAAATGAATTACCAATAAGAAAAAGGAGGTACTAAATGCCTCTGTATAAGATTCTGGTGAGACATCATTTAGAATATTGTGTACAGTTCTAGAGCCCACACCTTCAAAAAGATATAAACAGGAGAGAGTTCAGAGAGTGGCTACTAAAGTGATCAGTGGTCATTTATTCTTTTTTTCCACTTTCATTATGTATGTTGCTAATTGTATTTACTTTAATTTATATTACAGGCTTTTAATTATGTAGTGCTATGCCTTCACCTTCCTTTGTTACTTGGTATTTGATTTGCATTTGGTTTTCTCCTGTTTGGATTAAATGTTTCCGATCTCTGGACTAATTTTGTAAACTAAACTTCATAATAATAAAAAAAAGTCTAAAAAGTGGCCTAAATGGCTATTTGGACGATCAAAAAGCCTGATCATCCAAGTACCCATAATCAAAGCTGGTTTTAGACCAGTGGTGTACCAAGGGGGGGCAAGGGGGACGGTCCGCCCCGGGTGCCAAGCCCTGAGGGGGTGTTCCCGGTCCGGTTCCACCCCCCTGCGCCGGGTGTCGCGTTTGGAAACAGCCTGCAGCAAGATCGCGATGCTAGCGATCTTTGCCTGCTTCGGCTGTTTCCTCCGCCACGGTCCCGCCCCTCCTCTGATGTCAGAGGAGGGGCGGAACTGCAGGGGGAGCAGGCCTTCGGGGGGGTGCAGGCAGGCAGGCCTTCAAGGGGGGGACAGGCCTTCAGGGGTGGGATGCAGACCTTTAAGGGGAGGACAGGCCTTCAGGGGAGGGGGGCCCTGGTGTAGAAGTACACAGAGGGAAGGGGGAGGGGTTCAAAGAGACGTGCATATGCCGGGCTTTGGGTGGGAAGAAATAATGGGTCTGAAAATAGAGGAGAGAGAGAGAGAGATGATGGACATGGGTTTTAGGGAGGGAAGGAACAGAAAGGGAGAGAAGTTGGACACAAGGGATGGTGTGGAGGGGGGATAGAGATACTGGTTAGGAGGGTAGTTGGGAAAAGAAAGGGAGAGATTGTGGACCCTGGGGTGGTGGGGAAGGAGGGAGAGCTGCTGGATGAAAGGGTAGTTAAGAAAAGGTGGATCTGTGGAGGGAGACAAAAAAAGGAAAGATGCCAGACATCCGGGGGAGAGAAGGGAAACGGAAGGGGAGGACAGAGATGGCAGATGGATGGTTAGCACGGAGAAAGAAGAAAGAAGGAGACCCTGGCAAGCAAGTTATCAGAAGACAACCAGAGCCTTGGACCAACAAGATTTGAAAAATAACCAGACAACAAAAAGGTAGAAAAACTAATTTTATTTTCTGTTTTGTGATTACAATATGTCAGATTTGAAATGTGTATCCTGCCAGAGCTGGTGTTAGATCGCAAACGTGAGATAGGATTTAACAGAGAGAGGAAAAGTCCTTTTTGTTTCTTTATTTTATTTACACCACAGCGCCAGTGTGGTTAGGAGAAGCCAAAGGGGGGTGAAAAAGCTATAAAATAAACCCACCAGGATGTTTGAAAAAAACCCCAATTGGGCAGGAAAATCGAATCGATAAACCAATTCAATAGGCTGAATCGAAGCGAAATTTTTTTTCCTGAATCTGGCAGCACTAGTTTGCGCTACTGTCTTAGACTTTAGGACCTGGGATTGGGGAGAGATGGCATCCTCAGTACTTTATAATGCAAGTGAAATGAGGATTTGGTCAGATTTTTGAAGGGTCTGCACTCTGCAGAAGAAAAATATTGTATAGGCCGAGGACATGAGACAGCAGGAAATGGGAACTTTTCTTCCTTCTATTTTTGTGAATGGAAAGACTGAAAATGTCAGAGAGTTCAGTTAAAATATGTGCTTTATAAGAAAATATAATAATGTGTTTTATAAAGTTTATAGCATTGCTAGCCTACCCGGTGAGGTGTTCCTAGTGGTGGTGGTGGCAGCGTGTCAATGTGTTGAGAGGAAGAGGTGATCTGGGAAATTCTGCTGAGTAAACTCCACCCCCCAGTTAGTCCACGCCACTCAACTGGTTCACACACTGAGAGGGTCTTTGGGTGTTGTTCCTGGGTAGTTGTTTTGGGATCTCTTCCAGTGGTTTGTCAGTATCTCCTTCTGGTCCAAGGAAGGAAACTTTGTTAACCTTAGCACTGACCTACAGAATATGTTTGTAACAACGCTGCTTGTGTGGCATTAGTCTATGTAGTGATCAAAAAGAAAAAAAACAGACCTTTGCACATTTTTGCACTATATGGTGGGTGTATGAGGAGATTCACATTTCGTGCACAGCTAAGTCCGTGTGAAGTTACCTTGTGCTGTATTTGACATCTAGCAAAGTCTCTGTTTGGAAGGAAAGATCTCAGCTTAAAAATGAAGTGGCCAGAAGTTATGGTAAAAGCAGATAGCGTAGCTGGTTTTAAGAAAGGTTTGGACAAATTCCGTGAGGAAAAGTCCATAGTCTGTTATTAAGACATGGGGGAAACATCTGCTTGCCCTGGATCGGTAGCATGGAATGTTGCTACTCTTTGGGTTTTGACCAGGTACTAGTGACCCGGATTGGATTCCATGAGAATGGGTATCGGGCATGATGGACCATTGGTCTGACCCAGTTAGGCTATTCTTATGTTATGTTCTCATCTGTAGGGGCCTTTGTTTTCACTGCTTATTTTAATGTATTTTTTTCTGAGAACTTATCAGTGTTTTTTATAATGGGAATAAAAATGGAAGAAAATTAATGTGTGTGGAATGGGGGGAGGGGTAACTAATTTCTTCAGCTAAATAATTCAATCCACCTCAACCAGACATAGGAGAACTCATGCACCATTCACACACCCTCCAACCAAAAACGTCAAAAGAAAAAAACAGTTCGACAACCTCCTAGCCATTCGAGCTGTAACACTCGTCCCCCAACTCTACAACCTATTGACCTCGACCACAAACTACAAAACCTTCAAAAAAGAAAAAAAACCCTTCTATTCAAAAAACACATAAAACCGAACTTACACAATCAGAACTGTCCCAAGCATCACCTGCAACTACTCCATATGTACTTCTGATGTCATGACAATTCAGACATAATTTATGTTATGTTATGGTATTTTTGGAATAATGGTTACATATATGAGGTTCAATAAAAGAAAGTTTTCACTGCCTGTTTCTATTATGACCATTTATTCAGTTTCATGGTTATTACAAAAAATATTTTTTTACATGGGGAGGGGGTGTCAAAAAATTATGGGCCCCGGGTACCACATACCCTAGCTACGCCACTGTTTTAGACGTATCTAAAACCAGCTTAGGCCTTTCCTCTGCCTCTAAACGCACAGAGAGAAAAGAGGCGTTTTTAGAGGAGGGGAAAGGGCGGGAGGTGGGCCGACCTAGACCTAGGCGTGCAGCAGGTATAACCAAAACTTTAGGCAGGTTGTCTAGTCGGCACTTATACGTTTTGACTTAGACAAAACAGGTCTAAGTGCCGAATAAGGGGCTGCTGAGCTGATTGTGGCTGCTGCAATCAGCTCAGCGGCCCCAGCAACCTGCCTACCCCCTACAGCAATTATTGCGGCAGGAGAGATGCCTCATCTCCCCTACCACGATGCCATCACTCTACCCAAACTGCTGCAACCCGCAGCAGGAGAGATGCCCTATCCCAACCCCTCCTGCCTAGGCAGACCCCCTACCCCCCACCCCCACTACAATATGGGCAGGAGGGATCCCAGGCCCTCCTGCCCTCGACACAACCCCCCAACGACCGCCCCGAACTCCTGATCGGCCCCCTCCGCTGACCCGTGACCCCCCCTCTGACCCCATGACCCCCCACCCCCAATCCCACCCCCATACCTGTTAAATGTTGGCCAGACGGACGGGTGCCAAGCCCGCCCGTCCGGCAGGCCAGCCGGCTCCGGAATGGGGCTGGATTGGCCCAGGCGTCTGAAACCCCGCCCACAGGTAGGGCCTAAGGCGCCTGGGCCAACCAGAATAGGCCCGGGAGTCTTAGGCCCCTCCTGTGGGTGGGGCCTTAGGCACATGCTGGCTAAGCAGGGGAAGAGCTCAGCAGACCAGAGCTGCAGCCCTCCCCCATGCAAAGCTGGGTGGGGCACCTACACACACACACAGGCAGCTTGAAGACTGAGAGCCTCAGTCAGAGGGAAGGCAGGCAGAAGGAACAAACTCACTTGAAGATGCTCCTGATTCAGCCCAGCCAGAGGATATTGTCATGCTGGAACCAGAGGACTCTGTGCTGCCAGTGCAGGAGAATGGTATTGGTTATGAGCACTCCTGAGCAGCAGGACTGTGAGACAATGGATGTGAGTTGATTCTTTTTTGGTTTAAAAGTGTTTTTCTTTTACTAATGTGCTAAGGCAATGCTGAATTTTTGGGAGCTGTATTTTTGGACACAAAGACTGAAAATGGTGTGAGCTAGTGAAACTAACTAGCTGGGTGTTTTTGTGAAAGCTTTGGGGGTTTTTTTCCCTGTGTGCAGTTCCAGTTCCAGCGGGGCCTGCAAATTTGGGAATCTGAGAGAGTGAAGGGCTGAACCAGGACAAGTAGAGATCTGATTATTAAACTGGTTGAAAGATTATTATTATTTTTTTTTTTTTGGGGGGGGGGCATTTTCCTCTCTTAAGTACAACACCGATGAGGCATTATAGAATTGGGGGAGAATTCACCAGACATCTTAGGTATGGGAATGTGGTGAGCATTTTGTGAACTGCTAGCTTAAGGTGGATTTGCTAATTCTCCGTCCTGCAGTTCACAGGAGCCCTGAATCTTTTGTTTTGTTTGAACTGTTTTAAGGCTGTCTTTTGGAAGGAAGCAGATTTATGAACTTTGTTTGGAGCAGCCTTACTGCCACAATAGTTTGAAACTGAATAAAATTGAGAGTCAAGACTTAAGACACTGTTGTGCCAGAGTACTAGAACTCTGTTGCAGAGGCCTTTTGGACTATATGCCATAAAGCTGTTTTGATATTTTTGACCACAGTGTGGAATAAGCACTTATTTCTTTTGGATCAGATACTTACTATGTCATTTTTTAGTTTGTTTAAAACATTGAAAATTTCACCTGAGCAGGTTCTTCCTCCCCCCTTGGGGGAAGCATGTGGGCCTAGAAGTGGTGGCGTCTTCCGATCCCTGCCAACATCTGAGGGACAAATCTGATGCAAAATCACTCTAATATATTCAATAATTAGATATCATATCAACTTATAATGAAACCAGTGCTCAGAGATATGGAGGCAATAATGAGGGGTGAACCCCAAGACTATCCACTTCACCACCCAATCATCGCATTTTTACTATATTTCAGTTGATATTCAAAAATCTTCATTCAGCTGTGTACCCACAGTTTATCACTTTCTCATATAGTATTACTGAGGGCACTCACCAAAACTAATACTATATGAGAAAGTGATAAACTGTGGGTACACAGCTGAGTGAAGATTTTTGAATATCAACTGAAATATAGTGAAAATGCGATGATTGGGTGGTGAAGTGATAGTCTTGGGGTTCACCCCTCATTTTTGCCTCCATATCTCTGAGCACTGGTTTCATTATAAGTTGATATGATATCTAATAAACATTATTGAGTATATTAGAGTGATTTTGTATCAGATTTGCCACAGCTCCTTTAATCACTCATAGAATATTAAGCACCGAACTCATGGTCCCCCTTACTGATTCATCTAACTGAGTCAATGCCTGAGGGACAGCTGCTCTACACAGTCCATCTTAAACCAAATCACCATATATGGGGCAAACATAAGAACATAAGATTTGCCGCTACTAGGTCAGACCAGTGGTCCATCGTGCCCAGCAGTCCGCTCATGCGACGTCCCTTAGGTCAAAGACCAGTGTCCTATTTGAGTCTAGCCTTACTTGCGTATGTTCTGTTCCAGTTGGAAGTTATCCAACCTTGTCTTGAATCCCTGAAGGGTGCTTTCCCCTATAATAGCCTCCGAGAGAGCATTCCAGACCTCCACCATTCTCTGGGTGAAGAAGAACTTTCTTATGTTTTTATGGAATCTTTCCCCTTCTAACTTTAGCAAGTGCCCTCTCATTCTCTTCATTTTGGTAAGATGAACAATCTCTCTTTCTCTACTAAGTCAATTCCCTTTAATATCTTGAATGTTTCGATCATGTCCCCTCTCAGTCTTCTCTTTCCAAGGGAGAAGAGGCCCAGTTTCTCCAGCCTCACGTTGTATGGCAACTCCCCCAGTCCCTTAACCATTTTTGTCGCTCTTCTCTGGACCCTTTTGAGTAGCACTATATCTTTTTCATGTACGGCGACCAGTGTTGGACGCAGTATTCCAGGTGGGAGTGTACCATGGCCCGGTATAACGACATGGTAACCTTTTCAGATCTGTTTGTGATCCCCTCTTAATCATTCCTAGCATTCTGTTTGCCCTTTTCACTGCCGCTGCGCATTGGTCGGACGAGTTCATTGACTTGTCTACAAGTACTCCCAAGTCTCTTTTCTGGGGGCTCTCTCCAAGTATAGCACCGGACATCCTGTAATCGTGCATATGATTTTTGTTACCGACATGCATCACCTTGCACTTATCCACATTAAACCTCATTTGCCATTTTGGGGCCCAATCCTCGATCGTATTTATGTCTCTTTGTAGGTCTTCGCAATCCTCCTGTGTCCTACTACTCTGAATAATTATCTTTTCTTTTAAATGAAATGGTGTTCCTTTCTTTATTGTTTTTATGTAAATCACATTGCTGTTAAAGCAAAATGTGGTGTATAAATGCCAAATAAACATATACATTCAGGATTGCCCAGTACAAGCCTTAGTTTGATTTGTATCATTCATTTTCTAATTAGAGATCCTCTGTGTTCATCTCACGATTTTTTGAATTCTGACACCGTTTTCATCTCCACATCGTCCCTCAGGAGGGCATTCTAGGCATCCACCTTTTTTCCATTCTGTGAAAAAAGAATTTCCTAAGATTACTCCTAAGTCTGCCACCCAACAACCTCAATTCATGCCCTCTAGTTTTAACATTTTCCTTTCTCTGGAAAAGATTTATTTCTATATTAATACCTTTTCAGGTATTTCAATGTCTTTATCATATCTCCCCTGTCCCTCCTCTCCTCTATACATATTCAGGTCTTCCAAGTTCTTCTTGTATGTCTCTTGGCACAAGCCCCATACCATATATGTTGCTTTTATCTGTTACCATATTTAATGTTTCTTTCTTTTTTCTAATTGAAGATCTTGTTTCCAGAACCTGCGAAATCCATATTAGACTTATTGGACTTAGAAGGGTTTGGAAATAAGCTCTTTAATTGGACTATACCATAAAAAGGAAACATTGCTGAGGCATTAAAAGAGACTAGCACATCAATAATGCATACTTTTTTTTTATATATAAAAGTGAAAGTTTATGTGAAAAAATCATTACTAAGAAGATATCATATGTAGTCTAGCACATTCAAGTAAGCCAGATTAAAGCCTCGCTGCTTAAAATGATCTAATCATTTACCTTCGTACTATAGAAAAGTGAAAAATCACAAGGTCATCCTTTTTATTAAAGTTCAGAAGAACACCAAATATAACAAAAGCGTCATAGCTTTAAATTAAATCTATCTGAAACTGCTTCAAGGAGCTTAGAATGAAATTCAGGATGAGTTAGGGTAAAATCCCATCTAACGTGCATAGTGCTGACCATTCAAAGTGCAAACATCAATTTAAACTCTCAAAATATATGTCTAAAAAGCTTCCATTAAGAGTTCACCCGCTAGCTTTAAGCAGACAAGCAACTTTGTAGAAGGATGTCCTGAGTAGTTTTCTCTATAAAAAAGTGATACCCTTCCACTTCCAAACTGTATGGAGGGTGACAGGTTATTTTCTGAGGCCTTTCCTTCTCTTTACGCTGGAGCTTGAAAGAACTCATTTGTAATCATCAATTTTTCAGAGGCTTAAAATGTTGCTCTGCTTAAAGAGCTCCTCTTGAAATCACAAATTTCTAAGAGTCATTTGGCATTAAACTGGTAATGACCCAGTGCTGGTCCAACTCAAAAGCAGGGCCTATACCTCTGCTTTCTAGGCTGATCAGACAAGACACAGGAAGCAGACAAGGTTAGAAACAAGAGGGCACCTATTCCAGAAGGAAACAGAAGGGATGCTCATGCCCAGCATTTTAATCAAGGCTGCCTGCTGGCCCTGACACTTAACACAGCAGCAGTAGTTAGTAGTTATGTGTTCACTAGAGGAGTTTGTTGTTTGGGATTTTTTTGTGTGATTCTCTCCTGCTAAGAATCAGGAACTTCACCTTTCCATCTCATAACTAGCAGTGAGCCAATGAGAATTGGGCTCAGCATAGTGAATAGTGAGATGTTATATCCTAAAAATTGATTCTGTTACTTACAAGGACGAAAAGAGCAAATAAGTTAGAACATTTTATCTTCGGGGGTGGGGTGGGGGAGGGGCACAGACCTATTGAGCTCCTATTGTTTAATCCTAGCACAGGAACAAGATCCTTTATCTGAAATTCTCGGGACCAGGCATATATTAGTTTTGGGAATTTTTCAGTTTTTGGAATAGTAATGTTAAAGTCAGAAAAAGACAGACTGTAAAAACCATAAAATTGTCACCAAACCATTTTTTAAATTTTGAAATAAGGCAAACATTAAACATTTCAAGCACTTCAAATACAAACTTGTTCACCAAACAGCCTGCACTGTCTGACACGTCCCTTCCTCAAATTTTCATGAAGGATAGATATAAAATAAAATACTTGTATAATAAAATAAAATATAGGAGTGCACATCCCAACAATTTTCCAACACTGGCAACAGCTGATGAACAAGCACCACGTCATTTATGGAAAGCGTGTGAATTCTTCACAAAGGTCCGAAGGAGTATGTATTGGGGAAAGAGTCGCAAACATTAAACACTTCAAGCACTTCAAACACAAACTTGTTCTAAACATAGGCCCTCTTTTACTAAGGTGTGCTAATCGAATTAGCACAAGCTAATCAGTTAGCACACCTTAGTAAAAGAGGAGGATAGTTTATAATCATCTAAGCCACTGTTCTTCAACCGCCGGCCCTTGGACCAGTGCCGGTCCGCAGGAAATTTCTGCCAGTCCACGCAGGGCCGGCAAGATTAAAATGACCACAGGTCCGTTTTCAGACCTCCTGTCCTGTTGTCCCCACACACAGCTTCAGGACAGCTGTCCCTCCCTCCTTCCTTTTCCCAGGTCCCCTTCTCTTACCGCCCTGCCGCTGCTGCTAAAGCCGACAGGAAGTCTTCTTTCCGACATCAATTCTGACATCGGAGAGGATGTTCTGGGCCAGCCAATCACTGCTTAGCTGGCCCAGAACGTCCTGTCCGATATCAGAATTGACGTCGGAAAGAAGATTTCCTGTCGGCTTTAGTAGCAGCAGCAGGGCGGTAAGAGCAGGGGAAAGGAAGGAGGGAGGCTTTTTTTTTTAATGCGGGGCAGGGAGAGAAGGAGGTAGACAGGCAGGCAGGCTGGCTTCGGGGGTGGGAGTGGGACAAAGCGTGGAAGGCAGTGAAAGGGACATAGGAAGGAGGCACTGGGGGCACTAAAGACAGGAAGGTGCACTAAGGACATGGGAAGGAGGCACTGGGGGCACTAAGGACATAGGAAGGAAAGAGGGAGGGAATAGAAAGAGACAATTCTTGGGCCTGAGTGCAGAAAGAAAGAAATGAAAGAAAGGATACACAGACAGAAGGAAACACAACCAGAGACTCATGAAATCACCAGACAGCAAAGGTAGGAAAAATGATTTTATTTTCAATTTAGTGATCAAAACGTGTCAGTTTTGAGAATTTATATCTGCTGTTTATATTTTGCACTATATTTGTCTATTTTTCTATAGTTACTGAGGTGACCGAGCTCGTGGAGATGGGGCCGAAACGGGGTTTTTACATCTTAGTCCTATTAGTTTGCTGGTCCACAAAATAATTCTTTTATTTCTGCTGGTCCACGGGTGTAAAAAGGTTGAAAAACACTGATCTAAGCTACGTCATCTTCTGTCTGTATTTGGCTATCTGATGGTGATGTAGAAACAGTGGCAGTCCTTTAAAAGACTTTACTACTATTTATTATTTCTGTAGCGCTAACAGATGCACGCAGTGCTATACATTAAACACGCAAGAGATGGTCCCTGCTTAAAAGAGTTTACAATCTAATTATAACAGACATTCTGTTTTAGTAGGCTCTGATCAAATACACTGCCATAATCTCATACTCACTGATAAATGCAAGTTGTTCCATGCCAGCAATTAACTGGTAACACATTTTTTTTCTCTGGTGTTCACAAGGTCTTCATCTTCATTACTATCCTCAAGCTTTTCTTTATTAAACACTATTTCAGCAATCTTGCCATCACTCAAGGAATGCACAACAGATGCATCTTTGTCAATAATCAGCACTTCATTAATATTGGTTGCTTCTAAATTATTAAAATTTCAGATGATAGACTTCTGGCATAAGCAACAAGGTTTGATATCATCACCATTTCATCACTGACTTGCAAACCTTCAAAGTCTTCTTTGACAGGTTCATTTTCATTAAACATTGTTGATGGACAAAGTTTATGCCAAGAATTTTTTTTAATGCTGATTTAGTTACATTTTTCCAGGCATTGGCAAGTGCTTAGATGGCATCCTTAAAACTGAACTCATTGAGAAAGTCTTAAATTCTTGATGATGATGATGATGATGATAGGTGTCATTGACTCGTATTTTAGTCCTAGCAACTTGATGAACATCTTCAAGTTTTCAAGGCAGAATACAGAAATAGATTGCTGGGTCTTCTGCACAGTATAAATTTGATGTTATCACAGTTGTTGCATCAAACCTGATCCTCCACCTCCAACACTGCCCTTCTGCTGCTGCCCAGTTGGTTGGTACATCATTAGTCTGACATCTCCACTGAAACCTGTCCACCTTGGGAGGCTGTGCCGGTAGTGAAACTACCGACAGCATAGCTTTCAGCTTCTCAGATGCGCACAAGTCCCAGTGGCACAACGAGTCCATGTACATCTGTTAATTGCATTTAGCATGTAATTTAGAAAAATGTTTTTATACTTGGTTTTCATGAAAATAAAATTCCTTGGTCACAAGGCTGTAGTAAGGATGTACACGTGTAGGAGAGGGTTAAAGTACAAAACTACTAGAAAACAACAACAAAAAACACCAAGGACCATCCGGAATCTGGAAGAAAAACTTTATTCCTGGATCCGACACGGCTCATGTTTTGGCATAAAAAATGCCTGCCTCAGAGGTCCATAAAACTTTAAAAGCCAATATGGAATACCTTGAAATCTCAGAAACCAACTCGAAAAACATTACAATATAAGCTTTATCATATTATATTTTAATGTTTTTCGAGTTGATTTCTGAGACTTTGAGGTATTCCATATGAACCACATTGGGTCTAGGAATAAAGTTTTTCTTCTAGATTCCAGATGATCCTTGGAGCTTTTTTATTTAATTTTTTTTTTTTTTGTGTAGTAAAGATATGACATTTTTCAACAGAAGTTGTTGAAATGGATGTGCAGAGCAGTTGTCTAGAACTAGCAGAACTTCATAGTTCTCTTCCAGTCTACCTTCTTTACAATAAGATCTTGCTGCTGGCACAAAGTGGTTATGGAACCAATCACCCATGTTTTCTTGTTATCATAACAGTCCACAGGTAGATGATGTACACCCTTGAAACATCGGGAATGTATGCCTTTTCCAATCACTGCCAACTTAATTTGTCTATGCCCACAGCATTGGTACATGCAAGAACAGTCACCATGTAATTTGTGTCCTGTTTTAGTGACCTTAAAACCAGATGGATCTAGAATAAGAAAATAATATTAAATATTGAACTAAGGCCAGTAATGGGCAGACTTGCACGGTCTGTGTCTGTATATGGCTGTATGAGGGAGGATGGGCTGGAGAGGGCTTCAGTGGCTGGGAGGGTTTAGATGGGCTGGAGTAGGTTTTAACGGAAATTTCAGCAGTTGGAACCCAAGCACAGTACCGGGTAGAGCTTTGGATTCTTGCCCAGAAATAGCTAAGAAGAAAAAAATTTAAAAATTTAAATTGAATCGGTTTGGGCAGACTGGATGGACCATTCGGGTCTTTATCTGCTGTCATCTACTATGTTACTATATTTATCAGCTTTTGTAAGTGTTTTTGTAGGAACATAGCACCAGTAGAGAGCTGTTTTATCAGCATTGCAAATCTGTTCAGGACCAAGATTTCCATCAGATATCCTCTTAGCAAATTCATCAATGTAAATTTCAGCTGCCTCATAATCAGCAGAAGACTTTACATTACAGATTTAGAGATATTTAACACCATGGTACTTCTTAAATTTCTGCAGCCAATCTTCTGAATATTCACACTCACCATCAATATTCAGTTCTGGGTGGTATTTTTTGGCTTGCTTCATTACCATCAAATCAGTCAATGGCATACATTCATTCCTTATTTGCTGAACCACTTAATCAGCACATGATCTAAATGTTCATTTATTTTGCCCTATGCAATATTTTTTTGGTTTTCATCAATTTCTGCTAATCACTCTTACTGTAAAACTTCAACAACGTATCTTTTTGAGTGGAATCTGCATCTCTCTGTGCCATTTTCCAGAACCTCCAACTCGAATTGCGCAAAAAAACAGGGGAAACACACACCTGCATTGGTTTCCGGTTCATGCCAATTTTTTTTTGTTTGGAGCTTTTTAGTTTTTGGAATTTTGGATAAAGGATCTTGTACCTATATTCTAATCACTATTCCATTTTGTGGTTGTAAACCATTTATGCATGTTATTGATGAGTGGTATATCAAATAAAGTTGAACACTGAATGATATTGAACATTTCAGATAAAGCTGAGGAGAGTGGATAACCCAAAGGCATCCCTCTGAATAATTTACAGGAACCATCTTATGATAATATTCAAAATCAGTAATAAGTCAATTGAACTAAATGAAAAGGAAAAGGCAGTTTCTTTTGTTTGAGAAAAGCAGTCAGTCTGATTGAAACAGTTGTTGAGGGAAATTGAAGGGCCAGGCCTTAAAGTCATGTTGCCAATAATAATAAATTATTTTTATATACCGCCTAACCAGCAGTTCATAGCGGTTTACACAATAGGTACTCAGCATACAATATAATAATAACATCATACATAATAAAATTCTAAGTAACTAATACAAGCATTAAAACTAATGAATACAAAAAAACACAATATAAACTAAAATAAGTATAGATAAAAAGATTAAAAGTACATTATGACTACATGATAATATGAAAATCAATAATGTATATTATATTTAAATAAGTGGGTTTTAAGACCTTTTCGAAATTGATAGTAAGTAAGAAATGGAGAAACAAGAAGATTCAAACAATCGCTGTATCCCTCTGTCAAAGGTCTCAAATCAGTGAGAGCTCCTGCCAGAATGAACCTTCGTAAGCCTATCCTTGCAGAATGAGTTTATCTGTACTCTGTGTTAGTTTTCTCTGAGGCAGTATGGTGGACTGTAGGAAGAGTTTTAAGAGCCTAGACTGCCATTTAGTTGGCAATGGTAATTCTGCCTAATGTCCAAATGATTATTCTGTAAATTGTATGGAGAAAATGGTGATTGTCAAGTACCAAGAAATATAGTCAGAGACAGGGCAGGATTAACCAATAGGCCAAGTAGGCACGTGCCTAGGGCCCAAAATGGTCAGGGGGGCCCGATGAAGAAGGGCATCAACATTGTTTTTTCCAAATGGCGATGGGCCCTCCAGCATCAGTCAGCAATGCAGGCCTCCCCCCCCGATCGGCAATGCGGGCCCCACCACGATCGGCAACACATCCCCTCCCATCGACGGAAAGTAAGACAAGCAAGCAATGCGGGTAAGAAAGGTAACGGGAACTATAATTGTGCAAGCGGTGCTGCTTGCCCAAAGCTTCCCTCTGACGCAGCTTCCTGTTTCTGCCTGGGCGCATGGTGGGTTGGGGCGGGGCAGGGGGCCCAGTGTACTTGTGTGCCTAGGGGCCCTCGACAAATTAATCCTGCCCTGGTCAGAGACCAATAAAAGGTGGCAAAAAGATACAGAAATAGTTCCCATATTATTGATTGCCACAGGCCTAATTAAATGCAATTTCTAAGCATTCTTTTAGTAAGTTGTCTATGCATATTACATCTTATGAACTCCAGAAGGAAATTCTTGATAATATAAAGAAATACTATGGTGAGTGTTAACATAATTTGAGAGACTGAGAATATCCTTCACATATTTTGGCTTAGGTATGAGGTTCATTGGAGGGGCCTGAGATGCTGATTGGCCCAGGCATCTAAGGCCCCTCCCATAAGAGGGGGCTTTGGTTCCTGGGCCAATCAGAGTCTTAGGTCCTTCCCAGTGTATCCCAGGGTACCGGGAAGAGGAAAGCCTACCATTTTGAAGAGGTGTGCCTGCCAGCAGGAGGGAGTGGGCATCCATCTTGCCAATTTCCAGCCAAAGGTACAAAGAGGGTGTGGAGGATTGTGTGAGGTATCAGACTTGGCAGGAGGGGGGCTTTCTTTGGAGGGGTGCTCAGAGATCAGTGGGTGGATGGGTGGGAAGGAGGAAGAAAGGAATTGTGGATCTCCCTGCTGGTTCAGCTAATTGCAGCAGGAGAATCCACAATCAGCTGAACCAGCAGGACTTCCTGCCATTTCTGGGAGTCCTGCCAGCTAAGCTCATCAGAGATTCCTCTGCCATAATCAACTGTGGACTATTTTTGGGATTCCCAGCAAAGATAGGTACCAGAAGTGTAGTCCTGGGTTTTCTGAGCCTACATTTCCAGTGCCTATCTTTGCATGAATCATGCCTACATAGGCGCTTTAGGTGCCTAACGCTACTTTGGGCATTGGCTATGCCTACTTTGGCATTTAGCAGCCTAAAGTGCCTATATAGGCGTGATTCCAGCACCTTAGGTACCAGCAGGCACTTCAACCTCTCCATTTTTTGCCATTTCTACTGCCATACTTCAGTTAACTTGAGGACTTAAGTTTAGGTGCCAGTTTTAGAATATCCCTGATACTGTATGGAGGAATTTTAAAAAAGTTGATGAAAATGATAATGGGAATGGGATGATTTCCTTATGAGGAAAGGCTAGAAAGGCTAGGGCTTTCCAGTTTGGAGAAGAGATGGCTGAGGAGACATCTGATAGAAGTATATAAAATACTGAGTGGAATTGAACACATATTTATGTAAAAAATTTGTATCCTGCCACATCCACAGTTCTGAGCAGGTTACATAAAAACATACATAATAAAATAGTGACAAACAAACAATAAATAAGAAGGAAAATCCATATACAATTTGAGGTTCATAATCGTAATAGAAATATGTGTAAAAACCCACCATAAAACCTTAAGACAGGTCATCCCAGTACTGATAATAGAAATGGGTTTTAGACATATCTAAAAACAGCTTAGGTCTTTTCACTGCTGCTGTGCGCCCATTGTGAAAAGGGGCATTTTTCAAGGAGTGGTTGGGGTGGAAGGTGGGCGGGATGTAGGCCAACCTAGACTTAATAATCCTGCAGTGATAATCGGAAGTTTAATGAGACTGCCTAGATGGAACATATACATTGTGACTTAGACCAGTGTTCTTCAACCTTTTTACACCTATGGACCGGCGGAAATAAAATAATTATTTCGTGGACTGGCAAACTACTAAGACTGAAATTTTTTTTTAAAAAAAACCATCGCTGCCCCGTCCCCGCGAGCTCGGTCCCACAAATCATCTGATCTCATCCGCACAAGCCTCAAATAGTTATGATTTTATATTGAACATATTTTATTAAAGTATAAAAAGAAACAATATTCTATACAATTGTCATTTTATAAATACAAATAATACAGGGCAAAGATCAACAAAACCCACCTCCCCTCCCCTTCACATATATCCCCTCTACTATCAAGAAAACTGAATAAGCCAAATTATTACAGAATGCTACACAAATATCATGTAACAGAATACCACAGTCACACATGACAGGAATGGTGTTATGGGAGTGGAACTAGGGCAACTGCCCCATGGTCAGAGAGAGCCCTAAGCCAGCTGAAAGCTAAAGAAGCACTGCCTGAGCTTTGCACTCCCCAATTATGTCTAGCAAGATACATATTTCAAATCTGATATATTTGAATCACAAGATAGAAATAAAATTATTTTTTTCTACCTTTTGTCGTCTCTAGTTTCTGCTTTCATTGCCTTTTCACTCTCTTCCATCCAGCATCCGCCCTAAGAACATAAGAATTGACACTGCTGGGTCAGACCAGTGGTCCATCATGCCCAGCAGTCCGCCACGCGGCGGCCCTCTGGTCTAAGACCAGCACCCTAACTGAGACTAGCCCTACCAGCGCACGTTCTTGTTCAGCAGGAACTTGTCTAACTTTGTCTTGAATCCTTGGAGGGTGTTTTCCCCTATAACAGCCTCTGGAAGAGCGTTCCAGCTTTCTACCACTCTCTGGGTGAAGAAGAACTTCCTTACGTTTGTACGGAATCTATCTCTTTTTAACTTTAGAGAGCGCCCTCTCGTTCTCCCTACCTTGGAGAGGGTGAATAACCTGTCTTTATCTACCAAGTCTATTCCCTTTAGTATCTTGAATGTTTCGATCATGTCCCCTCTTAATCTCCTCTGTTTGAGGCAGAAGAGGCCCAGTTTCTCTAATCTTTCGCTGTACGGTGCTCCTCCAACCCCTTAACCATCTTAGTCGCTCTTCTCTGGACCCTTTCGAGTAGTACCGTGTCCTTCTTCATGTACTGTAACCAGTGCTGGACGCAGTACTCCAGGTGAGGGCGTACCATGGCCCGGTACAGCGGCATGATAACCTTCTCTGTCTCTTCAGACCAGAATCTGTCCCTTCCATTCACTGTCTGTCTTTCCCTGCCATCTCTCCTCCTGCCTCCCCCTCCCCCCAATTTGGTCTGGCATCCATCATCTTCCTTCTGTTTTCCTCATGGTCTGGCATCACTGTCCTTCCCTCCCCCCTGTGGTTTTTAGCATCTCTCTCTTCTCATTTCCTCCACTCAGATCTGATATCGTTCTCTGCTCTCTCTTACCTTTTCTTCTCTGGTCTTCCTTCTCTATTTTCTTCCTCCATCTAAATTAAATTCTTTCTTACTATTTAGTCCTGTTTCCTTCTTTTCACTGTGTCTACCCACAGCTTGTCACCCCTTTCCCTCACCCTTCCATTATCTTACTATTTTCTTCCCCCTTTATTTATCTCCTCCTTCCATCCAGTATGTGTTCTTTCCCCACTTCCATTCAGCATCTGCTCTCTCCTCTCAACTGACATCCATCTGCCTTCTGCTCTCTCTCCCTTCTTCTCACTTCCATCATCTGTCTCCTTTTCTCTCTCATCTCCTCCATTCCATCATCTGCCCCTTCTCTCTCTTCCCCCCCCCAACTTCCATCATCTGCCCCCCTTCCCCTCACCTTTGCGGGTCACTTTCTTTCCCCTGAGGGTGGCTCATGTCAGAGGGGAAGCTTTGGCCGAGCAGAACCACTTGCAAGGAACAGTGGAACTTAGTTGATGTCATGCTGGGGCCCGTTGCCGTTTGAAGAAAAAAAAAAAAAAAGGGACCTGCAAAGGTGAGAGGAAGGGAAACCTCCAGGACAGCTGCTCTTTGCCCTCCTTCAGCAGCCCAAGAGTCTTTAGGCAAGCGGCAGCTCTGTGTGCTTTTAACTTCGGCACAGAGCTGCCCCTAATCAGTAGTTTAGCGCGGTTTCATGAGGCAGCCTTGGGGCCTTTGCTAGGCCGGCCCACATTGCATCATTGAAGCGGGCCGGCCTAACAAAGGCCCCGAGGCTGCCTCATGAAACCGCGCTAAACTACTGCTTAGGGGCAGCTCTGTGCTGAAGTTAAAAGCACACAGAGCTGCCGCTGCTGGTCTGGAGGTGCGGAGACAAGGCAGGAGGCATACGTGGTGGAAGGCAGGAGTCCCGGCGAAGGCAGGAGTCCCGGCACAGCGATGGCAACTGGAAGTTGCAAGCCAGCTGACGCCGGAACCTTTCCTTGCAAGATTTTTCACTTCCTTGCAAGATTTTTTTGCGGACCGGCGGTTGAAGAACTGTGACTTAGACGATTTAAAAATGGGTATAAATGCCGAGAAGGTATCCAAAGTGACCAGATAACCACTGCAGGGACAAAGTACAGACCCCCCCTGGTTACATGTGGTATATAAACTTTTATAGAATCAAATAAATAAATAATCCACTGCTTATTCCTGGAATAAGCCAGATAAAATCTGTTTTTACTCTTTGGGATCTTGCCAGGTACTTGTGACCTGGATTGGCCACAGCTGGAAACAGGATACTGGGCTTTATGCGCCTTCAGTCTTACCCAGCATGGCAATGCTTATGTTCTTATGCACTGACATCATTGGCACATTAACTGGTTAGCATGTCCATAATGCAGGAGCCCTCAATGCCTCCTAATTAGGAGGCAATAAAGCTCAGATTCTGGAAATGGCACCATAAGATAGGCGCAGGTAGGTGCCCCTAAATCGTGCCTACCAATGCCTAACTTACTTGCCTTAATTAGCTTTAATCTGCATGGTATTTGACCACACCATTTAGAACCAATTAAAAACCCTATAAAAAAAGTAGGTGATGGAATTGCACCTACAGGGGCAGGGATGACCTTAGGTGCTGCTATGCGCAATTCACCATAAAACTTAGACACCAAAAATGTAGGCCTTTATAACCAGTCAGTGGCGTACCTAGGGTATGTGGCACCCGGGGCCCATCATTTTTTTACACCCCCCCATGTAAAAAAATATTTTTTGTAATGACCATGAAACGGAATAAATGGTCAGAATAGAAACAGGCAGTGAAAATTTTCTTATATTCCAAACATAACATAACATAAATTATGTCTGAATTGTCATGACATCAGAAGTACATATGGAGTAGTTGCAGGTGATGCTTGGGACAGTTCTGATTGTGTTAGTTCGGTTTTATGTGTTTTTTGAATAGAAGGGTTTTTATTTCTTTTTGAAGGTTTTGCAGTCTGTGGTCGATGTCAATTGGTTGTAGAGTTGGGGGTCGAGTGTTGCAGCTCGAATGGCTAGGAGGTTGTCGAACAGTTTTTTTCTTTTGACGTTTTTGGTTGGAGGGTGTGTGAATGGTGCGTGAGTTCTCCTATGTCTGTTTGAAGTGGATTGAATTATTTAGCTGAAGAAATTAGTTACCCCCTCATCCCACACACATTAATTCTCTTCCATTTTTATTCCCATTATAAAAAACACTGATAAGTTCCCAGAAAAAAAATACATTAAAATAAGAAGTGAAAACAAAGGCCCCTACAGATGAGAACATAACATAAGAATAGCCTAACTGGGTCAGACCAATGGTCCATCATGCCCAGTAGCCCATTCTCATGGTAGCCAATCCAGGACACTAATACCTGGTCAAAACCCAAAGAGTAGCAACATTCCATGCTACCGATCCAGGGCAAGCAGGCACTCCCCCATGTCTTAATAACAGATTATGGTCTTTTCCTCCAGGAATTTGTCCAAATCTTTCTTAAAACCAGCTACACTATCTGCTTTTTGAAGGTACCTTTTAGGATAAGGCCCTCCGTTAGTAGTGCAGAGACTTGAGCCAGAGACTGAAGAGATTTAAAAAGGCTTTTATTAAACAAGCATATATGCTGGACTTCTGGGCAGAACTGGCTGCATAAACAGAAGACCCTGAGAATTTCAAACACAAAGATTATATAGGGTCCTAACCAGTCCGAACCAGTTTAACCAGTTCTGACCAAAAGGTAGGAGCAAAGAGAAAAACAAAACCATAAATCCATCCTATAATCTATACATCAATGGCTAGCTAACATCTACATTCCTTTGCCTCCTGGCTGTACCAGGCACTAAGACAGATACATAGAACAGGCCTGCATGCATACGTGATTTCTCAGAGCAGTAAAATGGAGTCACAAGTTGTTCTTTGTACTAATTATGACCCACTGATCTAAAATGGAATTTTCTTCATCTACACCGTGACCCAGCTATGTCAGCTAGCTAGGGATCCTTCATTCCCAACTTTTCTTCTGTAGGCTAGCTGACTAGCTGGGTTATGGGAGGTCAGGGCCATCTGTATCAGAAGTGGGGACTGGGTGATAGGAGGAAAGGGCCAGGACTAGAGCGGTGGTACTTTTGTCAATCGTAGTCCTAATAGTACGGTTAAGGGTTTTCAATAAACATGGTAACAGGCAAGGAAGAACACAAAATATGACAGAGAATACCAGGAAAATTATGGTGAGGGCTTTAAAGAGTCCCGGTTTGGAGGCCCAATCAGTCAGTGAGTTAAGTCCAAATATATCAGCAGAAAAACCCTTCCAAGTCTGGACAGGAACGTGAGCTAATCTGGTAATCTTGTCTATGACCTCTTCAACCACAAATCCTTCATCATCCAGTTGTAGACAGCAGTTGGAGAGATTGAATTTGCCACATACCCCTCCTTCAGCGGCCAATAGATAGTCTAAGGCCAGTCGGTTCTGATAGATGGCGGTACGCATCATAGTGTTCGCTTTGGCCAGGGCTCCCAGGGCCCTAGCTGTTTCATTGGTGATAACTTCTAAAACCGCCTGCAGTCGTATGAGGCGGTTAAGCATGTAGATTGGGGTCCGGTACCCAAACATACCATCATCAGCCCAAGTAGCAGGACCGTAGACAGCAATGATGCGCTCCGGGGGCCAAGTGTCATCCCATTTACCGATTTCCAAACTTCTTTCAGGACGGGCCCGTTGATCGAATACTGGGACAGCCAGATGTTCTCCTTCGGATAACGGGAGGAGGAAGAAGGCTGGTTTGATAGTGCCCAGAACACAAGTGCCAGTCCAATTTGAGGGTAGAGTGGGGTATGCCGTTTTCCCACAGATCCAGTAGTATCCTTCCGGTGCAGCCCAAGGGGCAGAAGCAGGCAGGTTGAGGTAGACATTTAATGTGGTAGCATTGCCAGTAGTATTCCATCGTCTGGGTATTTTTAACTTAGGATCTCCGGTCCAATAAGTCCAACCGGGCTGAGAGGTGCTGTTTTTAGTCCATAAGGATTGGCACTGCAGGTGTCCAACACGAGTGGTAAAGGATGGTCCGAGACGCTGTATGCAGTGTTTTGCCAGAATGGAGTTTTTCAGAGGCCAGCTGGGTGCCCGCTGTAAGTTGGGGGTGTAGTTGAAAGACGGGAGGCTGGCCAGCCGGAGCATGGAAACCTGTTTAGCCTCCCATGGCCATTTCTCTCCCATATTTGTGCCCCCGCAGACATAACAGTTTGTCAGATTTAAGGTGGCTCCTATGGCTTCAGCGAACTGTATGAAAAGGTTGCAGGTGGTGACAGAGGGCACAAAGTCTTGTTGGTCTAGTTTCATATGTTCATAAAAGTCAGGAAACACAATGCTGTGTTGTTCAGGGATCCGGTGTCTCTCAACGAGTTTGATGTGTAAGACAGTACCAGGGTCCGTGCCCTTACCGTATATCTGTAGGCCCACAAGATAGCGAGCTTTCCGGAGGCTATCATCGAGGTTCCATTTAAACGGCTGTAGGATAGTAAAGTTAAGTGGATTACAGTTCTGGAGGCCACAGTCAGAGGTAGTCACCCTTTGGATAATATGGCTCAGGTGGTGGGCAGTCGGGTCATACCCCAAGTAGCCCAGGATACACATTTCCAGTAGTTACAGTAGTAGTGTTCGGAAGACCCTTCACAGTGGGACGGCTTCTGTCCCGCCAGGCACATGTATTTAACATTGTGCATATATTCCCTCCTCCATGCCAGGGCACCACAACGTCCAAGGAAGGTGGGGTTTTGGTCCATGGCATGGCAAGCATCAAAGAGGACTGAGGCCGGGACATAGGGATTAGTGACCAGGGTTTGTTGAATCAGGGGGCCCTGATCCCAGACTGACCTGACCTCTATCCAAGTATCCCTATTAGTTGCTCTGGGGTCGAAACAGATCTGTGAATCTCCATTATTACATATAGAATATTCAACCTTGTTATATATACATACAGGGGTCACTAATTGATCCTTACACTCATAATTAGTTTGAAATCTAATAACATTTTCCGTTTTTCCCCCATTGTCCACTAGTGCCACACAAGGGGCACACCCAGGGGTGGGAGGGGTAGGGGACATGGACAATGTTGGCAAGACGTAAATCACAAGCAGTATATATACAACAGAGTTCATGTTAAATATCTTGTCAGATCTCCGGATCAGACGTGCGTGATTACTCTTCCAGAGTGTGGGGCAGCCGTGTGATTTTCAGTTGAAGGTCAGTAGGCCCTTTTTCACAAATATACTCAGCAGCGGGCTTCACACGGCTGTAGTGAATCCAAGACTCGTGGCGGGACAATTTGACAGCTGTGGGAGAAGCAAGTAAGACAGTGAAAGGCCCTGTCCAAAGGGGTTTCAGCGGTTCTTTCTTCCATACTTTCAGCCACACTTGATCCCCAGGTTTGTAGAGGTGGACAGGGGTTGTAATTGGCAGCGGGAATCTAGAAATGACCCAGTTCTGCAATTTCATAATGGTCTTTCCTAGCTGCTTTATCTCTGCGTCTGTGATAGCGTTCCCTATCTGTTCAAGAGACTCAGGGTCTGGACTGACTATCGGCGGGGGTCGGCCATACATGAGCTCAAATGGGGACAACTGATTGCGTTTACCTGGGGTACAGCGGATGCGAAATAGAACAGAAGGGATCAGTTTGGGCCATGGCAGGCGGCTTTCCTCTGCCGCTTTTCCGAGGAGGGTTTTAATAGTTCTATTGATGCGTTCAACTTGGCTAGAGCTCTGGGGGTGATAGGCCGCATGTAATTTCCAGGTGATTTGCAGAGCCCGAGAGACAGCTTGTGTGACTTGTGATATGTAGGCGGGGCCATTATCGCTGCCAATCACTAGGGGCAGGCCATAGCGAGGGATGATGTCATGGAGTAAAGCCTTTACTATTTCCCTACTTTTCTCTGTGCGCACTGGGTAGGCCTCTGGCCACCCAGTGTGGGAATCAATGAAAACCAGGAGGTAACGGAACCCATGGGAGGGGGGGCAAGTGGGTAAAATCAGTAGAGAGGACTTGCATGGGGTGTGAACCGATAGGCTGGTGGCCAGGAACGGGGGATCTGACAGAAGAGGGGTTGTGTCGGAGGCAAATGACACAGCGGAGCAGGACATGGGAGATGAGTGTAGAGAGATTCGGGATATAGAAATTCTGTCGGAGAAGAGTGCGGAGAGCTGGGTTACCGGCATGAGAAAAATCGTGTGCACGTTGGACAACAGTGAGGGCCAGGAGTTGAGGGACGTACAGGAGGGGGGTGGATGTGTGAGAAGAAGGTATAGTAATCCATCCAGATGGGAGGGTGCAATGGCCAGATTGCTGCGTGGCCCACTTGCGCTCGGCCCACTTGCGCTCGGGGTCAGTGTACTGGGGGGAAAGGGAATGAAGGAAAGGTTGAGGGGAGGAAAGGGATAACAGAAGAGGGGGTGTGGACGGACCTTGGAGGGCCGCCTGGCGAGCCGAGCGGTCAGCCAAGGCATTACCGCGGCTGATGAAGTCACGGAGGCGACGGTGGGCCCGGCAGTGCATGATAGAAACTTTGGAGGGTAGCAAGATAGCATCCAAAAGGTCCAGGATGAGTTGGTGGTGTTGGATAGGGGATCCAGAGGAGGTGAGGAAGGAACGCTGGCGCCAGAGGACAGCGTGGGCGTGAACAGCTAGAAAGGCAATTTAGATAGGAAAAAAAACAAAAATGCAAAAAGGGAGAGAAAAATCTCCAAAAATGGCCAATGGTATAGTTGGTTTCCCCGGGGTACCCCACAAACCAAACAGATAGACAACACAAAGACCACAGGGCATAAACAAACATAGAAAACAGAAAAGGCGTGGAACTTTTCTTCCAGCTGGCAAGGATTCAGAGCTGAACTCAAATCTGCAGAGAAACGCACAGTTATACAAAAACAAACGTCCATCATAGCACGAATCATAATTGGGTGCACACAGTGGCAAAGCAAAGTGCGATATAACACATGGCATAATAATCACATAATCATAAAAGGCATCTAAATGGTTACTGGAACGTCCGAAAGAGAAAACGTAAGAATGTTATCACTCTGGCTTGGTGCCCTGCCAATTACATTCATAAGACAGACAGGGACGCAACTGCTAGGGTGTGCTTCAATCCTGAAAAATAAGCAAAACTTACTAGGTAAAGTAAGATACAGTGTACAATGTTAAATATAGAGGTATTCTGAAGTATGGCAATGTCAATTCAAAGGAAAAAAAAAAAGAAACATGCTAAATGTCAAGTGCAAGGTCATCTCAAGGTCACTGAAAGCAGAACATTGTCCTCCTTCTCTGGGTAGAAAAAGGCTCATTGTAACAGGTCCAGAACAGCTCTGCATGCATGACTGCGAAGACAAAGAAGAGACACCTCAACGTGACACCACCCCCGAGGTCACTTAGCCATGTTCCCTGCAGGCAGACCTGGAACCCTTGTCTGCCACCTGGGTCCCGCTACACTCTGAGGAGTGGGCACTGCTGCAGACTAGATGTAGCTACTTTAGTCTGCACTGTCCGTACATAATAAGGACACCCTTCCTCTGGAGTTTGAACTACCAAGTCCATTTTAAAGGTATTTCTGTTTCCAATTGTATTTAGAATCTGATTGATAATAACACTTTATACAAACATGCATGGGAAGAAAGGATTCATAAAGGACACCAGGATAAAGACACAATACGGGAAAGCAAGGGAGACTGTTAGCACAAAAGAAGTAATCTCAATCCATCCGTTATCAATAAAACTCATTCATAAAGGAAAAAAAAAAAAGTTGACCACATTACACCGCTATTGATTAAGTCCCACTGGCTACCTATTAGCCACCGAATTACTTTTAAGATATTATTCTTGGTTTTTAAAGTTCTAGCTTTCAATGAGCCTCAATTCATGTCTAGAATGATCATTCCTTATTATGCCCCTCGTTCTCTACGATCATCATCACAAGACTTATTAACTGTCCCTTCCTTAAAAATTGTGGGTACAAGAAGAAATGACATGTTTTCTGTTACAGCGCCACAAACGTGGAATGCACTGCTACTGTACATCAGAAAAGAAAAAGATCTTATCTCTTTTATAAAACTCTTAAAAACTTTGTTATTTAACTTTGTACTTGTGTCTTAAAATTGTTTGTCCTCTAAAATGTTTTTTTTTTTTTTTTTTTTAATTGTTCAGCGCTTAGAATGTTTGTATAGGCGAATCATCAAATAATAATAAAACTTGAAACTTGAACTTGAATTATCAAGCCCATGTTTAGCAAATATTTCAATTTTCAGAAAAATATGGATACTTAACCTCTATCATTGTTAGTCTTGTACTTTAAATCCCCCAACACTGGGATACAAAGGCAGGGATGTGCCCAACACAAACCCCACATGTCTGACAAACGGTTGCTTTTTTTTTTTTTTTCTTTTTTTATTACCAGCAGACACACTTTGACAACTGCGAGAACACGTAAACTATCTGGCTCAACTTTCTTTAAATTACTCACTGTCTGTAACAAATCCACTGCACGCAACATATATCTAAAATCACAGTCCTTATTCTCGTTCATCAGTGCGAACTCACATTCTTAATTCTGTCTTGATCCACATGCATTTTACCCTGTTAAGCAACTTACGCTATCCTGTCTGCAACTTTCAGCAAAACAATCATGCTGGCTTGCTTTACCAACTTTTCCCAGGTTTCCAACCTAAATGCTATTTCCATCTCCCCGGGTAATTTCTCAACATCACCAATTTCTCGTTCTCTGTGTCTTGTCAGGTGTCCCCAGAGCTTTTGTTTTATTAATTTGACAAGTATGACAAAAAGTTGATTAAATTCCAAATACTAAGCCTTTGACAACAATAAAAATAAGGATGAAGAAAACAATAAAAAATCTTAGGGTCGCTATAATCGCCAGAAAAGGCAGTTGTAAAATATTTAAGCATGATCTGAAGGGGCTCGATGGTGTTCTGACCCATATTATACAATCTATATATGCACCCAACAAAAGTTCCAATTTCCAGAAACCAGAATCCTATATACCTCTCTGTGCTTCACAACAGATTAAGAAGTTACTAGACAGAAGAGATAGAGACAGGATAGAGAAGGAATCAACTTCTCACTTACCAAGACAGGTCCGGTACCGGCACAACAAAACCAGGAGCCAGAAATCTCCACCGATTCGTTCCTTCTCGAGGTGCAATCCGTTGTCTTCGACGAGAAACCGTTCCTGGTCAACCACCAGGTTAATGCCGGCTATTACGGGTCTCGTAGAAGGCAAGGTTTGAAATCCTCCGAGGGAGACGATCGTGCCAAACAGGCTCAAGTCTGTAGATCAAGTCCCTGTTCGGCTGCGCCAAATGAAGGTACCTTTTAGGATAAGGCCCTCCGTTAGTAGTGCAGAGACTTGAGCCAGAGACTGAAGAGATTTAAAAAGGCTTTTATTAAACAAGCATATATGCTGGACTTCTGGGCAGAACTGGCTGCATAAACAGAAGACCCTGAGAATTTCAAACACAAAGATTATATAGGGTCCTAACCAGTCCGAACCAGTTTAACCAGTTCTGACCAAAAGGTAGGAGCAAAGAGAAAAACAAAACCATAAATCCATCCTATAATCTATACATCAATGGCTAGCTAACATCTACATTCCTTTGCCTCCTGGCTGTACCAGGCACTAAGACAGATACATAGAACAGGCCTGCATGCATACGTGATTTCTCAGAGCAGTAAAATGGAGTCACAAGTTGTTCTTTGTACTAATTATGACCCACTGATCTAAAATGGAATTTTCTTCATCTACACCGTGACCCAGCTATGTCAGCTAGCTAGGGATCCTTCACTTTTACCATAACTTCTGGCCACTTCATTTTTAAGTTTAGATCTTTCCTTTCAAACAGAGACCTTGCTAGATGTCAAATACAGCACAAGGTAACTTCACATGGACTTAGCTGTGCAGGAAATGTGAATCTCTTCATACACCCACCATATAGAGCAAAAATGTGCAAAGGTCTGTTTTTTTTCTTTTGATCACTACATAGCCTAATGCCACACAAGCAGCGCTGTTACAAACATATTCTGTAGGTCAATGCTAAGGATAACAAAGTTTCCTTCCTTGGACCAGAAGGAGATACTGAAAAACCACTGGAAGAGATCCCAAAACAACACCCAAAGACCCTCTCAGTGTGTGAACCAGTTGAGTGGAGTGGACTAACTGGGGGGTGGAAATGGGCCCGGAGCTTGATCAGCAGAATTTCCCAGACCACCTCGTCCTCTCAACACATTGACACGCTGCCACCAGCACCACTAGGAACACCTCACTGGTTAGGCCAGCTATGCTATAAACTTTATAAAACACATTATTATATTTTCTTATAAAGCACATATTTTAACTGAACTCTCTGACATCCTCAGCCTTTCCATTCACAAAAATAGAAGGAAGAAAAGTTCCCATTTCCTGCTGTCTCATGTCCCCGGCCTATACAATATTTTTTTTCTGCAGACCCTTCAAAAGTCTGACCAAATCCTCGTTTCACTTGCATTATAAAGTACTGAGGATGCCATCTCTCCCCAATCCCAGGTCCTAAAGTCTAAGACAGTAGCGCAAACTAATGCTGCCAGATTCAGGAAAAAAAATTTTGATTCGATTCAGCCTATTGAATTGGTTTTTCAATTCGATTTTCCTGCCCAGTTGGGTGATTTTTTTCAAAACTCCCGGTGGGTTTTATAGCTTTTTCACCCCCTTTGGCTTCTCCTAACCACACTGGCGCTGTGGTGTAAATAAAATAAAGAAACAAAAAGGACTTTTCCTCTCTCTGTTAAATCCTAGCTCACGTTTGCAGTCCAATACCAGCTCTGGCAGAATACACATTTCAAATCTGACATATTATAATCACAAAACAGAAAATAAAATTAATTTTTCTACCTTTTGTTGTCTGGTTATATTTCAAATCTTGTTGGTCCAAGGCTCTGGTTTTCTTCTGATAACTTGCTTGCCAGGGTCTCCTTCTTTCTGCATGCTAACCATCCATCTGCCAACTCTGTCCTCCCTTTCCATTTCCCTTCCCTCCTCAGGAAGTCTGGTATCTTTCCTTTTTTTCATCTCCCTCCACAGATCCACCTTTTCTTAACTACCCTTTCATCCGGCATCTCTCCCTCCTTCCCCACCACCCCAGAGTCCACCATCTCTCCCTTTCTTTTCCCAATTACCCTCCAGTATCTCTATACCTCCTCCACACCATCCCTTGTGTCCAATTTCTCTCCCTTTCTGTTCCTTCCCTCCCTAAATCCCATGGTCCATCATCTCTCTCCCTCTCCTCTATTTTCAGACCCATTATTTCTTCCTCCCCCCCACAAAGTTTGGCATATGCACGTCTCTTTGAACACTCCCTTCCCTCCGTGTACTTCTAAACCAGGGCCCCCCCCAAAGGCCTGTCTCCTCTTAAAGGTCTGCCTGTCCCCCCTAGAAGGCCTGCACCCCCCTTGAAGGCCTGTCCCTCCCCTTGTAGGCCTGTCCCCCCCCCCTTGAAGGCCTGCCTGCCTGTCCCCCCCCTTGAAGGCCTGTCACCCCTTGAAGGTCTGCACCCCCCCGAAGGCCTGCACCCCCCCGAAGGCCTGTCCCCTCTTGAAGGCCTGCACCCCTTGAAGGTCTGCACCCCCCCAAAGGCCAGCACCCCCCTTGAAGGCCTGTCCCACCCCCTTGTAGGCCTGTCCTCCCCCTTGAAGGCCTGTCCCCCCTTGAAGGTCTGCACCCCCCCGGTCCTGCACCCCCCCTGAAGGCCTGCACCCACCTGAAGGCCTGCACCCCCCCAAAGGCCTGTCCCCCCTTGAAAGCCTGTCCCACCCCCTTGTAGGCCTGTCCCCCCCCTTGTAGGCCTGTCCCCCCCTTGAAGGCCTGCCTGCCTGTCCCTCCCTTGAAGGCCTGCACCCCCTTGAAGGTATGCACCCCCCTGAAGTCCTGCACCCCCCCGAAGGCCTGCACCCCCCCTGAAGGCCTGCAGCCCCCCGAAGGCCTGTCCCCCCTTGAAGGCCTGTCCCACCCCCTTGTAGACCTGTCCCCCCCTTGAAGGCCTGCCTGCCCCCCCTTGAAGGCCTGTCCCTCCCCCTTGAAGGTCTGCACACCCCCCGAAGGCCTGTCCCCCCCCTTGAAGGCCTGCCTCCCCCTTTGAAGGCCTGCCTGCCCCCCCTTGAAGGCCTGCCTGCCCCCCCTTGAAGGCCTGCCTGCCTGCCTGTCACCCCCCTCCCCCTTGAAAGCTTGCCTGCCTGCCCGCCCGCCCCACCCCGAAGGACCGCTCGCCCCACTGGCCTCCCCGCACCACCTATGAAGCAGCACTACCTATGCTCCCGGCCTTGCCGTTCAGTCCCCCCACCACCACCCCCGAAGGACCGCTCACCCCACTGACCTTCCTGCACCACCTATGAAGCAGCCGCAGCAGGATCGCGACGTCAGCTATTCCTGCACTGCTTAGGCGCTGCTTCCTGCGCCGCGATCCCGCCCCTCCTCTGACGTCATAAGATTATGCGTTGTAATATTATGTAAAGTAACATAAGGTTATGCGTTGTAATATAACATAAGGTTATGCTTTGTAATATCATGTAATGTAAGTTATGCAATGTACTGGAATAATAAGGTAAAATAACATAAAATAACTCTACGTAAAGTCTTGTAAAGTTATGTAAGATAAATTATGTAAGATAAATTATGTAAACTTAATGCAAGTTATGCAAGCACGGTAAGGATAATGTAAAGTAACACAAAGTAACTCCACGTAAAGTTATGTAAAGTTATGTACGTAAAGTTATGTAAAGTTATGTACGAAAAGTTAAGTAAAGTTAGGTTTACAAAGTTTGTAAAGTTATACAAATAATTGTATTATCATCGCCTGGAAATGTCCAGCCATCTTCTAATGTAATCCGCTTAGAACCGCAAGGCACAAGCGGAATAGAAATCACTAATGTAATGTAATGTAATGTAATGTAATGTAAAAATGCCTATTTTACATCCATGCATAGGCTTGGTGCGTTGGAAAATCCCATGTTAGGATGCGGTAAGCTCATATACTAACACAGCTTAATAAAAGGGCTGCTTGGTTCATTTTTCTCTAGCATTTTCTCTGATCTCTCATTCTTTTATTCCCCTTCATGAAAAATGACAAAGTCTAGGGGATACTCGATAAAGTTACAGGGAAATACTTTTAAAAGCAATAGGAGGAAACATTTTTTCACTCGGCTCGGCAGTTAACGTATCTGGCTTTAAGAAAGGTGTGAACAATTTCCTGAAGGAAAAGTCCATAGTCTGTTATTGAGACAGACATGGGGGAAGCTACTGCTTGCCCTGGATTGGTAGCATGGAATGTTGCGATTCCTTGGGTTTCGGCCAGGTTCTAGCATGTAGTCCATCTAGCAGTAGCCACCATGAAAATGGGCTACTGGGCTAGATCAGTGGTTCCCAACCCTGTCCTGGAGGAACACCAGGCCAATTGGGTTTTCAGGCTAGCCCTAATGAATATGCATGAAGCAAATTTGCATGCCTATCACTTCCATCATATGCAAATCTCTCTCATGCATATTCATTAGGGCTAGCCTGAAAACCCGATTGGCCTGGTGTTCCTCCAGGACAGGGTTGGGAATCACTGGGCTAGATGACCCAGTTAGGCTATTCTTACGTTCCTCCCCTGTCAGCCATCTGCTTTCACTGTAATACAGCCTTATGTATCATGAGGATTTCCTGAAGAATTCCCAGCTCTCCAGCTAATTTTTTTTTTTATTCTTTAATTTTATTTTCTATTATGACAGAAAGTTGTAAGCCTTTGCCCATTCTTCCCAACACACAATCTAGTTATAATTGCAAGCAGACCCTTTCTTTGTTTTGGCATGATCTGTTACTGTCCCCTTTCTTCCCAATCCTTTCTTAGAATTTTGCTTCATGTGTCATCTATTCTCCTATAAGTGCTCTCAGTCAATTTACAGCTATCTTATTTTGCTGTAAGATCCCTTTAAACCAGCTTTCACCTTTAAATGTAAAATGCCATCCACCTGAGGAAAATAATTCATAATAGCATAATTGTCAGGTCATTAAGGCACACCAGCACTGTAATCGCTACCTTGTATCCTCCAGGAAAAAAAAAATACAATATTCCTCATGTACTTAAATGATATTCTGTCACAGGGTCAGATATATCAAGTGATTTCTTCAATTTTGTGCCTATAGGAAAAATGCTTAGTGTACCTAGCTCACAATCCTTTATTTCACAGCATTTGCAGGACATGATTAAAATAAAGAAGAGGGGCAGCAAGTGCATTTATTTCTCCAACAAACACATTCTCTAGTACGTTTCACTTCACGTCTTTCTTCTCTGCCTACCAGGCAAAACTGCTGTAGTGGATTTTTAATGATGACTTTTTCTTTGTGGGGTTTTTTTTTTTTTTTTTTAATCTTTTGACCTTCAGATGCGAAAAGCTTCCTGCACGTGAGGTCCAGGCAAACTAAAGTGTCAGCTAAATTATCATTGTGTTTTGCACATTAATCAAACACTACCTAATAATCTGACCTTGGCTAGTGTGAGACTGTCACCCAATGAGCTGTGGTTTTTTTTTCCCCTCCAACATGGCAGTGCCGTAATGCAACAAACCTGATGACAAATCAGAACATGATATAGACACTCCATTAAGTTCTGCCAACCATTTTCAGTGCTTGGGCACATTATTCTTCTGTTGGGTTTTTAAGAAATATAAAAAGTGCAAAGGTAATAACATCTAAT
Organism: Geotrypetes seraphini; assembly: GCF_902459505.1. Taxonomy (NCBI): domain Eukaryota; kingdom Metazoa; phylum Chordata; class Amphibia; order Gymnophiona; family Dermophiidae; genus Geotrypetes; species Geotrypetes seraphini. Next base: position 361,142,664 of record NC_047084.1, read on the forward strand.
CAAGCATGCTGACCTGTCATTCTCCATTCTTTCCTCTTCTAGGTCATCATGGTATGAAGTCAATGTAGAGTACAAAACTTATTATTGGAAAGGAGTGATTTTGTTACAGAATAAAGCAGATAAATAGTTAAATTACAGTAATTCTTGTATGCTATTCAAACCAGGTACTGGACTAGTGTGGCTCAGTTATAAAGAGCTGGGCAAATCCTAGACTTACAGTATACAAATTTAAAACTTTACAATAAATCTATAAACTAAACAAAAATCATCCAATATTATATTTATGAAATAGACAGGTTTTTAAAAAAATTTGTGGAACAGTAAATAGCCAGATTGTCTATAAATATAGACCCCCTTTTATCAAGCTACATTAGGGTTCTTAAATCACAGGTCGCTGAGGTAAAAGTTCCGACACTCATAGAATTCCTATAAGGGTCGGTTACCACAGCAACTTTCTATAAAAACCCTAATGCAGCTTTATGAAAAGGGGTCATACATAGGTAACATATTCCACCATTTAGGGGGGAATTTATCTATGGACGCTAAGCGATTTATTGCGTGCAAACCAAGGCCCCATTTTATCAAGCCACATTAGGGGGTTTTTATCACTAGCCGCTGCGGTAAAACTCCGATGCTCATCAAATTTCTATGAGTGTGGGCGCTTTTACTACAGCAACTGGTGATAAAAAAAACCCCTAATGTGGCTTGATAAAATGGGACTCAAGTTAAATACTAAAATGCGTTAAATACTAAAATGCCCATAGGAATATGAGGGTTGCTGGAAAGTTCTCAGCACAAACAAGAAGAGAATTATCTGGATATGGTTCAATCAATGATCTGAAACCAATATCAGAGCATAGAATGTTGTTTCTGTACATTGGCACTTAGCAAAATAAGAGAACTCTTCTGTCACAGTGGCGAAATAATGCTCAGAATTTAGGAAGTTGGTTGGGTTGAGAACTTTTCAGCATTGCCTGGTATAAGGGTATCTTAGCATTTAGCATGCGCAAATTATTAGCATAAACTAATGCTGTTAGCATGTGCTAAATCGCTTAGTGCCCTTTGGTAAATTCACCACTTAGCTACTTGATAAGGAAAATTAATTCTAGTTCAAATTTGTAGACAATTCCTTAAGAAGGGGGGGAGCTGAAATCATAAATAATGTATAGAGCTGCTTTCATAATTTTTAGCTAGCACTATGATCATATATTGTGGAGCCTGACTATGAATAATTAAAAATGCAAAGTACTTTTGATCTGGCTTGGCCACTCCTGGAAGCAGGATACTGGGCCTTCTGTCTGTCCCAGTATGGCAACTGTTATGCTCTTAATTGCCAGAACTCAGAAATGTAGGTAAAATATGTCATCTAATCTAATCTAATCTAATCCTTAGGTTTGTATACCGCATCATCTCCACGTTCGTAGAGCTCGACGCGGTTTACAGTAGGAGAAATAGGAAGGAACTACAACAGAGGGTTAGAGGAAGAAGTGTGAAGAAAATTTAGAGGACTTGGGATGCCAAGATATAAGAGTTTCCTTGATTCCTAAGTTGGAGGGAGACTTACATTTTTTGAGAAAAGCCAGGTTTTCAGATGTTTGCGGAAAACTTGGAGAGAGCTCAAGTTCCGAAGAGGGGAGGTAAGGTTGTTCCAGAGGGACATTTTCAAAACATACGTGTAAGTTTGGACGTATGGCGCTAGATGTCCAAAGTTGGCAATAAGAAAATGCCTATTTTTGAAAGGTAAACCCACCACAGAAATATGTATTCTTTGAAAATCCTCTTTCTGGATGAGCAGGCCATTGGGATGCCCAGACTGTCAGGATATCTATCTTTATACCACAATTTCAAACAAAATTTTGCCTAAGTCCCAAATGCCCAGAGCAAGACCATTTGGATGTGGGAGGGGCCAGTCCTGTAATGGAGTGGCCACCCAGAAATGGCAACAGAGCAGTGGGGCACCTTAGAGGGCACTGCTGTGAACTTCACAAAAAGGGTGCCAGATAAACATCTCACCAGAACTCCCTTATATGTTATGGTGAGCCCCCCAAAACACTCCCAAAACCCACTATACCCACCTGTCTACAACCCCAATAGCTCCTATATTCCAGTAGAGTAGGGTGTTTTTTTTTTGTGGGGGGGGGGCTCACATTTTTCACCATAAGTAGTGGTTAGAGTGGTTTATGGGCTTGGGTCCACCTCTCTATGGTTCACTAGCCCATGCTACTTAAGACACCTGTGTGCAGCTCTATTAGGCTTCCCCATACCAGATGCTGCTGTTTTAGAGACAGTTATGTACATTTTTTTGTTCTCATTTTTGCATAGTAGAAGGGGGTCAGTGAGCACTGGGGGAGTGTAGGGTGTCTTACCTTGAAGCATTCAGTGGTCATATGGACAGTTTGGGCACTTTTGTGGCACTTAGACCCTTCTAAAACAGTTCTAGTTCCAAACATATAAGTTCCATGCAAGATGTCTTGCAAAATATTTGATTATCGCTGCAAGACATCCATATGTAACCTGCCCTTGAGACTGCCCAGAGCTCGCACACCTCCACCATGCCCATCTTGTGCTCTGAACATACAGAGGCTGGAATACCTTGCTAGATGTAAGAAAAATGATTTCAATTATCGGCACTTGGACGTCCTGGCGATTAGGACGTCCAAGAGCTGATTTAGTATGCTTTTTGGATGTCTATGTTTTTTGATTATAGGCCCCCATATGTACAAATGCCTACACTTAAATTAAAAATGTAAAGAATGATGCTACTCATCTTTTAACTTCTTTTTCTGTAAAATATATATTTCCTCTACCTTTAGACAAACTTTATACAATCTTTCAACAAGCCTTTGGTAAAATACCTTGAAAATTCTGAATGTACAGACTGGGATATTCATTTTCCAACTTAGATAACATACAAAATTGGGTCTATATTTATGTTTTTCCATATTAAGGACTATAGATTAATAAGAGTCACATGATTCAGAGAGCACATATATACTTTAATTCTAACCATTAGATGTCACTGTTGTGTGATGGTTGGAACTTAGATATTCCAAATGTTTTATTTAGTGCAAGAATTATCTACTGTACAGTATATGTGAAATGTGAATATAACACTTCCTGTCCATTAAGACTGAAGACTTATGAAGTCTTGATTAACTGGTCTTATGACAGTTAAATATTGTGCATCTAATATAAAACCATGGATGCTAGTTCAAAAGTAAATGCATTTGCAGATAGGTAGTTTTCTCCCTTCTCTAACTTAACATCAAACTATTCATACAAAAAAACAAAAAAATAATTATTTGGTATTAAACTGGAGGGAACCTCATACAATACTTTAGGGATTACAATTTGGCTCTTATTCAACACAGGATTCATAAAATAAACCAGGATAATGGTTAGAAAAGACATCACCTCTGCCACTGGTTGAAATAGACCCAGAAATAGACCCTGGCACTGGTATGAAATATCTGGGTCTTTTTGATGGCACCCAGAAGTTATATAGCTATGGCTAATATTCAATGCCATACCTACATAGATAACTGGGCAAAACAGGACTCCTATTTAAGTGGTTCTACAGAAGTGGTTCTACTTTCTGGTTAGCTATGTGAGCACCAACATTGGATATTACCAGGGCTCACATAACTCCTGTCTATGCCCAGATTGCTCCCACACTCCCCGGCGCTAATCAGGAAGTGTTGTGGTGGTCAGAAGGAATATTCATAGGCACTGCTCATGAATATTTACTCCTGAACTACTCTGTATAATTTTTAAGCAGCCAGGAACATTTTGCTACAGTTGCTTTTTTAGGGCTTAACGTCCTTTAGTAAAAGAACCCTCTCAATATTATTACTTCTAATCAGTTTTTTTTCTAATTTTAAATTATTACACTGCAGCACAAAACATAAAGTGTGCCCTGTTGCTAAGCTATGCTAAGATTTGGTATCACTAGTGCAGAGCTTTTCCACAGGCTGATTCCACATTTAATGCGACTGTAAAACGGCTGCGTTTCCCATTTCCTCTATTAATTACCATTAGTGCATGGTCGTTAGCGTGGGAGTCTTTACTGACACCAATTTTCTAGGCGGAAGGGGCTCCTGCACTACTCATGTGCTAATCGGTTGGAATGCAGAACATGCCTACTTTGCCCCCCCCCCCCCACAAACATGTCCCCAGCGCCAAAATATAAAATCTGTTTTTTAGTGTGTTTTTTACACTGATCCTGAAACTACTGTGGGGCTTCGGAGCGTGCCCCTTGGTGGTGCCTTTTATCCTGCAGTAAGCCCACGTTGGTATTCACTGCAGCTTAGTAAAAAGGCTCCAAAAAGTGAAAAAAAATACAACCTTCATGGCCATGCAAAAGAAAATTGCATCTTTTCACACATCCCTGCTCCATACTGGTCTAAAATATCTCACATATGGTGATCTTCTTTACTTATAATTCCATTTTTTGTAGCAGCCCCTTTATGTATTCCACCACTTTATGTATTTCACCATAAGTATGAGCGTGTCCTTCCTATTGACTATTATTAAGCAAGAAAACAAAACCAAAACCATCCATAATGAGGAAGTCACAGTATGGTGGCTTCCCTGTAGCCACCAATCCATATGTCTGCCAAATTATTGCCTTATATGTGAGGAACTTTTGCAGTCATAGTAACCTGGAAATCCATTGCTGGATGTCTGTCCAATATTGTTGGCATGAACAGGCAAAAAGCATATGTACTAGTGTACCAGGAGTGCATGTGTTAAAACTTCATTATGTTTTGGGGGTGAATGAGGCACCGTTTTGTATCTCAAGTTGGAGTTTTGAAGCCACATATATCAAATTTTAAGTGACCTTTGCTGGATTATTTATACTTGTCAAGAAGTACTTTTTGTTCATGGGATACTGGCTGGACATCCATTATACAGATGAGTTTCAAGTTTATTCAGTTTTTGATATACCATCTGTCAAATATATCTAAGCTGTTTACAATAATGCATAATAATTTGGGGGAAGAACCTAAAATAGTTCAAGGGAGGGATTCAGTTAAAAGGTTTGAAGTAATATTTTAAATTTATATGAGAAAGATTTTAATTGAAGGGAGGAAGGGAGGGCATTCCAGAGGGTAGGGCCAGTGACAGAAAAAAAAATGCTACAGCAGGTAGTATCATAGGTGATCTGCCATGTAGATGATTTGATAAGATTTTGTTAGAGAGAACGAAGTGTCCAAGAGGTGATGTATGAGAATTTCTCAACACGGTCCTGCCAGTTAGGTTTTCAGGACATCCACAATGGATATGCACAAAAAAAATTTGCATATAATGCAGGCAGTGTATGCAAATCAAGTTTATGCATGTTCATTGTGGATATCCTGAAACCTTGAATGGCTGGGGGTACTCCAGAACTGGTATATGAGATCAGCAGGTTATGGATGTTTTAGGGGTCCTTTCACCAGGCAGCGGTAAGCACTAATGCAGCTTAAAATGGGCATGTTGAGGCATCAAGTGGTACTTTTGACTTGTGCACGTGCTACTAGCGTGCTAAAATTAAAAATTGAAATTCGATAGATTTATAACATTAAAAGATTACTAGAAGGCCTTTTTCATAAATGTTAGTCGTGTTGCACATAATTTCTCTACACCTTCAAGATATCTTAGATAAATATATGTCTTAGGAATATGCACTTTTAGATTTGAGTTCGTTACACTACAGGTTCAGGCACATGCACTTTATGCATTCTAGTAATCTTTTAATGTTATAAATCTATCGAATTTCAATATAATAGGAATCTGAAATGAATTAGTAATTTAGGGTTGTTGCAATTAAATAAGTTTATCATTTTCTAATTTTTAAAAGCATTATTACAATAAAGTTAGTGCTGATAATAATAGTTAAATAAATTTAGTAATTATAACAATCATAATAATTATAGGGATTTAAATTAAATTAAATTAAGTAAAATTAATTATTTTGTTGGTAGGAAGTGGTGGACATTGATGATTACAACAATATATAACTGGTTCCAAAGATTGAAGTCTGTATAATTTATGATATGCCCATCACTGTTTCCTTTAAATACTCAATAAGGATTATAATCTAATTTTTATATCCTAATATTTACGAAGATATTTTTTTAAATTTTTTTGATTTAGATTTGATGTATTAGATGCTATTATGGCTTTGATTTCAATTAGGAATGTTGTTAGAGTTAACGATTTAATCATTCTATATAATTATTGAATTATCGTCCCTTCATTTATTTTGTTTGCATTACTGCCTCATAGGGTTGATATATGCTTAAGGCCTTACTATACAAAAACCCAAATACTGGCAGCATTCCATGTCACCAATCCAGGGCAAGCGGATGATAGTCTTTTGATTCACTATAGTAATTCTATCTCTTACCAGGTTTCTTCTCATTTCAATCTGAATTTTAATGCTAAACAGAAGTACCTAATTCTTAATCCACCTAAGAGAGTTTCCTGTTGGATCATGGGTAGTAGTCAAGCTCTTTCTTTAAATACAACTATTCGGTGTGCCCCGATGAAATTAGTCACACAATATAAATACTTGGTTATCACAATTAATCAAACCCTTAGTTTGAACCACAAGTCCAGCACTGGTTAAATCATAGAAACATGACAGGAGATACAGGCCAAATGGCCCATCAAGTCTGCCCATCTGCTGCATCCACTATCTTCTCCCACGTGCCTGTCCCACACTTTCTTGAATTCAGACATAGTCTTTGTCTCCACCACCTCTACCGGGAGACTATTCTATGCATCTACCTTCCTTTCTGTAAAAATATATTTCCTTAGATTACACCTGAGCATATCACCTCTTAACTTCATCCTATGACTTCTCACTCTGGAGTTTCCTTTCAGTTGAAAGAGACTTGTCTCATGTGTATTTATGCCAGATAAGATTTAAATATCTATCATATCTCCCCTCTCCTGCCTTTCCTCCAAAGTCTGTCCCATATGCCTCATGAGGAAGACCATTCACCATTTTAGTAAGCCTTCCTCTGGACCTACTCCATCCTTTTTATATCTTTTTGAAGGTGCGGTCTCCAGAATTATATACAATATTCTAATGAATTCTCACTAGAGTCTTATACAGGTGCATCAATACCTCCTTTTTCTTACTGGCCATTCCTCTCCCTGTGCATCCAAACATTCTAGTTTTCACCATCGCCTTTTCAACCTGTTTGGCCACCTTAAGATAATCACATACTATCACATCCAAGTCCTGATCCTCTTTCATGCACAAAAGTTCTTCACTCTCTGAATTGTACCGTTTCCTTGGGTTTTTGCAGCCCTAAAACATGACCTTGCATTCCTTAGCATTATATTTAGCTGCCAAATTTCAAACCATCAGGGAGGGCCTACTCTATTGCAGATTTTGGTATCGTTCACAAAGAAGCAAATCTTATCTGATAGCCCTTCAGCAACATCACTTACAAAAATGTTAAAAAGAACAGGTCCAAAAACTGAACCTTGAGGCACACCACTGGTAACATCCCTTTCCTCAGAGAGATCTCTATTGACCACTGCCCTTTGTTGCATTCCACTCAAGCAGTTCCTAACCCAGTCTGTCACTTTGGGGCCTACCACTAGGGCACTCAGTTTATTTATTAGATACCTGTGTGGAACACTGTCAAAAGCTTTGCTAAAATCTAAATACACCACATCCCTCTATCCAATTCTCTGGTCACCTGCCTCTACAGAATCCAGATTGCCTTGGGTTCTGTAATCCACTGGATTCCAGGATTTTCACTATTTTCTGTTTTAAAAATGTTACCATTAATTTACTTACCATAGAAGTCAGACTTATGGGCCTGCAGTTCCCTATTTCTTCCTTACTTCTACTTTTGTGGAGAGGGCCCACATTTGCCCTTCTCCAGTCCTCTAGTATCACTACTGCCTCTAGAAAAGATTTGAAAATGCCAGCCAGTGTAGCTGCCAGAACTTCCCTAAGTTTCTTCAGTACCCTTGGATGTACACCATCTGGTCCCATCGCTTTGTCCAACTTTAGTTTAGCTAGCTCCTCATGAGCACAATCCTCTGAAAATTGATCAGGGTCTACCACACTTCCAGCCCTATTTGGTTTTTTTCTTTGCAGTCCCACTCCCAACGCTTCAGCTATGAGTGAACAGAAATATTTGTTGAACAACTCAGCCTTAAGTTTATCAACTTCTACATATGTCTCCCCTTTACCTTTGAATCTCACAATGCGACTTTTGCACTTTATCCTATCACTGATATATCTTAAAAAAAAAAAAAGTCATGTCTCCCCATTTTATCATGTCAGTTATTTATTTATTTATTTTTTGCATTTACATCTTTACTTCTTGACTACTTGACCAGCCTGTCATAACTTTTCTAGATATTTTTGCCTGTCTTCTTTTTGCAATCTTTTGTAGTTTATGAAAGCTAATGTCCTTTTCTTTACCTTCTCATCTACTTTTGAAAACCAAACCAGCCTTCTTACTTTTACTTACTTTCCTTACAAAATAGTTTGTTGCACTTAAAATAGCTCCTTTCAGTTTTGCCCACCTCTTTCTTACTTTTCCAGATGTTTAGATTGATGTAATCCCCCATCTGAACAAAGTTAATTTTTTAAGTCTAGAACCTTCACTTTTGAATGAGCCCTTAAACTATGTGGTGTTCTCTGGATACCAAATGATCACCCACTGTAACATCAGAAACACGTTCTCTGTTTTTAAGTACTGAGGGGAAAATTCTCAAATGTTCATGGGAAAATCCAAAGGGCCGCTATCGAGGCTGCTACTGTAACAATTTCAAAAAGGCGAGTCATTCTTAAAAAAAAAGACATATGCAAATGAGGTTCACGGAGAGTTGTGGAGGGTTGCTAAATTTGCATATATAGATAGCTGGTGATGACAATCGGCACATGTACAAATAAAATAAATAAAGACCCCCAATTGAAGATCGGCAGGAGGGATGCCCACTCTCTCCTGCTGCCGATGTCAAGCAACCCCCTTGACACCTCCCCAGCAGCGGGAGAGATGGCCACTCCCTCTTGCCACCAAGCAACCCCCCTACCATCCCCTGCCCACTCCCTCCTTCTGCCACTGTCATACCCCCAATGAACACTCCCATGGCTCCAATGAGCACCCCACCCCCTTACTTTGTTTACGAAAACCAGCCAGAGGGATGCCTCCTACCTCTGGCCAAAAGGCCTGCCTCTTCAAAATAGAAGGCCTTCCACTCTCTGGCGCATTCTGGGATGTACCAGTGAGGGGCCTAAGGCTCTGATTGTCCCAGGTTGTTTAAGGCCCCGCCCATAGGACAGGCCTTAAGAATCTGGGACAATCAGATCCATCCAACCCAGTATCCTGTTTCCAACAGTGACCAAGCCAGGTCACAAGAACCTGGTAGAAACCCAAATAGTAGCAACATTTCATACTATAGATCCGAGGGCAAGCAGTGGCTTCCTCCATGTCTGTCTCAATAACAGACTATGTACTTTTCCTCCAGGAACTTGTCCAAACCTTTTTTTAACCTCAGCTAGTTTAACTACTATTACCACACCCTCCAACAATGGGTTCCAGAGCATAACTATTATTTGGGTGAACAAATATTTCCTCCTATTGGTTTTAAAAGTATTTCCATGTATCTTCATTGTAATTTTTGATAGAGTAAGAAATCAATTCACTTGTATCCGTTTTACACCACTCAGGATTCTGTATACTTCAATCATATCTCCTCTCAGCTGTCTCTTTTCCAAGCTGAAGAGCCCTAACCTCTTTAGCCTTTACTCATATGAGAGGAGTTCCATCTTCTGTATCATCTTGGTCGTTATTCTTTGAACCTTTTCTAATTCTACTGATAGTTGGATGATTGAACGATTTCTGTGTGCTTGTTCTGAGATTGTGTAATCCCTATTTTATTTGCTTTCCTATTGAATAATGAAGTTCTTTTCTTTTTAACTGTTAAGTTTATATTGTAAACTGCCCTGCTATGCTTTGCATGAAATGACAGTATATCCAATTAATAAACTATAAGCCATAAAATTAGAATGAAGTTATCTGCAAAGGCTGCTCTTTTGGTCTCTGAGACATGATGATGTATATCTTGAATAGTAGGAGAAGTTTGGATATCTGGATGACTCCAGAGCTAAGTCAAAAATAAGAGGAGATAAGAGACATGGATGTTTAGCACATGCTAAATTGGTTAGCGCGTGCTAAGATGCATAGCGCACCTTTGTAAAAAAGGGGGATAGACTCAGATGCTCATATTACTTTATAACACTGGGACTCATACATCAGCCATTCAAAAATACATTTCCCATTTCAATAATAACCATGACAGCATTTACCTGGGCAAATATTGGCCGCAGCTTTATTTCATATTATTTTCAAACCTTAATTTTCAAAACTTTTATAAACATAACCAAACTCCACATTTAACCATTTAGGATTTACCTCCAAGAGCTGATCGGTATCGACACTAGCTCCATTATCCCAAACTTTCCCTTAACTCCCGGTGACATACGGTGTCATCAAGCCACCTCAACTCATGGCGGTGTCACCCATGAGGACATATTTACCATTCACCATCATAGGTCTTCCAATTCAATCTGCCTCTACTAAAAGCTCTGCCCTTAGGCCCCAAAACCTACTAGCTGCGACTGCCACCCCTCCCCCAAAGTCCTAAACCCCTCCCTCTTTCCACCTCCTCACCTCCGTACTTCCCATAGCGGTGGGAGGGAGGGAAACTCAAATCCCTTTACTCTCCTCCCTCTCCCTATCACCCGTGCTTTCTAATTTTTGCCTGCCAATTTCTATATTTCTTTTTCCCCCTCTATAACTCTGCCCCTTTTCCCCCCAATCCCACTGTTACCCCCTCCCATTCAATCATTCCCTTGTTACTATCTCCTCTCACTGCTGGCCTTGATATCGCCCATTGTTATCGGCCACTCACATTAGCTGTGTAACCTCTTTATAGTAGGAGAAATTTGCCAGATCACTGGTAAAGTTATCCATAAGAAATATAAGGACTATGTACAAATTCAACTAACAAACACAATAAGTCAAATTCCCACTGAACTGCATCCTTTATGCCATCAGCTGGGCCCATGGAAAGCATAAGGACCGTTTCTAACTGAAAGAAACTCTCCTGTACAGGTAAAGGAGACCCTGTGTCAAGGCTCAATGGTGGTTCAACATATGGGAGCATCACCAAATTTGTTCTCGCAGACCAAACTCAAAGGATGCTGCTAGCACTATCTAAAGCGCCACCATCAGAGTGTACACAGACATCCACCAGGTTTTGAACACATAATGGAGATTCATCAGGATATGTTTTGGCTTTGCTCACTTACACGGTACTGAGGGGGGGAAAGAAAATGCAAAACAAAACAAACGAAGAGGTTAGCTTTCTTGGGAGTTCAGATGTCAGGCTGCTGCTCATTGGTACACAGCTTGGAATTCCATTTTTTTAAAAATAACTAACCAGCCCCCCCCCCCTTTTTTTTTTTTTTTTACAAAACCACGCTAGTGTTTTTTAGCACCGGTTGTGGTAGTAACAGCTCCGATGCTCAGAGAATTCCTATGAGCATCAGAGTTGATACCGCTAAAAATCGCACTACTGTTTTGTAAAGGGGAGGAGGAGGGGGGGGGGGGTAAATCCTTAGTGAAAGTCTGATTCTGAAGCATCGGATGGTTGGAATTGACACTGCAGCAAACCAAGTGCTGGCTTTGTAAACTGTGAATGTTTCAGGTCTGAAAAAATCAACAGTAATGCATAATTAAAATGAGTCAATGAATTGCTGTAGGAGAAGGTACAATCTGAAGTGTATTAGTTTTCTGAGGCAGACAGATGTCTTGCCTTTGGATATAAAGCAGATGCATCTATGCCAAGTATTTAAGGTCCTGAAAGAGGCTTCTTCAACCTGCCTGTAACAATTATTTGTCATCAGGAAGCACCAAAAATTTACATAGGATGAAGCTCCAGTGCACATCTGCATGGAGTTTGCACATTGCTTGTATACTGGAACAGTACCAAGTGACTATATACCAATGTAAAAATGCATGCAATTTATATTTTGTTTTTGGGATTCATTAAAAAAAAAAAAAAAAAATCCATTAAATAGTAAGGATGTGGAGAAAGAAATGGCAGCGATATCTCCTATGGAAAACCAAAGGAAAACTGAATGGATTGCTGCAAAATTGCACAGATTTAAATACCCCACCGGTATCTCAACTGTTCGTGCCTCATACTGCTCAAAAGGAGCATTGCTCCTCAGCTGAATAATCCTTTCAGACTCAGTTATGCATGTTCCAGTTGGGTTTGATTTTGTTTTGTTTTATGACATTTTATTAACATGGCTATGGTTCCTCCTCCACGTTTTTAAAAAAATACTTTTTAAAGGTCCTGTGTGAACGTTTCCATTTTGTTGTCCAAAATGGATCTTACAGTGTCCTGTCAGAGCACACAGTTTTAGTTCTAATAGGGTTTTCTTTCACGTTGCAGCAGTCCATTTGGTTTTGTTTGAAAGGAAGACCGGTATGTATTTCTTAACAAGCTCTGGTTTCCGCACAGTTTGATGTCTCTTTAGCACATTTTTTCGAGCATCATTATCTTCAATATCACTGTTTACAGTACAGTACTTCCCTTTGGTCACCTACCAGGGTTTTACCACCACCTGTATCTGTCTCACTCTCCATCATACGGTGAACTACATTTCCTCATCACAAATGATGTTAGATATGGGTTGTATGCCAGCATGGAAATGGCAAAGTCATTCACGGTACGTTGTCAAAGGCAACTGTCAATTTAATAGTATCGTATATTCTCGTACTCTGTGGTCTGAGTCGCAACATCTTTTGGGAGTCCCTTCATTTGGGTCTATTGTCAAATCCACAATTTGTTCAAGGATTTTTAGTGTAGTAGGTCCACAAATGTGGAACGCGTTACCTAATAATATTCATCAGATCTCACTATTTTTATCTTTATGCAAGTCATTGAAGGCTTACTTTTTCAGGAAGCTTTTGGAAATATTTGATGGGATGAAACTGTGGTCTGTGTAGTTAAGGATTTATTTATTTTTTTTTAATTTTACAGTATGATTTTAATTATTTTATTTTGTTTAGAGATAGATATCTGATCCTGTTATGTTTGCTTATTAATATATATATATGTATATTGTAACCCACATAGATTTTTGGGATATGCGGAATATAAGTGTTTTAAATAAATACATAAAATAAATATACTCCAATCTGCCCATGCCTCTCCCATGGCCACACCCCTGGTAGGTAAACATGAGAGAATTTGCATGTGATGTTATAGAATTCCGACCAAGGGCAGTTTCATGTGTTACTGCTAATTGGTGTCATTTACTGTAAGATCAATTGTAGCCTCTTGTGGCTCGTTAACTCTATTTATCAGCCTCTCATTAAATTAATTTACATATGTAAGTAACCTTATTGTATAACTTGCACACACAACTTTCCATTCTAAGCATAAAGTTGGGCGCATGAGTTTATAGAATCTGAGGGTACGTACACATAGCGCCATGTTCTATAAATGGTGCCCAAATTTGGATACTGAAAAAAATGAGTGCTGACTGCTGAGCACTATTCTATTTGTGATTCGCTGAGATGGGCAGCATTTATAGACTAGTGTGTCGTTCAGGAATCTGAGCCCAAATTTTGGCAAAAAGATTTATACCAACCAAAACCTGCTGTAAATCTTCATGTGTAATTTAGGCATAGATCCCTCAAATTTTATAATATTGCATACATCTTTAGTGAATGCTCATGATCTGCCAAAGCCCTTCCCATGGCCATGCCTACTTTTCAGTTGTGCAATAAAAAATGAACCCCCCCTTTTCACGAAGCCATGTTAGGCTTTTTTATCACCGGCTGTGGCAGTATCAGCTTTGATGCTCACAGAATTCTATAAGCTTTGGAACTAATACCACCGTGGCCGACAATAAAAAAGCTTAATGCGGCTTTGTAAAAAAAAATAAAAATATGGGGGTTTAATGCATGCATCTTTATAGAATAGTGTTACTTTATGTTATCTAGCTCTTGAATTCCGCCAACTTCCACCAGCAGCGGTTAACAGAGGATGGAATCGCCAGGAAAAACATTCTCCATCCTGCCGGTCACACTATGTACATGAAATGCAGACAACAGTGGACTACAGTTGTTCAGGGGAGTAAAGAGAGCTGAAAATTCACATCATTGGTTATGGAGGACACCTATTGGCTGGATTTAGGGTCCATGATTCTGGAACATGTATGGCCTTTGCTAGTGACGTACCAAGGGTGGGGTGGGAGGGGCGATTCACCTTGGGTGTATGGTCTAAGGGGGTGCACCACCAGCACACCAAGTCTGGAACCTCCCACCCTACTCTGCAGCTGCTGCTTTCCTGAACCTGCTGCTTTAAATTCAGTCATTGTGGGACCTTCCTGCACCTCCCCATGGCTGCCGATCCACCACCTCCGACGTCACTTCCTTGTTCCAGAGCAGAGCCGGCAGCCATGGGAAGGTGCAGGAAGGTCCCGTGATGACTGAATTTAAAGCAGCAGGTGTCCAATGATCTGATATCCCTAAAGTGCCCGGTGCAAACAAATGGGGTGCTGACAACAAATTGTTCAAATAAGTATCTGAAAAACTCAATGTATATTGGTCATTTACTTTCTCAGTCATTTTGTGTAAACTTTTTGGGGTAAATTCTCTATATTACGTCTAACTTAGGCGTGCTTTAGACGTCTGGAAAACGCAAGTGTCAATCAAACGGTGCTTAGGCGTGCGGTAGACGTCTCTACAACCGCTTGGCGCAGGATAGATGCAGGTTTCTGAAACGTCATTGAGACGTCTCCAATGGACCCTCCCTAGACGCCAGATAGACATCGGTACGATGTTTTTTTTTTTTTTTTTAAGATTATACTTTTTTATACTCTTTACTGATTTATTATCAGTCATTCAGCATTGTAAGTATAGGATGATGAAAAGGATAACCAAAACACAATATACCATTTTGTAAACTATATATTAGTTGATCTGGCAATATCAGTGAGGTAGGGAATGGCAGACAGAGAACACTGCTGTGTTGTATCTTTTTCCTCTAGGATATCAGAATTGTACAGTTTACCATTAATACAAGGGGAAAAAAATATGTTATGTTTCAAAGGAGAACTAGAAGATGAAACGTACCGAGTGGGTGTAAAACTTACATTATCAGTATGGAAGGTGGGAACCTGTAGATGTATGCTACACAGAAAGCTGTACAGGAATGTCATACTCACCTCCTATTAGAAGTGGAAAGGATAGGACTTTGAACACCATATAGACTTCTTATAAACTTCGTTTAAGTTCCACAAAGACTGGCAGGAAAGGCACCCTAAGTCATCCAATAAGCTTTCTCTCAATTTCCCAGAGACATTATTTCAGAGAGGATATTTTAGAAGTGATATCTTGCTCGAAAGAACACTCTCCTGGTCTTAAAACATTGCTACAATCAGCTCATTCTTCACAACAAAGGTAAATCCCATAACTTACACTGGCCCAACTTAGAAACAGAATCAAAACACAGATCAGACCTGAATGTGGCTTCTAGTTCACAAGAAGAGGAAGTAGCCAGCAGCACAATGCTGACCTCATTGTGACATCATCAAGGTGCACCTGGAAGGTAGATATGCCACAAGTAAAACTCACAACCTACGGATGATCGATATAGTGCTTTTACTCACTGACCTACACCACCTTTTACACCTGTGTCTCTGGTTCCCCTGTCATAGCATACCTTAGTGATGTGCTAAAGTATACTCTACTTAGCTATCATATCACAGTCAGTTGCGGCAAAAGACTGGTAGCTCAATGGTGTAAAGCACCGTTGTCACGGATGCAACACCCATATTCTTAAATATGGTTCAATAAATGTAATACAGAGTCAAAATTATGCTGTTTATTTTATCAAACCCAAGCTCAACTTTGTAATGTATTGTGTATAGTCTTGCTAATGTGTTTGTGATGAAAATGAGATGTGATAGGTGTATATCCTATATAATAAAACCCTAGCCGCGCATGCGCACTTACCTGCGTGCTTCTGTGATCTCTGCTCTGTGATCAGTAGGTCTGTGGCCAGCAGGAGTGCAGATGCAGCAGCCAGGCAACTCGTTGACACACAGCACAGCCTCCGACTCCCCCCTCCCACCCTCACTCACCACCAAAACCACCACCGCCAAAGCCTCCTCCTTCTGCCCAGCCTGGAGGAGGGCTCCGAGTCGCTGAAGACTGTCCCAGATCAGCTTACACGGTCCCTAAAAAATTAACATTTTCATCTGAGACGCGAGGCTGCGGTGACCTTCCTCCCCCGGCTCACTAAGGTTCCGTCTTAAGAAATTCAAATGCGTTGTTGAAAATGCAAGTGACTGTTCTCTGTCATCCTAGACACCCCTGCAACACCCCAACAACACACTCCTGCAGCATAAACCCCTCATGTTATAATCAAGGTGCTTCTGGAAGGTAGATATGCCACAAGTAAAAGACAAGCCGGGAGTTGAACTCACAACCTATGGGTGATTGGTACAGAGCTTTTACTCACTGAGCTACTGAGCTACTTAACTCTAGCCCTAACCCTAACCATAAAGTAGCGTCTGACGTCATAGAAGCCGTTAGAATTTTGAAATCGTTTTGGACGTTCATTGGGTGTTCTCAGATCAAATACACCTGTAGATACTTGCAATGATTACCCCTTGTCAAAGCTTGTACCTAAAGCCATTTCTGGAGACTCCCTTCCCAAATCCCCAACATAGCTCAGTGCTTAAAAGCACTGCATGTATCTTCCAAAGGTCAGGGGTTCAAGTCCTGACTAAGGTTACCAAAAACATAATATTCTTTTTTTTTTTCCACCCACCAAACATGCATAGCTAAGCTAAAATATGTTAACCTCCTGAGATTATGCCTATTACTTCCCAATCTTCATTTATTTCATTTATAACTTGTCATTGTGTTTGTTCAAATGTAGATAGTGTGAACCTAAATACATGGGGGGAGGTGAAATTTCATTAGGTTTACACGGTAAGCTTCTAAGCTTGTACCTAAAGTCATTTCTGGAGACTCCCATTCCTAAGTCCCCAACATAGCTCAGTGCTTAAAAGCACTGCATGTATCTTCCAAAGGTCAGGGGTTCAAGTCCTGACTAAGGTTATCAAAGACATAATATTCTTTTTTTTTTCCACCCACCCAAACATGCATAGCTAAGTTAAAATATGTGAACCTCCTGAGATTATGCCTATTACTTCCCAATCTTCATTTATTTCATTTATAACATCATTGTGTTCTAAGCGTTCTGCTATACTTTTTTGTATAACAGCGATATCGGCGTGGTTTAGGATGTAATCAACAGTGTTGATGTAGAGCGGAGCGGCCGCTGCAAGCACGCCCAAGCGGCACAAAAAATGTCATCGTGTTTTTTTGCGTTGTGACGTCATAGAATCGCCCGTTCTTCATACGCAGTTATTTCCTCTAAAATGGCAGCCAGGAGACAGCCAAATTTCTCCATCGAGGATTCCAGGCTGCTGGCCAGGCTATTCCTGCATCATGAACACCACTATTTTAGAGTGGCAGGCCATCGCAGGTCATATCTGCAGTTCAGGGACTCCTGGACCCGCCTGACCTGGCGGTATAACAGAAGAGCCTCATGTCCCAGGGAAGTAAGTATTCCAAGTCAGGCCCTCACAAATAATCATGTAAAATGTAATGATGATGGAAACCTGTCTCAATCAAATTTGTCATGTTTTTGTGGGTAAATCTTGATTCCTTTTAAAAGTACAATTTTGCATAATAAAAATCTTTTACATTGAATATTGAAATTAAAGCACATCCCAAAGGAGCAGTAGTAGGATTTCAAATGACAAATTCAGCTCCTATAAGGCATCTATTCCATTCACAACATGCACACAACTAATTTTTGGGTCACGAGCATCGCATTTGTAATAGAAACATCTTGAAATCAACTTTGCCAAAGGAAAACAAATATATTAAAGTGCTGCTATGTCATTTCAAGTACCTACAACTTTCCTGTATCAATCTGCTGGTCTAGGGAGATAGTGGCATGACGTTTAAAGTGACAGCGTCAGTACCCTGACGTCAGGGATTTCAAGCCATGCTGCTCCTTCTGACCAAACTATTTTATTGCCCCTGCTGCATGATTGTAAGCTCACCAGGACATGCTGTAATGTGGGGCAGTGCTGATAGGCTACAGCCTCAGCACCCTGGGGTTGTGAGTTCAATCCCACACTCCTCCTTGTGATGCTGGCCATGTCACCTCAACCCTCACCCCCCCCCCCAACCACTGTCCCAGGTACAGTAGAGAGATAGCGATGCCTCCAGCACAGAAAGGGGAAAATGCTGGAGTACGTGAATACATTCATGTAAAACATGTGGCAGAAGGGGGTGGAGGCAGGCAGCAAAGCGGATAGGGGCTCTTGGAGGGCAGCATACTCCATTTTTATGTGCTTATAGAGGTCAATACTTAAGTAAACATGTTATGCCACAGTGCTAGATGGCACTCATCATATCCCTCCCTCTCTGTTCTTTCTCTCTCTCTCTATTATCCAGGTTGAGGATCTCAGGAAAAGGGGGCGGCTGCTGAGGCACCAGGAGCGGGCCTTCCTTGAGGGGGTGAGGGAGGAATTGCGCGCTGAAGCCGGTGAGTAATGAGTCCAGCGTGTGTTTCTTTGTGATCAGCCTACCAGAATAAATAGATGAAAATGCTTGAGTAGCTGTAAACCATTCTTAATCATAAAATCTGCAGTAAAGCTGCTATTGTGATATCATGTCACAATGGCTTTATGGTGTTCTACTTGCCTCACTTACTTACGCTACATTTTGATGTTTACAGTGGAGTAGGTGCTTTGCATCCTGTTATTAGCATTTGAAGAAAATAACGTAGTAAAGAATGTCATGTTCAAAAGTGTTGTGAACATATCTGACTGTATCCTATTTCTCTCTTGTCAAGCAGCAGCGTAGGCACCCCCTCAGGAGGCACCGCAGCTAATGGAGGGAGCCCCACCCTGGTCCTCTGCGGAAGAGGAGGAGGAAGAGGAGAGGGAAGAGGAGGAGGAGGGGGATTATTCTCCCTGGCAGCCCTCAGGACCACCCACACCGCCTGCCCCACCACTGCCCCCTGGATCTCCACCACTGCCCCCTGGACCTCCACCGCCTGCCCCACCACTACCCCCTGGACCCCCACCGCCTGCCCCACCATTACCTCCAGGACCCCCACCACCATCCCCTGTTGGACCTTCCCCTTCCCCCACCCATAGCCCTTCCCCTCACTCTCCTGCCCTTCCTGTTCCTGATCCCATCCCACCCCCTTTCCTTGCTGTTCCCCCCCCAGGAGCAGCCTGACCAGCCTCATGAGGGGGCGGTCAGGGAGATGGAGCCGTACTCTGCCCTCTTGGAGGAGGTGCAGGTATTGAGAGGGTGTGTGGAGAGGATGGAACATGCCCTCTTGCGGCTGGTAGCCGAAAGAGGGCATGGTGCCATCAGCCATACACCCTCTCAATGACTGCACCTCTTCCGCCCCCCTCGCCTGAGGTAGCTCAAGTTGCTTTGGGGGGCACCCACCCTCTTTCCCTGCGTTATGTGTTATATGTAAATAGTTATTATTACAAAAGTTTAAATTTTTAAAAGTTTTATATTTTAATAAAAAAATTGTTTGTAGTTTAAACTTTCCTGTGTGGTTTTAACCTTGTAGCATCAGCAGTTTAGTGGACAGAGTCCAAGGTAGATAGGGGTTCAGGAGGGACTGCTGAATGGGCCCTTTTCAATATAACAACAAGGTGACATATAGAAAGTTTGACAATCTTTATTGGGGTCTGTCATTCATTCTATTACCTGCTAGCCACTCTGATGTCAAATCATTGCAGAATCTAGGAAAAAAGCAAGTGAATGCAAGGGTATATGCAACTGTAGGTAGATGACGACATCTCAGCTATGATGTGCAAAGTAAGCCAGTCCCTGTTCCAAAGTAAATGGCTACATAAGGAAGAGAATATAAGTCACTGTGGTAGATTTGTTGTTAAGGAATAGGGTTACTGCTAGTAAGAGTTGGCTCCACACCAGGAGAATCCAAATGAGACATGTGGGTTTTTCTTCCTTTCACTGAAGGTGATGGAAGTAAAGGCCAGATACCTCAATCTATCCTCCTGGTTCTTGAGCTGCACTATTTTGGTTAAGCAGGTGTGGAAACCACAAAGATGCTCACAGCTGCACTGCTCTCAGTAATACAAAACTCCATCTGACAATACTGCAGTTGCCTGTCTAAGACACCTGAAAACAGAAAAGAGGAGAAGCTGGTTTACACAAGGTTCACAAACAGGGGGTTCAACCCCCAAGGTCCATATCTGTCCTCCCTTCCCTGAAGCAATGTGTTAACCTCATTTATGTTGAGCTGCTTAGATGTCACCGTGGTATAGTTAAAGCAATAGCCTTAACTCGCTGATGGTGTGGGTTAATATCACCTGTAATCCTCCACTGCTACTGTTTAGAACTCATGTGAGGGAATAGACTAACTGAAAACAAAAAGTTTGTGTGCATATAACAGCAGGAATGCGTGCCATGGTGTTCTACAATTTACTATTGTTCCTGAAAGTCATCAAGGATACCTGTGTGAAGAGAACAATAGAAGTGTGAAACATGTTAGCTTTGTGAACATTTATTTCACTCATCAGAAGAGTGACTCAAGTGAAGAATAGTAGAGTAAGCAAATAAAGGTTACCATATATCATTCTCACCTACAACTGTTTGGCTAGGTGCAAGCTGGTGTGCTGAGCTGCTCGTCTGGTCTCTCTCTGGCAAACACATAGGTGATGAGCATAGTTAACCTGAAATGAAGAATAGAGATAAACTGTTAACAAAGACCTATGTCTCCAAAATTAAACACTGAAGTTGTGGCAGAACACACACCTAGAAGTAACAGAGGTGCTAACATACCTTTAGACTCCTTATTAAAAATGGCAGCCATTAGGCACTCATTAGGAGTTTTCCACCTGAACCATGTACACTGATTGGATGTCCACTGAATGGCAGTGTTTCCCCCCCCCCCCCCAACACACCCGACCTATTCTTATCAATGAGTTAGTACACAGAACCATTCCTCACCTGATTTTAACTTGCCTGTAATTTGATTCTACAAAGAATTAACTTTAGCTCTATGAGTAAACCTTTTCAGATGTGTGAACACATCCATTTTACTTACATATCCATTTTTCTACCAGCAAAATTTCTACCAGCATGGTCTTTATCAGTCTTATCAGTCATTTTTGTCAGCCCTGTGGAATGGAGAGTAGGAGATATCAGAAATAAAATAACTATTATAAACAATAGCACACAATGAAAGCCCATAAAGAGAAATCAGTTTTTGCTGGTTGGTTTCTTTGGTTCTATCATAAGGACACCTAAGTAGCTTACAAAATATCATTCTCACCTGGACTTACTATCTGAGCTGCTTCTAGAAAAGATAAAACAACATATTAGAATGACATGTAGCTTGTTAATGGCTCTGTGGAATAGAGAGAAATGGGAGGCAGAGATAGGAAAAAAAATGTAAAAGACTAAGACAGAGTAAAGTCTCAAACATCTGCATAAGAAATAGGACAGAATAGAAAGGAAACACTGCTCACCTGGACCTTCTTATACCCATGCACGCCTATGTAGTGTCTGATGGCAGAATGGCGGGAAAACGTTCTTTATGCCTATTGGGCGCCATTGGGGTGCGGTTGCTTGTCCCGCTTCCTAACCACGCCCATTACACCTCATTGGGTGTGCTATGGGGGTGTGTTTGAACGTGTTCTACAAGTAGCCTGAAAAGATAGCTGCACCTTGCAACATGGCTCCAAAACGGAAATCGAATTTCTTGCATAGAGAGTTGCAGATATGGAAAACGGAGGTGGGGCAGCCCATGACATTATGAAAGCAGGGAGAGTAGTGGGTGTGGGCATCTGTGTGTAACCTGGCCTGGCCCCTTCTTTTCCCTAGCAATTGATTCCCTTCCACACTTAACACAAAACCTAAGTCCTCAACAATCCCTCACACCAACACCCAGAAAAATCCATAAACTAAAGAAATACAGATAATGGGGGTGGGGAGGAGTGTCAAAGGCAGAAGGGAGTATAAAGGAGAATAGGCAAGTCATAGCACAAAGTTTCATCATTGAGGAAACGGAACACCACAAACATCAACTCACATGAGGGGGTCTTACATAGGAAAAATGGCTGTGCCAAAGCTTTCTATATACTAAGCACACCTAATTAGCGGCTGACGTCATAGGAACCGTTAGGATTTAAATCTAATTGGATGTGCATTGGATGTCGTTTTGCCATATACAGCTGTAGTGACGTTGTAGTCATTTCCTTCACATCTCTAAGCTTTGATACGAAGCTCTAAGTTCTAAACAAAGTTACCTTTATAGTTCTATGCCTTAAGGCATTGCTTTTCATCTTCCATACATCAGGGGGTTCAAGTCTTGAGTAAGGTGAGCAAATAGTTTATATTCATTTCTCAGCCAGGACACCTAGTAACTCTTTAGCCTTGCCTTTACATACCAATATTTTGCTTCAGCTTTTATTATGTGCAGCCATTGTCTAATATTTAATGCAATCTGTTCTCTCTCATGCTGAACACCCTCCCCCACCAAAAACATCCCCCCCTAACTGGATCATTCTTCAACACCTGTCCAAGCCCTCTGAAGTTTGATTTAACTCATAGCTGCTGGCCAATGCCTATATTGCATCAAAAGAAACACATACCTACTAGAATGGCTTGTAGTTAGGAGCAAATGAAAGTATCTCATGCACCTGTGGCTGCAGAATGCTGAGGAGAAACAGCAAATTCCACCACTTCTGAGAACTGTTAGGATGCAAGGAAACAAAAGTGAAGGTGAGAATGGGATTTGAACCAGGGTGCTTGAGAAGATGGACAAGGCTTAATAGAGCACATTAACCAGGTGATCCACAAATGTCATCTTGCTGTTAGAGGAAAGGTTTCCTCTCATCACTGCTTAGGATGTCCGAGCCATGGTAAGTTGAAAATAGGTTTGCCTGAAAAGGGAAATGTGCACCTTACAAATGGCAAAGTCCACCATGTAGACCCTGTTATAAGAGCTAATAGGAAAAAACTAGGACCTTATTAAAATGAGCAAAGGTGAGAGTTGAACCAGGGAGTTTCAGAGGTCAGAACAGGAGCATTACCGTGTTGAGCTAGAAATGCTTTCTTGTGTTTATAGCAGTTTTGATTTGCTTATACCGCTTCTTTTGGCAGTTAATTCTGCTAGGAGACAAAACACTGCAGTTGTATATTATTGTTTCTTCACGATTTCAGAAATGTATACTTTACCATGATAAAAACTAACAAAGTATGCTATGTTTAAAAGGAGAAATATAAGATGAGTTGAACTCAAATTCTTAGCATGGAAGGGGGAAAAGTTTATTTTTCTGCTACACAGCAAAGTTGTACAGTAATGTTATATTCAACTCCTATAAGAAGTGGAAAGCATCATCAAGGTGCACCTGGAAGGTAGATATGCCACAAGTAAAATACAGGCTGGGAGTTGAACCCTCAAACCCGGAAGATTGGTAGAGTGCCTTTACTCACTGAGCTACAGCACCTTTTGCTCCAATGGCTCTGGCTCCCTTGTCATATCATATCTTAGTGAAGTGCTAAGGGAAAAGGAGTTTAGCTATAATCTCATAGTAGGCTGAGACAAAAGAGTGGTAGCTCAATGGTTAAAAGTGCTGCTTTCACTGCGCCTCAAACCCATATTCCCAAGTATGGTTGAATAAATGTGAGGTGGAGCTCCATTTTTCTAATGTCCAACCCAGACCATGCTCACACGCTAATCTTCATTCTAAGCACTGTACAAATGGATATATGGCTGTAAGTAATCTGTTCCGTTTAGGTGTCATACCCAGAAAAGTGGTGTTTTTTTGCCCTTACCAATCAGCGTCATTTGTACTGCAATTCTTTAATGCATATTTGATATTTGTTTTCTACTTGAAAACCTTCCAAATCTTTAGGCATTCCTTTGCTTAAACTTATTTGAGTTCATCCTGATATGATAGCTAATGAGCATAGGCAGCTCAGTCAAGTATGATATGAAAGGGTGGTGAGATGGATCTAAGTAGAAGCAGCTGTAGCTCTATATGTTAGGAGCCTGTGCTCCTAACTCACATCCAGAGGTTGTGAGTGCTACACCCAGCACATCTTTTAATTGTGGCATACTACTTTGAAGGTGTAGATTGATGAGGTCACAATGAGGTCAGTTTTGTGCAACTGAAGACCTCCATTTTGCAATGAGGGAAGCTGAATGTTAAGGTGTGTATCTGTTTATTCTCTTTTTAAGTGCTGATAATGTGTGCAATAATGATATGTGTTTGCTGTTTTTTCTTTGCTTTCAAAAGAGAGCCGATTGCAGTGCTGTTTGTTGAGGAAAAAAAGGGGGTTGTAAAAGCCATGTGTAAATTATATTATTGTTTGGGCAGAAATGTGGTTTGTTATCCATGCAATATAATGTGTTCTATTGATATGGTGTCATTATATTTATTAGGACAGAGAAAAGATGAACATTACCTATTCAAACTCACTATTGGAATTATTGATGAAAAAACACAGCGGACTTCTGCCTCGCGTCTAACAAAGAGCCGCAATTACGAAAGTTGAAATGGCATTGAAATCCAAGTTAGACCAGGGTTTCTTACGCCTACATAATACACGATATTTAGATGCAGTTAGCCGCTCAGGTAGCGCCTATCTAGCGTTTTCATTTGTCATGCCCATGGAATGCCCACGTCCAGATTTGGAGACGCGACTATGCTTTCTATAGACGTCAGTCCGTCAACTACCTTTAGGGACGTCTATGTGCCGTCTATTTCCCAATTAACACTAATTAAGACCCTTAACTCCGTAATTATTCACTTACTTCGGACGTCTAAAGCACGCCTAAGTGTAAACGCAGTAATAGAGAATTTACCCCTTTGTGTTTAAGAGACAACAATTTACTATAAAAAAAACCCCACACAGCAAAAACTGCTGTGTAGTGGTTTAGAAACTATGGACTACTATAAATGCCGGCTTTTCCTTATTGTGACCGGGATAGCCATGCAAATGATTACTCACAATTGGAAGAATTGGGATCACCTTAGTTTTCCTTTTTGGTGGGCGAGCTTATGTTTAACTTATAAATATGAGAAAATGAATGCTGACATGCTGGGACATAATAAGATATTCAAATTAGTTTGGGGTCCATTGACGTCTTTTGTATTTGCTATAGTTGTCCTTTATCTTTATCTTTATTTTCTGTTGTTTTTCACCCACATATACAGGAGGAGTGGGAGTGTGAAGGGGGATATATCTTTTGTTTTGGTATTATTCCTGACGGTAATGATGGATGGGGGAGGGAATTTATCTTTTGTATAGATACTGATTGATTATAAGTGCTTGGTTGATTATCATTATTTGTATATAAATTGTATTGCACTTTTTATTGGCATTAAAAACTAAATAGAGTTAAAAAAAAAAAAAAAAAAGAAACCACTTCTCCCAAATAGCCTATGAAAATGTTGACTAAGAAAATAATCAAGAAACAGGCCTCAAAGTAACATCCTACCCATATCAAGAGATTGATTAGAAAAAGTGGGTAATAAGATGGTCCAAAAGATTTTTAACTGTTTTAAAAATGCTTATAATCGCTAAGAACTGTGTAATGATATCCATTTTACAGCAATTTAAAAACCAACCTTGTTCACTCTTCAAATATACATGTATATATAAAAATCCCATTAAACACTTCATTTACCATGGAAGGTGAGCATATCATATTGTGCAAGGAACTCAGATCATAGGACCTCTTATGATTTCGATATGGCATGATTTCTTTTTTTTAATAATTCTTTATTGATTTTCCAAACTGTAATAGTGCAATAGACAGAAATATAACATACAATTAGTCAACAAAAGCACATTCAACTTACAAATATACATAATCAAACTATTTTCTCCCACCTATACACCCACCCAATGATTATTCAAACAACACAGAAACAGAAACATAGATTTTTCCAATAGCCTTACCCTATTCAAATTAATAATGTCCTCCCGTTCTCCTACCCAACCCAAATGCAAATACTCAAAGGTCAAAATCAGGACAAAAAAATATACCCCTCCCACCCTTCCTTGGATGTGTATAAAAATGAACAAAAACTAATTCATAATCAAAGACCTATGATGTCAATAGGCCCCAAACCAATTTTAATAAATTACTGTGCCCCAAACTATCGGCATTTATTTTTTCATTTCTATAGCAGGAGCACAAATTTGCCTACCAGAAAGGGAAATTTATTCGGTCATAGTTCTTCCAGTTTTGGGTAACCATCTGCATGGCTATCCTAGTCATGACAAGAAAAAGATGGCCATAGATTTCTAATTCTGGCTCATGCTTCTACATGTCAGCTTTTCTTTGTTCACAAATACTAGGTACATTCAAGTATGTACAGGTATATGTTATCAGACCTGTTATTTCTTTTCCTGTTTGTATGGTTTTATGAAAATTCAATAAAGTTTTAAAAATGAAAATGATTTTGATATCAAAGTCCACATCCTGTATCCTTTCTCTTAATCATATATGCTCACCCCTCCTTCCCTACCTTACTAAGAGGTCCTTTTACTAAGACGCACTAGGGTATCTTAGCGCGTGCTAAAAATTAGCATGCGCTAAATGCTAACTCGTCCATAATGGCCATTCAGAAGGGGTTTCCTGATTGGTGAAGTCTAAAAAATCAGTATAGCTTGCAGGTCCTATGCTTCCAGACAGATTTCCTAGGACATCAGGCTGCCCGGTGGTATAAATGAATATCTGAATTCTTGAATTAAAAACCAAAATCTAGTCTTTGAGACATTTGGAGCATTGAGATAAAGCAGTATATTTCTGCATATCATTGGCCACGAATTTTGACTTGGAGGATGAAATGTACAGCGTCAGCATCTATGAGACAAACATGGTTTTTCTTGTTATATAGATCTTTTTGGACCCCGGTTAGGTTACGAAAGTTAGACAGTTCTAAATCTAATAGATGCTGGCACTTTCATCTAGACATTGGGACACTGGATCATCTGTTGTTCTATTGTCCTTTGATACTCAATTTGGGGAAAGATCAATAACATATTGGAAACATTAATTCCATTGACATATGAGGTAATCATATGAGGAACATTATTACATATTAAGCCCCCCATGGACCGATATAAATGCCGACTTTTCCTAATTATGACTGGGATAGCTATGCAGATGGTAACTCGTAACTGGAAAAATTATGATCGCCTTAACTTTCCTTTTAGTTGGGCAAATTTATGCTTCATCTATAGGTATGAAAAAATGAATGCTAACATATTGAGGCATAGTAATTTATTTAAACGGGTTTGGGGCCTGTTGACATCTTTTATTACTTCACTATAGTTGGCCTTTGTTTTTAAGTCAATTTTTGTTTATTTTCATACACATCCAAGGTAGGGTGAGAAGGTGGGAAGGGGGGGGGGCTATTTTTATTTCTGTCCTAATTTTGTCCTTTGAGTATATACACCTAGGGTGGGAGGATATTATTATTTTGAATAGGGAAAGGTTATTGAAAGATGTTTTTGTGTTTTTATTGATTAGTCATTGGGTGGGTGGGATAAAATGGTTGGTCATGTATGTTTGTAAGATGAATGTGCTTTTATTGACATATTATATGTTACATATTTGTGTTTTGCACTATTGATGTTTGGAAATCAATAAAGAATAAAAAAAATTAAAAAAAACTTTCTAACTACCGTTCCTTTGTGTGAAATATCTCTGTTGCATAAACCCTTAACAACAGAAGGAAACAAAAGGCAATACTTATCTTTAGAGGATCAAGACACAACTAGCGCTGATGTGTAATGCAGATTCCCAATGCCCTCGCAAAGATATGGGCGTTTCAATCTGAAACCAGATCTTTGGGGGATTTATGTGCTGCCTCTCTGAAAACAAATTAAAAAACAAACAAAAAATAAAATAATAATGCAACTATAAACTGTTCTTTTAGGATTTCACTTACCCCACCCCAGAAACACCAAAATTAATAATAATAATCCTTTCTCCACAAAAAACCTGATTTAGACACATGATATTTCCTTCCACATTGTATACCTCAAAAATTAGTTTGTAAATCACACTTAGGGCCTCTTCGATCAAACTGCGCTAGCAGTTTGTAGTTTGGTGAGCCGCACTGAATGGCCCGCGCTGCCATTCAGCGCAGCTCACCGCACTACAAACTGCGTTAGCAGTTTGATAGAAGAGGCCCTTAGTAGTTATAAATCCTTCAGTGATATTGCGGCAAACAGTCTGGATAACCTTACTTTCTTTTCTGGCACTATATTACATTACATTACATTAGTGATTTCTATTCCGCCTGTGCCTTGCGGTTCTAGGCGGATTACAAATTATAAGAGATCTGGACATTACCGAGAGAATTGCGTAACAACGATTATCTAGAGAAATTACATAACAGTGATTCATGTACTTTACATGGTGTGGTAGAGGATTCAATTGTAAGAATTACATAGCAGAGAATCAAGTGATACAGTAGAGAATATCAGTATATACGGGTTACAGACTAGAAGTTACTCGTCAACTTACGACCGTAATTGATTCCGACTGATAGGTCGTAAGTCGGCCTATGTTAGACTAAGGTAAGAATACTGTATTAGACTGGGTAATGATATTGTAATCATCTTAAAGTAATATTTTATCAACATTTTCTTACTTTCTAAGTCAAGCATAGCACAATCCCTTTGTGGTGCATATTCGTTGTGGTGCCTCCTCCTCTTTATATTATTACTGCTGCGTAGGGAGACTTGGGAGTGTGGGTGGCTGGGGCTGCTAACAGCTGGCGGGGGAAACTGTCGTAAACGTGTCGTAAAGTCTAACAGTCCTAACTTGAATAGGTCGTAAGTCGACGAGTACCTGTACATCTGAACTGAATTTAACCCTGTGAACAGACTTTGCCAGAGGCCTGGTTTTATTCCTTTGCATTCCTAAACCTGTAGTTCCAATGTCTGTTGGAAAGTTGGAACTACATATCCATGGATAGGGGACTGTCTTAGCCTGTCCATCCGACCCAGAGATGGTTTGTAATTGTAACCCAATCTATATACTTCTCCACATCTTGGAGGCTAAACATTACAAAAAATACATTTAAGCTATGATGTTGGCAGATCTGGACAGTAACTAGCTGGACAGTTTTGAAATAATTTACACAAGAAATATATTTACAGTCTGCCTGGTGTCTATTTCCCAACATGGTGCTACAAGCTGGATGGGCCGTGGCCCTTATCTGCCGTCTGTTTCTATGTCAAAATGGGATCGTCATGTGGGATCTCTTCACAGAGAAAGGTAGGGGAGGGTTATTGGGGTGGGCAGACTGGATGGGCCGTGGCCCTTATCTGCCATCTGTTTCTTTGTTTCTATGACAAAATGGGATCGTCACATGGGATCTCTTCACAGAGAAAGATAGGGGAGGGTTATTGGGGTGGGCAAACTGGATGGGCCGTGGCCCTTATCTGCCATCTGTTTCTATGTTTCTATGACAAAATGGGATCGTCACGTGGGATCTCTTCACAGAGAAAGGTAGGGGAGGGTTATTGGGGTGGGCAAACTGGATGGGCCGTGGCCCTTATCTGCCATCTGTTTCTATGTTTCTACTCTACTTAGTACTAAAGACCAGAGGAATTATGGATATCAGTGGAAAACAAAGGATTCACATCTTTTACAAATGAGACGGCAGGATCAGGTGCAACAAAAGCAAAGTAAATGTGCCTCTTTCAGGTGCCTGCGTGGCCAGGCTGCACTGCTGGTATTCTAGGCCGTGTCAAACTCTGCCAAGCCCTGCTGCAGGAGATTCTGCTTTCTGTTGTCCCAGCTTGGCTCCCTTCCTTTCTTAAGAAATCTCGGGTACAGAGAATCCAGTATAAAAAGGATTGGGGACTGCAGGGCAGAAGGAGAGGGGCAATGGGTCAGTATGGGGAGTACAAGTGCGGGTAAGCAGCAACAACTCCCCAGAGACAAAAGAGAAAGAGAATGTGAAAGTGAAGTTGCCTCCTTTCCCCCCCTCCCCCCCACAACTTTAGCAAATTCTTAACCTTCCTCTCCCAGCTTTAAAGAGAAAAAAATTATCTGAAATCTTACTCTGCACAAGTAAAAGGTGCCAGAGCTGGAGATTAACTGTGTCCTTTATCTCTTCACCTGGATTTTTAGTTTGCCCTTGGAAAAACAAATTACTGAACTTTTTTTTTAAGCTTAAAAACACTGACATCAGCAACACTGACAGCGAGATCCCACCAGAGATTCAGCCCCAGCTCAGATTCTACAGGATTCACAAACCCCTCCCCTTACTTATCCCCCCTCCTGCTTGCTTTATAAACAAAGTTTCAACTGAAGAGTCCTTGGTTAAAAAAAAAATAATTATTCATCCTGCCCAAATGGATACTGTATCTGTGGTAAACAAATCTGTTGTACAAAATTCTAAAGGAAAGCATTTCTCCAAACTCTACCTCCCCTCCTGTTCTGAAATATTGTATGGAACTAATTCTCTGTGTTTTTAGCTGAGCTGAATCAACAAAGGCCAATCAGCACTCAGGCACTGACCGAAAAGTAAGGCTATGACAGCTCAGACCCTGAGCAGGATCTTGCAGAAACCCATCCGAAACAGCTCCTGGCAGGCAGATGTGGCTGAGGAGGGAGCAAATCCCAAGGCTCACAGCACCAGGAAAGATGTAAGTTAGGGAGGTGAGTAGAGGGATAAGGTTGTTTGACTGGGCTTCCACAGCTTGGCTTTGGACAATGGAAGGTGTTGCAAATGTAATTTAAGTTGCATGAACGCTGACAATTAGAGATGTGCTTAATATAGCTGCATTCTCTGAAGATGGTCAGCAATTGGACAGCGACCTCACCTCTGGTACTGCAAGTACTTTTCCATCACTGAAGACCCCTCTGTCCACTAGCTCAGCTGCTCCACGGCAGGATGACCCTGGGCCTACACTCTCTGCTTGTCCATCCTTTCAGTCACTGCTACCCCGGTGCCTGGAAAGAATTGCCTAAGGCTTCTTTTTGTTTCTTTAATCTGATTGGTTGGGCAGACTCAGATGTTCTGCCAGTCCAAGGGTGGGGAATGAGGGCCATAATCCAGTTGGGTTTTCAGGATTTCCCCAATGAATATGCATGAGATCTATTTGCATACAATGGAGGCAGTACATGCAAATAGATCTCATACATATTCATTGGGGAAATCCTGAAAACCTGACTGGATTGTGGCCCTCGTTCCCCCACCCCAATGCCAGTCCAACCAATCAAATTAAAAAGAAAAGAAAAACAAAATGCCCTCAGGGATTCACAAACAGGAACTGAATTCCCTGATGGCACAACATGCACATGAGTCGAGTCTCTTTCATTTTACAGAAAACTGCAATGAGAGGGCATAGGATGAAGTTAAGAGGTGATAGGCTCTGGAGTAATCTAAGGAAATACTTTCTTACAGAAAGGGTGGTAGATGCATGGAACAATCTCCCAGAAGAGGTGATGGAGACAGAGACTGTGTCTGAATTCAAAAGGGCCTAGGATAGGCACGTGGGTCTCTCGGAGAGAGAAAGAGATAATGGTTACTGTGGATGGGCAGACTAGATGGGCCATTTGGCCTTTATCTGCCATCATGTTTCTGTGTTTCTGTGCTTGAGTGCTAAGGGACGCTATGGAGGAGGAGCCCAAACACTTTGCTGGCCTGGGATTGGTCAGCCATGAACTGTCAGGGGATTCAGCATCTGAAGAGAATCCCTTGATGGCCTGATGCAGGCATGGAGGTAAGGAAGAGGAGCTGTCGGGTGTCCCAGCCTCCGTTTAAGGTCTTCATTAAATCCCTTGAAGGCCCTGACCACATGCTACTGGTTAGTGCCCATTTATTGGTACTAATTTGCTCATTACTCAAGGAATTGCGCACACAATTTTGAGTGCCATATATAGAATCCAAAGGATAGCATGCACTCTTAAGGCCCCTTTTACGAAGCTGCAGTAGCAAGTCCCATGTGGTAAATGCAACAAAGTCCATTCAATTCCTATGGGCTGTGTTGCATTTGCTGTGCCGGACTCGCTGACATGGCTTTATAAAAGGGGCCCTTAATGACATTTGTTTCCATCTTTTAAAACCCCCCAAAACAAAACGGAAAAAAAGCCCCAACTGGAGTGGAAGTTGGAACCCTCAGCTACACTCAACTAGTACTGTTTTTTTGAAAGAAAATGACCACTGCATAAATAATTTGGAAATTGCCCTCTTAGACCTTGGCAAACTGAAAACATAATTACAATGTCTATTCCAGGGGTCAGCAACCTTTTTAAAGCAAAGAGCCATTTTATCCTAAATGTTTGACCCAAGATTTACTAAGAGCCACAATGGGTAGAAAAGGGGGTTTGATTAAACAATTATTATTTATTTATTTATTTTTACTGTGATATGGGTTTATATGCATTTAACACAAAAAGAAAACAAAGTACTTACAGAAAATAAAGAAAAACAATTTAATGATTTTTTTGACACTGTGGGCTCCTTTTACGAAGCCGCGTCAGTGGCTTTATCGCACGCACATTTTTAGTGCGCGCTAACCCCCGCGCTAGCTGAAAAACTACCGCCTGCCCAAGAGGCTAGCGTGGCCAGTAAATTAGCTTACGCTTTTATGCGTGTTAAACCACTAACACGGCTTCATAAAAGGAGCCCTGTATTTCCACATAGAGTTGGTTCATATTCGGTAAGAAGTTGGAGGCCTCCTTCCCCCTTCCCCCAAATTGTGATCCAGCATCCATATCCCTGTCCCCTCCCTCTCCCCATGTGGTTTCAGGGCTTCACATAGCCTTGGGCTAGTCCTGAGTTACAGAACATGTAAATATAATAGTGTAATTCTTAAGACATTCTCAATGATAATTGGATTGTAAGATGCTCCATAAAATCTCAAAGAATAGCCAATTATTTTAATTACCCCCTTCCCCTTTTACAAAAACATGATAGCGGTTTTTAGTGCAGGCCAGCACACTGAATAGAGTTCCTCTGAGCGTCAGGAGCAGCGCAGCGCATTCAGCGCGCTGGCCTGCGCTTAAAAAACACTATCACGCTTTTATAAAAGGAGGGGTGAATGCTGTTGCCTTTCATAATGCAGAAGACTGCAATTTGCTTTCACAACTTGCTAACACTTACATTTGCATTTAGGCATGGATCTGAAATATGTTTCAAT
Source organism: Geotrypetes seraphini (assembly GCF_902459505.1). NCBI lineage: Eukaryota > Metazoa > Chordata > Amphibia > Gymnophiona > Dermophiidae > Geotrypetes > Geotrypetes seraphini. The sequence continues at coordinate 361,175,975 of NC_047084.1, forward strand.
GATTTCATGAGACCAGGAAATGACATGCTTTTCTGGCGTAGGCTTCTGGAAAGCTGCTTAGAATAGACATGGACCTTGGTTCTACAAGCTTCCTGAGTTGCCTGAGAGTTGTTCTGTTGCAAACCCAAGCATTTGAGTAAGCATGAGGGAGGTTTGGCTTTGTCCCTCAGAAGTTCACCCATGTGCATAATTTTATACAAGTCTGGCCTCTCTCCGACAGACCCCCTCACTCCCCTGAGAATGACATATCTGCGGGCATCTCACAGCAGCAACAGCGGTGGCCAGCTGGCAGAGGCAGCACTGTGAACAGGCTACATGTGGCTGCCTTCGCTCAGCCATGCTATCAAAGGCAATGTGATGCAGTGGTTAAAGCGGCAAGCAGTCAGCATACCTGAGGTTGTGGGTTCAAACCCATGGTGCTCCTTGTGACCCTGGGCAAGTCACTTAACCCCCCTACTGTCCCAGGTACATTAGATAGATTGAGAGCCCACTGGGACAGAAAGGGAAAAATGCTTGAGTACCTGAATGCATTAATGTAAACTGCTCTGAGCTCCCCTGGGAGAACAGTATAGAAAATTGAAAAAATAAACAATTACATGGCAAAGGGAAGGCCCTGCAGAGCAGCCACAAGCAACCTGTTCACAGTGCTGGCTTGCCACTATCACTGTTCCTGCCTTGGGAGGCCTGTAGGTATGTCAGGTTGCCAACTCCAGTCTAATCTTTTCAAAGGACTGCCTTCATCTGTTGTGAAAGAGGGGTATAATGAGCAAATTTCTTGCTGCATTGAGAGAAGACCGTCCTAGAAACGTGTGTAGGTTGCAGAAGGAAAACGCCAGTTTACATCTTCGCTCCTACTTTTAAAGAAGAAGCAGTTGCAGCTGAGGTCACAGATTTAATTTTTTGTGACAAACATTTACTTTCCTTTTGAAAACCATTGAGTAATAAGCTATGCGTGCATTTTGTCAATTGTTTGAAAACTGCCCCTTTTATTTTATAAACTACAAAAGGCAGTCATAAGCATGATTGAAGAGTGATGTTTGCTGTTCTTGGAAACGAAACTGCATCTCTCCACATGACCTCATGAGCAGTTGGGTAAGTAGATGTTTCTTGCTGTTTTGCTAGTCATTGGACATGATGTCATACTCCATTCTATGGTCTTTCCACGGTGTCTTCTTAACATCTGCCTGAACCTGTTTTGCTGCTTCTGCACTGCTTATCAGTTTTGTCCAGATCCCTGGAAGCAACATCTGTCAAGCAAAGTCATTCCGCTGAGAGGACATCTGTGACCTACAGCATTGCTGCTAGGGCTGCCTGCACAAATAACCCTTCAATGAACTTGTCAGATCATCTGGGTAGAGTGGGGGACTTACCAAGGCACTGAGTGATACTTAAATGTAGGTAACAGTTGAAACAAAATCTTAGAACTAATAAAAATATACTGAAACAATGGTTCAATTAACAAGTTACAAACCAAATCCAAGGAGGAAACCAAGGTTCAACTGTCTGCAGTGTAAAACAATCCAGAACAAACAAAGCAAAAAACTGCAGACCTTGTACACGATGCAGGCAGGCTTTATTATGACAAGTAAATCTTTGATTAAAAACCTTTTACCAGGTAAGGGACCCAACTCGGGCGGTTTTTTCAGTGTGTTACCCATCGCTATTTACCCAAGGCTTTTTTCTTTTGATAATTTTCTCCTTTATCAAAATTGGACCCCTGACGAAGGTTAGTCCGAAACACGGACCGTGTTGGGTCCCTTACCTGGTAAAAGGTTTTTAATCAAAGATTTACTTGTCATAATAAAGCCTGCCTGCATCGTGTACAAGGTCTGCAGTTTTTTGCTTTGTTTGTTCTCAATTAACAAGTTTGCAGTATGAAAATAATTAACTGAGGTATGCAACAGTAATGCCTGGTTTCTAGAATGAAAATGCATTTTATTAAATTACAATTATTCAGTATTTTATCAAGAATTCTTTTTTTAATTAAGGAATGGCAGACATCAAATGTCATGTAAGGGAGTTTTCATTTTAGTCAAGGTTTTCTGAAAAAGGTAAAAAGCACCAACAGCCTTCAAAAAATAGGGACAGGTCTTTTTGAAATGACCTGACGCGGGCTGTGTTTTGGTGCACAGCACTTGCCTCAGTGGTCATTTTATGTGATAAAAGACCACAAAAAAAAATCAGCTGTAAAGCTGATACAATTAAAGACAGATGCTATCTTCTACAAGAGTTGGCTTGTTATCAAGTTTTTATTAAAATTTGATATAATCACTTATTTTGGTTTACTAAACGAAATACAATAATAAAAATCATTTAAACATACACACAAAAACAGAAAAAAAATGCATACTATTACAATTTAAGTACTAAAAATAGGGTAAACAAATCGACATACAAACTTACTAATACAGAAGGGTAGAGGGGGCAAAACTACAATTTACCCCCTCTTTTCCTAAGGTGCGCTATGCTTTTTAGCACGCAGTAAATATTGAAGGTACCTTTTAGGATAAGGCCCTCCGTTAGTAGTGCAGAGACTTGAGCCAGAGACTGAAGAGATGTAAAAAGGCTTTTATTAAGCAAGCATATATGCTGGACTTCTGGGCAGAACTGGCTGCATAAACAGAAGACCCCGAGAATTTCGGACACAATGGTTATATAGGGTCCTAACCAGTCCAAACCAGTCTAATCAGCTCTGACCAAAAGGTAAGAGCAGAGAGAAAAACAAAACCATAAATCCATCCTATAATCTATACAGCAGCATCCTGTTGCCTCCTGGCCGTGCCTGGCACTAAGACAGATACATAGAACAGGCCTGTATGTATACGTGATTTCTCAGAGCAATAAAATGGAGTCACAGGTTGTTATTTGTACTAATTATGACCCACTGATCTAAAATGGAGTTTCTTCATCTACACCGTGACCCAGCTATGTCAGCTAGCTAGGGATCCTTCATTCCCAACTTTTCTTCTGTAGGCTAGCTGACTAGCTGGGTTACGGGAGGTCAGGGCCATCTGTATCAGAGGTGGGGACTGGGTGATAGGAGGAAAGGGCCAGGACTAGGGCGGTGGTACTTTTATCAATCGTAGTCCTAATAGTACGGTTAAGGGTTTTCAATAAACATGGTAACAGGCAAGGAAGGACACAAAATATGACAGAGGATACCAGGAAAATTATGGTGAGGGCTTTAAAGAGTCCCGGTTTGGAGGCCCAATCAGTCAGTGAGTTGAGTCCAAACATATCAGCAGAAAAACCCTTCCAAGTCTGGACAGGAACGTGAGCTAATCTGGTAATTTTGTCTATGACCTCTTCAACCACAAATCCTTCATCATCCAGTTGTAGACAGCAGTTGGAAAGATTGAATTTTCCACATACCCCTCCTTCAGCGGCCAATAGATAGTCTAAGGCCAGTCGGTTCTGATAGATGGCAGTACGCATCATAGTGTTCGCTTTGGCCAGGGCTCCCAGGGCCCTAGCTGTTTCATTGGTGATAACTTCTAAAACCGCCTGCAGTCGTATGAGGCGGTTAAGCATGTAGATTGGGGTGCGATACCCAAACATACCATCATCAGCCCAAGTAGCAGGACCGTAGACAGCAATGATGCGCTCCAGGGGCCAAGTGTCTCCCCATTTACCAATTTCCAGGCTTCTTTCAGAACGGGCCCGTTGATCGAATACTGGGACAGCCAGATGTTCTCCTTCGGATAACGGGAGGAGGAAGAAGGCTGGTTTGATAGTGCCCAGAACACAAGTGCCAGTCCAATTTGAGGGTAGAGTGGGGTATGCCGTTCTCCCACAGATCCAGTAGTATCCTTCCGGTGCAGCCCAAGGGGCAGAAGCAGGCAGGTTGAGGTAGACATTTAATGTGGTAGCATTGCCAGTAGTATTCCATCATCTGGGTATTTTTAACTTAGGATCTCCGGTCCAATAAGTCCATCCGGGCTGAGAGGTACTGTTTTTAGTCCATAAGGATTGGCACTGCAGGTGTCCAACACGAGTGGTAAAGGATGGTCCGAGACGCTGTATGCAGTGTTTTGCCAGAATGGAGTTTTTCAGAGGCCAGCTGGGTGCCCCCTGTAAGTTGGGGGTGTAGTTGAAAGACGGGAGGCTGGCCAGCCGGAGCATGGAAACCTGTTTAGCCTCCCATGGCCATTTCTCTCCCATATTTGTGCCCCCGCAGACATAACAGTTTGTCAGATTTAAGGTGGCTCCTATGGCTTCAGCGAACTGTATGAAAAGGTTGCGAGTGGTGGCAGAGGGCACAAAGTCTTGTTGGTCTAGTTTCATATGTTCATAAAAGTCAGGAAACACAATGCTGTGTTGTTCAGGGATCCGGTGTCTCTCAACGAGTTTGATGTGTAAGACAGTACCAGGGTCTGTGCCCTTACCGTATATCTGTAGGCCCACAAGATAGCAAGCTTTCCGGAGGCTATCATCGAGGTTCCATTTAAACGGCTGTAGAATAGTGAAGTTAAGTGGGTTACAGTTCTGGAGGCCACAGTCAGAGGTAGTCACCACTTTGGATAATATGGCTCGGGTGGTGGGTAGTCGGGTCATACCCCAAGTAGCCCAGGATACACATTTCCAGTAGTTACAGTAGTAGTGTTCGGAAGACCCTTCACAGTGGGACGGCATCTGTCCTGCCAGGTACATGTATTTATCGTTGTGCATATATTCCTTCCTCCATGCTAGGGCACCACAATGTCCAAGGAAGGTGGGGTTCTGGTCCATGGCATGGCAAGCATCAAAGAGGACTGAGGCCGGGACATGGGGATTAGTGACCAGGGTTTGTTGAATCAGGGGGCCCTGATCCCAGACTGACCTGACCTCTATCCAAGTATCCCTATTAGTTGCTTTGGGGTCGAAACAGATCTGTGAATCTCCATTATTACATATAGAATATTCAACCTTGTTATATATACATACAGGGGTCACTAGTTGACCCTTACACTCATAATTAGTTTGAAATCTAATAACATTTTCCGTTTTGCCCCCATTGTCCACTAGTGCCACACTAGGGGCACACCCGGGCGTGGGAGGGGTAGGGGACATGGACAATGTTGGCAAGACGTAAATCACAAGCAGTAAATATACAACAGAGTTCATGTTAAATATCTTGTCAGATCTCCTGATCAGACGTGCGTGATTACTCTTCCAGAGTGTGGGGCAGCCGCGTGATTTTCAGTTGAAGGTCAGTAGGCCCTTTTTCACAAATATACTCAGCAGCGGGCTTCACACGGCTGTAGTGAATCCAAGACTCGTGGCGGGACAATTTGACAGCTGTGGGGGAAGCAAGTAAGACAGTGAAAGGCCCTGTCCAAAGGGGTTTCAGCGGTTCTTTCTTCCATACTTTCAGCCACACTTGATCCCCAGGTTTGTAGAGGTGGACAGGGGTTGTAATTGGCAGCGGGGCTCTAGAAATGACCCAGTTCTGTAATTTCATAATGGTCTTTCCTAGCTGCTTTATCTCTGCGTCTGTGATAGCGTTCCCTATCTGTTCAAGAGACTCAGGGTCTGGGCTGACTATCGGCGGGGGTCGGCCATACATGAGCTCAAATGGGGACAACTGATTGCGTTTACCTGGGGTACAGCAGATGCGAAATAGAACAGAAGGGATCAGTTTGGGCCATGGCAGGCGGCTTTCTTCTGCCGCTTTGCCGAGGAGGGTTTTAATAGTTCTATTGATGCGTTCAACTTGGCCAGAGCTCTGGGGGTGATAGGCCGCATGTAATTTCCAGGTGATTTGCAGAGCCCGAGAGACAGCTTGTGTGACTTGTGATATGTAGGCGGGGCCATTATCGCTGCCAATCACTAGGGGCAGGCCATAGCGAGGGATGATGTCATGGAGTAAAACCTTTACTATTTCCCTACTTTTCTCTGTGCGCACTGGGTAGGCCTCTGGCCACCCAGTGTGGGAATCAATGAAAACCAGGAGGTAACGGAACCCATGGGAGGGGGGCAAGTGGGTAAAATCAGTAGAGAGGACTTGCATGGGGTGTGAACCGATAGGCTGGTGACCAGGAACGGGGGGTCTGACAGAAGAGGGGTTGTGTCGGAGGCAAATGACACAGCGGAGCAGAACATGGGAGATGAGTTGAGAGAGATTCGGGATATAGAAATTCTGTCGGAGAAGAGTGCGGAGGGCTGGGTTACCGGCATGAGAAAAATCGTGTGCACGGTGGACAACAGTGAGGGCCAGGAGTTGAGGGACGTACAGGAGGGGGGTGGATGTGTGGGAGGAGGGTATAGTAATCCATCCGGATGGGAGGGTGCAATGGCCAGGTTGCTGCGTGGCCTACTTGCGCTCGGGGTCAGTGTACTGGGGGGAAAGGGAATGAAGGAAAGGTTGAGGGGAGGAAAGGGATAATAGAAGAGGGGGTGTGGGCGGACCTTGGAGGGCCGCCTGGCCAGCCGAGCGGTCAGCCAAGGCATTACCGCGGCTGATGAAATCACGGAGGCGACGGTGGGCCCAGCAGTGCATGATAGAAACTTTGGAGGGCAGCAGGATAGCATCCAAAAGGTCCAGGATGAGTTGGTGGTGTTGGATAGGGGATCCAGAGGAGGTGAGGAAGGAGCGCTGGCGCCAGAGGGCAGCGTGGGCGTGAACAGCTAGAAAGGCAATTTAGATAGGAAAAAAAACAAAAATGCAAAAAGGGAGAGAAAAATCTCCAAAAATGGCCAATGGTATAGTTGGTTTCCCCGGGGTACCCCACAAACCAAACAGATAGACAACACAAAGATTACAGGGCATAAACAAACATAGAAAACAGAAAAGGCATGGAACTTTTCTTCCAGCTGGCAAGGATTCAGAGCTGAACTTAGATCTGCAGAGAAATGCACAGTTATACAAAAACAAACGTCCATCATAGCACGAATCATAATTGTGTGCACACAGTGGCAAAGTAAAGTGCGATATAACACATGGCATAATAATCACATAATCATAAAAGGCACCTAAATGGTTACTGGAACGTCCGAAAGAGAAAACGTAAGAAAGTTATCACTCTGGCTTGGTGCCCTGCCAATTACATTCATAAGGCAGACAGGGACGCAACTGCTAGGGTGTGCTTCAATCTTGAAAAATAAGCAAAACTTACTAGGTATAGTAAGATACAGTGTACAATGTTAAATATAGAGGTATTCTGAAGTATGGCAATGTCAATTCAAAGGGGAAAAAAAAGAAACATGTTAAATGTTAAGTGCAAGGTCATTTCAAGGTTACTGAAAGCAGAACATTGTCCTCCTTCTCTGGGTAGAAAAAGGCTCATTGTAACAGGTCCAGAACAACTCTGTATGTATGACTGCGAAGACAAAGAAGAGACATTTTAACGTGACACCACCCCTGAAGTCACTTAGCCATGTTCCCTGCAGGCAGACGTGGAACCCTTGTCTGCCACCTGGGTCCCGCTACACTCTGAGGAGTGGGCACTGCTGCAGACTAGATGTAGCTACTTTAGTCTGCACTGTCCTTACATAATAACTACCCCCTTCCTCTGGAGTTTGAGCTACCAAGTTTATTTGAAAGGTATTTCTGTTTCCAATTGTATTTAGAATCTGATTGATAATAACACTTTATACAAACATGCATGGGAAGAAAGAATTCATAAAGAACACCAGGATAAAGACACAATACGGGAAAGCAAGGGAGACTGTTAGCACAAAAGAAGTAATCTCAATCCATCCGTTATCAATAAAACTCATTCATAAAGGAAAAAAAAAAGTTGACCACATTACACCGCTATTGATTAAGTCCCATTGGCTACCTATTAGCCACCGAATTACTTTTAAGATATTATTCTTGGTTTTTAAAGTTCTAACTTTCAATGAGCCTCAATTCATGTCTAGAATGATCATTCCTTATTATGCCCCTCGTTCTCTACGATCATCATCACAAGATTTATTAACTGTCCCTTCCTTAAAAATTGTGGGTACAAGAAGAAATTACATGTTTTCTGTTACAGCGCCACAAACGTGGAATGCACTGCTACTGTACATCAGAAAAGAAAAAGATCTTATCTCTTTTATAAAACTCTTAAAAACTTTGTTATTTAACTTTGTACTTGTGTCTTAAAATTGTTTGTCCTCTAAAATGTTTTTTTTTTTTTTTTTAATTGTTTAGCGCTTAGAATGTTTGTATAGGCGATTCATCAAATAATAATAAAACTTGAAACTTGAACTTGAATTATCAAGCCCATGTTTAGCAAATATTTCAATTTTCAGAAAAATATGGATACTTAACCTCTATCATTGTTAGTCTTGTACTTTAAATCCCCCAACACTGGGATACAAAGGCAGGGATGTGCCCAACACAAACCCCACATGTCTGACAAACGGTTGCTTTTTTTTTTTTCTTTTTTTTATTACCAGCAGACACACTTTGACAACTGCGAGAACACATAAACTATCTGGCTCAACTTTCTTTAAATTACTCACTGTCTGTAACAAATCCACTGCACGCAACATATATCTAAAATCACAGTCCTTATTCTCGTTCATCAGTGCGAACTCACATTCTTAATTCTGTCTTGATCCACATGCATTTTACCCTGTTAAGCAACTTACACTATCCTGTCTGCAACTTTCAGCAAAACAATCATGCTGGCTTGCTTTACCAACTTTTCCCAGGTTTCCAACCTAAATGCTATTTCCATCTCCCCGGGTAATTTCTCAACATCACCAATTTCTCGTTCTCTGTGTCTTGTCAGGTGTCCCCAGAGCTTTTGTTTTATTAATTTGACAAGTATGACAAAAAGTTGATTAAATTCCAAATACTAAGCCTTTGACAACAATAAAAATAAGGATGAAGAAAACAATAAAAAATCTTAGGGTCGCCATAATCGCCAGAAAAGGCAGTTGTAAAATATTTAAGCATGATCTGAAGGGGGTCGGTGGTGCTCTGACCCATATTATACAATCTATATATGCACCCAACAAAAGTTCCAATTTCCAGAAACCAGAATCCTATATACCTCTCTGTGCTTCACAACGGATTAAGAAGTTACTAGACAGAAGAGGTAGAGACAGGATAGAGAAGGAATCAACTTCTCACTTACCAAGACAGGTCCGGTACCGGCACAACAAAACCAGGAGCCAGAAATCTCCACCGATTTGTTCCTTCTCGAGGTGCAATCCGTTGTCTTCGACGAGAAACCGTTCCTGATCAACCATCAGGCTAATGCCGGCTATTACGGGTCTCGTAGGAGGCAAGGTTTGAAATCCTCCGAGGGAGACGATCGTGCCAAACAGGCTCAAGTCTGTAGATCAAGTCCCTGTTCGGGCGCCAAATGAAGGTACCTTTTAGGATAAGGCCCTCCGTTAGTAGTGCAGAGACTTGAGCCAGAGACTGAAGAGATGTAAAAAGGCTTTTATTAAGCAAGCATATATGCTGGACTTCTGGGCAGAACTGGCTGCATAAACAGAAGACCCCGAGAATTTCGGACACAATGGTTATATAGGGTCCTAACCAGTCCAAACCAGTCTAATCAGCTCTGACCAAAAGGTAAGAGCAGAGAGAAAAACAAAACCATAAATCCATCCTATAATCTATACAGCAGCATCCTGTTGCCTCCTGGCCGTGCCTGGCACTAAGACAGATACATAGAACAGGCCTGTATGTATACGTGATTTCTCAGAGCAATAAAATGGAGTCACAGGTTGTTATTTGTACTAATTATGACCCACTGATCTAAAATGGAGTTTCTTCATCTACACCGTGACCCAGCTATGTCAGCTAGCTAGGGATCCTTCAAATATTAGCGTGTGCTAAACACACGCTAAATGCTAATATGTACATGTTATCCTATAGATGTGTTAGCATGTTGATTTAGCACATGCTAAAACACGTGGAGGGACATAATCAAAAGAAACGTCTAAGTCCATTTTGGGCCTAAGTCGCTAGTCGCCCAAAGTCGGATAAGGTCATACACGTCCAGGGTGGGTTGGAATATATTTTTAATTTCTTAATTTGAGTGTACTTTTTGAATATAATTATTGGGGGGGGGGGGTGATATATGTATTTGTCATAGATTACAATTTTAATTGTATTTAAGTGCTTTTATAGTGTAATATGATTGTATTATATGTTGCACTTACTTATGGCTTCAAAATGAATAAAGATATTAAAAAAAAGGTCCATTTTCAAAAAATGCGTCCAGCATATTTTTTTTTCGTGAAAATCGTCCAACTGTACGTCCAGCCGTCTGATCGCCCAGACCGCTAAGTCATCCATCTTTATACCCCATTTTTGTCCCAAAATTTGTCCAAGTCACAAACGCCTAGAAAAAGACCTTTTGGGCATGGGAGGGGCCAGAAAAGTGATGGACTGGACACCCAAACATGACACCAGAGTAGTGGGGTATCTCTTCAAATCTTCATCAACATGAGCAGCTTCTCCGGCCTGCTGCTTGCACTGGCGTTCACTCTGATGTCACTTCCTGTCCCAGTGACATGGAAGTGATCGCAGCAGGAGCCAGGCCGGTGCATGCAATAGGCTAGAGTAGTTGCTTGCATTGGCGAAGATTTTAAAGATGTATAGGGGGTGGGGGTGGGGGCGGGAAAGGGAGGGCACAAACATGGTGTGTGTGTGTGTGTGGGGGGGGGGGGGTGGAGATGTGCCAGCAGGGATAGGTAAGAGGAAGTGTTTCAGTGCACTCTATTACATCCCCTTTCCATTGTCTATTCCCTGGAGGCATAACCAGAGGGGAAGGGGGGGGCTCATTCCTTTCCAGAATTGCAGCACCGGATCCCCAAACCCTGCCAGCAGAAGTCCTCTGTCTGAGCCCCCTACCATGTTGTTTGAGCAGTGTGGAAGTTGGTGGCCACCTTAAGAGTATCACATACTATCTCACCCAAGTTCTGCTCCTCTTCGTGCACAATGTTCTTTACCCCCTTAACTGTACTGTTCTCTCAGATTTCTCAAGCCCGAATGCATGACCTTACATTTCTTTAGCATTAAATCTTAGCTATCAAATTTCAGACCATTCTTTAAGCTTTGCTAGGTTCTTCCTCATGTTATCCACACTATCACAGAGGCAAATCTTGCCAGACAGCCCTTCAGCAATATCGCTTACAAAAGTATTAAATAAAACAGGACCAAGAATAAACCTTGAGGCACACCATTTCCTCAGAGTGATCTCCATTGTCTATTACTCTCTATCACCTTCTGCTCGATAGGTCTCAATAGGTAACCTAGTCTGTCACTTTGGGGCCCAACCTGAGGCACTCAAGTTTATTTGTTAGAAGCCTATGTGGAACAGTGTCGTCAGCTTTACTAAATCTAAATATACCACATCGAGAGCTAGATTCTGTAAAGGATGTCTAAAAATTAGGCATTTAGACATCCAGCAGCAGAATGCTGAGCGTGATTCTATAATGCATAGACGCACTATAGAGAATCATGCTCGGCAGTGCTGAGCGAATCTAAGTGCGTCTATATTGTTAGAAGTCTTTTGCAGAATTGCCTTTTAGGTGTTACGTAGACATCCAAATAACATCTATAATGTTACCATTATGATGTCATTAGAATGGTGATTTTATGCTTTTTATTTTTACATTAAAATTGTATGCAGTAAAAGGCTGGCGCCACTATTATTTTATTTATTTATTTATTATTTATATACCACTTATATCCTGTCTGGTATTTACATTTGGCTCCTTTATCATTTTTCTCTCCAGTTCCAGTTGCCCAGGATCACAAGGAGCAGTGGAGGATTTGAACCACCAACATCAGCCAAGCTTATATCCTCTTGATTTACAAGCAGTCATTTCTCTAGGATAAATATCAAACATGTGCCTTCAATACTTGTCCAATTCCTCTTTTGGCCTCTATATTCCTCAAATTAAATGAAAATAATAATAATAATAATTATATATATATATATATATATATATATTATATTAAGTCCTCTATTTTTTAGTAAGAGGACTGCTTGCAAAATCAGGTCTATTTTTCAGTGTGAGTTGTACGCTAGATAGGCTTCAGATAGGTGGACACGACTTAGGTGTCTCCTAGGCGTGCTGGAGGCGCCCACTTATAGGTGAACATGGCTTCTATTTTTTATCTTTATTAATGCATTACTCAAGGAAAGCACATGAAAAATATATATATTGCATACTAAACCTCTATTTTGGGGTATAGAGGACTCCTATTTGATAATGATAGAAAAAAATGTTTAATAATACATTACTCAAGCAAAGCACATAAAATATATATATATAGTGTATACTAAACATCATTTCCAAAAGGTTAAGAAAAGAAAAAGAGATACACCCCCAAAACCTACTATACCCTCCTGTGTACCACCCCAATAGCACTTATGGCTGCAGGTAGCACTTATATGGCAGTAGAGCAGGATTTGGGTGGGTTAGATAGATTGTGAGCCCACTGGGACAGATAGGGAAAATGCTTGAGTACCTGATTGTAAAACCGCTTAGATAACCTTGATAGACAGTATATAAACACTTAATAAACTTGAAACTCACACATTCTACCATAAATGTAGTAGTTAGAGTGGCGTATGGCCCTGGGTCCTCCTCTCTATGGTTCACTAGCCCACCCATCAGGCTACTTAAGACACCTGTGTGCAGCTCTACTAGGCTTCCCCATACCAGATGTTGCTGTTTAAGAGACAGATATGTACCATTTTGTTCTCATTTTTGAATGGTGCAAGGGGGTCAGTGAGCACTGGGGGAGTGTGGGGGTGTCTTACCTAGATGCAGTGGTCAACTGGTCAGTTTGGGCACTTTTGTTGTACTTAGACCTTTCTAAAACAGGTCTAGCTCCAAATGTATAAGTTTGTCCAGGATATCTTGCAAAATGTTTGATTATCGCTGCAAGACATCCATGTCTAACCCCAAAGCCTGCCCATAACATTCCTCCACCAGACCCATCTTATGCTCTGGATGCACAGAGGCTGGAATACCTTGCTAGACATACAGAAAGATGGCATAGATGGACAGATTAAATAGGCCATAAGGCCATTATTAGCCTTTATTTTTCTGTTTCTATGTTTCAAAGACAGATGGATATTTCAAAGCTTAATGGGAGGTCCAAACAAAACTGAAAGTGACAGTACACATCAGTACCTGTTCTGTGCCTGAATATGAGCCTCATAAAAATTTGAAGTGAAAGCAATTTTTGCAAAGCTTAAATTTAGGCACAGAGGCCCGGATTCTGTATAGGACCTCCCAATGCCCCCCCCCCCCGAAGATTGCTGGCAGGAGGGTACCCAACCCCTCCTGCTGGACCCCCCAACAGTCCCCCCTCCGAAGATCGCCAGCAGGAGGGTGCCCAACTCCTACTGGACCCCTCATTGGCTCCCCTAACATCGCCAGCAGGAGGGCACCCAACCCCTCCTGCCGCCCCCCCCAACAAAACCCCCCACCCCGGAACCCCTCCTTGGGCTGACCTCCAATTTGGCTGTACGGCAACTCACACTGTCCAGCCAGCAGGCCCGCCTCCATCCAAATGAGATGGGCCCGCCCCTCCACTGCCCAACCCACAGGATCCTAGGGCCTGATTGGTCCAGGCGCCTACAGCTGCCTACAATCGGGAGAATCAGGGCCAGAATCATAAGTGCCAATATGTGCTGATAGATTTGGTTTATGTTTGGACATGCTCACAAGATGCCATGCTTACCTTGAAATTTCAGTGCACATGTGTCCAGCAAACAACCCCCCCCCACACACACACACCTTTAGCTGAAAGTTTTTCACTTATAAAATTTGCATGCCATTAGCTTTCTGCATTACCACAGTATTACACTTATGGTAAAGCTAAGCACTCAGCCATCTGTAAGTGACTCTACTAGAAACCCTTCTGTACTGGACCCTTATTTTCTAAAACGTGATTGAACCGGGTCAAAGAATGCTTGGTAGAAAATTGATACAGCACAGAGGGGCTGTGCTCTCTATGCTGTCTTCAAAATGTTACTTTTCCCTGCCACATCACAATATAATATACTTAGCGCTGTTATATAGGTGAAAGGCGTTCAAAATCAAATGTTACTCATCTTCACCATAGTTTAATTTTGTTTATTTGGGATCTTTTCAATTATATTTAAATGTGAAGTGCTCAAATGAAAAAAATGGTAGCCCTGACATGTCCCAACCATGGCAGACTTGAGTTTTGATCAACAGATGTATTTTCATATTGTGCAGTTAAACCACTGAACATAATTGCTATTGCAATTGTTTTCCCAAATTGGTCATTACCAAAGTTAATGACCTGTTTATTAGAGCATCAACCACCCTTGACTTTGCCTCATGCTGTTAATTAACAAATCCCATCATTAACTGCTGGTAGCTATCAATTTCATGGATTACGCTGCTTGAGTAATTATAGTACAGATAAACTGGAAGCATCAAACTTTGCTTGGGTTATCGCACTTCAGACAGCAATGAGAAATACCTTCACTCTCAACTATTAGTCAGCTAAGAATAAATAATCTCATTCTTCTGGAAATGTGCCAGACTATTATTATAGGTAAACATCATTAAAAATGGTCGCCATAGCTTTGCTCATATATGGCGGAATTTTCGCTCCCTTACTTGACTTCTGTGGGACATTTACTGTGGGGGGTGGGTCTATTTGGTCTATGCTTTCCTTTCGGGGTACCTTTTTCTTTACTTATTGTTCTTTGAACCTTTCCTGTCCACTGTTGGAGTGGGAGTCTGGGCTTGTCACCGGGGGTGGGGGGAGGGGGGGAAGGGCTTGGGACGTTGTTGATTCTGTATTTTTGCATATTTCATTGTACATCATTGTTTTTCTTATTTTGTTCTTGAGAGCCTGATTATTGATTGCCTTTGTTTTCGCTTGTGATGTGTATTGCCTTGCTCTCTTGTGCATTTTCTTAATTAATAAAAATTTTAATTATAAAAAAAAAAAAAATGGTAAAAATAGGACATGCAGTTTTTGTTTAATTGTAAGAGGTTTCCAGGAGTTGTGCTTAGGATTCCAATGAGACTGGGAAGAAGAAAACATTTCTTTAAGACGGCCCCTTGTTTTAAATAAACGAAACTCTCTGAAAGCCAGGAGTACAGAGCTGCTGTAAGGAGTAAACAAATTTTCAACATGCAAAGTCTCTTGATAAGTTTTGGGATAGCCAAACACAATTTTTATCCCTAGCCCTAAGTTCCCTTAGTGCTGATACCATGTGGAGTGAAAGGTTGTTGAGCCATGGCCACAGTGGTCAACCTGCTTCAATGCCTATGTCTTGAAGATTCAGAGAGTGTACCAGCCTGTGGATGTGGCTGCCAGTGGCTCAGTGATTAAATCTTGTTTGAAAAGAAGTCTAATCTTGATCTGGATGTCCCTGATTGCTATCAACAAGTCTCTAACTTAACCATTCTTGTCAAAAATACTTGTGTGGTCTTAAAGCAAATACTGGATTTTATTTTTTTGAACAGAACTAATGTATGCCTATACATTTACATCAGCTCCTTTTCTAGGGTAATTTTAGAACATACACGTAGGGTTACCAGCCATCCGGATTTCCCCGGATATGCCCTCCTTTCCGAGGGGGTCCGGATGGCTTTTCAAAACCTGGCACTTTGTCCAGGTTTTGAAAAACTTCCTTGAAATCGCTTCAGGCAGGAGGACATCTGTCCATGCACGGATGCCCTCCTACCTGATGAAAGCAGGCATTGGGGGCGGGGCTAGGGCAGGATTGGGGGCGGGATTGGGGCATAACAGGGCAGAGATGGATGGAACTGGGTGGCCTGGGGTGGGTCTAGGGGTCCGGATTTTACTAAAGTAAAAACTGGTAACTCTACATGCACAGAAACTTATGAAACTTTTTTTCAAAAGAGAAAACCATCTCATAAGTGGCAGATAGATGGTTTTCTCCTAAAAACATCCAAGTTGTGATTTTTGAAGGTCAGAAAGAACATTTTACTCTGCAGTTTGTCTAAATCCTAAAGGTGTGTGTCAGAGGTGTGTTTTGTACAGGATTAGCAGGATTTCAGCAGGCTTAAAATCTGGATATTATCTAATATAATAAAATGGTAAGCCGCGCATGCGCACTTCCTAAGTGTGTGCCGGTTTTCCGTGAGCTGTAGCGACACATAGGAAGTGCGCATGCGCGGCTTACGATTCTTTGAAAGACGCGGCGGTGGCTACTCTCACGATCCCCGCCTGCGTCAGTCCAACGCAGGCGGGGATCATGAGAGGAGCCACCGCCGCATCTTTCAACTAAAAAAAAAACAAAACAAGGCGGATGTCGGCCCGATGGCTGGAGTTCACCGCTGAGTCTGGTGAGGAGTGCTTCCCTCAACAGGAACCGTCGGGTCTAATTCAAATACTCCCGGCAGGTCGGGAGGGGGCGGAGCAGGCTCGCACGCCTGGCGGGGACCGGACAGGAACTAGACTCCCTGTAGGAGCCAGCCTGATGGCTGGAGATCACCGGACTGGACAGGGGGAGCAGGTAAGGGGGTGCTGCAGTACAGGAGGAGCAGGGAAGAGGTGATTCTGGACAGGGGGGGAGGTAACAGGAAGGGAGGCCTACTGCTGGATAGGGGAAGCAGGGAAGAGAGCGTGCTGCTAGACGGGTTGGGGGGGGGGGAAGGTAAAAGGAAGGGCTCCTGCAAAGGAGAAGAGCTACTGCTGGATATGGGGAGCTGGAAATGGGGGTGATGCTGAACAGGGGGAGATAAAAGGAGAAGGGCTACTGCTATATAGGGGGAGCAGGGAATGGGTGGGGGTGCTGCTGGACAGGGAGGAGGTAAAAGTAAGGGAGAAGGGCTGCTAGCACCCGTTAATGTAACGGGCTAAACAACTAGTTCAGCAATAATGGAACAGAAAAAAAAAATCCAGGGCAAAAAAGTACATTTTTATCTAGACCTGTTTCAGTCACGATTCAGTCAGAAAAGAGTGCCCTAATTGACCAGTTAACCACTGAAGGGATTAAGACATGACCCTCTCTTAATTCCCCAGTAGTCACTGACCCTCCTCCCCCCAAAGATGTGACAGTAGACTAAGGGTATATGACAGCTCAAAATATTATGACCAATATTAGGAAAGCAACAAGTAAGCGGATGGAGTAGCCCAGTGGTCAGTGTAATGGCCAGTCAACAAGACCTGGCTTCAATTCCCACTTTAACGCTTTAATTTCAGTACAAATGTGTGAGCCCTCTTGGAGCATAGAAATACTTCCTGTACCTAAATATACGAGTATATTTATTTATTAGGATTTATTAACCACCTTTATGAAGAGATCCACCCAAGTTGATGTACAGCAGATACAGTATAACATAAAACTTGCAATTTTGTTAATAGCATAATAAAAGTAATATGAGGTAAAATTGAAATCAGAAAATTGAAACAATAATAGGACTTACCGTAAAATAGTATAAAAAATGTACACATTTAACACCATTGAAATTCAAATAACAGAGATAGTATAAACCTTTCCTTTTACAAAAACTGTGAAAGCAGTTTTTAGTGCTGGCTAGCGCACTGAATGCTCTGCGCTGTTCCCGACTCTCATAGAGTTCCTATTAGCGTTGGGAGCAACACACTTTGCTCAGTCACAGCTCTTCAAATTTGGAACTTATTACTGGCCCAGGTAAGGGAGGAAAAAACCCTTGACTAGTTTAAAGGGAAATTAAAAAGTTACCTATTTATGGACGCTTCTGCGGTTTTGTAAAAGGGGTGGGGGGAATGTCAACATGATACTAATGAAACACCTAATAAGCACACATTAAAACATTCAGATTACATAGATATGATGCTAAGGATGTTCTACAATATAGCTTGACAAGTCATTTACTGGTTTGTCTAATACAACTAACTTAAAGGATAAGCAAGTGTTGAATGCATCTACCCTTGTATGTATGGACCTTCAGGTAGCAATCGGGTATATAATCAGTTGCTTAATGCTTCGTCGGTCCAACCTTTATTAATTCAATGAATCACTCTCCTATTTATAAAAAGTGCCATTTTTTTTAGTGATGTATTTTTTTATACATATAAAACCTATCATTTTTTTCAATAACAGACCATCACTTAGCTTATTGTGAGCCTGTGCTGTCTTCACAGGTGAAGACAGCACAGGCTCACTATAAGCTAAGATAGATAAATAGGAGAGTGATTCATTGAATTAATAAAGGTTGGACCGACGAAGCATTAAGCAACTGGTTATATACCCGATTGCTGCCTGAAGGTCCATACATATGATAGATGCACCCCCAAGGGTAGATGCATTCAATACTTGCTTGTCTTTTAAGTTAGTTGTATTAGACAAACCAGTATATGACTTGTCAGACTAAACAACAGTGGCTTGTTGATTACTCTACAATATAGCTTAACATGTAGCCAAGGGGTCAAGTGCAGATATAAACAGTAGATGGGGACAAGATGGGTGGTACAGAGTCCATTGGGATAAATATTTGTACAGTCAAAATTATTTTTGTTTTTTAATCTTTATTAATTTTCAAAACTTCAATAGTGCAATATAACACATATAACATATAATTATACAATAAAAGCACATTCAGTTTACACATGCTCATAATCAACCATTTTTCCCACCCACATAATGATTATTCAATAAAACACAAACATATATTACCGCAAAAACCTTACCCTATTCTAAATACTGATATCTTCCCACTCACCTCAAGTGTAAATATTTTAAAACCAATTTATGTCAGAAATAACCCCCCCCCCTTCCCTGGATAAGTATCAAAATAACAAAAACTGACTCACAGTCAACAATCAATTATAATGAAGTAACATATGATGTCAATGGGCCCCCATATCAATTTAAATATATTACCAAGCCCCAAATTCT
Source organism: Geotrypetes seraphini (assembly GCF_902459505.1). Lineage (NCBI taxonomy): Eukaryota > Metazoa > Chordata > Amphibia > Gymnophiona > Dermophiidae > Geotrypetes > Geotrypetes seraphini. The sequence goes on from NC_047084.1 coordinate 361,194,760, forward strand.
CAGTGTTCATCCTTTCAAATCTATAACTAGAGCAAAGACTTTCCCACCAGAACGAAAAATTTAAACGATCATAATTCTTCCAGTTTCGGGTGATCATCTGAATGGCTATCCCATTCATTATAAGAAAAAGACAGCCTCTATACTGATCTATAGGGGGTTTAACATGTAATATTGTACCACAAATGACTGCCTCATACGTTAGAGGAATTGATGATTCCAAAATGTCATTAATTCTACCCCATATTGACCTCCAAAAGCTAAGTATCAAAGGACAATAGAACAACAGATGATCCAGTGTCCCAATGTCTAAATGACAGTGTCAGCATCTATTAGATTTAGAATTATCTAACTTGTGCAGCCTAACAGGGGTTCAAAAAGATCGATGTAACAGAAAAAACCATGTTTGTCTCATAGATGCTGACGCTGTACATTTCATCCTCCAAGTCCAAATTCATGGCCATTGAGACGCAGAAATATACTGCTTTATCTCAATGCTCCAAATGTCACGAAGACCATTTTTTGTTTTTTTTATTCAAGAACTCAGATATTAATTTATACCGCCTGGCAGCCTGTTGTCCTAACGTATCTGTCTGGAAGGAAAGGATCTGCAGACTATAAAAAATTTTATTTTTTATTTTTTAATATCTTTATTCATTTTAAGCCAAAAAACAAGTGCAACATACTATACAATCATATTACACTATAATAGCATTTGAATTCAATCAAAATTGTAATCTTCGACAAATATATATATATCACCCCCCATCTTCATATTCAAAAACTGCACTCAAATTAAAAATTAAAAACATTTTACATCCCCCCTCCCACCCACCCTGGAAATGCATGATCATGGGGCAAAACCAATAATCACTCTTTGCAATATTTTATCAATGGCTCCCAAATATCCAGAAACTTCTTATAATGTCCCTGTTGTATAGCAATTATACGTTCCATTTTAAAGATGTGACACAGAGACTCCCACCAAAAGGTATAATTTAATCAGTGTCTCACTTCCATTTCACCATACAATTGTTTCCCACGTACTCACCTTTATAGGACCCCCAGGGACCCCTGAAAAAGACTTTTTGTCGAAACGCGGACCGTGTTGGGTCCTGTATCCCTAGCGGATTAGGTCCTTTAAGGCTCTTATGTGGATGATTTACTGTTATGTGGATGGAATTATTTTATGTGGATGATTTTAGTGTACCTTTGGAACTTTGATACTTTCAAATAAAGTCCATTTGGGAACATCGTCACTCCACAGAGTTTTTTTTGGTTTTCTCTAAAAGCTTATTATAGCATGTGACATTCTAAAGGTTATAATGCATGCTCCTTAAGCACCTCGTGATCATCCTTAAACTCAGCGCATGACAGAGGCCTGCTTTTGCACGTAGGCAAAGTCTGTCTGCTGTCCATATAAGGAATACTTAAACGAGATAAGGAATAAGATAAGGGTTAATTTGTGACAGGAAAAAGGGGGAGAGAGGGCTGAAGGTCAATGTGCTGAGCTTGCTTTGTATCAGAACTGCATCCCTTCACCTCTCAAGCTTTTTATTAATCTTGAGTATTTCCTCTTTATTTTCCGGATTTAGAGGGTGTGAAAGTTGAATATCTTCGGCGTATGTAAAGGTGGTGAAGCCTATAGACTGACATAAACTTAGTAGAGGTGACAGAAAAATGTTGAACAATAATGGAGATAGAATGAATCCTTGAGGAATACCATAGTTAAGAGTATAAGGTTTGGAGACAGTGTCATTAAAGATAACTTTAGATTATCGATTGGAAAGAAAAGAGCTGAAACATTCTAGTATTTGGTCACAGACGCCTATGGACGTCAGTCTATCAAGAAGTAAAACATGATCAATAGTTTCAAATGCTGCTGACAAATCTAAGGAAAAGACTATGACAGTTATGATGATCTAGGTCAGTGGTTCCCAACCCTGTCCTAGAGGACCACCAGGCCAATCGGATTTTCAGGCTAGCCCTAATGAATATGCATGAAGCAGATTTGCATGCCTGTCACTTCTATTATATGCAAATCTCTCTCATGCATATTCATTAGGGCTAGCCTGATGATTGGCCTGGTTGTCCTCCTGGACAGGGTTGTGAACCACTGATCTAGGTGATAAAGTATATTTGTGGTCAGACCGATCAGTGAGTACACTGTAGAGTGATTTTTCCTGAACCCTGTCTGATTTGGATGTAAAGCATTAGTTGATTCGACAAAATCTGATAGTTGATCAAATACTATTCTTTCTGTTAGTTTAGCTAAAAGTGGAATATTAGCAATGGGGCGATAATTTGAGGCATCCTCAAGGCTAGATTTATAATCCTTTACTATTGGGAAGATTGTGGCAGTTTTCCATGACAGCGGTAATGAACCAGATTTAAGACTATTTAGGATAAGAGTATGTATAAAGGGACCGAAGCATGTAAAAAAAAAATAATTAAGATGGACGGAGGAATGATCTCTGATCGAGAGCCAATTGACTCTGAAAAAGGCGCTCAATGTCAGATAACGAAGGAAGATTAAAAGTGGAACATTTAGCGAGAGGTAAGTGGTAGTCATTTGGAATACTATGGAGATCTGTAGATGAAATATGGTCAAATTTTTTTCCGTATGTCACAAATCTTTTTGCAAAAGTAGTCAGCAAGATCTTGGGCTGTTGGGCCGGTCGTAAGGCTAATACCTTGTTTCTGAGAGATAGGGGCAATAGATTTCAAAATAAAGTAAAGAATGGAAGGATTTTTTGCTTTTAAGATTTTAGTAGAATAGTAATTTATTTTAAGAACATAAGAACATAAGCAGTGCCTCCGCCGGGTCAGACCATAGGTCCATCCTGCCCAGCAGTCCGCTCCCGCGGCGGCCCAAACAGGTCACGACCTGTCTGAATCACCAGAAGGGGCCCCCTTGCCACCTTGGTTTCCCATTGAGTCCTATCTTCCCATCGAAGTCCTAACCCTCCGGTCTTGCACATGCACTACCTGGTTGGGTTTCTATACTTATTACCTGGTTAGCTTTCTATACCTGTGTTACATCCCAGCACCTCTCTCAGTATCCCACGATCCCTTTATCCCTCAGGAATCCGTCCAATCCCTGTTTGAATCCCTGTACCGTACTCTGCCTGATCACTTCCTCCGGTAGCGCATTCCAGGTGTCCACGACCCTTTGGGTGAAAAAAAACTTCCTTGCATTTGTTTTGAACCTATCTCCCTTCAGTTTCTCCGAATGCCCCTTCGTACTTGTTGTCCCCTTCAGTCTGAAGAATCTGTCCCTATCCACCCTCTCTATGCCCCTCATGATCTTGAAGGTCTCTATCATATTCCCCTGAGCCTCCTTTTTTCCAGAGAGAAGAGCCCCAGCCTATCCAGCCTCTTGGCGTATGGGCAGTGTTCCAGCCCTCTTACCAGTTTCGTTGCTCTCCTTTGGACTCTCTCAAGTACTGCCATGTCCTTCTTGAGGTACGGCGACCAATATTGAACGCAGTATTCCAGATGTGGATGCACCATCGCTCGATACAATGGCATGATGACTTCCCGCGTCCTGGTTGTTATGCCCCTCTTTATGATGCCCAGCATCCTGTTGGCTTTTTTCGAGGCTGCTGCGCACTGCGCAGATGGCTTCAGTGATGCATCCACCAGCACACCCAAGTCTCTCTCTAGACTGCTGTCTCCCAGCAATGCCCCCCCCAATTTGTAGTTGAACAACGGGTTCTTTTTCCCTATATGCATAACCTTGCATTTTTCCACGTTAAAGTGCATTTGCCATTTGTTTGCCCAGTCTTCCAGCTTGTCCAGGTCCCTTTGAAGGTCCTCACACTCCTCCCTGGATCTAACTCTGCCGCACAGTTTGGTATCGTCTGCAAATTTTATAACCTCGCACTTTGCCTCCTTTTTCAGGTCATTGATAAATATGTTGAAGAGTAATGGCCCCAGCACCGATCCCTGTGGCACACCGCTCGTGACTCCCCGCCAATCAGAATATTGTCCCTTTACTCCGACCCTCTGCAGTCTACCCGACAACCAGTGCTTGATCCATCTGTGCACATCCCCTCCCACCCCGTGGTTCCACAGCTTCCTAAGCAGCCTTTCATGTGGCACCTTGTCGAAAGCCTTTTGAAAATCGAGGTAAATGATGTCTATGGGTTCCCCATTGTCCACCCGACTGCTTATTCCCTCAAAGAAGTACAAAAGGTTCGTTAAGCATGACCTTCCCTTACAGAATCCGTGCTGGCTTGTTCTCAGTAGGCCATTTCTCTCGATGTGCTCACAAATACCATCCTTGATCATAGCTTCCACCATCTTCCCTATAATTGAAGTCAGTCTCACTGGCCTGTAGTTCCCGGGGTCACCCCTCGATCCCTTCTTGAAGATAGGAGTGACATTCGCCAGTTTCCAGTCCTCTGATACCTCTCCAGTTTTCAAGGATAGGTTGCAAACATGCTGGATTGTGCCCGCTATTTCTTGTCTTAGTTCATTCAGAACCCTTGGGTGGATCCCTTCTGGGCCCGGCGATTTGCCGCATTTTAACCTGTGTTTCTGTTTGAGGACATCCTCCTTACTTACCTCTATGTGTTCCAATTTTTCAGCCTGTTCCCCACTTATGAGCTCCTCTGAATCCGGTATGTTAGATGTGTCTTCTCTCGTGAAAACCGACGAGAAGAACGTGTTCAACCTCTCAGCTACCTCTTTATCCTCCTTAATCACTCCCTTCTTATCCCCATCGTCCAACGGCCCCACCTCCTCTCTCGCTGGTCGCTTCCCCTTTACGTAACTGAAGAATGCCTTTTAGCACAATTAATTTTCATCTTAACATAGTAACATAGTAGATGACAGCAGATAAAGACCCGAATGGTCCATCCAGTCTGCCCAACCTGATTCAATTTAAATTTTTTAATTTTTTTCATAGCTATTTCTGGGCAAGAATCCAAAGCTCTACCCGGTACTGTGCTTGGGTTCCAACTGCTGAAATCTCCGTTAAAACCTACTCCAGCCCATCTTCACCCTCCCAGCCACTGAAGCCCTCCCCAGTCCATCCTCCACCAAACTGCCATACACAGACACAGACCGTGCAAATCTGCCCAGTACTGACCTTAGTTCAATATTTAATATTATTTTCTTATTCTAGATCCTCTGTGTTCATCCCACGCTTCTTTGAACTCAGTCACAGTTTTACTCTCCACCACCTCTCTCGGGAGCGGATTCCAGGCATCCACCACCGTCTCCGTAAAGTAGAATTTCCTAACATTGCCTTTGAATCTACCACCCCTCCTCTGGTTTTACCATTTTCCTTTCTCTGGAAAAGATTTTGTTCTACGTTAATACCCTTCAAGTATTTGAACGTCTGAATCATATCTCCCCTGTCCCTCCTTTCCTCTAGGGTATACATATTCAGGGCTTCCAATCTCTCCTCATACGTCTTCTGGCACAAGCCTCCTATCATTTTCGTCATCCTCCTCTGGACCGCCTCAAGTCTTCTTATGTCCTTCACCAGATACGGTCTCCAAAACTGAACACAGTACTCCAAGTGGGGCCTCACCAATGACCTGTACAGGGGCATCACCTTCTTCCTTCTACTGTCTATGCCTCTCTTTATACAGCCCAGAATCCTTCTGGCAGCAGACACTGCCTTGTCACACTTGTAGTAGGAAGTGTGTTTTTTTTATAAAATTTCAAGTTTGTAAGTGATTTATTTTGACGCCATTTCTCTCAAGAGATCTTAGTTGTCTTTTGAGCAGGAAAAGCTTATCTGAAAACTAAGGATTTTGTATTTTACGTGAAGAGATAGTTTTAGTAATTAGAGGTAATTCTTTACCTAATAGGGATTGGATTGCTGAATTCCGGATGATGAGCTGTTCTTCTAATGTGTCAACATTTAAGTTTAGTGTTTTTGCATTAAATGAAGAGGAGATATTTGATAATTCTGTTTGTATAGTCATGCTATGAGATATTTTTGGGCTGTGGATGTTTTATTTTTTGCTTAGAGTGGATCTGACCAAGGAACTGGTGTAACATGTAGATCAGGGTAAATATAGGCATGTGATTTTGGAATTAAAATCAAGTTCAGAGTATGTCCTGCAGAGTGTGTTGGGCCTTGAACTAATGATTGAAGATTGGGAATATTGGTATGTGTTAATATTACACTGGTGAAAGGGTTAGTTAGATCATCAAAGTGGACGTTAAAGTCACCAAGGATCCAAGGATGATTTGAGGAAGAACAGAAATCAAAAATTAAGTTTTGAAGGAGAGTTATGTTATCTTGGCCAATAGGTGGTGGAATGTACAGTAATAAGATGTCAATTTTTGGTTTAATATTGAGCCTAACTTGGAGGAATTTGATGCATGCAAACTTGGTAGCGCATTGATTGCTTACCCAAAATCGGCCAGAGAATTGGCCAATGGCAATCCAGTCAGTATTACTGATTATCTTTAGTGCATCCAGGCCATTGTTACTTAACTGGCCGAGTGCTGATTCTGGCCCTGAAACACCCACAAACTAGTTGGCTTTGAGTCTAGCATTAAGATATCCCTAAAGGGTGCTAAAATTTAGCCACCAAAATTTTGGATGCTAAGCTCATATTTTATAATGGAACATTTGCACTCCAAATTTGTTTTAGAATGTTAGCATGCCTGATTGCATGCAAAACTTTAAGCATGACCAGTTATGCTATGTCTATGGCTGGTATAAGGGGTGATGTCTAAATGCATGATTTCTTTAAAGTGCACATAAGGATAATGGGAATGCCTGGCCCTTCCCAGGTGAATGCCCTTTGCAGTCACATGAGAACACCAGTTATAGAACAGTCCCTTTGTGCATTTTCACACCTACCTGCCATATTGGCAAATTGTGACTATTGGGCCAGACATTTAGCACTACTTAGCTAGCCAGGAATGACTCCTGGATAGCTAAATAGCACATAGCCGGCCATCTGCTGATATTCAGTGGGAGATTGCCAGCTATCTCCTGCTGAATATCCCATTCAGTGGATAGCTCAGTGACTGGCTATGTCACATAATATAGCTAGTCAGAACCAATATTCACCAATTCACAGGCTAAATTCAGCAGCCAGAGAGACCTGCTTAAAAAGGCAGGTTTATCTTTGAACACTAGGACTTAGCCATCCAATCAATGACTATCAGCTATGTCTTGACCTGCAAAAAAAAAAAAAAAGGCAAACCCTAGAAATTAAATGCCGGTGACTGGCAATGAATTTCTGGTTTCACTACATACAACATATCTCCTCATGTCTGAATATCGAGCAGACTGTACCTAAAGTTAGTCACTTAATTTATGGTACACTATATAGAATTACCCCATAAGCATCACTCTTAAGCAAGTGGCTGTGAATCCTACTTCTACAGTATTCCTATCCTTATTTAACCTAGGGTGGGAAAATCCCAATGGGGGTTCAAACCAGGGACTTTCTGCATGGGAGCATAAAGGACATACAACCTGAGCCACCAGTCTGGTGCATGTCAACTTTATTTGAAAGCTAATCAATATTTAATCTAACCATGACAATCTATTTTGATTAGGTTGCTTAATTGAAAACAGTAATGCAATGTTACTCTTCCATATTTATTTGTGGGCAAATCGCAGACATTGACTGTATGTTATAGAAATGGGGTAAACTTAAAAAAAAAAAAAATTAATGCAAATAGCCCGTTAAGTTAAAAACATTTTATTTTGTTCACTGCAATGTCTATAAAACACAACATGCACCTGGCCTTTCCAAGCAACACAGCGATTTTCCTTTGATTGATGGCAGACTTTAAAGAAGCCATTATTTTCTTGATAAATGAGACATTGTACTCATTGATCTATTATGGTATTGTGTCTCATAATTAATCACTGTCTGATCTCATTAATGCTCTTACATGTGTGTGAATATTCTATAAGTCAACAGAATATAAACAGTGGTTGGAAGGTTAATAGTACTTTAAAGATACTTTTAAGAACAGCTGTGTATTATACAGTATTATCCAAAGCACATTAAACAGTGCAAACAGTATGTATTGTTTTTCTCACAATCATTACTGACATTTCTTAGAGCAACAGGATTCTCTGATATTAGGAAAATATGTATCTATTCTTTTTTTCCAATAAATTCTAGACTTTCATTTTTTAGATTTAAGGCAGCTTCTTGACTCTTCTCCCTTCTTTTCTCGGACCTTTTTTTTTATCTCCATCTTAAACTTGCTAAACTTTTCTCTGTTTTGGGCATTTCTGTCACACACCCTTTTCCTGTTTGTTTGAGGGATAGGGGGAAGGGACCTGCTAGTCTATGGACTGTGACTTAAAAATAGCAAGGAAAATGAGGAGGAGAAGACACATTAAGGTTTGATAGTGAGTAAAATACAGTACAAGTCCAAAATCCAGACTTCTCGGGGATTGGGTCAGTCCGAATTTTTGGATTTTCTGGATTCTCAGGCAGTATTTTTAAAATTCACCCCATTTGTCTCTCATCTACTAATCCAGTCTTTCTCTCTCTCTCTGTTTTCTCTTTCCTCCAACCACCTCTCTGTGAATTTCTCTTCCCCATCCAGCATTTCTCTCTCTCTCCCTTTCCCTCTATCCAACTTCTATCTCACTATATCGCTCTTTCTCTGTGGCTTCCTTCCCCTGTCCAGTGTCTGTCTGTATATAGCTTCATTCTCTAGCATCTATCTCTGTCTCCCTTCCCACCATCCAGTGTCCCTCTTTGTTACCCTGCCTCCCTTTCTCCCAGAACTTCCCTGTCTCCCTGCCTCCTTTCCATTTACCCTCTTCCTGCAGCTGGCCTCAGCTTCCTAAGCACAGCTGTGAAGATGCTGGCATGGGACCATGTTCCTGCACACTGCATCCCTGCTAGGTTTGAGGGTCCCACCCCCTGTGACATTGACTTCCTGCATTACAGGGTACAGTAATTGAGAGGGAGGCAGATGCTGGATGGGGAAGGAGTCAGAGAGAGAGAGAGAGATGCACCTACATTTACAAAACATGATTTTGCGTATGCAAGTCTGGATTCTTGGGTGGTCCAGATATCTCAGTTTCAAGGGTCCAGATTCTTGGGTGGCTCATTTTTCCAGCATCCGAATTTATGAATGTCTACTGTATTGTTAGTTTGCCACATTGCTGGATTGTTGGTTTAATCAAATATTGACAATGACTATGTCTATGCTGCAACTAGAATTATAAAACCAATCTTCCATGATTGTGTTGCTGGTTGGTATTGTAGCAAATTGCTGACTGCCCTTTTTGTGATGCGGTATTTGATCATGATGGAGTATAACCTGCATGGAGCGGCAGGTGCGTCTCTAACTGCTTCAGCAGTGATTAGATGGCCACACCAGTAATTAAAAAGCAAAGCTAGTGCCGGGCAGAATTCTATGGATTGTGCCTTGATCGTGGCTGGAGAAATTTGGATGTGGGGCTTCGATGTGAGCTTCAGTAGTTGGAGAACAAGGCAACTGGGCAGATTTCTATGGTCTGAGCCCTATGGACAAATCAAGATCATTTATGCACATGTAGTATCACATCATACCTTATGCTAGGAGATTATCTTGCTGGGCAGACTGTGTGGACCATACAGGTCTCTTTACCTGCCGTCATCTATTATGTTACTACATCACTGCGCCTTGTTGGGCAAACTGAATGAACTGTACCTGCCATCATATACTATATTACTGTGTTACTATGTTATTCTTATGTCTTTAAATTTCCATGAACAAACTTTCCCAAAAAACCCAAGTACCAAAGGCTCCTTTTATTAAGCTGCAGTAGCCTCCATTGAACTGGCATTACTGTTTCCGCGTAATGCGGGGGTTAGTGCGTGCGAATCTGCAGCGCGCGCTAAAACCGCTACCACAGCTTAGTAAAAGGAGGCCCAAATCATAATCAGCATAGAAATGAGTATGAAGTTCACTTAAATAAAATAACTGGAACCTCAGTGACACCACATACCGCTCAAAACAATTTCATAGCAATTTCACAGCTTTATGTGTCTTTTCATCACTGGCCCATATTATATGTATTATTCATTCAATACTCTACTATTTCTACTTTCACATACATTGGGATTTCATTTTTAAATATTCAATAGAATGTTTTCACTGTGAAATTCATTACTTAACTTCAGATCTTAGCGATCCAGCACTCTGGGAAATTGATATCTGACATGTTTCGCACAAAGGCTTTTTCAAGGATATTCCCCTACAAATAAATTATAGAATATTACATTCCTTCTTCAGTTACTAATATCCCCAAAATCCCATGATCTTACCAGAGCCATCTTCGTGATCAGACTTACCCCCTCTTTTTCTACGGTGTGCTAACCGATTAGCACGTGCTAATCTAATTAGCGACCTTAGTAAAAGAGGGCCTAAGTTATTTAAAGCAGTCAAGATGGCGGCGGTATTTTATTTCTTTCATCTTTATACCTTATTTGAAAACAACTGTTTATTCATCTAACCAATCACAAACCTCCCCGCTAAATCAAAGACACCCATTCCAGGTCAGCATTAAGCCCAAGAGGTACAACTGTATTTAATTTATAGATCCAGCATTGCTCCTTAAAATTCAGTATTTTTTCTACATTGCCACCCCCTTCCTTCAACAACTTGATCAATAATTCGACAGCGTAATTCCCTACACTACACACTTGGATAAAGGTGAGCTAGTTGATGTGGTATATCTGGATCAGTGGTTCCCAACCCTGTCCTAGAAGTCCACCAGCCAGTTGGATTTTTGGAATAGCACTAATGAATATGCATGAGAGATTTGCATAATGGAGGTGACAGGCATACAAGTCTGTCTTATGTATGTGGATACTATGGGATTAGGATGGGGTGTGGAAGTCTTACATATTTCACTACAAATGTTGTGGTCAGAGTGGATTATGGGTCTGAATCCCCATCTCTATGGTTGACTACACCAACCAAATATAATAAACCCAAGTGGTCAAAACATCATATACTCATATAGAAACCATATACCACTTAGTATGGGAAATACACTACCTAAGCAGCATAATCCTATTCAGGCCTCAGATTCGGAGCATATGCGTAGTCCTATCATGGACTGAACGGTCAGCGTAATATTATAGCTCCATACTCCAGTCATAGGCCAAACAACTTGGACTTAATTTTTTGAAACTTTTTCTTAAGTGAAGCTTAAATAATGTGATTTAAAATATCCAATCCTATAAAATTTAAACTTTTGAACTTTAAACTTTAAACATATTCATAGTGCATTTCTCCCTTAATAGGAACCTGCTTGCTGCTTTAATAGGACTGGCCATCGCATCCGAAGTTGTCATACAGGTAGGTATGTTCTGGTTCATTTACATCTTTGGGGGTTTGAAGAGGGTCAGTAACTATTGGGTGAATGTGGGGTACGGACCATACTCACATCCCTTCAGGGATCATCTGGTCAGTCTGGGCACCTTTTTTTTTTGCACTTATTCATTGTTAAAACAGGTCTAGCCCCAGACGTTTAAATTGTGCCCTGGATATATTCTACAATCATACAATATATAATAACAATTATTTTACCACTGCTCATCTTTCACACTCCACCCTAGACTTCAAAATAATACACATAAAATGATATATTCTACATTAAAAAGATTTAGAGGGGTAGTTATCAAGTTGTGATAAGACATAAAATCATGTTATATTATCCTGTATGTGAATTAATGAAGCTTGACCAAATTTATTATGGTGATTTTGAAAGTTCCCAAAGAACATAAGCAGTGCCTCTGCTGGGTCAGACCAGAGGTCCATCATGCCCAGCAGTTCGCTCATGCGGCGGCCCATCAGGTCCAGGACCTGTATAGTAATCCTCTATCTATACCCTTTTATCCCCTTTTCCTTCATAAAACCATCTCATCCCCTCTTGAACCCCAATACCTCACTCTATCATATCACACCCTCTGGAAGGGCATTCCAGGTGTCCACCACCTTTTGGGTGAAGAAGAACTTCCTAGCATTGGTTCTGAATCTGTCCCCTCTCAATTTTTCCGAATGCCCTCTTGTTCTTGTAGTTTTCGAAAGTTTGAAGAATCTGTCCCTCTCTACTTTCTCTATGCCCTTCATGATCTTGTAAGTCTCTATCATGTCCCCTCTAAGCCTCCGCTTTTCCAGGGAAAAGAGCCCCAGTTTCTCTAATCCTTCAGCATATGAAAGGTTTTCCATAACTTTTATCAATTTCGTCGCTCTTTTCTTTACCCTCTCGAGTATCGCCATATCCTTTTTAAGGTACGGTGACCAATATTGGATGCAGTACTCCAGATGCGGGCGCACCATCGCCCGATACAACGGCAGGATAACTTCTTTCGTTCTGGTTGTAATACCTTTCTTGATAATACCTAGCATTCTATTCGCCTTCTTAGAGGCCACTGTGCACTGTGCCGACAGCTTCATTGTCTTGTCCACTATTACCCCAAGTCCTTTTCTAGGGGACTTTCACCCATTATCAGCCCTCCCATTGTATAGCTGTTCTTTGAGTTTCTGTTTCCTACATGCAAGACTTTACATTTCTCTACATTAAACTTCATCTGCCAACTCTTCGCCCACTCTTCTAGCTTGTTCAGGTCCCTTTTATAAATCCGTACAGTCCTCTTTAGTCCCAACTCCACTAAATAGTTGGTGTCGTCTGCGAATTTTATTACTTTGCACATCGTCCCTATTTCTAGATCATTTATAAATACATTGAACAGCAGCAGTCCAAGTACAGACCCCTGTGGAACACCACTCGTGACCCTCCTCCAGTCAGAGTAGTGGCCCTTCACTCCTACCTTTTGCTTCCTACCCGCCAACCAATTTTTGATCCATCTATGTACGTGTCCTTCCATCCCATGGTTCTTCAGTTTCTGTAGTAGGCATTCATGGGGTACCTTGTCAAAGGCTTTTTGGAAATCTAGGTATACAATGTCTATGGGGTCCCCTTTGTCCATTTGTTTGTTAATTCCTTCGAAGAAGTGCAATAAGTTCGTTAGGCACGATCTTCCCTTGGAGAAGCCATGTTGGCTTGTTTTCATCAGTTTATTCCTTTCTAGATGCTCATCGATGCTGTCTTTTATCAGCACTTCCGCCATCTTCCCCAGAACTGAAGTCAAATTTACCGGTCTGTAGTTCCCCAGGTCACCTCTCGATCCTTTTTTAAAGATGGGCGTAACATTTGCTATCTTCCAATCCTCCGGGATCTCGCCTGTTTTCAGGGATAGATTGCAAACCTGCTGTAGTAGTTCCGCTATTTCCTCTTTTAGTTCTTTCAATACCCTAGAGTGGATTCCTTCCAGGCCTGGAGATTTGTCGGTTTTTAATCTATCTATCTGCTTATGTATGTCCTCAAGGCTCCATGGATGTTAATTTTTTTGCTTAATCTCCTTTGAAGATTTTTATCAGGTTCCGGCACGTTGGATGTGTCATCTTTTGTAAATACTGACGAAAAGAACATGTTTAGTCTATCTGCCACTTCTTTTTCCTCTTTCACTACTCCTTTCCTATCTCTGTCATCCAGCGGTCACACCTCCTCCCTTGCCGGCTGCTTCCCTTTAACATATCGCTTTAATGAGATGCAAAACATGCATTCAAGTTTATATACTTGGTGTCACTTGTTAGAGTCTTGTCTTTTACAGCACCCACCATTGTGCCTTGACATTCGCTGATACCTTAGATACCTTAAGCGATCACGACAATTGACTCCTGAGGCAGGCCTGTTGGCTGGAACATGATTTAAGAACATAAGAATAGCCTTATTGGATCAGACCAAAGATTCATCTAGCCCAGTATCCCGTCTTCACAGAGGCCAATTCAAGTCACAAGTACCTGGCAAAAACCCAAATAGTAGCAACATTCCATACCACCGATCCTGGCCAAGCAGTGGCTTCTCCCATGTTTGTCTCAAGGAACTTGTCCAAACCTTTTTTTAAAACCAGCTACATTAACCACTCTTACCACATCCTCTGGCAATGCATTCCAGAGCTCAACTATATTTCTTCCTATCTATAACTTCATTGAGTTTCCCCTAGCCTTTGTAAATCTTGATTCAGTATAAAATCGATTCACTTGTACCCATTCAACACCACTCAGGATTTTGTAGATTTCAATCATATCTCCCCTCAGCCGTCTCTTTTCCAAGCTGAAGAGCCCTGACCTCTTTAGTCTTTCCTCATACAGGAAGAGTTCCATCCACTTTATCATTTTGGTCGCTCTTCTTTGAACCTTTTCTAGTGCGGCTATATATTTTTTGAGGCAAGGAGACCAGAACTGAACACAATAGTTAAGGTAAAGTCGCACCATGGAGCGATACAGAAGCTTTATAACATTCTTAGTCTTGGTTACCATCCCTTTTCTAATAATTCCTAGCATTTTGTTTGCTTTCTTGGCCAACGCCGCATACTGGCAGAAGGTTTCAGCATATTGTCCACAATGACACTCAGATCTTTTTTTTTGAGTGCTGACCTCAAAGGTGGACTCTAGAATCCAGTAACTATGATTTGGATTATTCTTCCCAATGTGCATCACTTTGCATTTGTCCGCATTAAATTGCATCTGCAATTTGGACACCCAATCTTCCAATCACCGTATGCCTGGAACAAACTGCCTAACTCAATAAATTAGGCACTATCTTTGCCAGTATTCAAATCCAGACTCAAAGCCCACTTCTTTGAAGATGCTGTCAATTAGAGCCAGAAAGTAGACAGTCTATTTAACTGTCTTGGTTTCTTATTTATTTTATTTGCTTTTGAGGATAGTTTCTCTGTTCCCCTTCTTAATATGGACTGGTTGATTCTTGTTCTGTTATATTTGTTGCAATTGAAAATAAAGTGTGTGTGTGTGTGTTGGGGGAGGACATTGTCATTGCTGGAATTTATCTGGATATTCAGTCTGCTATATGGATAATGTAGCATACCATTCTATCTGTCTTAAGATATCCCAATAAATTGTTAGGATAGCACACTGAATATTGCCATTATCTGGATAAATTCCAGGACCATGTTCCACCCTGCTATGATCTGCATAGCGCAGAGGTGGTCTGTACGGACAGGTGCTTTTATTTGAATACATGGTTTTGAATATTGTCCCCCAACAAATTTAATCTAAGCTCCCTTTTGCCTTCTAAACATACATTCATCTAACATTCACTTCTTGCTTCTGAGTACAATTCCCTTCTGATTTGACAACACACAGAATTAATCAATTAAATGTGAAATCTGTAATTTCTGCAAAGCTTTAAGACACACACTTTTCTAGAAAGTCAATATTCACAAGTCCAGTTTTTCCACCAGTAGAAGCAGATCCTGCGTTTTGTTCTCCAGATTGGAAACAAGAATGAAAGTGGTTAAAAAAAACAAACATAAGGGATGATTTGTGTGCAAGGATATTAGTGCAGATGACAGACAGCCTGTGGTTTTCACCAACCTTTGGAGCCAAACCTTAGGCCTTAAATCACCATCTTAATGCATTTGCTGACTGGCTCGAATAGATAAACTTAGGGCTCCTTTTACAAAGGTGCGCTAGTATTTTTAGCGCACGCTACAATGCCGTGTGCACTAACCCCACGCTACATGGAAAATACTAACGCCAGCTCGATGGAGGCATTAGCGTCTAGTGCGCTAAAACTGCTAGCGTACTTTCGTAAAAGGAGGCCTTAAATTAAAACATTCTAAATGTGAAGCTATTTGACTGTCTAGAAAAGTGTCTTTATTAAATTTTGCCCTGTTGATTTGCAGTACTGACATTTACCATGAAAAACACAATCAACATTTTGGGCGTACAGATTTATTTATCCCATCCTCCTCAAAGAGCCCAGGGCGGGTTACAGGTAAAAATACGCAACATACAGGTAACAGGTTACAATTTGCCATAGTTACAGTCCAAGTTTTTCAGGTACAAGTTTTTCTTCTCACTCGACACAGATTGATGCTCAACTCACTTTTAAACCTCAAATCCTAGCTGTGTATTAAATCACATTTTTCTACCTTGCGTAGGTTTTTAGCGCGGGCCTGCGAAGTAAGTGCTTTGACGCGCATAGGAATTCTATGAGCAACGGAGCATTTACCACACCTGCTTGCACTAAAACAACCCTAGCGCAGCTTGATAAAAGGAACCCTAAGTGAGGAAAGGGGTAATAATTCATGTATTTTTAATAATTAGGCTGAGTTATGAAATTGACAGAGACTAGTGGCACCTTGTAGACCAGGGGTAGGGCACTCCGGTCCTCGAGAGCCATATTCCAGTCGGGGTTTTCAGGATTTCCCCAATGAATCTGCATGAGATCTATTTGCATGCACTGCTTTCAATGCATATTCATTGGGGAAATCCTGAAAACCTGACTGGAATACGGCTCTCGAGGACCGGAGTGCCCTACCCCTGTAAGACTAACCATGCTTCTGAGCAGCGCAAGCTAAATGCCAAGTTGCCCATAGGAATAGAATGGGTAGCTCGGCATTTAGCTTTTCTGCATTTCTCTAGTTCAGGGTGCCAGCCATTTCTTGCTTTTGTGGAACAGTGTCTCATGGCATAAGTTTGACAGGCGATGCTGGATTCCTACAACTGCTCTGTCTTTCTCGTCTTTTTTTTGCAGCTGTTAGTTATCATATGTACCTGCACTGGTTATATAGGTATGTATTTGTATCTGTTTTGGTATTTGGGTTGTTTTCGTTCTCTTGATGAACCCTTACTAATAAAAATGATTAAAAAAAAAAAAAAAAGCAACACAGCTTAATAAAAGGGGGAGGGGGTAATGAGGATCAGAGTTCATTTTGTCAGATTGAAAATTGTCACTATAGGGGCAAGTCTCTGTTCCATCCTGACTCCATCCCTGGACTATCATTCTGCTAACCAGATAGTGTCACATTGTCCCCAACCGCACGGGATCTATCTCCATCCCAGTCTCATCCCTGCAAGCTCTGTCCTCATCAGCACAAGCCTCGAATACTTCCGATTTCAGTGTTTGAGGCTTGTGCAGATGAGGACAGCTTGCAGGGATGGAGCAAGGACAGGGATAGAACTCATAGGAATGGGACATGGATGGTGACAGATCCTGTGGGGATGGCAACACATTTGTCCCTGTATCTTTCTCTAGATCTGTGTTGGTATTCAACAGCACTCTCTGGCTAAGTGCCTCTGAATGTTAGTGGCAGAGCCAGTTCGTTTTAATAAGGCAAGAGCCTTGCCACTTGGTTAAATCTTGCTGAGTATCTACCCTATAGTAGCAGAAGTACATATTTGGGAGTTATTCCTGTAGTATTGCTTTGCAAATGATATCTCTGAGTAGAAGCGCAGCACATTGAGTACATTGAGACCAGGACCCTACCTCTTACAGCGATCAGTTTGGGTCACAAGTACCCTGCAAATCCTAAAAGTAGATCTTTTCCACTTGGCTGATTTCCAGGGATGAGCAAGCGAATCCATTTTTTGGACTTTTTCTACAGGAAGTTGTCTAAACCTCTTTACAACTCAACCGTGTCACCTTGACCATATCCTGCAGCAACAGTGTCTTTAATTTTCTATTAGTGTTCTTAATTAATCACTATTAACATTTGTAATTAACATGCAAATGATAATAGCAATTAAAATTCTTAATGCCTGTTAATGACGACTGCTGCAGCCTCTGCATCCATCTACCCCATTCAAAGCCCCCTACAGAGCATTCCTCCTCCTATAGACCCCTCTCAAGTGGATTCACCCATGACTCCCCTCCCCCATTGGCCCCTTGGCATACGTTAGCAATACCCTGGTGATCTAGAAAATATGATCCCCTAGCAATAGTTTTGTGCTAATACTTCTAAGGGACTAGGGGCACCATTTGAAGAATGGCACTGACAAGGCCAGGATCGACTGGGGATCACTCCTTCATGAAGGACCCACCAGACCACTAGGTATGGCTTGGTAGGCTATCATTGTTGGAGATCCTTATAGGAATGGAGGTTCACATCAGGGAGAAGGGGGCTTTGATCTGGGGATGGGGGGCCTATTCTCCCTTGAAAAGAGGAGACTGAGACGGGACATGATCGAAACATTCAAGATAATGAAGGGAATAGACTTAGTAGATAGAGACAGGTTGTTCACCCTCTCCAAGGTAGAGAGAATGAGAGGGCACTTTCTAAAGTTAAAAGGGAATAGATTCCGTACAAATGTAAGGAAGTTCTTCTTCACCCAGAGAGTGGTAGAGAACTGGAATGCACTTCCAGAGTCTGTTATAGGGGCAAACACCCTCCAGGGATTCAAGACAAGGTTGGACAAGTTCCTGCTGAACCAGAACTAACGCAGATAGGGCTGGTCTAGATTAGGGCACTGGTTTTTGATCTGGGGGCCACCGCATGAGCGGAATGTTGGGCGTGATGGACCACTGGTCTGACCCAGCAGCGGCAATTCTTATGTTCTTATGTTTCATCAGTGGGTTTGTGATCACAAGGGTTGCTTGCTAGGGGATTCTGATCAGTGGTGTCTGTGGGAGGGTTATGGGTGTGATCTAAGGGTGTGGGTGCTAATCAGGGGTGGGAGGTTGGGGAAAATGCCAGTGGCCCTTTTAAGATGTGGCCTGGAAGCATCGGATGTGGCTCTGCAGCTCAATGGTCCTGGGCTGATAGGGTGCATGGTTTGGGCATATTTGGGGTGGGATTAGGATGAGCTAAAAAAACTAACCCCTCCTTTACTAACACGTAATGTGGGTTTTAGCGCTGGCAGTGGTGGTAAGTGCTCCAATGCTCATAGGAATTCTATGAACGTCGGAGAAGTTACCACCACTGCTTGTTCTAAAACCCATACTACACGTTAGTAAAGGAGGGGGTAAATATGTATTCCACATTTCAGAAGGGGGAATGCTCATCTATGTCCAAAAAGATCAATGTTGGGATTTACACCTCATCCCCAGGAGATCTAGGTTTTATAAAGGTCCTCATTTTGTACAGTGCTCCACTGGAGGGATTAGGGAAGGTCTCCACTGTAGGTCTGAACAGGAACGGGGATCGCGGGAATCCTGTGGAGGTCTCCCATGGAGACTCCTCCCAGGCACAAGGGACTCCCATGGGGACCCCTCCAAGGCCCACAGGACTCCCACGGGGACGTACCCGGAGTTCCTATGCCGAGGCCTACCTACTTTCCGGTTTGGGTCCGGCGCGCACTGAGCTCCTGATGAATCAGCAGCAACAGTCACTGTCACGTAGGCAGTGAGCTCAGCACGGAGCGGAGGACAGCGTTTTTGTCAGTTGAAATTCTCAGTGCACGCATTGATACTTAGCAGTGATATGACTGCAGGTCACGGAGATTTATCAACATGTTATAGCCTTTTGAATCAAGAATTTTGAAAGTGTTTATTGGGTCTCCTGAAGCAGATCTCGAAACGGGGCCACGTTGGGATTGCTGTTAAAAGCTAAGTGAATCGCTTATTACATTCAAATAATCCAGTGATTTCTTCGCTTATTTATATAAAGTATTCAACAATATGAAGAAAAGAAATGAAACATTTTGAACAATTGGAAAAGTAAAATTTATCTTTCCCATCAAGTCTCAGAGAATGATCATATATATATACAAGTTTGCAATGCCTGGAAGGTGAACTCTTATCGTGAGGGTGGCAATTCACCTCTTTTTTGGAGTTTCATATCTCTGAGCGCATTACATACAAACTGATTACTCTCTGGAGATAATTTTTCCACTGAAGTCAGTCTTTAGAGATATTTTGAATTCTTTTCTGACTTCCATTATTAAATCTATGTTCCCTGGTTTTTTTCTAAGGAAACTAATTTAGATATTTAGCAGCAGAATATATTTTACTACTTATTTGTATTAATATACATCTAAATGGTAACATCCTTTGAGGGCCACAAAGCTCTGCCCCATTTTTGAACTATTAAATTTGGATATATAATGATTCATATGTTCAAAAGTGCCCATTTGGCCTCAGAAATATTTTTATAAGAAAGTATAAAGCCAGCATTGCCACTGTCAGCTTAAGTGCTTTTCAATATTGGCCTCAATAATTCTAGAGGCAACAGTTCCCGAACCTCATGTTGGAACTGCAAGAAAACTGTTGTTATATTGTGTGTCTCTGCTTCTATGTATGTGCAATACAGTGGGGTAGCCACAAGTGGGCCTGGGTGGGCTCAGACCTATCCAGTGGCAACATATCCTCAAGCCCAGCCAGCTACAAGGTTCCTAAGCATCTCCTCCTGCATACCTTTAAAGGGCTGATCTTTGCTAGCATGAGCAGCCTAACCGATACACGCTGCTCATGCCAGCCCCGCGGGAAGCTGCATCACAAGGAAGGCTGTGGGCCAGCGCAAGCAGTGTGTATTAGTCAGGCTGCTCGCTGCTGGTGAAGATTGGCTCTTCAAAAGGTAGTGGGACCCCTGGACGACCAGGGAAGAAAAGGGTACATCAAGGAAGATAAACAAATCGCAGACAAACTAAATTCCTTCTTTGCGTCTGTCTTTACGAAGGAAGACACCTCAACAATACCTGAAGCGGAGAAAGTGTTTCCAGGAGAAATAGAAGACAGCCTCACCACAGTTGAAGTGGACTTAGACCAGATATACTATCAGATCGACAAACTTAAAAGTGACAAATCCCCTGGACCGGATGGAATTCACCCGAGAGTCTTAAAGGAATTGAAGGTTGAAATCGGAGAGTTATTGCAAAAACTTGCAAACCTGACAATCAGAACTGGACAGATACCGGACGACTGGAGGATAGCGAACGTCACGCCAATTTTCAAAAAAGGATCGAGAGGGGAACCGGGCAACTATAGGCCTGTGAGTCTTACGTCGGTCCCCGGCAAGATGGTTGAAGCACTGATCAAGGATAGCATAGTCCGGCACTTGGACGCACACGACTTGATGAAACCCAGTCAACATGGATTCAGGAAAGGGAAATCATGTTTGACGAATTTACTCCAATTTTTTGAGACCGTAAACAAGCAAATTGATAGTGGGAAGCCTGTGGACATAATATACTTGGACTTCCAGAAAGCGTTCGACAAAGTTCCACACGAAAGATTTCTCAGGAAACTACAAAGCCATGGCATAGAGGGAGATATACAAAGATGGATAGGCAAATGGCTGGAAAACCGAAAGCAGAGAGTGGGCATAAATGGGAAGTTCTCCGATTGGGAGAAAGTGACTAGTGGTGTACCCCAGGGCTCGGTACTTGGGCCGATCCTTTTTAATATTTATATCAATGACCTGGAGGAAGGAACATCCAGTGAGATCATCAAGTTTGCAGACGATACAAAACTATGCCGGGCAATCAGATCGTAGGAGGATAGAGAGGAACTCCAGAGCGACTTGTGTCGGTTAGAAACATGGGCGGAGAAATGGCAGATGAAGTTCAATGTGGAGAAATGCAAGGTAATGCATTTAGGCAATAAAAATAAGGAATACGAGTATACAATGTCAGGTGCAACTCTGGGGAAGAGTGAACAAGAAAAGGACCTGGGTGTACTGATAGATAGGACCCTGAAGCCGTCGGCACAATGCGCGGCAGCGGCAAAGAAGGCAAATAGAATGTTGGGCATGATAAAGAAAGGAATCTCGAGTAGATCGGAGAAAGTTATAATGCCGCTTTATAGGGCAATGGTCAGGCCACACTTGGAATACTGCGTCCAACATTGGTCTCCCTACCTAAAGAAGGATATAAAACTGCTGGAGAGGGTGCAGAGACGAGCAACAAAACTGGTGAAGGGTATGGAGAGACTGGAATATGAGGATAGACTTATAACACTAGGATTGTTTTCCCTTGAGAAAAGGAGACTGCGTGGGGATATGATCGAGACCTTCAAAATACTGAAAGGAATCGACAAAATAGAGCAGAGAAGATTATTTACACTGTCCAAATTGACACGGACTAGAGGACATGTAATGAAGCTAAGGGGGGACAGGTTCAGGACTAATGTCAGGAAGTTCTGCTTCACTCAGAGAGTGGTTGACACCTGGAATGCCCTCCCAGAGGAGATTATTGCGGAATCGACCGTCCTAGGCTTCAAGAGCAAACTAGATGCATATCTCCTTAAGAGAGGCATATAAAGATATGGTGGACTATAAATTACGCCAGGTGTACACCTGGCAGGGCCTCCGCGTGTGCGGATCGCCGGACTTGATGGACCGAAGGTCTGATCCGGAGATGGCAGTTCTTATGTTCTTATGTTCTTATGTAGGCAGTAGGGGGAGGGACCACATCAGATTGCCTCATCTCACCTCATCTAGATGAGAGGGAGAAATGAGATCTTCTACCCACCCAACTGGGGTCCAGGCCCACCTAGTGAAATGTTGAAAAAGGCAAACCTATTGTTCTTTACATGTAAATATTTTTTTGTCTCTCCCTCACATGTCTCTCTGAGAGCATATCTATAAAACTGTTAGGCCTGCCTAATTGGTACTGCTAAGTGTGTCATGCTCAGTGTCTATAGCAGCGATGGCGAACCTGTGGCACGCGAAGGCCTTGCAGCTGGCACGCGCAGGGCCGCCATCAGGGCAGTACTACCAGGGGGTGCACAGGAGAGAGAGCTGAACGGGGACGATGGGGGACCCGCGGGGGTTAAATATAACTCGAGCCGCGAGGCTCGTCTTCTACTCCGACTGCCCTGCCGCTCACACAGCCGATTGGAAATCTTCCCCGACGTCAGCGCTAACGTCGGAGAAGATTTCCGATCGGCTATGTGTGCGCGGCGGGAAAGGCAGGAAATAGAAGACAAGCCTACGCGGCTCGAGCTACATTTTGCTGAGAAAGTTGCTAAGATGGGCTGGGAGACAAACGGGGAACACAAAAGGGGGAGGGAGTGCGTTTTGGACACAAGGCATGAACTTGGGAGAGAGGAAGGGAGGGAAAGAGATGCTGAGGTGGGGGAGGGAATGGGTTTTTGGACACAGAAGGCAAGGACTTGGGAGAGAGGAAGGGAGGGAAAGAGATGGTTGTGTACACGGGGAATAGAAGAAAGGAGAATTTTTGGTCATAGGGAGGAAGTGAGGTACAGACAGTGGCATACCAAGGTGGGGGTGGGGGCGGTCTGCCCCGGTTTTACGCCCCAAGGGGGTGCACAGCTGGCCACCCTCCAGTGTTCTCCCTAGGCTGGCAAACTGCGTCTCTTTAGCCACTTGAGTGCCACCGCCGCCATTGGGAACAGGCCGGTGCCATGTTCTCCCTGCTTTTCCCTGTGGGGCCGACCAACTCTCGCCACCCGCGTCAATTCTGATGTCGGAGAGGATGTTCTGGGCCAGCCAATCGCTGCCTGGCTGGCCCATAACGTCCTCTCCGATGTTAGAATTGACGTCGAGTGGTGAGAGTTGGTCGGCCCCGTGGGGAAGAGAAGCAGGGCGAACTTGGCGCCGGCCTGTTCCCGATAGCGGCAGTGGCAGCCTATTCCCCAGTGGCGGTGGCAGCATTTTCCCAATGGTGGTGGCATAGGGGAGGGCAAGGAGAAAGAAAGAAAGGGGGGGACAGGGAGCCAAATAAAAAAAAAGAAAGAGGGCTGGGTGAAACAAAGAAAAATGGGGTATGGAGAGAGAGAGAAAGACAGACATACAGAATGAAAGGGGGTATGGAGAGAGAGAAAAAGAAAGAAGGGGGCAGGGTGAAACAAAGAAAAAGTTTGGGGAGGGAATGAGGTCTGGAGGAGAGAAAGCATACAGGAGGCTGAAAAAAGGGAAGAAATATTGGATGCACAGTCAGAAGAATAAAGTGCAACCAGAGATTGATGAAATTACCAAAGGTAGGAAAATGATTTTATTTTCAATTTAGTGATCAAAATGTGTCCGTTTTGAGAATTTATATATGCTGTCTATATTTTGCACTATGGCCCCCTTTTACTAAACCGCAATAGCGTTTTTTAGCACAGGGAGCCTATGAGCTTCAAGAGCAGCGTGGGGCATTCAGCTCAGGTCCCTGCGCTAAAAACCACTATCGCGGTTTAGTAAAAAGGGAGGGGGAATATTTGTCTATTTTTGTATAGTTGTTACTGAGGTGACATTGCATAAAGTCATCTGCCTTGACCTCTTTGAAAACCCGCGGAATATAAATGATAATTAACATTTTCTCTGCGTACAGCGTGCTTTGTGTTTTTAAAATTTTATTGTTGGTAGATCATTTTGACTTGGCCACAGAGGTAAGGGGGAGGGAGGGGAGCTGCTGAAAGAGTCTACCTTGACGTGGTTGCAGGCTTACAAATCTTTTGGTCAAAGAGTGCGGCGACAGAGAAAAGTATGTGTGTATTCGGCCCATGAATGAAATCATTAAAACATTATAAATTGCCAATAAATTGAAATGAAAACCAAAGGATTGTGAATCAAATTCATTCTCTGACAATACAAAGATTCCAACCTTTAAAAATGATGTTACATAGTTCAGGCAACTTTATAAAGAGTTTTTAGATACTAAAATCTTGTTATTAAGGTTTAATTGACGTGCTGGCACTTTGAGAAAATTATTTGGTTTTGTGCGGCAGTTTGGGCACTCGGGCTCAAAAAGGTTAGCCATCACTGGTCTATAGGATGTGGCTTTCTGGATACAGAGGTTTCCTCAGGCAGACAATCCTGTCCTATAGCTGCATCCTATATACAAGGGCAAATCAAAAATTAAAGGCAACTGTTAAATTATTTGATAACTGGAACAGAGCTAGTGAAATGTAACATATGCACTCGGACATTGCCTGTTGGATAGTTCATCCATGCACAGTGCAGCTCTCGGCCTTTAGGCGTGCGGCAACCACAAGGTCAGAAACATGGATGCTCCATTGCAAGATTGCACCATCGAAGAACAACGTGCAGTAGTGTGCTTTCTTTGGACACAGGGAGTGAAACTTGTGGAAATTCACTCTCAGATATTGACTTAGTATGGACATAGCACCATTAATCAACGAAAGGTTTATGAGTGGGTAAAAAGGTTTAAAGCAGGAAGAACAGATGCAACCAATGAAGGTTGTTCTGGTCACCCAGCAGCATGTACACACAAGAGCACATTGACAGGGTGGATGCCTTGATTAGTGAAAACTGACAGTTAACGGTGTCTCAGTTGGCTT
Source organism: Geotrypetes seraphini (assembly GCF_902459505.1). Classification (NCBI taxonomy): domain Eukaryota; kingdom Metazoa; phylum Chordata; class Amphibia; order Gymnophiona; family Dermophiidae; genus Geotrypetes; species Geotrypetes seraphini. Next base: position 361,219,757 of record NC_047084.1, read on the forward strand.
CAAATTTGGATATCAGCTATGGATCTGCATTTGTCATAATGCATGATGACTTGGGATACAGGTTGCACACAAGGTTGCAACTCAGTCCTGAGATGGTATGAAGAAGATTTGAGTATTCTGGAGAGAGTTGCCCCTGTCAATGAGACATGGGTGCATCACTGTGACTTAGAGAGTAAAAGACAAAGCATGATGAAGTAAAGGAAGCAGTGCACACCTGTCTTCAGGACAGCCGAAAAACTTTGGAGGAATGCAGAATCTAGTTTATTAATTTATTTTAAAAATTGATATACCTCTTAAACCTAAACAATTTACATATCATTACATGCATAATTCAATAGGACAAATAAAATCAAACAAACATTAACATATAATCACCAGAAAATCACTTAAAGTGCCCATCAAAAGTACAATCGCAAAGATCAATTCCTATAAAAATGCATTGATAAATAACTGTGATTTTAATAGTTTCCTGAAATTACCCTTGTCATAACATTTTTGTAATTGACTGACAAGTGAGTTCCACAATTTGACCTCTGCACAGCAAAAGGCCATTTTACTGGTCTCAGCATATTTTAGATTAGCATTTGTTTTTAATAATGCTGAATTCTACAGAAGTATCATAATGAATGGTGGAACACTGTATGTTTATTTTCTAAATTTGAACTAGTAGCGGCTGACAAGACAAACTCAACTTCTACTTATCACAAAGTATGGTCTCCTGTCTTAGCATATTGCAAATCTAGCTAGCTTAGTATGTTGGAATCCTTTCTATAGTACGTTATACCTGATGCCATTATTTATATTTAGAATGATTAATAATGACTTTCTGCATGTCAACATTCAGTCTTTCGTAGTTTATTACTGCACATGTATGGACATACTACTTGTACCACTGCAATACACAGTTCTATGTTATGTTTGTTTTTCCATTTTGTACCATTTACAAAAACTTAATAAAAAGATTGAACTTAAAAAAAAAAAAAAAAAAAAATAATGCTGAATTCTCAGAAGGCAGAAACTTAGATGGTAAATAATATGACATCCTACTTTTAAACAATTCAGGTGCGATTCCATACAAGAATTGATGGCAAATCATTATTGCTTTATATTGAGATTTAAAAACAACAGGAAGGCAGTTGAACGACACAACAAATGCGTCATCTTGCAAGGGGCTTTGTGGAAAAGTGATATGTTCAATTGCTCACAGTTACTTCTATTAAAGCCATTAAATGAATTTTGCCTTTACTTTTTGATTTGCCTCGCACCATAAATCTGCTGATTAATTCCACAGACGGCAGAACCTCCATCTTTCTGCACGTCAGCTTAATCTACAGCCTACAGTGTTTCAGGCCTGCCTGATCCCACTGTATACAGGGGCTGGTAATTAGGAATTCTCTCTGGCATTTACTTACCAAGTAAAGAATGCATTTGCAAGGGTCAAGCTCAGGCTGGAAGCACCGGCCAATACATGGACTTGCCAGTAGCTATACTTTTGTATTCTGATATACAGTTGTCCGTACCTGCACTCCCAGGGCAAACATGTTGTTGTTTTCACACCACCTAAGTAATTATTAGGCACTCTCAAAAGGGAAGGCTGGACTCTGTCTCTTCTTAGCATAATTGTGAAGTGTTTATGTACCATCTGGCAGCCTTCCGGTTTTGATCAGGAGCTGCAATGGGTTCTTGAGAAAGGAATGCATCTGTTCCATTTGAAGTGACTGCTTATAGTGTAGTAAAATTGTGGACCCCCCAGTAATATGAGGTTTGGTTAAATTGTCTACTTATAATTCTGAATAAAAACATTATTGTGATAAATATTGTTTAGGAAGGAATGGGGCCGTATGGTACTACAGTTGTAAGGGAGATTGGTAAGCACAGTCCATGGAAATATATTCCTGCCATCAGTGGAGCGGTAAGGGGGGGGTGGTTATCTGCCCCGGGCACCATCTTGGTGAGGGTGCAGGCACCTGTCCTCCTTTCTGTCCCCCTGCTCCTTCCCCACCCCCCTCTCCCTTCCCCCATACCTCTCGCGCCAGGAACATCACAGCAGCTGTCCCCCCCCATGCTGCTGTCGTGCTGGCGTTTGCTCTTCTTCTGACGGCACTTCCTGGACCCGCGCCCGGGAAGTGACATCAGAGGAAGAGCCAACACTGGTGCGACAGCAATGTGGGGGGGTTGCTGCTCATGCAAGGAATGTTACAGAGGTACGGGGAAAGGGAAGTGGAGTGGGCCGCAGGGGGTGGGGAAAGAGCATGTAGAGGTGGTGGGGGAAAAGAGGGCAGGGGAGGGGTGCCACCATCCCAGATGCCTCTCACCCTCGCTATGCCACTGCCTGCTACAATGGCGAAGTGCTCAGAAAGGTAGAATCGTAGGAAGTAGGGAGCACATGTGACTTGTCCTTTTTGGTTGTGTGCCATGGGATGCAGCGCCTCCTAAAGGTGGTCAGTAAGGTTGCCTGGAAAAAGACCCTTCATGTGATACATGTGAAGACCATCACCTTGTCTCTATGATACTGATTAGCAGTAAAAAAAAACAAACCCAAAACAAGCCAAGAGACCAGCGGTGGACCAGAAGGTTATACAAGCTGTTCAGCCCTGTCCCTGATGCTTCTGCACATACCCTTCAAGAACATCTTAGAGGTTTATCTAAGGAGAATTCCTTTCAGAAAACCCAACATGAGATGATGCTTCTGCGATTTTGTACTTAGTGTATCCCAAGTTGGTCTTGGATTACCCACCTTGCCAGTCAGGTTTTCAGGATATCCACAATGAATATGCATGAAATTGGTTTGCATACACTGCCTGCATTATATGGAAATCTCTTTGCAAATCTTTTCAGTTTGCAGTGCACTGAAAGACCCAGGGCAGACTTGTCAGCAAGCAAGGAGGAAATTTTTCTGGTTAACTAAACAGTATACAGTATGCTAGAGCAGGGGAGGGCAACTGCTTTCATTGGGGGGGGGGGGGGAGGTTTCCGGGCTGGAGGGACTAGGCATCCCTCCTGCCGCATTTGTTTGGGGGTGTGTATGGGGGTTTCCGGAAAGGAAGGATTGGGCATCCCTCCTGCTGCTATCGTTTCGGGGTGGGGTTGGGGGGGTGTTCCAGACAGAAGGGTTAGGCATCTCTTCTGCCGTGTTCGTTGGGAGGGGGGTGGAGTTTGCGGGTGGCTGCAGGTGTGGCCACTAAACCTACTGTCTACATTGTACGCATCTCCAACTGGCCTAGGGATATGCGTACAGCAGCCTAGGTCCAACTAAGGCTACTTCAGGGCCAAACCATGCCTGCGCCTAGCCTTAGGGAGGCTTGCACGCCTCCCTATGCACCTGGAGGTGACTCCAATGTAGGTGGCCTGCCTCGGGAGCTATTTTTTCTAAAAATGTACATCCCGATTGGCTGGTTAGACAGCAGTAAGATGGCTACCGCTGTCTACAATCGGGATGCTATTTATAGAATCCGGGCCAAAGTGCCCACATCATCCAAAAAGATCTTTAAAATATGATCCCTGTGGCTCACCTACATATGCATTCAAATCCTCCAGAATCAAATTCAGACATTACAGGACCACTTCATCAAACAGAATGCCAATAAATGTTCCAATACAGTATATCCATTTTAGTGCCTGGGGCACTATACTCCAATAACAGTCAGGTTAGAGTCAGGTAATAAAAGCAGCAGAAATTCTAGTCTCTTAAATGATCGAATAATACGAGGGGCTGCTGAAATGTTCTCAGCCCAACCAACAAAGTTGAGGCAGTCTCCATCAAGGCCCTCTTTTTACTAAGGAGCGCTAACCGATTAGTGGGCGCTAAACACTAACGCGTGCATATTAGTCTATGGACGACTTAGCATTTAGCGAGCATTAATTCAATTAGTAAAAGAGGGGGTAAGTCCAGTGATTTTCCTTTTTTTTTTCATTTCATTGGAAAAATACAGAATGAGAAAGTAGAAAATCACTGGACTAAGGCCCTCTTTTACTAAGGTGCGCTAAGCGTTTTAGCATTTAGCGTGCGCTAAATCAATGCATGCGCTAATGTGTCCATAGGATAACATGCATGCATTAGCATTTATTGCGTGATTAGCATGCGCTAATATTTATCGCGTGCTAAAAAGCATAGTGCACCTTAGTAAACGAGGAGGTAAGAGTAGAGCCTTTGATGGAGACTGCCCCAATTTTATTGGTTGGGCTGAGAACTTTACAGCAGCCCCTTGTATGTTTTCTAAATTGTAAAATGTTGCAAAAAGTCTATGCAAATCCCCCACCCCATCCCCATAGATATTTTTATCTGACTAATAAAATATATTTTGCATATAACCAGACGTTATTGCTCTTCTGTAACACTAAATCTATGAACTACAAACTGGAATATGAGTAGCACAGAGTAAAAATCAGACAAAATTCACTGCTTGTGAAATATAATGCATTCTGTGTTATTATCTTCTGTCACTGTTTTAGAGTACTGCACAGAGCTCTCTGACCCTTATTCAGAAAAATACTTTTTCTCAGTCTACGCTAATGGGGGGAAAATTGTATTTGATATTTCACCACAAGGAAAGTTAAAAAAAAATGGGCTAAACTTTACTAACAGATCTTGAAGTTTACCTTTTAAAACATTTCAATAATAAGCACATAATTACCCTAAATCCTTATCCATGAGATTAGGTTTTCCTATATTTGGCCCCCTTTTATGAAGCTGCGTTAGGGTTTTTTTATCGCTGGCCACAGCAATAAAATCTCTGATGCTCACAGAAGTCCTATGGGCATCAGGGCCTTTACCGCCGTGGCCAGCATTAAAAAAACTCAAAACAACTAACATGGCATGATAAAAGGGGGTCCAAATTGTGTACATCTGCTTCACTATCTCTTGTCTTTTGGATCTAAAAGATTAATGCACATTGCACTCTACTAATTGTTGAATCTGAAACTTTATTGCAGTCCTTTAATCAAGTATCAGGTAGTTCTAGCTGTTCGATATTTTTTTCCCCCCTTTATAATGCTTCTATTTTTATCTTAAATTTGAACCCAATCACAATTACACATTGGTATGCAATTTTCTTGATTCTAATGAAGTGCTTACTTACTATTTATTCCCCAAAATTTTAAGATAGTTATTAACCTTAGATTCTATATATGGCACCCAGATTTTCACCCTCAAATCTGTGCATGCTCCTGAGATATGCACGCAAATTAATTGAATGACCAGCTCTAAACCATTAATAACAAACAATTATTGAGCTTAGAATAAGGCGGAAATTCTGATTAGAATAAGGCGGAAATTCTAACTCCCATAGCGGGGCATTTTCGATAGGATATATAAGTCTAAGGTTGGACGTTTTGGACAGGACATCCACAAACCCAGGAGAAAACAAAATCCATTTTCAAAGCTGCCGGACATCTATCTTTTATTTTTTTAAATGTCCTAGGTATAAGTTTTGGTCCTTAGGATGTCTACCTTTTTTGGCCATTTTAAAAAATAAAAACGCCCATGTGAAAAACACACAAGAGCAAGTTTTGTAGACAAACCCAACTGCCTTGTCTGATCGGGGTAGAGAAATCTCCGTCAGCTAAGCCAGTTTCAGAGATTCCTGACGGCTCAGTTGAAGGGGATTCTCCCTACCAGGATCAGTTGGAGCCCTATACCCCATCCCCGACCCTCCCCCCATCATCACCCACATCCCCCAACATTCCTGCCCTCACCATCAACAGACATTCCCGACTTCAGGCAACATACCCCCCACATCACTAGACATCCTCCGACTTCAGGCAACACCCCCCCACATCAGCGGACACCACCCGACTTCAGGCAACACCCTCTAACATCAGCGGACACTACCAATTATCAGGCAACAACACCTCCCACATCACCTGATACCCATGTACCTTGCACTGCAAAATTGGCAGGAAGGAAGCCCACACCCTCCTGCCTATAGGGCCGTGTGCTGCGAATGATGAACCTTCCCCCTCCCAATACATCTTGGTATGCTGTGGGAGGGTGTTGTCTGATGTCGAAGATGTATGGTGATGGGGGATGTGGGGGTGGGGGTGGTTGGGGAGGGGGTTGGAGGAGGGGCATAGGGCTCCACCTGATCCTGGCAGTGGGAATCCCCTTCAGCTGAGCTGGCAGGAATCCTCAAAACCAGCTCAGCTGATGGGGATTTCTCTGCCACGATCACCTGATGGTAAGCTCTCAATGTGCTGTTTCCCCCTACCCCCAATCTCTGGGTGATGGGAGGGGGTCGTGACCATTGGGGGAGCAAGAGGGGATCATGCCTTAAACCCTCCAGTGGTCATCTTGTCAGTTTGTTCACCTTTGGGGCACTTAGACCTGTTTTACTTTGGTCTAAGTCCCGGCATGTAAGTTCCACCTAGGATGTCCTGGAAAAGCTTTGATTATTACTTCAGGATGTCCAGGTGGAAACCCGCCCAATTCCCACCCATAACACACCTTCCAACACATCCCTTTGAGCTCTAGATGCACAGCAGCTTAGAAGTGCTGCTGAATGTCTAGAAAGTTTGTTTTGATCATTGGCACATGCTATTAGAACATCATAGTACTGACTTAGACAGGTTTTTGGATGTTTTAAAGTTTTGATTATGCCCCCCATAGAGTACATATCTGACCATGGGAGGGGTATAGGAGTGTCAGAGGCATTCCAATAAGCTATGCAACACAGGAGAAGAGCGCAGAACTTGGGCACCAGCATTTACACCAGGTTTCAGGAAGCATAAGTCAAGAACCCAAAGTTTGAAGGAGCTTAAGATATCCAGGCCAATCAGGGACTTAGGCCCCTCCCCAGAGCACCCCATGATGCACTGGGAAGGGGAAGGCCTGCCATTTCGAAGAGGTGGGCCTGCTGATAAGAGGGAGTGGGCATCCCTCTTGTTGGCTTCTACAATGAGGTATAGGGCAGGGGCTGGGTGGGGTTGCTTGAGCTGGGGAGGGGGTTCAGAGCTGACCCCCCCCAGACTACCAGGGCTGTCTTTTGAGGTCTTGTTGGTGGGGTGGTGGTGGGGTATCAGTAGGAGAGAGGGGAGAATGGAGGAGTGCCAGGGGAAAGTTGGGGGGTGTCGGGGGGGGGGAGGGGAAGTTCAGGTGGCCTAGATGTACAATCAGGTACTGAAGCAGGAGGGACTGGGCATCCCTCCTATCTCTCTTGGTGCGTTGCTATTGTGGGGGCATCCATCATTGTTGGGGGGTTCAGGGACCTACGTTTGCCATCGGGGAGGTGCGGTGGCTCATCATTAGGGGATTTTTTTTCATGGGGCAGATATTGTACATGTATAACACATGCACAGCATCTGTGCCCATTTTTAAAAAAAAGTATGGTGTGTTATAAATATATTAATTTAAGTACTGAGCAATGGGTAAAATAGGTAAGTGACTGGTTTTGACCAGTCGCTTTTTTCAGATCACTAAAAGCAATCACTTTTTTTTTTGTGCATTGGGAAGCCTTTTATTTTGGTGCTGGTAGGCGCTTCAATCTTGCCATTTCTAATAGTGTTCTTCAATCAACTTAGGCGTCAGAAACAGCTCTTTTGAGACAATACACCCAAGCAGCAGTCTTGAATTTAACTTTGCTAATGCACTCATTTTAATATCTTTGTCACAGAAGATAGTTGCAGCATCCAGTGTGTATACTGGAAAAAAAAAATCAAGGAAAATCTAGTGAAGTCAAATAATGACATTCATTAGGATAGAAGAAAGGTCTTGTAAAGTAGGATGAACCCGAAATGTGAATTATCATAGGACAGCCTTGTATCAGGATCGTGTTCAGCCAGTGTAAGACAGTTTTTTTCAACCTGGTGAATAAATGTTTAAAGGGCATGATAAACAGATGCCTAGTAATTAGCATCCATTCACAGAGGAGCAATAGGATTAATACATTGTCCCAGCTTGTGAAAGGCAGTATAATGTTAATAAAAAAAAGCAGTAATCTGTGTCTTTCAGGGGGAAGTGGGGCATACTGTCTGCCATGTGTCATTACTAGGATGATTTGAAATATGAGTGCAATATAACAAAAGGCTTGTTTTATTATTACTTACACAGTGTTATCCATGTATGTGGCAAGGTAGCAACCCAGTTTAAGTGCAACTTAAGGTTTAACACTGAGAAATGTGCATGTAGAAGGTCTCCAGATTGACAGTTCTGTGTTTGTACTACAAAAACTGGTAGATAGATATTTAAAGAGCTACCAAGTGAGGGCTAGATTTAGTAAAAGGTATTACCATGCACTTGTGTGTAAAAATTAGCTATTTGAAAAATAATTTATACAAAACAAATTATATAAAACAAAAACCATAAACGGAGACAGCCCAACGTACCTGAACAACCGACTCATCCATAATACCTCAACCAGACATAGAAAAACTCACACCCCATTCACACACCCGCCAATCAAAGAAGTTAAACAAAAAAAACTTTACGACAGCCTCCTAGCCACCCAAGCAGCGAAACTGGATAACCAAATCTCCAATCTGCTGATAACGACCATGGACTACAGGTTATTCAGAAAAGAAATAAAGACCATACTCTTCAAGAAATCCCCGATTAAGTCTTAACATCACGATTACCTCATTCCTCCTATCTTCTTCTTAACTCCTTGAAAATACCCGCCCTATTCTCTACCTTCACTAGTCATGACCACTGATCTCTTCTTGAAACAGACCAACCTTAAATCTTTTGTAATCCGCCTTGAACCGCGGAATATAAATCTCTAATGTAATGTAAACAAGAAAAGGTGGAAAAAGTTATTGAGAATAAAATGTTTGGGACAATGATTAGATTGGCTGATGCTCATACAGTGAAATTTTTCACATGATAGTTATAAAATATATTTATACAGGTTTTTTTCCCACAACCTCAAGAACTCATAGCTAAGAGTCTTGTGTTTGGGTACTTCATCGTATTTGACTTGAATTGGGGTTGGTAATTGTCTAATATGCACGAACACATATTGGACTGAATTCTATTTACTGTATAGTGCTTAATAAAAATCACCCCCCCCAAAAAAAAAAAAAATAAATGCCTCTCTGCTATTCAATAAAGTACCTAAAGTTAGGCGTGGTTTATAGAATAACGCTTACACCAGGAGCCGCACCTAACTTGCTATTTGGATTTTTGCCAGGTACTTGTGACCTGGATTGGCCACTGTGGAAGCAGTATCCTGTTTCTACAGTGGCCAATCCAGGTCACTAGTACCTGGCAAAACCCCCCCAAAGTAGCAACTTTCCATGCTACTGATCCAAGGCAAATAGTGGCTTCCCCATGTCTGTCTCAATAGCAGACTATGGTCTTTTTCTCCACAAACTTGTCAAAACAAACAAATAAATAAATAAATAAAATGCCTCCAAAATACCTGGTTTCTAAGTTTGATGCTAACTGGTTAAGTGCCATTGAAAATGACCATTTAGCTCTGAATAGGTGATTAGAAATTAGAAGATTGCCGATAATCCAGAATGCCTCTATCAAATTAATTATGGGAGCAAAGAAGTTCGACCATGTAACTCCCTTACTTCAAAATGCGCATTGGCTTCCGGTGTCCCATCGTATTCTATACAAATTATCTTTACTTACATTTAAATCTCTATTATATAAAACTCCAGCTTTTATTTATAAAGCATTGATACCTTATAATTCTCCCAAATTTTTGAGATCAAACGACCAACTCTTGTTGGTCATCCCCACTCTCAAAATTATCAATACTCGAAGGCAATTTATTTTTACTGTTACGGCACCTCAGACCTGGAATTCACTCCCGCTATACTTAAGAGAGGAGAAGAATTTGGAAAAATTTAAGAGCCAACTTAAGAGCTTTCTTTTTAAAGATGCGTTCAATACATAATTGAAATGTTAATTTGCTCTTTCGTTAATTGCTCTTTTGTCTACTTTTATTTTACCTATTTATTTGTCCAATTCCTGTTGTGTTTTACCTTTAATTGTTGATTCTTTCCTATCTAAGATTGTATTTCTATCCCACCTGTCCTATTGTATTCTTGTCTTGTCTTAATTAGTTTGTTTTGTGACTTATCCCCTTGTTAATTATATGGTCTATTTTATGTATATTTTAGACAATTTATTTTACCAATTTGTACATTGCTTAGAATTTGGAATAGGCGATTAATCAAATAATAAATAAACTTGAAACTTGAAACTTGATTTAACTGGCCTGTTAAATTGCATTGAATATCAACCCCCTATAAGCATATGATAATGTCTTTTTAAAATTTATTTTTATTAAGGCAGGGATTTGTTGCAGTTTTAATTGCAGAATTTTAAAAAGATAACCTGCTGCTATAAAGCAGTTAAATACTTGGAGAAGACAGTTTGAGAATTCTTTGAATCCATTGCTGCTGTCGAGGGAAGTATGACTGATAAATACTGTGTCAAGACTGCTTTAGAAAAAAAGTACATAGTGCCAAGCTCTTATCCACTCTTCCAAGGGTCAGAAATTTCAGCTGATGTCCAGTACATATATTATTTTTATTTCTCATTTTTATTATGTGCAATTTTAATCGCAACTTTTGTTTTTGTTTAATGATGAGAAGAAAAAAAAATTCAGACTAAGGCATGGATTGCACCGAGGGGATTTTTTCATTACTTTTTGCATGGATGCAATACACCTTGAACCTATTAATCATATATGATTCTTAGTTGCTCTCCACAGAATGCAATTTCTCTTTCTAAGAGGTATAGCAAATGGGGCAAGCTCAATGTTTTTTGATGAAACTTTTATGAAGGAAAATTTATACCGGTTGTACCTGAAGAATAGAGAGGCTGGCGAGAAACCGATTAAATGATTTATTTCTGACTGGTCAGAAAGCTGGTAGATTAAAAAATCATGTCAGGAAGGTCTGCTTTATTTTTTATCATATGTTTTTACTTTTAGGCCATAACCTGCAGAAATTGAGGGTCATTGGGGTTCAAGGGAAACTCACAGATTTTTATGTCTCAGGCAAAGAATCACTATAGAATACAGTAAGCAAGTTTAGACTTTAGTAGCTGACTTTCACAAGATGACCTTCATGCAAGCAAAAGAAAAGCTTTTTCAGAAACAAAGGCAGATAGTTTCAAAATGCTTATTTATAAACTAGGCTTATTTTGGTTGTGGTGAAATTTCACATGATTATACTGAAGGGGTCACTGACCTCTATTATGATTTTACCTGAATTACTTTGCCTGAAGGAATGTGGGCCTTGCTCATTATTTTAGGATAAGTTTCATATCCTTAGCTTGCTCATTATTTTAGGATAAGTTTCATTTCCTTGGTTTGGTGCCTTTTTCTGGGAAATCACGTGTTACATTTTGTTTCTGCTGTAAGAAAGTAATAATGTACCTCGCCCTCCTGGACATGTATCGAAACTGCAATGCTTAGATAAGTTGTGTATTTACTAGAGGCTCATAAGGACACCCAGATGACCAATGGTATGCTTTGTATTAGGACCAATCATGAGTTGTAAAACTGTCAATAGTTAACCTATAGAAACCCCCTTGTAGCATCCAATATGTATATGAGAATGGTATAAAAGAACTTGCTTTTCCTCATTTGGACACTTCTGAGGTAGAACCTTTATTGCCCAGGAGTCCTGCATATGCTGAATAAAGATGCTTTTGTACTTTCTTCATGTCTCTGGTTTTTGTGGCTGCCCAAGTGACCTTTCAATACTAGTTTGAGCACCAAGCTTCAGTGCAAACCTGCTATTTATATCAGGGTCCAATGGATAGTTACCTACAAGAGCACCTAAGTAGCTGCCATTTTATGAAGACAAACAGGTATCTACTTTAGGTTATCATATGGCTCCAGAAAAAGGAGGACAAATTAAGGCATCTGGTTTTGCATCCATTGAAAGCAATGGAAAGAAATGGAAGTAAAACCCAGATGTGTCAATCCATCCTCCTTTTTCTGGAGCCATATGGTAACCCTAATCTACTTGTCTGTACAAAATACTAATGTATGTGGCAGAGAGTGCACCTTGAAAGTAAGTGTGACAACTTACTCCTGTTCGGCAGCTGGTATCAATGAAAGAGTACATGTAGATTAAGGTATTTCATAATCTATGCACATATGTGATAACCTTGCCTGAGCACCAAACTTCACCCCTTTGAATACCATCATGCCATCATGTCATGGTGCATACTTTTACGCCAGTCAGTATTGTATAAGAGGCCATGTACATCAGTATGGAAATGACCTCCCGTGTAGTCATACTATACAATGGTGTCTCTCAAATCTGTCTCATGCTTTCTCCTTCTCACCCTTAGCTAGTCTTGTTTTCAGAATGGAATTGAGGTTCAATTAGGAAGCAAATGGTAGGGAGGATGGTCTCGAGTGCTGAAAACAATGTCAGAGAACAAGACAATCCAGGAGAATGATCTCAGCAATGTAATCCCAGAGTGAATAACAAGTTAAGAGAGTCATTGCATCAATAAGACTTTATTTTGATTCTTCTGGTCTTATATCCTGCTCCTCATTAGATCTCCACCCTCTCCCATTTTATTCACTAATTCTATAAGAAAGAGGGAAGGGGTAGATGGGTGTACTAGAGCTTTCTCTGAGAAACTAACAGTATTTGTCTATCCATATATCTATTTCTGTATATTTGCATCTCTATTTAGAATCGTAATGCTGTGTCAGTGAAAAGTGTGAAATTTTCAAGTGTGGAACTCCGAGACATCATGAAATTCCAATTTCTGCAGAAGAAAACGCCAAAGGAAATCCATGAATGTATGATGTAAACTTTGAGTGGCAAATGCCCATCCTACACCACAGTGAAGAAATGGTGTGAGATTTTCAGCTTGAAGATTTTGAGACCAAAGATGCAGCAAGATTTGGGAGGCCTTAAATGGTGTGAATTCCTGAAATTGTTGACCATGTCCATGACCTGATTTGGGCAGATCGGCAAATATCAGTTAAAACAAATGCTGAGACACTACAGTGTTGGGTGTATAATCCATGAGTAACTTGGTATGCAGACTTGATGTACTATGCAGGTCTTTATCTGCCATCATCTACTATGTTATTATGGGGCCTTTTACTGAGATGAGTTGGATTGCTGTTGAATGCACTACAGCATTATATAGTAGCTTTTGAATATGCATGTGCTAACCACATGTTAAATAATGTAGCATATAGATAATGCACAATCCCATACTTAAGACAAAATAGGAGGTGATAACTGCTTCTGTGGTAATTAAAAAAAAAAATGTCCACACTAATGCCATCATTGTGGCATGGATATTAATGGAAAAAATGGCCTTAGTGAGCCAGAAAGACTCACATAAGGGCACGTTAAGATCTATTTTTACTGCAACTTGGTAAAAAGGACCCCCATGTTACTCTGATACTGTATATACATGAATGATAGTATTCTGTTTATTTATGCGCATAACACACACAGAAATGTGAGCACCTGAGCTATAGAATTATCCATATATTACTTGAGAAACTTTGAACACTTTGCTCACTGATTTCAATAGCATTTTAGAATCAAGAATGGTTCCAAAGAACTGGTGATGGGCAGATATAGTTCTTTTCCACAAAAGAGGAAGTAAGGAGGCTCAGAACTACAAGCTGGCTAGTCTGACTTCTGTGATTAGTAAATTGATGGAATCAGTGTTAATTTTCTGGAATCCAAAGATTACAGGATCTGAGGCAATGTTTAGAAGAAGTTGATCTTGTCACTTGAATCTGATCAATTTCTTTGACTGAGGGACCAGAGAGTTGGATTCAGGAGAGCTAGATAAAATGTGGGCTTTCATCATAGTTTATTGCCTGAACACTTGAGTTTGGGTATACCAACTAAATCTTATATTGGATTTTGGCTTCTCTACAAACTCATTATGTGCTTTAATATCCTGCTTTAGTATCTTTACTTTTTTCACTCATGAAGCCATATTCTCTAAATCGGTGGTCTCCAACATGAAATCTCCGAAGTCCTGCATTGCATCATTCAAACAGTTGGCCGAAATGCTCTTCAAGGCCTGCAAATTTATTCATTTCAATCTTGCAAGAACAACATTGAGATCCCAAACCACTGGAGGTGGTTTGAGAGGAGGTTTGACGATGAAAAGTCCTTTCATAAATCTGGAAACCACCGGATGAGTAGAAAGGGATTTCCCTTCGATAGGCTGATGGAAAGCAGCAATTGCACTAAGATGGACTCGAATGGATGTAAACTTGAGGCCAGAGGTAGATAAGTGCAGAAGATAATCCAAGACGGAAGACAAGGAGGTATCTCGAGGTTCCTTGTTATGAAAGATGCACCACGTAGAAAATCTAGTCCATTTTTGGAGGTAGCATTATCTAGTGGCAGGCTTTCTGGAAGCCTCTAAAATGTCCTGAACAGGTTGAGAAAATTGAAGAGGAATTGTGTTGAGAGGTACCAAGCTGTCAAGTGTAGAAACTGTAAGTTGGGATGAAGTAGAGATCCTTTACTCTGTATAAGCAAAGAGAGAAAAACTGGTAGAAGGTAGGGTTCCCTGCTGCTGAGTTGAAGTAGAAGGGAGTACCAAGGTTGCATGGGCCACCGAGGAGCTATCAGAATCATGGTGACATGATCGGTCTTGAGCTTAAGAAGAGTCTTGAGAATGAGAGGGAATGGAGAAAATGCATACAGGAAGAGACTCGTCCATTCCAGAAGAAAAGCATCTGCCTCGAGGCGATGAGGAGAGTATATCCTGGAGCAGAACTGAGGCAGTTTGTGGTTGTGGGGAAATGCAAAGAGATCTATCTGAGGAATTCCTTTGAGCTTCCTGACAAAGAGGGAGAGATCCCTTTCTTCCCTGCTTGTTGACGTAGTACATGGCAACTTGATTGTCCGAATAAGGACTACCTGGTCATGAAGAAGATGCTGAAAAGCTTTGAGAGCATTGAATATCGCTCTGAGTTCCAACAGATTAATATGACACTGATGATCTGTGCTGGACCAGTGGCCTTGAGTACAGAGATCGTCGAGATGAGCCCTCCAAAGCGTAGGTCGAGGAATCTGTCATGAGGACCTTCTGGAGAGATTGGAAGAGAGCATTCAACAGTGGAGAGACTGTCACAACGAAGGAGTGACTGTAATCCTGGACCGATGCCTGACTTTCAAAGACCATACAAATGTTCAGGTTAAAAAATGCTTTTGCACCCTCTGGAAACTCCAAACCATCAAACACTATTTTGACTTCCTCTCCTTCCGATTACTGGTTCAGTCTCTAATCTTAAACACATTAGATTACTGCAATATCATATTCCTGGGATCCTTCAAGAAAACCATCAAACGTCTGAGAATCATCCAGAATACTGCCATCCGTCTCATTTATGGTCTCAAAAAGTCTGACCATATAAGTCCATACTACAGAAAACTTCACTGGCTGCCAATGGAGGCAAGGGTCATCTTCAAATTTGTCTGCCTTTGCTTTAAAACCTTAACAGGTTCATCCCCGATCTACCTGTCACACCATTTTGTATTTCCAGGCACCACTTACACACGCAATATCTATCTGTTTGCCTTCCCCTCCCTGAAGGGCTGTATCTACAAGATATTCCTTGATAGAACACTGTCATTCCAAGCGGGCAAATGGAATAAATGTCTATCCACCCTCATTTCAAATACTCCCTCCTATCAATCCTTCAAGAAATCAATTAAAACCTATCTCTTTGATAAATTTCTCTGACTCCTTCCTGCCTTGTTGTATCACTGAAATACTTGTTGTATCTCTGACATATTTCCGATTATACCTAACCACTCTCGGCTTCCAATGTAATTGAAATATTTTACTAATGTACCTGACAATATTTACTGTAACATCACTGTATATGTACAGTCTCTTCCTCTGTAAACTGCTTTGAACTGCTTGTGGTATTGCGGTATACAAATAAAGTTATTATTATTATTATTATTAATGTGTCGAGAGAATGGATCTCAAGCCTGCATCCACTGAGATGCCAGTGTCCACTGAGGAATTCTGAGGTGAAGTCTGGCAAAAGGAGTCACGTGAACGGTCGAGGCCATGTGACTGAGCAACACCATTATGTGTCTCGCTGAGAGTGAAGAAAGGGAAGACACTTTGTGACACAGCTGAAGAAGAATATCCAGACGCTGCTGAGGAAGGAATGCTCTGAGCTTGATAGTGTCCAGGACAACTCCGATGAACTGTAGATTCTGAGAGGGCTGAAGGTGGGATTTGGGGAAGTTGATTTTGAATCCCAAGCTTTGTAAGAATCACATAGTCTGTTGGGTCGCTACAATAACCCCCTGAGCGTTCTGGGATGGATTGGAAGGATACTCTCTTGGAGGAAGCTCTGGAGGAATCTGAGCGATATGAAGATAGTATCCTTCCCTGATGATTGACAGCACCCAGAGATCGGATATAATGGTTTCCCATTGATGGTAAAAATGATGGAGACGACCTCCTATGGGAAGAGGGGAGGACAGAGGCAGAACGATGAAGGTTATTCTCTGTTTTGAGACAATCAAAAAGGCTCAGAAGCCTTTGGTGTATCAGAAGCCTGAGGTTTCTGTTGCTTCTGCTGTTGTGGTTTCTTTGGGGGTGCTCGAGTGTAAGGAGCTGCCCTTGGAGGACAACGCCTTTGATAGGATGGATGAGGTCTAGAAGTCTTAGCAGGAGCTGGCTTAGGATTTGGTCTGACAATGGAAGCAAAAGATTTCTCATGCTCAGACAACTTCTTGGTGGCGGCCTCTATAGATTCATCAAAGAGGTAATTGCCTTCACAAGGAATATTGGCCAGACTCATAACTTCTGAGTTTCTACAAGCATGTCTGCTTGCAAGGCTGTCCGCATCCAGGCTCCGTGGATGACATCACCCACATGTGAGAATTGGCTGCCTGCTTGTCCTGGGATAAAGAAAGTTTTCTTTCAGAGAAATGTCACAGGCTGAGGAAGGAAAGCCCTTCCCCCCACCTAAGCCAAGGGGGTGTGGTTTGCCTCAGCTTAAAGTGAGTTTGTGCAGAGAGCAAAAGGTAGAGAGACAAGAAGAAGCTCAGAGCAGAACAGGACAGCACACAGACCAGCCAGCTGAGGTGCACAGCACTGATTGGGAGATAACTGAGGAGCAAGCAGAGGGTAACTTGACTCTAGATTTTCTTATCTCAGAGCCAGTGAGGCTATGGTCTTTGAAGAGAGTAGTGCTGTAGCAGCTGAAGCTTGGCTAGATAAAATGGAAGTGGCTTGAATCAACCGTGAGTTTGCTGGATGTTTTCTTTGTTGCTTTTTTCCTGGTATGCAGACTGTGGGTGCTGCAAGAGAAGGTATTTTTGGACTGTAAAGTTTCTGCATTTTTCCTCAGTGCCTTAAAAATATAGAACTGTATCTTTCACTGAGCAGAATAGTGGTTAAACTAAGTCAAACACTGGGCAGGAAACTCAGCCTGTCTTGTGTTTATGAATCATTGCTGACAAAGCTCCGTGCTCAGAGACAATGTTGCCATCAGGGCAGGATTAATTCGTTGAGGGCCCCTAGATACACAAGTACACTGGGCCCCCTAGCCCCGCCCCTATTTATTTATCTGTTTTCTTATTTACTTCTTTATTTCCACTTGTATTTCTTTTTTCTTTTATTATAAAATTCAAAACAAACAACAAAGATTACCATACTAGTGCCAGTGTACAGTTTAGTTCTATGCAAGCCCCAAACATCTCTGAACAAAACAGGCAGCGAGGGCAGAGCAGGAGACAGGAAAGAGGCGCTGGGAGTCTCAGCAGCAGCGTGCTGAGACTCGGGGAACCAGCGAAGGCGAGCGGCAAAGGCGCTCGTCTTAGCGAGTGCGCCTTTGCGAAGGGCCTTGAGAAGGGCCCCTAATAGGCCGAATCCATACTCTAAACTCTTTATAACTTAAAAAAAAAAAAAAATTTTAATAACACATTTCCTTCACACTCTAAACTCTCCTTCACACATTTCCTTCACACTCTCTATTCTCTCTCCAACTCCCTATTCTCATTACTTTTCTATTTTACACCTAATCTCTCTACCTTTGGATATGGCAGGGAAGACGCGGAGTACCAAGACTACCATCCAGTTCATCACGCCAACGTCCGGCGGGATCCAGGGGATGGTGCAGAAGGAGGAGGGTGGCACTGGACAGTGGGCAGAGGTTGCTGTGCAGACCGAGACCGCCCCCCCAAACCACGCTACAGTTTCTACTCAGACAGAGGAGATGGAGCAGCTGAACAAGGACATCCTACAGGAACTATGGAGCCTCAGGGAGGAGGTGCAGCGCTTAAGGAGCATCAGGGAGGACGAGGCCTTCATCGACGGAGCCATTAAGGAGGTTTCCCATTTGGCAGAGCTGACCCACGATAGATCCATCCTCGAGACACCCAAGTCTCCAGTTATAAATTCCACGATCGGGGTGCAAGAAATGATAGGGGATGCCGGTCCCTGGCAGCTGGTAACCTCCTCCACGGGAAAACGGAGAAAACCCTCCCCCCTTTTCTCACTTCCCTTTTCTTCTTTTTGTCCCAAACAGGGTAGCTCACCACAACTCAGCCTGAAAAACAGATACCACGTCTTGCAGGACATTACTACCGATGAGGTAGCGGAAGAGGCTCGGGAAGATACCCTGCGCACAACTTGGACTCCAAAGCACGCTGATCAGCCTCCCCGGAAGGAGCGCAGAGTGGTAGTCATTGGAGACTCCATGCTGCGAGGAATCGAGGGTCCAATTTGCAGACCAGATTTGCTGTCAAGGGAGGTCTGCTGTCTCCCTGGAGCCAGGATTCATGACGTCACCACCTGTCTCGATAAACTACTAAAACCTAATGACCATTTCCCTATGCTTCTTATCCATGTAGGTACAAACGACACTGCAAGGAACACCTCAGAGAACATACCCGATGACTTCAGAGCCCTGGGTAGGAAGCTGAAGCAAACAGGTGCACAGGTGGTCTTCTCATCCATCCTCCCAGTTAGAGACAGAGGAAGAGCCAGGGAAGAACGCATCCAACGTACCAACGAGTGGCTTCGCAACTGGTGCATAGAGAACTTTGGATTCCTGGACCATGGAAAGACACTCCAGGGACTGCAGGGACCGGACGGACTTCACCTGACCAGAAGAGGTAAAAACGTACTTGGACACCGTCTAGCCCGCCTACTTCGCAGGGCTTTAAACTAGGTAAGTTGGGGGAGGGTATCCACTCACATTCCAGAGCAGTAAGGAATCATCCGGTGGAGGCGAGACACAACCACCCTTCTGAATCCAAGGTAAGCACCCATAATACGCATGTCAGCCCTAGCAAACACAAGGGATGGAGGGCCATGTATGTCAATGCACACAGTTTAGGCAATAAAATTCTGCAATTGGAGACCGAGATAGTGAATGCCGACCTAGATGTGGTTGCGATATCTGAGACCTGGTTCACGGACTCTCATGGGTGGGATATGGCCATACCGGGTTACAATTTACTTCGTCGAGACAGAGAGGGCAGGTTAGGCGGAGGGGTAGCGCTATACATTAAAGAAGGCATCAAAACTACCAGAATCACGGACGTTAAGTACACCGGGGAATCCCTCTGGGTGAACCTGGCCAGAGGGAGAGAAAAATGCCTGTATCTTGGTGTGGTATATAGACCTCCAAGACAACCAGAAGACAAAGACACGGAACTAATCGAAGACATAGAAAATATCGCTCTACGGGGGGACGTTGTACTAATGGGAGACTTCAATATGCCGGACGTAGACTGGAGCACACCTTCAGCAACAACCAGCGGCAGCAAGAGGCTATTAGCCTCCATAAGAGGAGCACGCCTCAATCAAATGGTAATGGAGCCCACTAGGGCCCAAACGATCCTTGACCTAGTACTCACCAATGGGGAAAGCGTCTCAGAAGTCTTCATGGGAGATAAGCTAGCCTCCAGCGATCATAACATGGTATGGTTCCACCTGAGGAAAGGTTTCCATAGATCAAACACTAAAACAAAGGTACTCAACTTCCGAGGAACAGACTTTGCACGCATGGGAGTCTTCGTCCATCAGGCGCTCCAGGTCCAAACTGAGACAGGGAATGTGGAGGATATGTGGTCATCCCTGAAATCTGTCATACACGAGGCAACCGGCCGTTACATAAAATCATCACACAAACGGCGAAGAAAAGACAAACCCCAGTGGTTCACCGCAGAGATCTCACGTCTCGTTAAGGAAAAGAAAAACACATTTGCTTCCTTCAAACGCACGGGGAAAAGCGAAGATCAACTGCTACACAGGATCAAGTCCACAGAGGTCAAAACGGCAGTCAGGGAGGCCAAACTTCGAGTGGAAGAAACTCTAGCAAACAACATTAAGAAAGGGGACAAATCCTTTTTCCGGTATATCAGTGACAGGAAAAAAAACACAGACGGGATAGTACGCCTGAAAAAAACGGACGGGAATTATGCAGAATCGGATCCCGAAAAGGCCGAACTACTAAACGAATACTTCTGCTCGGTCTTCACCTGCGAGGCGCTAGGGTCCGGCCCTCAATTGAAGCCACAGTCAAACACAAAAGACCCGTTTCGGAATTTTAAATTCACACCCAGCGGGGTTTACCTTGAGCTAACAAAACTCAAGGTGGACAAAGCCATGGGACCGGACAATCTGCACCCCAGAGTGCTCAGGGAGTTAGGTGATGTCCTGGCAGAACCGTTAGCCGTGCTCTTCAATCTCTCACTGAGTACAGGGACAGTCCCCTTGGACTGGAAAACAGCTAACGTCGTTCCTCTACACAAAAAGGGTTGCAGGACAGAGGCTGCAAATTACAGACCGGTGAGTCTGACATCGATAGTATGCAAACTCATGGAAACACTGATCAAACGCCAATTGGACACGGTCTTGGACGAAGGGAATCTACGGGACCCCAATCAACATGGATTCACCAAGGGTAGGTCCTGCCAATCAAACCTCATCAGCTTCTTTGACTGGGTAACAAAAAGACTGGACGAAGGAGATTCACTAGACATAGTGTACCTGGACTTCAGTAAAGCTTTTGACAGCGTCCCACACCGCAGACTGTTAAACAAGATGAAATCGATGGGGTTAGGAGAGACTCTGACGGCATGGGTCAATGATTGGCTGAGTGGCAGACTTCAGAGGGTGATGGTTAACGGTACTTTCTCTGAGACATCGGAGGTGACCAGCGGGGTGCCGCAGGGCTCGGTCTTGGGTCCACTCCTCTTCAACATATTCATAGGAGATCTGACTCAAGGGCTTCAAGATAAAGTAACATTATTCGCCGACGACGCCAAACTATGTAATATGGTAAGCGAGGACAATCTACAAGATAGTATGGCGCAGGACCTGCGTACATTGGAATGCTGGTCCTCAACCTGGCAGCTGGGCTTCAATGCTGGAAAGTGTAAGGTCATGCACCTGGGTAGCAGAAACCCATGCAGAACTTATACCTTGAACGGGGAGACCTTGACCAGCACTTCAGCAGAACGAGATTTAGGAGTAATCATTAGTGCAGACATGAAATCTGCCAATCAGGTGGAGAAGGCTTCCTCAAGGGCAAGACAGATGCTGGGTTGCATCCGTAGAAGTTTCGTCAGCAGAAAGCCTGCAGTCATAATGCCATTATACAGGACCATGGTGAGACCTCATCTGGAATACTGCGTGCAATTCTGGAGGCCACATTATCGCAAAGACATGCAGAGGGTCGAGTCGGTCCAAAGGATGGCCATCAGAATGGTCTCAGGGCTTAAAGGTCTCTCGTACGAAGCAAGACTAAACAATTTGCAGCTCTACACTCTCGAGGAACGCAGGGAGAGAGGAGACATGATTGAGACGTTTAAATACGTCACCGGACGTATAGAAGTGGAAGATAACATTTTCCTTCTCAGAGGCCCCTCAACCACAAGGGGGCACCCGCTCAAACTCAAGGGCGGAAAATTTCACGGCGACACCAGGAAGTATTTCTTCACGGAGCGAGTGATTGATCAATGGAACAAGCTTCCAGTACAGGTAATCGAGGCCAGCAGCGTGCCAGATTTTAAGAATAAATGGGACGCCCATGTGGGATCCCTAAGTGGGTCAGGGTAAAACATTGTATAATATTAAGGGGAGGGTCTATAGAGTGGGCAGACTTGATGGGCCTTGGCCCTTTTCTGCCGTCATCTTTCTATGTTTCTAAAACCCCCCTTCCTTCCCTTCCCACCTACTTGCCCAGGACTTTAACTCTGAACCCTTTCCATACGTATATAAAAGTGTTCAAATGCATAAGTCTATATTAATAACCAAGTTTGCAACTCCTCTCAACTACCTCACTCTATATTGTCCAACTTTAACCCATATGTATGTATAAACAACCAAATCTGTATCTCCTCTGATATATTCCACATGTATGTTAATTTGTAACAAAACAACAAGGCAAACGGTCCACCAAAGAATCCAACGTGGAACAAAAGAAGATCGGCAGACAATAAGGAGATTCAAATCAGGTTTATTCAAGGTGCTCCCAGGAACCATGCCTGATGCATTTCACCAAACAAGGCTGTTCAATGCTAACAGAAAACCATGTCTTTCATACACACTGGACACAGAACTACCCTCACCCAGTATGGAATAAGTAATCACAAACTAACCCTCCCTTTTTACAAAAGCACGGGAAAGGTTTATAGCACTGGCTGGTGGGCTGAATGTTCTGCGCTGTTCTAACGATCATAGGAATTCTGTGCCCATCGGAGTAGTGCAGAGCATTCAGCATGCTGGCTTGTGTTACAAACCGAAGGAATGGTATAGTTTAGGGGGTGAAGAAACAATGGTGCATATCTCCCAGTACTGAACAAAATATAAAGATAGCAGATGTAAATTTGAAAAAAAGAGAAATAACAAATCACTTTATAAATTAACAACAAAAAATGAGTTGAGTGATATTCCAGTGGCTTAGGCCTCAGTGGAAGGAGGATTCCTGGGGGGCTCAGGCCTCAGTGTCAAGAGGATTCCTGGGGCTACGGCCTCAGGGGAAGAAGGTTTCCTGGTGCTTAGGCCACAGGGCAAGAAAGATTCCTGGGGCTCAGGCCTCAGGTCAAGATATATTCCTGGGACACAGGCCTTGGATGAGAGATGCTCCTGTGACATGGACCTCAGTTGGGGAAATTCTCCTGTGGCTCAGGCTTCGATTGAGGAATTTTCCAGTGGCCCAGGCATCAGTAGACAGAGATTCCTGGGGAGTATTTTTACTCTTCTCCTACATAGGGAAGCGGAAGCTGCTTCAGTTGGCTTGTAGCCAGGTCAGGCAGCAGTGTGTATTAGGAGGCCCTGAGGGTGGTCACTCAGGGCCTTTCTATCCTGCCGTGGATCAGGGGTTGCTGTAGTTGCAGCTGATGTCACTGCCGCTGTCCGTATTTCTACTCTTGGATGAGGGACGCCGCTTCCGGTAGTGCTGCCTTTGCCAATAACCGGCCAATCCTGGTTGCTGCCACATGAGCAGTGTGTTGGCCTTGGCTGGGGAACCATTTCACTTGCGACCTGGTGTACCTTCTTTGGTCCCAGCTGGAGGGCAGTTTAGCTCTGATTAGGCTGATTGCAGGCTACTTGATAGCTCTTGATATCGCTCTGGGTTATTCTTTCCGCTCCTTCTGGGTTCATTCATGGGGAGGACTGGGCTGGTGGTTAAATAAGCTACCTCAGTGTCTGAGGCTGTTACTGTTTCTCCTTGGGACGCTGGAACAGGCACTTGTCACTTCGTGACCAGGGTACAGAGTAGTGTCTGGGTACAAGGGGATGCTTACCTCTCCTCTGGCATTATTCTTGACTGGAGTTAACAGTGTGGCCTCTGGTGTCCTAGGGACTTGGTACTTGAGAGTGCTTCAGTCAGATGGGGAATCTTCATTGATCACAAGTCCGGGCGGGCTGCCCTGGATCCTTCTGAGGGATGTAGGTCTAGTTTACGATGAGGCTCATGGGGTTTGCCATCAGCCAAGAACCATTGCCAGATATGTTGGTTGCATTACACAGGAGGTTATTTGAAGCCTGGTGATAGCATTAGCAGGTTGCTTTGTACTCATACTAGTTATGGAGGTACACTGTAGCTGGGGTTTTCTGCAGCATGGTACTCTTAGACAAGGATTGCTCCTGCTCACATAGGCTAGAGGAGTTTCCTTCTGTATGTTCATAGGATACGTATTCTCTGGGTATCATATCTCCTTAGACATGTGCTGCAGGGCAGGTTTTCAGTTCACTTGTTTATTTCCCTACCTACATTTGGACTGCTTTTGTACATCCCACTTGTCTGGATTCATCTGCTGCTGATGACAAGGAATGTAAAATTATGTCCTTACCTGATCATTTTCTTTCCTTTAGTCACAGCAGATGAATCCAGAGCCCCACCCTGATGCGGGGTTGGTCACTCTCAGGAGCGGTCTGGGCTTGCCTTTAGACTAAAATTGCAGTCTCAAATTTGAGGCATCAGTGGTTCCGGTAGCGCATATGATGGAAGAAGTTCCATAGGTGCCCTATGTCTCATGTGTTTAATTCGGTTGAGAGATTTATGTGATTTACTTTTATATGCTTTTTCAACTGCTTTGAGAAGACTTATACTGATTGGCCAGGAGGAGGTGCATGCAAGATATACCCAAGGTCAATTCAGTGCTCTCTATCTCCTCCTGCTGATTGATGGACTTTATCCCACTTGTCTGGATTCATCTGCTGTGACTAAAGGAAAGAAAATTATCAGGTAAGGACATAATTTTACATTTCCAGAATTTTGGCACAGAGTTATAGAATACCTGCATTTCCATGCTTATCTACTATCATTGGCAGGCATAAATACTTGTGCTCAGTTAAATGTGAAGGCCTGGATTTTGTTACTGGTGTCGTTGTTGGCGGCTGCTTTAAAAATGGCCGCCAATTGTGTGTCAATCACGTGATGGTGCCGGTGATTGCGCCTCTGGTAAAGGTAGGTGCCAGAAATGTAGACCAGGATTTTCCAGGCCTACATTTCTGGCACCTGCCTTGGATGTGAATTGCGTCTCCATAGGTGCTTTAGGCCTCCTAACGCCACTTTTGGAATTAGCCACACCCACAGTGTGTTCGGCAGCCTAAATCACCTATGGAGGTGCAATTCTGGTGTCGATTTTTAAGCGCCAGTAAACGCCTTGAAACTCAGTTAAAAACATTGTTTAAATGGTGTTTTGTACTGAGCTTGGGCACCTACCTGTGCCTAAAAAATTGGCACCGGTTAGAGAATGTAGGCCAAAATGCATACCAAGGTAGTATTCTATAAAGGCCATTTCTGTGTGGACTGACCTTTATAGATTTTGTGGTTAATGCAGATTATGGAAGAGTGTGTGGTGCAATGGTTGAAGCTACAGCCTCAGCACCCTGGGGTTGTGGGTTCAAACCTTGTGCTGCTCCTTGTGTCCCTGGGCAAGTCACTCAGTCCTCCATAGCCCCAGGTACGCTAGATAGATTGTGAGCCCACCGGGACAGATAGGGAAAATGCTTCAGTACCTGATTGTAAATAAACCCCACTTAGATAACCTTGATAGGCGATATATAAAATCCTAATAATTAGATCCCATTGCCTAACTTTGGGCAATCGATACAGAATTCTCCAGAGGATATATAGGCCCTCTTTTACTAAGGTGCGCTAAACATTTTAGCACGTGTTTAGTGCACACTAAATCAACGTGTGCATTAACCGCTAATGCGTCCATAGGCTAACATGCACGCATTAGCATTTAGCGCATGCTAATATTTATCACGTGCAAAAAAGCATAGCGCACCATAGTAAAAGAGGGGGATATTATACAAGAGGCCACTGAATAGTTCTCAACCCAACCAAGAAGAGAATGATATGGAGCCACAAAACTTACAAGTTATTCCACATTTTTCTTGACGCTTTTCATATCAATGATATGAAATGAAACAAAATGATTAACTTGCAAGTTTCAAGGCTCCACATCATTCTCTTCTTGGTTGGGCTGAAGACTTTTCAACGGCTCCTCATAGATAACCCATTATAATGGAATTTTGCTTTATTTTATTTTTGTTCTTTGAAAGACGAAAACTAGTAACTATTACATTTTCTGGAAAGAACCCAATGTTATTAGATTTTAGGCCCTCGGAGCAATGTCATATGTTGGCATTCAAACAAAAGAGAGAGAGAAAAAAAAAGTGATGTCTCATTGATCTCAGGAGAAGCTCTCTTTCAGGAAAACTAATAGGAGGTGGTTGTCTGAAATCTGATCCTCTGATGTCTGGCTCTTGTCAGGGAAAGAGAGATCGCAGTACCAAAAATAATTGGTTTCGTATTCCCTTTGGGTTGTTATAAACAAAATCAATATGCACTAATGACTGCTGCATTAAACTTAGTCATACTTCATATTGTAACATTTTGCACTTATCCAGTTGTAGCTTGGACAGAGAGTAATAGAGTTTACTCTTTCTAAGTTGTAAATTACTACAGAAATGCTGAGTGCAACAGCAAAATACATTCGGGGATGGCTTCAGCCTAGAAAATATCGGTAATACTTTCAATAAGCATGTTATTAAATAGTATTTATTGCTGTTCCCACTCTGCCACCGAATGAATAACAGCCGTATGAGAAAAGAGAGTAGAACTATTTATCACCAACTTGCCTGCTTGTAATCTTTATTCAGATAACTGCTCTCAGCAGGTGGAGCTGGGAGTTCATTTCTTGATACACATTGATCTGCATCACAGCATCTTCTTCATGTCCCATCCCTAAAAATCATTAGTACCCGTAGGGCTTCTTCTTTCGCAATGATTGCTCCAACAACATGGAATTTGTTACCATTATATTTAAGGTCCGAACAGAATTTAGATAAATTCAAGGGTGGCCTCAAAAATTCTTATTTAAAGACGCATATGACTGTTAATTGATCTAAAGGACTTTCCAAGCTTATTTTCTATACTTAAATTGATTTTTCCCTTTCCCCAAGGATTCAAGATAAAGTTAGACAAGTTCCTGGTGGACAAGGACGTACGCTGGTAGGGATAGTCTCAGTCAGGGCGCTCGTCTTTGACTAGAGGGCTGCCGTGTGAGTGGACTGCTGGGCATAATGGACCACTGGTCTGACCCAGCAGCGGCAATTCTTATGTTCTTATTGTTCTTTCTTTCTTTCAAATTGTATTTCTCCTCACTAACCTATTGTTTTATGTAAGTAAGATTATGTTATTAATAGTTTAACTGGATCCCTTTTTAAATTTTTACTGTAAAACGCGTGGGAATTTATGATTAGCGTTTTATCAGATTTTTTAATAAACTCGAAACTGAAAAGGTCTGTAAAAGGCTGCCATTCAACATACTATTAACCTTCCGTATGTTTTCTGCCTTTGTCTGGATCCAAAACTGACCAGACCTGACTGCCTAGCCGCCATCTTGAAAACAGTTGGATGCTTCCAGACAAAGACAGCATTTCAGTGGCAAAAATAGAGCATATGTTAAGAAGTAGGTTTTTATTAAGTAGAAAGGAATAGAAACTAGGTTGGATGCATTTAGAACTCCTTTTTTTTTAGCTTTAACTGATAAACACTGATAAATATAAATTAAGGCCCTCTCAGTGGCGTACCTATCATATGTGACAACCGGGGCCGATCATTTTTTGGCACCCCCTCATCTGTACGAAAAACATGATTTTTAGTAACAAGCCATACATCACACATGAGTACCTAGGAAAAGGCACCATCTTACATATGCAGTGAGCAGTACAACATCAATACACTCATTGTAAAACTAAACAAGCTAGACTAGTACAGATCATAGAAACATAGAAATAGACGGCAGATAAGGGCCATAGCCCATCTTGTCTGCCCACCCCAATAACCCTTCCCCTACCTTTCTCTGTGAATAGATCCCACATGTCTATCCCATTTGGCCTTAAAATCAGGCACGCTGCTGGCCTCAATAACCTGAAGTGGAAGACTATTCCAGCGATCAACCACCCTTTCAGTGAAAAAGAATTTCCTGGTGTCCCCGTGCAGTTTCCCACCCCTGATTTTCCACGGATGCCCCCTTGTTGCCGCGGGACCCTTGAAAAAGAAGATATCGTCTTCCACCTCGATGCGGCCCGTGAGATACTTGAATGTCTCGATCATGTCACCCCCTACACCGTCAATCCTAACAGAAACCATGTCTTTCGAACACACAGAACACAGAAAATACCTTCGCCTAGTATGGAATGTCATCATAAACTAACCCCTCCCCCTTTTACAAAACTGTAGTGTGGTAACAGCTCTGATGCTCATAGAATTCTGAGCATCAGAGCTGCTACCACCACGGCTGGCGCTAAAAAACACTCCACAGTTTTGTAAAAGGGGGGATAAAATAGAAATACATAGACAAAGGTTAAATTGAGCCAGTAAGAAGCTGGACTCTGCATACAATGCAATACCACAGAAACAGTGACACATGTCTCCTAAAGCAACAAATAAATAGAAAAACCTGAAAATGGCTCACTGCGATTTTGTGCGCCACTCTGCTTGTTTCAAGCCATTTTCAGGTTTTATGCTCAAAGCCACGTACATTGTTTTGCTCATATTTTTATCTTTGCACCCTACATCATCCATACCCCTAAGGAAGGCAGTCTCGCCGAAACACGGACTGTGTAGGGTCCGTCAGGACAATCATACGTGTATTACTAATTCAGACTTTTATTTGTATTTTTATTGTGAAGAGAGAATAAAATCATCTTTCAGGACATCCACATCCACAGTCTGTTGTTTTTATCTTTGGATTGTTTTTACTGTGGATCATTGGGTCTCCCTTTTTGGTTTTTTTTGTGCTAATATGGTGGTACATTGTACTAAATCTGGCCTTTAGTAAGGTCATTTTTAATCTTTTAACTTCCTTTCTGGAGCTATCCTGACATCTATCAGTGCAGTGTCTTAGACTAGCAATTTAAGGAGAGGATAGTCTTGTCAGTGAACACAAGGATCTATAGTGTCACTGTGAGAGCTGATGCAAGAAACCTGTTCTGACACTTACACAGCAGAATCTGACAAAGAAAAAGCCTGGTGGCAACTTAGACAGACTGTGTACCTCTGTCAAGAAACAGTAACAAGAAAAGTCCTTGACAGGAGAAGAAGGGGCACTTGTAAAAAGTATATTATATTGAGATGATAACAGATTGTCTGAAGACCAGAATATTGTCAAGGTAGCGAGGGAGGAAGGGGGAACCAGAACCATAAACTCCAGGGAATATGTTTAAACAGAATCTTATAAATTTTCCCTAGATGAGCTACTTCTGTTCATTTGCAAAGGGACACACATAATTATTAAGCTAGTATAAATCTCACACATACAGCAAGCAAGGGTGCGAAGTCCACAATTTTTCATTAATTTTGTTTCCTTTCCCCTCATTTCATTGTATGTATAGGGGTAGAGGGTAGGGGGTTCATTTAGTATAATAATTCTCAATTCTCTCTTGGGGGCACAGCTAGCCAGTCGGATTATCAGGTTTACCACAATGAATGTGTATGAGATTATTTTGCAATGTTGTAAACAAATCTAAATCATTTGCATTTAGAGGGGAGGTTATTAATGTGGGCTATGATTAAGACAAACTCAAACCCTTTGCAGGGCCACATTTTTGATTTGTAGGTACTTGGAGGGCCTCTGAAAAAAATAGGTGGAGGGACATAATCAAAAGGAACGTCTAAGTCTGTTTTTGTCTAAATCGCAAGTCATCCAAAGTAAAAAACAACAAATTTTTTTTATTTCAAAAATCGTCTAACTATACGTTCTGCCAATCTGGAGTGGTAGATAAGTGGGTCTAGAAGATTCTGGAGGTGGTTTGGAGGGGCTCACCATGACCTATAAGGGAGGAGAAGACATGGCACCCTTTTTGTGAAGTTCACAGCAGTGCCCTGTAAGATACCCCACTATTTAGGTGCCATGTCTGGATGTTCAGTCCATCACTTTGCAGACCCCACCCACGTCCAACAGGGCTTGTTCTAGGCGTTTTTGACTTGGACAAAAAGTTGGATGAAAATTTGGTATAAAGATGGACAATTTAGCAACTTGGACGATCAGATCGACAGGACGTAAACTTAGACGATTTTTGAAACAAAAAAAATGTTTTTTACTTTGGATGACTTGCGACTTAGACGAAAACGGACTTAGACGTTCCTTTCGATTATGACCCTCCACATGTCTTTTTGTAACCTACACATAATTGTGGGATTCTGTAGGCTATGGGGTTCATAATAATAATAAAAAAAAACCCGTCTAAAAAGTGTCCTAAAAGGCTGATCAAAAAGCCTGATCGTCCAAGTACCCATAACCAAAGCTGGTTTTAGACATATCTAAAACCAGCTTAGGCCTTTCCCCTGCCACTAAACGCACAGAGAGAAAAGAGGCATGTTTAGAGGAGGGGAAAGGGCGAGCGGTAGGCGGGAGGTGCGCCAACCTACACCTAGGCGTGCAGCAGGTTTAACCAAAACCTTAGGCAGGTTACCTAATCGGCACTTATATGTTTTTGACTTAGACGAAGTCAAAACCGGTCTAAGTGCCGAAAAAGGGGCCGCTGAGCTGATGGTGGCTGCTGCGATCAGCTCAGCGGCCCCAGCAACCTGCCTACCCCCTACAGCAATGATCGTGACAGGAGAGATGCCTCATCTCCCCTACCGCGATGCCATCACTCCTCTACCCGAACTGCGGCGATCTGCGACAGGAGAGATAATAATAATAACTTTATTTTTGTATACCGCAATACCACAAACAGTTCAGAGCGGTTTACAATGTAAGAAAGACTGTACATAAACAGCGAAGATACAATGCAAGGGAGTGTAATATGCAGTTCAGCGCAGTTTACAATGCAGGGGACTGTACATATTCAGCATGGGTGTTTATATAAGAACATAAGAACATAAGAAATGCCTCTGCTGGGTCAGACCCGAGGTCCATCGTGCCCAGCAGTCCGCTCACGCGGCCCAACAGGTCCAGGACCTGTGCAGTAATCTTCTATCTATACCCCTCTATCCCCATTTCCAGTAGGAATTTGTCCAATCCTTTCTTGAACCCCAGTACCGTACTCTGCCTTATAACGTCCTCTGGAAGCGCATTCCAGGTGTCCACCACACGTTGGGTAAAGAAGAACTTCCTAGCATTTGTTTTGAATCTGTCCCCTTTCAACTTTTCCGAATGCCCTCTTGTTCTCTTATTTTTCGAAAGTTCGAAGAATCTGTCCCTTTCCACTCTCTCTATGCCCTTCATGATCTTGTAAGTCTCTATCATATCCCCTCTAAGTCTCCTCTTCTCCAGGGAAAAGAGACCCAGCTTCTCCAATCTCTCAGAATATGACAGGTTTTCCATACCTATTATCAGACGTGTTGCTCTCCTTTGAACCCTCTCGACTAACGCCATATCCTTCTTAAGATACGGCGACCAATATTGGACGCAGTACTCCAAATGCGGGCGCACCATCGCCCGATACAACGGCAGGATAACTTCTTTCGTTCTGGCTGTAATACCCTTTTTGATTATACCAAGCATTCTATTCGCTCTCTTAGCGGCCGCTGCACACTGTGCCGACGGCTTCATTGTCATGTCCACCATTACCCCCAAGTCCCTTTCCTGGGTACTCTTATTCAATAACATCCCTCCCATTGTATAGTTGTACCTCGAGTTTCTGCTCCCCACATGTAGTACTTTACATTTTTCAATGTTGAACTTCATCTGCCATTTCGCCGCCCATTCTTCTAATTTGTTCAAGTCCCTTTGCAACTTTTCGCAGTCCTCTGTAGTCCGAGCTCCATTAAATAGTTTGGTGTCGTCCGCAAATTTTATTATCTCGCACTTCGTTCCTGTTTCTAGATCATTTATGAAGATATTAAATAGCAGCGGCCCGAGCAGATTTACAATGCAAGAGCCTGTACATTTACAGCGGAGATATTTATTCAGTGAAAATAAAGTGCGAGTGACTTAAGAACAAGATATGATGCAAGAGACTGTATAATGCGGTTGAAGTGGATTACTATGCAAGGAGCCCTATCTCTCCTGCCACGGGTCGCGGCAGTTCGGGTAGAGGAGTGATGGCATTGCGATAGGGGAGTTGAGGCATCTCTCCTGCCGTGATACATCACCCCCCCGACAACATCGGGGCAGGAGGGAGCCCAACCCCTCCTGCCCAGGCAGACCCCCTATCCCCCACCCCCCACTACAATACGGGCAGGAGGAATCCCAGGCCCTCTTGCCCTCGAAACAACCCCCCAACGACCGCCCCCCTGAATCCCCGATCAGATCTCCCGCCGACCCCCGCCCCCTCGCCAACCCCTTGACCCCCCACCCCCAATCGGGTGCCAAGCCTGGCCCATGTGCCTAAGGCCCCGCCCACAGGAGGGGCCTAAGACTCCTGGGCCTATTCTGATTGGCCCAGGTGCCTTAGGCCCCACCTGTGGGCGGGGTTTCAGCCGCCTGGGCCAATCCGGCCCAATTCTGGAGCCGGCTGGCATGCCAGACGGGCGGGTTGGTCACCCGTCCATCCGGCCAACATTTCAAAAGTATGGGGGGTGGGATTGGGGGTGGGGGGGTCGTGGGTCGGCAGGGGGGGCGATCGGGGGTTTGGGGGGGTTGTGTCGAGGGCAGGAGGTCCTGGGATCCCTCCTGCCCGTATTGTAGTGGGGGTGGGGGATAGGGGGTCTGCCTGGGCAGGAGGGGTTGGGCTCCCTCCTGCCCGATCATGTAGGGGGATGGGGGGCATGATGCCAGGAGGGCTTGGGCTCCCTCCTGGCCTGATCGTAATCATGGGGTGCTGCGGGGCAAGAGGGCTTGGGCTCCCTCTTGCCCCTATGCTGTCGAGGGTTCGGGGTGCCGCCGGGGCAAGAGGGCTTGGGCTCCCTCTTGCCCTAAACATAGTCGGGGGTTTGGGGTGCTGCGGGCCAGGAGGGCTTGGGCTCCCTCCTGCCCGGATCGTTTTAAGTTGTGGGGGATTCTGTAACCGGTGTTGTTTTTGACAGACACCGGTTACAGAATCCAGCTTTTAGGTGAAGGACTGGCTCCTCCTTCACCTAAAAGCCCTTGTGTTGGACGTTTGGGGCTTAGGCATTTTTTTTGTTCATTATGGGGTATAAGTGTAGACGTCGTGGGGGGATAAGTGTAGACATAGTGGTGGTCTGGGCATTTAAACAGCTGAATGTAGAGGCAGGCCATTATTAAAAAAAAAACGTCTTTTTGATTATGGACATTTTCCCTGCTTCTGCTTTCAACGTTTAAGGCCTTAGGCCAAAAAGGGACTCAGACGGTTTTTTTGATTTTGCCCCTCCACATATTTTTTAAATAAATAAATATAAATATTAAAATAAATAAACAAACAGTAAAATATCACATCTTATTGATAGCCCATGCTGATAACTTCCACCCTCATTGTGGTAATCTTGAAACCTAACTGGTTAGATATGCCAACATGAAAGGACTGGAAGCACTGCACTTAGCATACACTAAAATTAAAATAGAAGATAGTACAATGTTGATATTTCTGATTCATTTCAAATAAAACCATCTCAAACACAAGAAGGGGGAAGGCGAACAGCTGAATTCTGCGGGAGTTCTTGTTTCTGTGATTCAGGAAGAAGTGTGGGTTGGAAGCCTACCTAACAGGAGAAGCCCCAAAAAGTGCAATACAAAAGAGAAGTCAGGGCCCTGTACTCCGATGGGTCCTGAGAGGAAACAATTTGGGACCGCCCCCTCCCACCCCCACCCACGTCAGACAGCTACTAGATCGCAAACAAATCATATGGAAAGAACAGCAGTGACAAAAAATGGGGAAGGGGAATAGAAGGGCATGAGGAATGGCCAGGAGAGCTGCAGCAGCAGGGAAGAAGCTCGGGGTCGCAAACTCCCCACAACTCCAGGTCGATCAAACCTTTAAAGTATTACGTATTAAACTGCAAATACGGGGAGACAAGGAATATACATAAGGTCCCCAGAAAATGCAGAAAAATCTTAGATTGTCTTAAAGAAGCATGCACCTGCTCTTTCTCAAGCAACATCAGAGCACGCAGCCGGTTACGCCAAGCCCAATAAGAGGGAGAGCTATCAGAGACCCATTCTCCCAAAATAACCTTCTTAGCCACCAACCTGGCCTTGTACACAAACAATCGGCCCAGGCGGGAGCCGAAAAACTTCAAATTTATCTAATAAGAACTCCACAGGGGTAACAGGTGTAGGATGGCCTAATAAACTTTCTAAATAACTAATCACTTGTCTGAACCATGGGGCAGCTCCAAAAAGCATGAAAAAAGGTCTTGGAGGCAGTTTTACATTTTTCACACTGATCCGAGTCCACCAAACCAGAATGATATAATTGAACCAGCACAGTTCCTTTGCTGTGGTCTGCCCAAGTGAAAACAGGAAGTTTTTTAGAGGGGGTTGGACCATAGCAGAAGAACAGTATAGAGGAGGCTCATTTAGAGAACTGGACTTTGACCTAGGGGCCGCCGCGTGAGTGGACTGCTGGGCACAATGGACCATTGTTCTGACCCAGCTGCGGCAATTCTTATGTTCTTATGTAACACACCTCCAACATGCCCCCTTCATAATTTGTACGTACAATTAGACTTGGGAGAATCCGTGGACGTCGTATACCTAGACTTCAGCAAAGCTTTCGATAGTGTCCCGCATTGCAGGCTATTGACCAAGATGAAATCAAGGGGCTGGGAGAAACACTAACTACATGGGTCAATGACTAGCTGAGTGGCAGATTTCAGAGGGTGGTAGTTAACGGTACCCTCTCTAAAACATCGGATGTGACCAGTGGAGTACCGCAGGGCTCAGTCTTGGGCCCGCTCCTTTTCAACATATTCATAGGTGACCTAACTCAGGGGCTTCAAGGTAAGGTAACGTTATTCGCTGATGACGCCAAACTATGCAATATAGTGAGAGATGGCAATTCACCCGATAGTATGACACAGGACCTACATTTGTTGGAGCTTTGGTCCTCGACCTGGCAGCTGGGCTTCAACGCTAAGAAATTCAAGATCATGCACCTCGGCAGCAGAAATCTGTGCAGAACTTACACCTTGAATGGTGAGACCTTAGCTAGAACTTCAACAGAACGAGACTTGGGAGTGATTATCAGCGCAGACATGAAAACTGCTGATCATGTGGAGAAGGCTTCATCTAAGGCAAGAAAGTTGTTAGGTTGCATCCGCAGGAGTTTCGTCAGCCAGAAGCCTGAAGTCATAATGCCATTATACAGAACCATGGTGAGGCCTCATTTGGAATACTGTGTGCAATTCTGGAGGCCACACTACCGAAAAGATGTGCTGAGAGTAGAGTCGGTGCAACGGATGGCCACCAGGATGGTCTCGGGGCTCAAGGATCTATCGTACGAGGAAAGGCTGAAAAATTAGCGGCTGTACTCACTCGAGGAACGTAGGGAGAGAGGAGACATGATCGAGACGTTTAAGTATATTACCGGCCGTATCGAGATGGAAGAAGAGATTCTCTTTCTCAAAGGATCCTCAGCCACAAGAGGGCATCCGCTCAAACTCAGGGGCGGGAAATTTCATGGCGACACCAGGAAATATTTCTTCACTGAGAGAGTGGTTGATCCTTGGAACGAGCTCCTGGTGCAGGTGATCGAGGCAAACAGCGTGCAAGAATTTAAGAGCAAATGGGATGCCCATGTGGGATCCCTTAGAGGGTTAAGCCAAGGGAACCTATCACCAGGAGTGGGATCCCTAGGATAGTAGACTTGGGGGTGGGTCAGTAGAGTGGGCAGACCTGATGGGCTATGGCCCTTATCTGCTGTCATCTTCTATGTTTCTATGTTTCTACAGTGGCTAAGAAGCCTAGCAAGGTATCCAGAAAGTTATGAAAATCAGCACTTGGCCTTTTGGGTGAGAAAAACATCAAAGTGCCGATTTATGTCGTTTTTTGGGACATCTTAGGGTTTTAAATATGAGCCATGGAAAGGGAATATCTAATTCAGGGATTTCCACAGTTATACCAATTGACACTACAGTGTGATAGGATATGAACGCATTGGAATCAGAGAAGGTGTCTGGCTGTTTTATTGTCATAGAAGCAGCAATTATTAGCATCTCTTAGTCCTGTCTTATACTGTATGTTTCGACAGAGGACCAGATTGCAGCTTACATACTAAAGCAGGGCATCTGGGTTAATGACATCCACTGGGGAAGATCAAATATTCTGGCCCTAAGCCTTTGCTACTGATTGGGATTGATAGATAAATCTAAGTCTATTTCCCATGAATAGTTCTAATCCTGTGCAACTGAATATTTTAAAAGACCGAGAATAGTGGACAACATGATCTTTTTTTCACTGAGAAAGAAATATGTTTGAAAACCATTGGAAATCTGAAATCTTCTGGAAAAGCAATAGATTTTACATTGCAATTGGGTTACTTGTACAGTGCCATAAACTGCTGCTCAATATTAGGACTTTTTTTTCCTCATTTCAACAATCCTTTGTTTCCCCCCAAAATTTATTTATTTTTATGCAAAAAAAGGTAAACATATAAAATGGTCTTGCCACTGTGCTTAAATTTTATATTATCCCAAGTTCTCTAAATTTTCTTCACACTTCTACCTCTAACCCTCTGTTGTAGTTCCTTCCTATTTCTCCTACTGTAAACCGCGTCGAGCTCTACGAACGTTGAGATGATACGGTATACAAACCTAAGGATTAGATTAGATTAGATTAGTTTTCTACTTTGATTGCACTTTCCCCTCCCTATTGTTCTCTCCATATATGGTTCTCCTCTGTACTTTAAAACAGTGGTTCCCAACCCTGTCCTGGAGGACCACCAGGCCAATCAGGTTTTCAGGATAGCCCTAATGAATATGCATGAAGCAGATTTGCATGCCTGTCACTTCCATTATATGCAAATCTTTCTCATGCATATTCATTAGGGCTAGCCTGAAAACCCGATTGTCCTGGTGGTCCTCCAGGACAAGGTTGGGAACCAGTGCTTTAAAACACTGAATTGTCGTTCTGATCCCTCTCACCTTGTGTATTAGTCGGCCTATAAGTCTATTTGTCTAACCCATTATTTTAAATTGTATGTTTAAATATATGTTTATACTTTTACCAATTTTGTACCTCGCTTAGTAAAACTAAATAAGCGATTCATCAAACTAAAATAAAACTTGAAACTTGAAACTTAACATAGAAACCTGATGGCAGACAAAAGCCAAATGATCCATCCAGTCTCTCCATCCACCATCTCCTCTCTCTAAGAGATCCCACATGCCTGTCCCACGCTTTCTTGAATTCAGACATTCTCTGTTTCCAGCACCTCTACCAGGAGATTGTTCCACTCAGGGCCTTTTCTATTAAATTGCGCTAGCAGTTTATAGCGCAGTGAGCTGCACTGAATGGCCCGCGCTGCTCCCAATGCTCATAGAGTTCCTATGAACGTCAGGAGCAGCATGGACATTCAGCGCAGCCCTCTGTGCTACAAACTGCTAGCGCAGTTTAATAGAAGAGGAAGTCAGTTACCACCCTTTCTTACCTCTTATTGTAAACTACACCAAACCATGAGGTATTGCGGTATATAAATAAATGTATTGTTATTATTTCTGTAAAAATGTATTTCCTTAGATTGCAGAATAATACAGGAGAATCAAATTCACAAACACAACGTAGGAACGAAGGAGTGGAAGAGTCCAAATAAAAGACTGGTGAACTCAGGAGATTTCACAAACACACTTCCTTTATTTTTAATATATATATAGAGGGCATAATCGAAAGGGATGTCTAAGTCCGTTTACGTCCATCTCGCAAGTCGTCCAAAGTAAAAAAACAGCGTAAGACACATTATTGAAAAATACATCCAACTTTTTTTTCATTTCGAAAATCGTATAATTATACGTCCTGCTGATCTGATTGTCCAAGCCGCTAAATCGTCCATCTTTATACCACATTTTAGTCCAACTTTTCGTCCAAATCCAAAATGCCTAGAACAAGCCCTGTTGGATGTGGAAGGGGTCTGCAAAGTGATGGACTGCACACCCAGACATGGCACCTAAATAGTGGAGTACCTTACAGGACACTGCTGTGAACTTCACAAAAGGGGTGCCATGTCTTCTCCTCCCTACAGCTCCCTTATAGGTTATGGTGAGCCCCCCAAACCACCTCCTGAATCCCCTAGACCCACTTATCTACCACCCTAATAGCCCTTATGGCTGCAGGAGCCACTTATATGCCAGTAAAAAAGGGTTTTGGGGGTGTATAGGGGAGTGCACGTTTAAGTATCAATGCAGTGATTACAGGGGCTTATGGACATGGGTCCTCCTCTCTATGGGTCCCTAACCCACCCCCAAGATGACTTAAGCTGCCTCTGTGCTGGACGACTAGGTTTTCCTATGCCAGGCGGCCAGGTGATGATGGTCTGGAGGCTGAATTTTAAAGGTGTGATTAATATTTTTATGGGGGTGGGGGGGGGTCAGTGATCACTGGGGTAGTGTGTAGGGATCTATATTATGTATTTTCAATGCTTATCTGGTGACTTTAGGTGGTTTCTTGTGACTTAGACCATGTTTTACATGGTCTAAGTCATAACGTCCAAGTTCCGTCGATCATGGGCTGTATAACTTTCGGTTATACATGCTGTACGACTAAGTCTAAGCTGGCCCACGTCCCGCCCAACTCCCGCCCTTGACACTCCTCCCAAAATGCCCCATTTAGCTTTGGTCGTTCAGCGGCACTATGAAGGCCTAGGTCGTTTAGAAATACGTCCAAAACCCGTTTTTAGTATTGGCACTTGGACATTTTTGAGAAATGTTCGTCTAAGTGCCGGCTTATGCCGATTTTTGGATGTATTTCTCTTTCAATTATGAGCCCTTTAAGAAAGGTCTCACCATTATTCACCCATATTTGCATATACATGTTTCTTATATATATATTTGATCATTATTCCCTAGAAGCCATTCTACTGTGGTTTTATTTTGTGATATGATGTAGTGGAAATTTTTTTATATTATGGTCTTCAAGAACAGTGGTTTTATGTGTTTTTATGTTTTTATATGATACATCATTATTAAATTCTTAATACATGTGATGGTATACTTTCCCCTTTTTTATATGTTTAGATGATATTTTAAATTGTATTTTTTTGATATGATATGAATTCTTTTGTGCTTTTAATTATTTGTTCGTCTTCTTTTTCCTCTTTTTGGTATTATGACATTTTCTCTTTATATCTTTTTATTCACTTTATCATTATGTATTTATGATTAATTAATATATGTGTCTATGATTGTAGACTCCTGATGCAGGCCGTCTGGCTGAAACATGTGCATGTCGAGTCGGTGTTTTATTGGAAAATAAAGGGTGTGTTTGTGAAATCTCCTGAGTTCACCAGTCTTTTATTTGGACTCTTCCACTCCTCCGTTTCTACTTTCCTTAGATTACTTCTGAGCCTATCACCTCTTACATTCATCCTCTGCCCTCTCATTCCAGAGCTTCCTTTGATAGCATTTAATAAACAATTTTATAGGAAAAATATAGTTATAACTGAAGGTTTGAGTTGTTGCCCTTGTTCCCCAGTTGGCATTTTGATACTGTTATAGTCAAATGTTAGTCAGGAGGGATGGGCTGTCAATGGCAAAGACTTATCCCCACATTATTGCAAGTTGTTAGAAAACAAAAATGAAGAGAAAACACATTATTTTGTTTGTGGTGTGCTAATAATACAAATAATGCAGCTTTTACTCACTCATATATTGCTCCTGGAATGACAAAATAATTATATCTTGTCCTAGCACATTTCATCTGATATTGAATCAGTTGTCAATGCATTTTCAAATATAATACACCCCCCCTCTTCTACGAAAATGCGCTAGCAGTTTCTAGTGCGGGGAGCTGCGCTGAATGGCGCTGCTCCTGACGCTCATAGAGTTCCTATGAGTGTCAGGAGCAGCGCGGGTCATTTAGCATGGCTCTGTGCGCTAGAAATTGCTAGCGCAGTTTTGTTGAAGAGGGGGACAGTGTCAGAGCAAAACTCTGACTGAAAGGTCTGATAGTATCTATCTAATATGGGGCCAAGTTTGAGGAAGAACGAAGGCAGGCTCAATATGGCTCCAGATAGTGATGATATTCAGCCGTGATCTGGATAAAAGGTGTAGCTAAACAGTGGAAGATGGTATTCTAAAGTCATAAGCAATGCCTCCGCTGGGTCAGACCTGAAATCCATCGTGCCCAGCAGTCCGCTCATGCGGCGGATCAACAGGTCCAGGACCTGTGCAGTAATCCTCTATCTATACCCCTCTATCCCTTTTTCCAGCTGGAAATTGTCCAATCCTTTCTTAAACCCCAGTACCGTTCTCTGCCCTATTACATCCTCTGGAAGCGCATTCCAGGTGTCCACCACGCGTTGGGTAAAGAAGAACTTCCTGTCATTTGTTTTGAATCTGTCCCCTTTCAACTTTTCCGAGTGCCCTCTTGTTCTTTTATTTTTTGAAAGTTTGAAGAATCTGTCCCTCTCCACTCTCTCTATGCCCTTCATGATCTTGTAAGTCTCTATCACATCCCCTCTAAGTCTCCTCTTCTCCAGGGAAAAGAGACCCAGCTTCTCCAATCTCTCAGCGTATGAGAGGTTTTCCATCCCTTTTATCAGACATGTTGCTCTCCTCTGAACCCTCTCGAGTAACGCCATATCCTTCTTAAGGTACGGCGACCAATATTGAACGCAGTACTCCAGATGCGGACGCACCATCGCCCGATACAACGGCAGGATAACTTCTTTCGTTCTGGTTATAATACCCTTCTTGATTATACCTAGCATTCTATTCTCTCTCTTAGCGGCCGCCGCGCACTGTGCCGTCGACTTCATTGTCATGTCCACCATTACCCCCAAATCCCTTTCATGGGTACTCTCATTCAATAACATCTCTCCCATCGTATAGTTGTACCTCGGGTTTCTGCTTCCCACATGTAATACTTTACATTTCTCAACGTTGAACTTCATCTGCCATCCAATATTCCTTACAGCACTCACTTTATTATTATGTTTTTGTGAGGATCATCAATGTATATCTCAGCAAGATGTGTATCCAAACTTAGTACATATCACAAACTCCTCATATCCAACAGGAATCCCCAGCTCCTCAGAAGGGCTCAAAGATTTTTCACTGCCCTAGGCTTTATGCACTATCTCTTCACTGGAGCCAAAAAACTTTATTACTTAATTTTTATGTTATTCTTAAACTATTTTTGTAACACCCTTTAGGGGATATTGTGTTTTTAAAAGTACTTAGCTTTTAATGTGGTCTTCCATTGAGGGACAAAGGAGTACATAAAGCCTAGGGGGCTCATAATTGAAACAGAAAAACGTCTACAAATCGGCCTAAATTGGCACTCAGACGATCAGTGAGCCAAGTCGTCCAAGTGCCGATAATCAAACTGGGTTTTAGACGTATCTAAAAACGATTTAGGCCTTCACAGTGCTGCTGAACGACCAGAGCTAAAAGGGGCATGTCAAGGGCAGGATTTGGGCGGGACGTGGGCCGTCTTAGACTTAGTCGTACTGCATGTATAAACACAAATTTTACAACACTGCCTAGATGGAACCTGGACGTTGCGACTTAGGCCATCTAAAACCAGGTCTAAGTCCAAAGAAGGTATCCAAAGTGACCAGATAAGCACTGCAGACACAAAATACAGACCCCCCCCACACACTGCCCCAGTGATCACTGACCCCCCCACCCCCATAAAAATCGTAATAACAACTTTACATATCTGCCTCCAGAACATCAGCACCTGGCAGCCTGACATAGGAAAGCCTAGTAGAACTGCACAGAGGTGGCTTAAGTGGTCTTGGGGGTGGGTTAGTGAACCATGGAGAGGAAGACCCAGGCCCATAAGCCACTCTAATCACTGCATTCATGGTGAAAAATGTGCACTCCCCCCAAAAAACCCTAACCCTTTTGTACTGCCATATAAGTAGCTCCTGCACCCATAAAGGCTATTGGGGTGGTAGATAGGTGGGCCTTGTAGATTCTGAGGGTATTTTGGGGGGCTCACCATGACATATAAGAGAGCTGTAGTGAGATGTTTATGTGGGACCCTTTTTGTGAAGTTCACAGCAGTGCCCTGTAAGGTACCCCACTACTCTGGTGCCATGTCTGGGTGTCCAGTCCATCACTTTTCTGGCCCCTCCTTCGCCCAAAAGGTCTTTTTCTAGTTGTTTGTGACTTGGACAAATTTTTGGATGAAAATGGGGTATATAAATGGATGACTTAGCGGTCTGGGCGATCAGATGGCTGGACGTACGGTTGGACGATTTAAAAAAAAAATGTTGGATGTATTTTTCAAAAATGGACCTTTTCCTGTTTCCGACTTTGGGCGACTTAGACGTTTCTTTTGATTATGGCCCTCCACGGTAGTGAAAAATCTTTGAGCCCAGGTGGTACTTCTGAGGATCTGGGGATTCCCTGTTGGATGTGAGGAGTTTGTGATATGTGCTAAGTCTGGGTACACATCTTGCTGAGATATGTTAACATACATGCACATGTGAAGAGCAATTCTATAACAGAGTGCTTTGAATATGCTTAATTGAAAAATAACTTTTAAAAAAATTATATATGACACAGTGGATTTATTGCACGGTCTATATTCATAAATAGGGACAAATGATTGAGAAAATGATGGAGGTTTGGATATACCATGGGTTTTGTGTTTTTTTAAGGAAATCCAATTACCTTTTTATATGACATTGCTTTCTAATGCCCTTCAAAATTAATAAATCAAGATTATATTTAAGGGAATAAAAAAAGAGATTGTTTCCAAATTAAAATAATATGAGAAAACAAATTTACCCCTCCCTCCCACACTTTTATCAAGCTGTGCTGCCGAGCAGCGCAAGTAAATGCCAAGCTACCCATAGGATTTGAATGGGAGGCTCGGCATTGATCTCACGCTGCTTGGCAATGTGGCTTGATAAAAGGGGCTTAATATGTTTAGTTGAAATTTGACGGTACTCAGTGGAGTACTATCTCTCAAATGTATATATTTTTTTAATTGTACAAACTTAAATATGACAGCTTTTTGCTAATTCTAATGCATACTTGCTATTTATTTGATGATTTTAACAATATTATAAGTTATAAATTCAAATTCTGAGGGGAATATTCTGAAAAACTGTGATTCTTAGATACTTGTAATACATATCATAGTATAAGTATATTTTAAATATAAGTGAAAAGTGCTCAGACCCACGTAGCACAACGGTTGTGAGTCTGAGCTCTTTTCACTTATCCATACCCCCTCTTTTACTAAGGTGCGCTAACCGATTAGCGCGTTCTAATCGAATTAGCGCATCCATAGACTAACATGCATGTGTTAGTATTTAGTGCGCGCTAAATCAATTAGCGCACCTTAGTAAAAGAGGGCCATATTGTACGAACATAAGTATTGTTATACTAGGTCAGACTAAAAGTCCATCATGCCCAGTATTTTGTTTTTAACAGTGTCCAAACCAGGCCACAAGTCCTGACAGGATCCCACAAAGTAGATAGATTTCATCCTGCTTAGATCTCTAGAGATAAGCAGCTGATTTCTGCAAAGTCACACAGAAAATTTAGACTTCTCCATTTTGTTGAAAATAGGAGACAAATATATGCGGGTTGTATGAAAATGTTAATTGATGGTGATTGCCGCATTGTGCTTTAAAGTGCAAAGGATCTGAAGCTGCAGCCCAGACGCCGTGACTGCAGATTTGGATCTAGGGTATATCTACTGGGGCATTACCAAAGATGATGTTTTCTCATAGTCACTGGCCTCTGGTCCTTGGAGAAGGAAGGCATGCCTGTTGTTTTATATATGATGGTGTCCCTAGTTCTTGCTACTGATTAGATGAATCACAAACAATAGGGGCAATATTATAACCTGGAGCCACAATGCAGATGTCTGGACATCACAGACTGAGGTCCTATTTTACAAAGGTGCGCCACGTGTTTTAGCGCGCGCTTAACATGCATTAAATCAACACGTGTGCTAACCGCTAACTCGTCCATAGGATAACATGCATGCATTAGCATTTAGCGCCTGATTAACGCATGCTAATATTTACCGCGCACTAAGGAGCATAGCGCACCTTAGTAAAAGAGGGGATGAGTTGTAATTCTATAACAATGCCTGGGTGCAAAAATTCCATTATAGAATACTTGTTAGTTGGCGACGGTGTGCCTACATTTTGGCAATCTTGCTTATGCTATATCAATGTAATGAAATAAACTGGCTTCAATAGAGAAAAGAGGAGTTGATGAGAAGTGGCCCAATGTGGCTTGGAAAAATGCTCAGAGATATGAAACT
Organism: Geotrypetes seraphini; assembly: GCF_902459505.1. Taxonomy (NCBI): domain Eukaryota; kingdom Metazoa; phylum Chordata; class Amphibia; order Gymnophiona; family Dermophiidae; genus Geotrypetes; species Geotrypetes seraphini. The sequence goes on from NC_047084.1 coordinate 361,263,965, forward strand.
CTGAAGGGAAGGCTGTTAAACCCCCCTTGGAGAAGAGTTCACCTTCCAGTCACAGCAACTTAACAAGTTTATGGGGCACTCTCAAAAAACTCCAAAAATGTATTTAAAAAACAAAGTTTCAAAGTCTTGCTGGCAATTTAAAGTTTGTTACACGTCAGTCCTCAAAGTCACGGTATGTATGATTTATGAGCTTCTCTCCCCTGTTTTTTGCCTTAAGATTGCATAATTTTAAAGTTCAGTGTGCATTTGAATTCTCATTCACATGGACTTATTGTTTAAATTATATCTTTTATTTTTAGATACAACTGTACATCACGATAAGCTAAAACATTCAGTCAATGAAAAATTGTAAACTAACACCTATGCTCACACCAGTTACTTTCTGGTTTTCACTGACATTGGGTCTCCTGAAGCAGGACTCGAAACGGGGCCGCGTTGGGACCCCTAAAGACTACATACAGAGCTAAGTAACCAGGGTTGGCAGTTTCCATTCTAATCAAGCCAAAACATTTTCTATTGTACAAAGCTAAAAAACTTTGAAACTTTGTTTTTTTAAATACATTTTTGGAGTTTTTTGAGAGTGCCCCATAAACTTGTTAAGTTGCTATGACTGGAAGGTGAACTCTTCTCCAAGGGGGGTTTAACAGCCTTCCCTTCAGAGTTTCATATCTCTGAGCATTTTTCCAAGCCACATTGGGCCACTTCTCATCAACTCCTCTTTTCTCTTATTGAAGCCAGTTTATTTCATTACATCCAATATTTTTTCTGGTTTCTTTTTGTTTGATATATTTCACCCTGAACCTAGTACTTTTTGGAAATATGCTACATCAATTGCAGGTGTAAATGGACATGCCTGAATGTGGCAAGAAACATACATAACTTAAGGTATGCAGTAAGTTACATGTGTACGTAGGAGGCGTGCCTATGCCCTTCCCATGAGCCACCCTCATATACACCCCTTGCAATTACATGCTAAGTCAGTGGTCACCAACCTTTTTCATGTAAAGGGCCACAGTGTGAATACAAGAAAGCTCTAGGACCACCAAAAGATTTGAAACTTACACATACTAATAATTTTGTGAATCACCTTGACCTGCATATTCAGACTGGGTATTAAACATTACAAATTAATACCAAGGGCTCCTTTTACAAAGGTGCGTTAGGGCTTTAATGCGCGGAATAGCGCGTGCTAAAATGCCACGCGTGCAAGCTTCTACCGCCTCCTCTTGAGCAGGCGGTAGTTTTTCGGGTAGCGCGCGCTAAAAACGCTAGCGCACCTTTGTAAAAGGAGCCCTCAAGTGTGGCGCAGTGATTAATGCTATAGCCTCAGCACCCTGAGCTTGTAGGTTCAAACACATGCTGGTCCTTGTGACCCTGAGCAAGTCACTTAAACCCCCACATTGCATTGCCCCAGGTACATTAGAAAGATTATGAGCCCACTGGAACAGACAGGGAGAAATTCTTGAATACCTGAATAAATTCATGTAAAACATTCTGAGCTCCCCTGGGAGAAGGGTATATTAAATTAATAAATGATATTTATTCTACAATACTTCAAGGAAATATTTTAAAAGCTCTCTTTATTTTGGATTGTTAACAGTAGCAAATTCCACAAATGAGACATCTGACTAACACACATAAGAGATTGTTTGCAATTAATATAATATATTAAGTGGGTAAGATTGAAATTAATGAATTTACAGGATTTGAACAGCATTTCAACCAATTGTTTGAGGGCCAAAATGGAGGACCTTGAGGGCTGCATGTGGCCCTGAGGCCGTACTTTGGAGACCACTATGCTAAGGCTTTCATGTGCTCCATTACAGAATAGCGCCAATTTTCTAGGCACTTATATGCATAAGGCATATGTAACTGCCCTGAAAATACAGATAGTCATGAGGGGTGCAGGGGCATTTTCGATAGGACGTCTGAGTCCAACTTTGGATTTTTGCACAAAATATCCAAAAGTCGGGGCGGGCTATTCAAAACCATAAAACATCGATCTTCTCCCCCCCCCCCCCGAAAATAACTCGTATTGATGTTCTGGCCCTTAGGACATCAATCTTTTTTGCCCATTTTTGAAAATCAAAACATCCAAAACGAGCCCATTTGCGTGTATGTGTGGTGGTGGTGATGGTGGTGGTGGGGGGGGGGACAACATTTTAATGGACTCTTCACACAGACATGCCAACAGAGCAATGGGGCACCTTAGGGGACACTGCTGTGAACTTCACATAAAGGGTGCCATGTACATATTTCACCATAGCCCTCTTATCATGTATGGTGAGCCCTCCAAAATTCCCTTTAAACTTACTATACTCACCTGTCCCACCTGTCCCACCTGTCCTTATGGCTGCAGATGTCACCTATATGGTCTTGGGTGAGTTTGTGGCCTCATACTTTTCACCATAAATGTAATGGGTAGGGTGGGATTTGGCCTGAACTCCCCTCTCTATGGTTCACTACACTGCCCACCAGGCTACTCCAGATATCTGCAGCTGTCATAGAGGCTGGTATGCATTGTTTCTTTCACATCTTTGGGGGGTGGGAAGGAGTCAGTGACCACTGGGGAAGTGGGGGGGAGTGGGGGGGCAGAGGCATGCCTTCATACATACAGTGGTCATCTGATCAGTTTGGGCACTTTTTTGGCACACATACACTTTTAAAACAGGTCTAACTCCAAACATCTAAATGACACCCTGGACGTCTTCAAAAAGATTTCATTATCCCTGCAAGAGGTCCGAGTGCTAAGGCCACCCTAATCTACCGAAAACATGCTTCTAACATGTCCTCTTAAGATTTAGACATACTGGAAAGAAAATGTCCTGCAAGACATCTAAAAGGTCTGTTTCAAAAATCAGTACTTGGACATTTTGGTGATTAAAATGACCAAGTTCCATTTTATGCTGTTTTTTGAACATCTTTCTGGTTTGAAAATGAGCCCTGTGACAAATAAACCTGGATTACGGACTATGAAAATCAAGTATAGAAAACAGAACCCGCCTTTTACTAAACCACGATAGCGGTTATTAGCACAGGGAGCCGCATTGAATGTTCCACGCAGCTCCCTGTGCTCATAGAGATCCTATGCACGTTGGGAGCAGCATGAAGCATTCAGCGTGGCTCCCTGGGCTAATAAACTCTATTGCAGTTAAGTAAAAGGGGGAGGGGAGGAAAGAGGGAGAGATTGTTTGCCTTTTAAAATGTAGACTTTCTTAGAACATTGTTTTTTTTACTTGAATGGTAATGTTTTATGATTTTACTTTAATACTTTGCTCTCTCTTAGATTTAGGAAAGAAATTCAATTTAAAGGGAATAGCTGGTGCAGCCAGAAGGCAAAACATGGATCCTTTTTTGGATGACATTAGAAATAGATAAGCAAAAGTATTTTTGAGAAAGTTTTCCTGAAATAGGAATGGACTGTATTTTGCACTAATAGACATAAATAATTGTGCTGTGAGAATTTATTTTTGAGAGAGATTGATGGCTATAATTGTCAGCAAATAATATGCTGAGACCACTGATTAAAATTGTCAGCAATTAATATGCTGAGACTGCTTCTCTGAGGTATTTCTTTTTAACTTAATTCTAAACAGCAGCAAAGGTTATTTGTGTGTGTGTAAAACTGACTCCCTCACAGGCTTCCTGTTTCTAATGTATTTGAAAAAGTTTTTAGTATGAGATTTTGTCTCTATGGCAAATTTCTTTTTAAATCCTGTTTTTGCTTTTCTTATCAGTATTTTGCTGCTGCTTCTTTTCTTCAGATTTTTTCCCCCCATTTTTGAGAGATAGAAAAGCTTCTTTCACCTCATCTTTTAATCATGTTGGCTATCGTTTGACCTTCCTGTGACCTTTTTTAGTGCATGGAATATATCTAGCCTGGATTCCAAGATAGTAATTTAAAACAATATCCATGTCTGTTTTAAACTCTTAGGCCAGGATTCTGTATAGGACGTCCAGGAGGGGCATCCTATACAGAATCGGGCCTACACTAACCCCGATTCTGTAACCAGCATCCATATTACAGACGCCGGTTACAGAATCGGGTTAGAGTAGACGTGGTCGCTACATTTATCGCGACAAGGGATCTCCCTGCCGCGATAAGTATAGCGTCCGCCTGTTCGATCGCTGGCAGGAGGATGCCCAACCCCTTCTGCCAGAGGATGCTCCCCTCCATACCCCCCACGCTAACGCCCCTCCCCCCACGCTAACACCCACCGATGACCACCTCTAACCTCCCCCCAACTAACCTCCCCCCCAAACTAACCTCTAATTGTTGGCCGGCCGGCCGGGTCTTGCTACCGTCCAGCCGGCAGGCCTGCTTCGTTGAAATGAGGTGGGCCCTCCCCTTTCCAGCCCATTTCCGCTAAGCCTAAGGCCTGATTGGCCCAGGCGCCTAGAGCCTGGGCTAATCAGGTCTTAGGCTTAGTGGGGATGGGCAGGGGTAGGCGGACCCAATAAGCCTAAGGCCTGATTGGTCCAGGCTCCAGAAGCCTGGGCCAATCAGGCCTTAGGCTTAGCAGGGCACCCTCCTGCCGGCGATCGGAAGTATCGGGAGGGGGGGCATCCTCCGTCAGGAGGGGTTGGACACCCTCCTGCCGGCGATTAGAAGTGTTGGGGAGGGCAGCATTCCGGCAGGAGGGGTTGGGCACCATTCTGCCGGCAATCGGACAGGTGGCCGCGGCCACTATACTTATTGCAGCAGAGAGACCCCTTTCCCCGATAAGTATAGTGGCCGCATCTACTTACAATGTAGGCCAGCATTTTGCTGGCCTACATTGTAAGCATCTCTTCCTCTACTAGGGAGACGCGTAGGGCCGCCTAGGTTCACCTAAGGCCCTTAGGCGAGCTTAGGCGGTCTAGCGGGCCTCCCTAGGCTCCCAGAGGTGCCTCAATAAAGGCAGCCTGCCTGAGGAGCATTTTAAAAAAAAACGTGCATCCCGATTTGCTCATTAGACAGCTGTAGGACGCCTACAGCTGCCTAAAATCGGGACACACTTTGCAGAATCAGGGCCTTAGGGCCCTTTTTACATAGCTGCGGTAGTGAGTACCGGGGTGGCAAATGCGACACAACCCATAGGAATTGAATGGGCTGCACTTGCTGTGCCAGAACTTGCTACGGCAGCTTTGTAAAAGGGGCAGCTGTTCCTTTGTTTTCTTGTAGTTGCCCTTTTAAAAGCTAATGTAGTATGTTTCCTTTGTGACTTCTGTATAGATATTAACTCAATTTGACCATGTTATGATCACTATTGCCAAATGGTCCCAACACATTTCCCACCAATTCTTGCATTCCAGTAATGACTAGATCTAAACCAACTCCCCCTGAACCTGCTGCTTTATAACTGTCACATCAGGAGAGTCAATAAATGACGGCCCTATTTTTTCCCACTGAAAACCAGTATTGTGATAATTGTGAATCAGGATAAGATCTCCACCCATTTAGGGGGAGTTGATCACTAATGGGCTGAGGATTTTTATGAAGAAAAGGGAAAGAGTAACAGGGGAGGGGGAGGGGGAAGAGCAGGGCTAGAAAAGGGGAAAATAGCTGATGGGGAAGGAGGCTGAACAGTCTATAGATTGGGTCACCATAATAACCCACATTTCTAACCTTGGTTTATATTCAAGTTAACCTTTTTTCCCCCTTTTTGGAGGGAAAAAGGATACCTCGGTTTATATTCGAGTATATATGGTAATGAAAGTAAAGTAGAATAAAAAAACATTTTAATTTGGGTTCTATAAGTTGTCATTTCTCATTCTTTTCATTTCCTATGAATTTTATTTAACTTGCTATATACTAGGGTTGTGTTGGCAAAACAAAACAAAAAATCCTTGTTTTATTTCATTTCCAGCGTTTGTACTTTTTTAAAAATTTGTTTTCCTTTATACCAACACTGAAGCAACAACATTTAAGGGAAAAGGCAGGGCAGCTTTGCCAGAGGCAAAATAGTCCTTCCTAGAAGGTGACATGGCCACAAAGGTGACTACAGGTCACAAAGCTCAAAACCAGCTGGTGATTGCTAGCTATTAACAGTGTGTAAAAATGCAAAACTTTTAGGACACTGGAAATAAAAACTGTTACCTGGAATTTGTTTACTTGTTCTTTTGGGTTAGACTTAAATTTAGCTGAATTTCCTCTCTCAGCCTTTTTATTTAGGTGATGAGTCAGTCTCTCAATATCTGTCAGAGAGACCCTAGCAGGGAGTCCGGAGGCTTGAACACTAGACTAGAACAAGACAAGAATTTCTCAAGGTAAGACTTACCCCTTCTTCTATGAAACTGCGCTAGCAGTTTCTAGCACAGGGAGCCGCGCTTAATAGCCTGCACTGCTCCCGACGCTCATAGGAACTCAGTGAGCTTCGGGAGCAGCGTGGGCCATTCAGTGCAGCTCTCTGCGCTAAAAACAACGCGGTTTCATAGAAGAGGGGGTTAGTCATTCTAACTCCTAGAAGTGCATCTAGCACAAAAGGGCACACAAGGATTACTGAAAGCAAAGAGCCAAGACAGAACTAGGCATGGGCCGGCTATCGTAGCTTAATAAATGACGGCAGATATAGACTTGATCGGTCCATCTAGTCTACCCAACAATCACACTCATTAATTTATGAATAATTTGTTTCTCTTCGGCATTGATATAGGGAAATTATTTTTCACTATGAGATGCGGAATTAATCTTTGGAAAAGAGAGTAAGACTAAAATTGAGGAGAAGATTTCTTTTAATTTTGTTTTATTTTTTTGATAATTTTGTTGGGGTTTTTTTAAATTTGAGAGTTATGCTATGTTTTTAATATTATGTATGTTTATTGTGAGCCGCTTAGGCATCACGTAGATTATAAATATTTTAAATAAACAAACATAGAAGTCCACCTGGAACTGTCCTTAGGTTCCAACTACTGGAATTACCGTTGAAGCCCACTCTAGCCTAGCCAAACCATCTTGTCATTTGCTTGACAGAGACAGCACTGACCTCATGTCCCAAATTACTGGAGTTTCTATCAGAGCCTTCTCCAGTCCATCCAAAACCTAACTGCCATATACAAGATACAGACCGTGCAAGTCTGCCCAGTACAGCTGGAGTTGCCATCTAACCACTACTCGACACATCAAACACACATACAAACATTTAAATTTTGTTTTTTTATATACCATTCATTTTCTAACTGGGTGGTAGACTCTGAAATAGGAAAATATCTGTTTCTGAAAGGCAGATTTGCCTTTTAAACCAACTAGAGGAGGAGGCTGATGTTTAACAATGCTAGAAAGAAACCTATCATTTGGGGGTTTATTCCAGTTGTTTTGAGTTAGAAATGATAAGAAGGAAATATTGTTTGTATTTTCCAAGTCTTTGCAAGGCATTCACATCCCTGCTACTTTCTTGTTTATGGCCTCAGTGGCATAGTAAGGGTGAGCAGCGCCCCTTCCCTGCTTCCCCTTCCCCATGCGGGCCCCCTTCCCTTTCCCCATATCTTTTCAACTTCTCCAGCATGAGCAGCATGTCCATGTCGGTGTTGGCTTGCCCTCTGATGTCACTTCCTAGGCTTGGGTCCCGGAAGTGATGTCAGAGGGAGCAACGATGCCGTCGCGGGCAACAACCTCACGCTGGGTAAGTAAAAAAGGTACGGGGCAGGCAAGGGGTGCACATGCGCGGCAAGGAGAGGAGTGGAGGGGATTGCAGAGAGGGGGAGAGGAGGAGGGTTGCCGCACCCTTAGTAAAACGGCGCCCGAGGAGGACCCCCCTCCCCTTTTAATACACCACTGTATGTCGTAAGCTTTATACTTTTCCTTCAAGAAGTTGTTTTATTCATTAGCTCAGTTTACAATCTACACTTTGCTGATCAACTTTCAGGAATGCTTGTATTGCAGGTTGAAGGTCTATTCTGAGAAGGAAATGAATCTGACAGCATGTTAAAACTTCCAACTCTCCCTGTCTCAGGGTTGTCTGAAAAAATTAGTGTGATATCATAACCTGTCTACATATCTGTATGGAACATTGCATGTCAGGAAAAAAAAAAAAAAAAAGACAATAAATTGCATTCGGATAATCACTGGCTCCTGCCAGCGATGCCTATGTTAATTTTCCATGGCTTATTAGCACAATCATAACAACACCAGCTATTTATGCAAAATATACTCAGGAATTTATCTTATCTGTAATGTTCTAAATTAGAGCTGTGACATTGCAGACATAGATTAATGTATTAGCATTTCTTCTCTATTAGATATTCAGTATTAAATCAAAAATGAAATTAGTTTTGTTCTTTTATTATACACAGATGGCTATTCGTTGTAGTATACCTAAACAGCACAATCCATTTGTTACCCATTGACATGACAGCAGATTGCACTTCGCATATCCATTCTAATATCAGAGAGCAGGCAAGCTGAAGTCAGTTTTGCAATACATGTGAAGTGGTTTCATCAGAAAAACAACAGGTCTAGCCCTAATTTATTTTGTTGTCTCGGTCCTAGATACCATAATGTGATGCCATGTACTCAGCATCTTTGCGTTACCTCAGTAGCGTTGACTGAAGCTTAAAAAAAAAAAGCAGGAACCCAGTGTCTGCCAGCATTATAAAGGCAAGTAAATAAATTTAACTCCCCTCCCTGTTGCCCCCTCCCCCCTCACACTTTTGAAGGGTTCCTAACAGTTTCTGCCCATTGCTACTGAAGCGATTGTCTCCTCACACTTAGCAATGATGTCGATAAAGAGTTGTTTCAGGAAGAGCACACACTCTTTCAGAAAAAAAGTTGTGCATAATTGTAACCCCTTCCTCTTTGCCTTCCAATTCCTACTCTCTTAACCTTTAGTCTTAGGTTACCTAACAAGAAAAAGTAAGAATTATAACAAAAAGAAGGAAAAGTTAACATCAAATATAAAATTATCCTAAATAAAAAAAACACAAGGAATGAGTTTTTGTTGGTTTATTGTTACAACTCTAACAAAAGGTATATATATACCTAAATAACTTTAGAATAAGATTCCAAATGAAGTTTTCTTCAAAGAATTTAGTCCTTTCAAATAATTTTATCCTCACAGCGTTCAGATGTAAATTTTTCTCACAGGGTTCCATTGTTTTATTTACACAGCCGTTGGGTACCAGTGCTTCTTCTTTCCTCAATGGAGATTCAGCTCTAATCAACAGCGTACCTACTTCCTAACTAAAAAAAACCCAAAGGAAGCAAAACCCTATCACCCTGAAAATTATATTGGTTTCTTTACTTTTTGACTAACTACCCATAGAAAAGAATGGATAATTGAAATTCCCTCAACTTTTTCCACCCAAGATGTGTCTTAAACTATTCTCAAGCAACCCCAAATCAACCTGTCTTCCAAACTGATCGCTCCCCAACTGCTCTCTCTCTCTGCAGTTTTAGAATCCAGACCAGCACTGCTCACTTCTACACGAGATCATCAGACCTGATGCAGACATCAGCATTCTAGAATTCTTACTGTCAAGTCAGGCAAATACAGCATTAATTTTGCTGGCTAACGACAAAAAAAACTTTTCACTTTAAAATATTAGAGAAAAAAAACTTCTATCAGGTCTTCTGCCCTGGGTAAACTATAACATATTTCAAATTTATTTTGTAACCCATGGTTACATAATGTTTGAAAGGAGTGTGATCGACTTGCACTCACAAAGGGTATTGACTATTTGCAAAGAGAGTGCGCTCTTTTGGAAAGAGTGTACTCTTTCCTGGTAGTACACACATGCATGTACTATTTGCACATGTACAATGGTTTGTGCATGTGCACTAAAGGAAATAAGTGCACCCTCTTTGTAAATAAAGCGTACTTTTCAAAACAGGGCACAATCGTTTGGAACAGTGCACACTATAAACAGCACATGAAAGAGGGGCATTTTCGATATTACGTCCAAATCCGAGTTTGGAACACACACAGAGATCCAGTAGTGAACATGACCATTTTCGAAACACAAACATGTCTATCTTTTTGTTTCCAAAATGTCAGTTTCTCAGCTTGCCCTCAGTGCATCTATCTTTTTGAATCACCCAAAAAAAAAAAATCCATACATCCAAAAGAAAACCACACAAAACAAGCTATGGAGATGTGAGATGGACCAGCATTTTTAGTAGACTGGCCACACAGACATTCCAGCAGAGCAGTGGGGCACCATAGAGGGTACTGCAGTGAATTTCACAAAAACAATACCCAGGTACACATCTCACCATAACCCTCTTATATTGTATGGCGAACCCTCCAGAACCAATTGAAAACCTACTAAACCCAATTATACACCACATCAATAGCTCTTATGCCTCCAGGCATCACCTATATGTAGGTCCAGTGTGATCTGGATGGATTTTGGAAAGCTCACATATTCCAGCATAAATGTAGTAGTTAGAGTGGGGTATGGGTCTGAGTCCCCTTCTCTATGGTTGACTACACCACCCACTAGGTTACTCCAGAGATCTGTTTGCTGTTTTACATGGATTGGCCATAACATCTGAAGCTATCATACGGACAAGTATATACTGTTTTATTCACATCTTTGGTGGTGGGATCACTGGGAGAGAGTGTGTGTGTGTGGGGGGGGGGGGAGAGGGGGGTCATGCTTTCATCCTCCAGTGGTCATCTGGTCAGTTTGGGCACCTTTTGGCACTTATTTGTTGTTAAAACAGGTCTAGCCCCAAATGACCAAATTGTGCCGTGAATGTTTTCCAAAATGTTTGATTATTGCAGAAAAACATCCAAATCATATGCCCACCCTAGCCCCTACCAAACCACACCTTTAACATGCCTCCTTGAGATTTGTACACACTGCAAGCGACACCATAGAAATTTGTCTGGAGCATAGGTTTCAAAAATAGCAAATTAGCAAGAAAAACCTCCCTCTATCTATCCCTTTATGCCACATTTTGGACATTTTTTCTTTTTGAAAATGAGCCCCAAAACAACATGAAGCAATATGCAAACTATCTGATAATATCACCTGTCATTTGAAATGAATGTTTATCCCTAACAGTTAATGCTAGATTTCACAGGTAAGTAAATAGCTGGAAACATATTTCTTTTCTTGAATCATACCTTAACTTTCAACTTCATCATTTTGCACTCCTGGAATTTTTCATCAGCATAGTTGCACTTTATAAGACTGCTTTGCTATACTGGATTTGCATTTAAAAAAGGCCACTACAGGAGTTTAAATTAAACTCCTGCAGATTACTGAATAATTACATATTAAGATTTTATACATATATATACTCTGTGATAAATACGAAATGTCAAGCACTGAAATGTTGAAATGTAAATCGAGCTCGGTGTGTGGCGACATATTGATTCCAGGAATCAAATCTCTTAAAAGATTTTGTAACGAAATATGTCAATGAGTCTCCTAGCTTATGATTCTTACTGCCTGGAACTACAGCTTACCATTTAAAATGTTACATACTTCTGGAGCTATATGTAACCAATGCACAAATAGGGTGCTATCATGTGATTGCCACATGATCGGCAGACGCTTTATAGGCAGACACCAATATCGGCACCCTATAGAGCAGTGTTATTCAACCTTTTGACACCTATGGACCAGCGGAAATAAAATAATTATTTTGTGGACCGGCAGTTGAAGAACACTGGGCTAAATTGTAGGTCAGCCCCCCCCCCCATCTCCACCCAATCATTGCCCCAGACCCCACCCCTATAATAGTACTAATTGTAACACCATTTTTTCCATTCATTTTTCCTATATATACACACACACAATATAATCGTTAATGGTTAACAACAAAATAAATCTATACAAGGCATACTGTATGCGTCTCAATATTCATTCCTACCAGAACACAGATAACCCAATGCAAATATGGGACCAAAAACTAAAAGTACTAATATATACAAACAAACCCTAAGGTGGAAGACTCTGCATGCAGTACAACACCAGAGGAAAAGAAACAAATGCATTTCTTCCTGAAATGATGTAAATAAATTACTAAATTAAAAAATAAAATCATTTCCCCTACCGTTGTTGTCTCCCTCCCTCCATGCTGTGCCTTGCCTTCTAGCCTGTCCCCCTGGTGTTATCTTCGGGCCGGCTCCCTCTTCCTCAGTGCTGCAGTGCACAAAGCCGTGGGCAGTGGCTCCTTGCGTGTCCCGCGCCTCATCTGGAAGTCTTCCTTCTGACATTGCGACGTCAGAGAGAAGGCTACTGGTTCAGGCGCTTGACGCGCGTAGGAGCCTCTGCCCACAGCTTTGTGCACTGCAGCACTGAGGAAGAGGGAGCCGGCCCGAAGGCAATGCTACATCGATTACACCATGGAACGGCGGCTGAAGAGCACTGTCTTTGGCTTGATGCATGTGCCGGCCCTGTGGACTGGCAGGAAATTTCTGTGGACCGGCACTGGTCCACGGACCGGCAGTTGAAGAACACTGCTATAGAGAATCCAGGCCCTAGTGCAAAGTGCCTAGTTAAAAGTGATTTGTAAATTTTAAAGTGCAGAAAAAATTAAAAATGAAGTGGGCATGGTAAGGCAGCACTAAGCATGATTCTATAACTTTTATAGAAACATGCTTAGCCCCGCACTAGCTGGCGCTGATTTTTTTTAGGTGACATATATAGAATTGAGCCCTAGTACATAAAGTAGTAGATAAAGATAGGTTGTTTACCCTCTCCAAGGTAGAGAGAACGAGAGGGCACTCTCTAAAGTTAAAAGGAGATAGATTCCGTACATACGTAAGGAAGTTCTTCTTCACCCAGAGAGTGGTAGACAACTGGAACGCTCTTCTAGAGGCTGTTATAGAGGAAAAGCCCTCCAGGGAGTCAAAATAAAGTTAGACAAGTTCCTGCTGAACCAGAACATACGCAGGTAAGGCTAGACTCAGTTAGGGCACTGGTCTTTGACCTAAGGACCGCCACGGGAGCAGATTACTGGGCATGATGGACCACTGGTCTGACCCAGCAGTGGCAATTGTTATGTTCTTATGTTAATGTCCATTGGCGCGTGCTAAGTTTAGCCAGAGGGCTCTCATGTTTGTAGAAGGTTAAGTGGTGTTCACAGATGCATGCCTCTTTACAAGCATATATGCAGAGAAAAATAACACTTATGCACAGAAGCACCCTAAGCAGGTGCCCAATTATAAGGCACATCAATGTCAGGTTACACTGGTATTCTGTTATGCAATTTGGGCACCCAGATGCCATTATAGTATAGGCTTTCACTTTTAGCATCAGTGTGTCTTAAAGGAGATGCCCCACTTACTGAATTAAACTACAGTGTAGAGTAATTCTTCGAGTATGCTCTAAGAGACAACAGGATCCACTCACACAATTATATAAAATTATCGGTACTAATAATAATTTTGTGATTTGGAAATCCTCATTGTGAGTTGCATAAGTCAGGTAAACGGGGAGCGTTCAATGCTTATCCCATGCAATAGCCCAAGGCTCAATCCAGCACACCATCATAGGATCTTCCTGGATGCATAACTAATAATAGTGTAGAGAGTGAAAAAAACACTCAAATAACAATGTGAACAAATAAATAATAGGATGAGTGGAGACTAATCTCTCCAGAGCTCCAACACTGTACAACCTGCTAAAGATACAGCCAAATTGCTGCCATGTATGAGCTTTTCTCCATCGCCCCGAAAAAGAGACATTTTTGCAGCTATCGGTTATGTGAGTGGATCCTATTCTCTCTTAGAGCATACTTGGAGAACTACTATGTAGTTTGATCCTGAGGTGTTCTTCCTCTGGGTTTTTCATTTTGATTGATCCACTTACAGCAGGGGTGTCCAATGTCGGTCCTCGAGGGCCGCAGTCCAGTCGGGTTTTCAGGATTTCCCCAATGAATATACATGAGGTCTATTTGCATGCACTGCTTTCATTGTATGCTAATAGATCTCATGCATATTCACTGGGGAAATCCTGAAAACCCGACTGGACTGCGGCCCTCGAGGACCGACATTGGACATCCCTGACTTACAGAATTGACACCTAAGTGACTTGCCCAAGATCACAAGCAACAGCAGTGGGAGTTGAGCCTAGCTTCTATGGTTGTCAGCCCAGTACAGTAGCCAACAGTCTACTTGTCCGCTTCTCCATGTTGTATCATGTCCTTATTGAGGGCTTCTTGCATCAACAGTGTCTACAAGGAAGAGATCAATATAGAGTTCATGGAAAGCTAGACTGAGAGAACTTCAGTTTAATTAAAGATGATGGGAGATCAGGCTTAACGTTTACACTTGAAAGTGGACAGAGAAGGAAAATGTTGTGTATCTAAAGGAATATGATGACAAAGATGGGGAACTCAAAGATGGAATGCTGGAGGGTAGGATGAAGCCTGTTAACATGAGAAGCATTGAGGAATAGAAGTTATGGCTAAGGGAAAAGACAGAAGCAGTAGCAGACAGATAGGCAGAAGCAAGACTGGCATTTGTAAGCATAGATTGGATATTTTAAAGTGACATAATAATTTATCTAGGAGCCACCTACAAAGAGCAGAGAACATGAAAACAGCAAGGTCCTGGAAAAGGTAATCTTATAACTCAGTTTTATATCAGGTGAAGTGAGTGAAAGCAGTGGAGGGGTGGTCTGATCCGGACGCCTTCTTGGTGGGGGCACTGACACTTGTCCTGCTCTCCGCCCCCCTCAGTCCTTCCCTGACCCCCACTACTGCGCACATGTACCCCTTCCCCAGAACCTCTTTAACGTTTCTGGTGCAAGCAGCAACCCCAACCTGCTGCTCGCTCCACTGTCAGCTCTTCCTCTGATGTCACTTCCTGCACTCACGCATAGGAAATGATGCCATAGGAAGAGCCGATGCTGGCGCGAGCAGCAGGTTGGGATTATTTCTTCATTTAAAGAAGTATGGGGGAACGTTAAAGAACGTTAAAGAGGTATGGGGGAAGGGAAGGAGCGTGCACAGCAGGAGGGGGCAGGGAAGGAGCGGATGTGCGTTGGGAGCGGAGAAGAAGGCGGGGGGGGGGTGTGTGTGTGGGCACCACTGCCCTAGGCACCTCTCACCCTTGCTACACCATTGGGTAAAAGTAGAAATTAGGAATGCCACCAAGTAAGCTTTTCTAATTGCATTTCATAACGTAATGTAGGTATTCATATTCCACCTTCGCTATCTCTTTCCCAAAAATAATCCCAGGAATTAATACATTTAAAACTTGGATGTGGCAATAAACTGCAGCTTTATTGACTCAAACATAATTAAACATTAAATTCACCGTACCATCGCCATTAGCTTAAACATCACCGTGTAATTATCTTAACAATATCCTTTAACATTTTTTGACCATTCCTATTCAATACCACTTAAACAAGCACCTTGAACAACCCCTACATGTCATGGTCTGCGGAAACGTCAAGCATTGCCCATTCCCTGGGGGTCCATAATGAATTCTAACCCTCACCTTCCTTGACTCCTATTTGAATTCCTTCATTTCATAATCCCCATAAACCTCTCTTAAAGGAAATGGCAACTGGAACTCTGCCACTAGTGGTGACAGCCTAGCATATTACTTCTCCCTCCCCCACCCCTCAAAAAAAAAAAAAATTGCTGAAGATCACTTGTGCTAGACACATTCCTCCAATATATCGTGGATGAATGATAAAAATATTTCCAATCCAGTGTCAGACAGATGAACCTAATCTGCCCAGTATGGTACAATCTAGAACAACCAGATATTAACAAGCCAATTTACCCAATTTACTGATACAATAAGAAAGTTCTGCATCTACATCAGGGGTGCCCAAAAGGTCGATCGTGATCGAGCAGTAGATCGCAAACGCAACACGAGTCGATTGCGGAGCCCGTCTCGGGCTCTGCGATAGACTCACGTTGCCTTTGCGTTCTCCCCTTTCCTTGATGATGTAACAGTCCAGACTGCAGAAGCGCCAAGCACACCAGCCTTCCCCTTCCCCCCAACATCAATTCTAACGTCAGAGATGAAGTTTCAGGCCAGCCAATTGCTGCCTGGCTTGCCTAGAACTTCCTTTCCGATGTCAGAATTGACATCGGGAGGAAGGCTGCTGGCCTGTTACAGCGTCAGGGAGCAGGGAGAACTCGATGGCAATAGTGGCTTTGGGGGGGGGGAGGGGCTGTTCCCGGACAACGACAGTGGGAAGGTTGTTTAGCGGGCTGAGTTCAAGTTGCTGAGTGATAGTATAGTGGCAATGGGGGATATTTTTTGTGTTTGGGGCTGTTGTAGAGGGAGGTATTTGTTGGGTTGAAAGTGAAATTTGAAAGTGAAGGTTGAAAGTGAAAGTGAGTCAATTGCTGGGACTTCATTTTATCAGGTAGGGCATTTTGATGGAGGTAGGGCAGTGATGGGGAATAATTTCAGAGTAGGGGCAGTTTGGAGAGTTGGGAGATTAGAGAACAGGGAGAAACAGCAGAAAGGAGGACTTGCCTAACTGCTATGTACAGTTTGTATGCAAGTGTTTGTGCTATAGGACCTGGAACTGATTCTCCCTTTGGAATGCACTGAACCTTTTTTTTGGGGGGGAGGGCTTATTTCTATGGAACCCTACGTCCGCTTTGGTCCATTTTCAAAATCAATGTATCTTTTTATCATTTTTTCCACATGCCAAGTTTCATCCTATTCTGTTAAATTTTCAGAGTTATTTTGCCCTCAGTCAGACAGGCAAAGAGAGAGACATTTCTCAACCTCTTTTGTACAATTCTTTCCAACTTCTATTGGTTTGGAAAGAATAAAAAGAAGGGAAAAATGTTTATTGTAAATGACTGTGGTGGAAGCTCCAATTTAGCCTTGGCTTGGGGAGAAAGAAAGGACAGACAGAAAGACAGACAGGGAGACAGAAAGAAAGAAAGAAAGGGGGGACAGGGAGACAAAAAGAAAGAAAGGGGGCAAGGAGAGAGAAAGAAAGAAAGGGGAGGGGCAGGGAGAGAGGAAAAAAATGTTGGGGGAGGGAATGGAGTGTGGCAGGGGACAGGCAGGGAGAGAGGAAGAAAAAGTTGGACAGTCAGAAAAAGAAAGTGCAACCAGACTCATGAAATCACCAGCCAACAAAGGTAGTAAAAATGATTTTATTTTCAATTTAGTGATCAAAATGTGTCCGTGTACTTGTGCCCAGGGGTCCTCGATGAATTAATCCTGCCCTGTACAGCGCAGCTCCCTACACTAAAAACCGCTATCGCAGATTAGTAAAAAGAGAGGGGTATATTTGTCTATTTTTATATAGTTGTTACTGAGGTGATATTGCATAAAGTCATCTGCCTTGACCTCTTTGAAAACCCCCCAGAATATAAATGATAATTAACATTTTCTTTGTGTACAGTGTGCTTTGTGTTTTTAAAAATTTTATTTTTGGTAGATCATTTTGACTTGGTCATTTTAAAAGTAACTCGCAAGACCAAAAAGTGTGGGAACCCCTGATCTACATGCTTGCAAAGTTCTCAATTGCTTTCACATTCCTTGCACTTCTCCTCACTATCCTGGGAATAATATGTGATCAAATTAAATGAGTTTGTGAAAAGCAACAATGAGCAATCAACAGAGCTCTCTTCATCTGCCTAATAACAACCTTAATTGACCAAATATCATATCATCCCAAATGTATCAGCATCAAAGCAGGCATGAAGAATCATTGAACTTGAAGGAGCAAAGGTAGCAGCTGCTTCCATAGCATGACTTGCAGTCTTTACCAAAGGATACTCATTCCCTGTGGTGCCAAGGACAGATGAGAAAGACAATGAGATTGCTTTGCTCTTTTCTGTGCCCAGAAGATAAAAGAATGTCTGCAAAGCCACATAACATTTTCTGCAAAAAAGAAAAAAACTAACAAAGGAACAGTTAAAAACATACCTTTCTAGAATTATCTCCCCCCCCCACACACAAACACATCCTTGTTACTGGTCACAGCAACAAGAAGGCAAAAAAGTAGGAAAGAATGGAGCCATAGCATGGGGGGCAGAAGGAAGCAAATCAATGCTTAAAGAATTTCATACACCTTCCAAAGAGACAGCTACGATGCAGAAGAGTTTTTTTGGTGGGCTTGCCATTTATGCGAGGAGCCCAGGTGATAGGAAGTTTCTTACAAGCTGTACTTACTTCATAGCTGTTTGTAGGTTAAGCTAGGATGTGTGAGTGTTGGCAGCAGGCTGCTGTGGAGGTGCAGCAGCAATTTTGGCTGGGCTCTCAATGGAAGTTGATGACTAGAGATCATTGCAGCCATTTTAGTTATGGGTTTGCGATGAGCAGAAGTGAGTGAATATTGCTTCTTCCCATAGGACCCCCACTGGATCGCCACAAACTATGAGGTAGGTCCCAGGGAACCTACAAGAATATGGGGGTTTCAAGCAGGATTTTTTTGTTGTTGTTCTGCAGGGGGAGGGAGGGGAATCAGGACTAAGGTGTGTCAGAGGGAACATTGAAACAAGAAGAGGAGGATTAGAAGATACATCAGGATCAAGAGACGGGATTGGAGGAGCTGAGGCACTGAACTGCCTTAATGCAGATCCTAACCAGTATTCAGCCAAGGCCCACATAAGTGTCTTATGTAGGTTCCAGCTGAATATAGGTTGAAACTCCAGTGGCCAGTGCACTTGTGATTAGTGCTGGATATTCCATCCCTGGACTGAATATCCAGGGCTAATTCTGCCTGTGGCGGACAATTGAAAATGACACAGGGACTGAGATCCAAAGTATACTGCAAGGATGGGAATATAGACAGAACTGGCAGGGTTGGGGACAGGGAAGGGACATGAATTGAGCTCATGGGGACGGGAACAAACTTTGTCCAAGTGTCATTCTCTAAGCTGTTGCAAGTAGATGGAACAGCATCTATAAAATGCTGTCAAAATGTAAAAATTTAACAAATTTTAGACAAATGGCAACTGAATTCAATGATCTAAAAAAACTGCAGAAGGGGAAGTCACGATGGTGACCGAGTAGGATGCATTGAAAGGGAGCTCTTGGCTTTTTTTTTAATACTTCAATTTTTCTACTTGCTTGTTGCCTAAATGCCAGGAGAAGACAGGAGGCCATCTTCCACCTGTAACACCAATGAGCTCCCTTTGTCAAATCACTATTACCACCTTCATGGCTCCATCTGCATCAGACACAGCAATTGTTGGTGCAGGTAAGAGTCCTGACCAGGTGAATGATCTCTCACTTATTCCCCTAGGTCCAGATATCACTCCTCAGCCCAGAGCTCTAGGTATGCAGCATGCTCTATTAAGGATGGAGGAAGATATTTTCTCTGGAGCTGAAATCAGGGCAGCTCAATCCATCTCTGGAGAAGTCGATATTACACAGACACGGACTCTAGTACAGGGTGACATGATGCATTCAGAGGGAAGCACTGTGGTTGCCGGCTTGTTGTGTCCAAAAATGGAGACTCCTGAGGTGAGGAAGTTCTTCTTCACCCAACGGGTGGTGGACACCTGGAACGCGCTTCCAGAGGGAGTGATAAGACAGGGTACGGTATTGGAGTTCAAGAAGGGATTGGACAATTTTCTGAAGGAAAAGGGGATAGAAGGGTATAGATAGAGGGCTAGTATACAGGTCCTGGACCTGATGGGCCGCTGCATGAGTGGACTGCTGGGCATGATGGACCTCAGGTCTGACCCAGCAGAGGCATGGCTTATGTTCTTAATTCTCATTACTTTCATTGGATTTGGCTGGAACGACCTGCGGTGGTAACTTTGTGGGCTGCAATTCAGAATTTGCACAAGGTATGCTCTTCTTTTGTGGCAATATCTTTCTCTTCTGAACATAAGCAGAAGGAATAGAAGGTAAATTAAACACATATGTATCTAAGGATGATGTTTTAGAGAAGACAGCTACAGAAATGAAGACAACATTAACACCTTCTATACAAGATAAATCATTGTGTTTAAGAAAAATTGAGAATTTGGAAAATCATACTCGGAATTTGAGATTCTGTAATTTTCCTTAATCTGACTTTCAGTCAGTGAATGATTTATTTACTGGGGGACATATCAATTTAAAGGAACTTATTGGGAAAGACTGCATATGTAATTAATGTTATACCATATGGGGTTTATTTTAAGAACATAAGAAAAGCCTTATTGGGTCAGACCAATGGTCCATCTAGCATAGTATCCCATCTTCACGGAGGCCAATCCAAGTCAAAAGTACCTGGCAAAACCCAAATTTTGGTAGTTAGTTTTTTTTCAATTACCGGTAGTGGATACATTTTTGGAGTTCTTTTCTCTGTACTTTTTTACCCATTGTTTTAGAAGCTAGTGCTATGATTTATGTCGCCATACACATGGTTAAAATGACTTTGTAAAATGCTATATGGAACTTTGAAGGATTTTTTAAAATTAAAAATTAGGAGGTATGAGGGGCCACTGAAAAGTTCTCACTCCAACCAATTAAATTGGTGCAGCCTCCATCGAGGGCTATACACTTAGGAGCAAATTCAATAAACAGCCTCCTGATTGTAGACAGCAGTAGGCATACTACCATTGTCTAACCCAGTGATTCCCAACCCTGTCCTGGAGGAACACCAGGCCAATCGGGTTTTCAGGCTAGCCCTAATGAATATGCATGAGAGAGATTTGCATATGATGGAAGTGATAGGCATGCAAATTTGCTTCATGCATATTCATTAGGGCTAGCCTGAAAACCCAATTGGCCTGGTGTTCCTCCAGGACAGGGTTGGGAACCACTGGTCTAACCAGCCAAATGGGATGCACGTTTTCTAAAAAAAAGATAAGACAGGCAGCCTACACTGTAGGCATCTGTTGCAGGTGGAGGGAGGTGCCTAGGGACACTTAAGCTCACCCAAAGCTGGGCGTGGGCGTGGTTTTTCCCAGAAGTGGCCTCAGGAGAGCTTAAGTGGCCCTAGGCGTCTCCCTAGGGCTTTGATAGGCGCCTGAAATGTAGACCATTAAAATGCTGGCCTACATTTCAAACAGACCTGGCCGCTAAACTAATCACGGCAAGGAAATCTCTCTGCCATGATCAGCTGAGTGGCTGCTGCTGATGGTCGATTGGCCAGATACCAAATGCCACTCCCATGGTTATTCCTCCTGCTGGCCAAGTTTGCAGGGGGGTCGGGGGGTTCCCTGCTGCAGCTGATCGTGGCAGGGGGATTCCCTTGCCGTGATCAGCTGATGGGAAGGGATCAGGCACGGTTCGCTAACCGGTGCTTGTGACATGGGTGCCGGTTAGAGAATTGGGCTGGTTAAGTGAGGTTAAGCATCTGTCCCTTAAGGCAGATGCCATTTTGTATAGGATGCTGGTGTATGATTCTCAGCTGCTTCTTAGGAAGCTGCAGAAACAGGCGTCCTATACAGAATTTTCCCCAAAATGTGGAAGATATTACAATAGGGGGTCAATATTCAACCCTTGGTGGAGAGCATTTTTAGCCGCTGCTGGTATAATTCCTGAATATTAACTGTGGACCATATCCAGGCACTAGCACTGAATATACAGGTCATGCAGCCGGCCACCTCTTATATGGTTAAGTGCAATTTTCAGCACTTAACTGCATAAGTGACATCGCATAAGCATAGGACTGACTTGTTTTTAAGGGCTTTAGGTCATTATATCCATAGAACTTTTGAACAGACTTCATAAACTTTAAGCCAACATAAACTTTTGAACAGACTTCATAAACTTTAAGCCAACATGATTAATCTTTTTTCTGCTTTGGGCTTCCGCAGCTTCTCATTTGTTACATATCACTCCTAATTTGACATTTTGTATTAGTGCACCTATTTTTCAAACACTTATGTCCTTTTATCATAACCGATTCTTTCACTGATCACATTTATCACGGCTACACAATAATTTATGGCCACATTCATCAAATTCACATCTGTACTGTACAAGATGTTCATTAATGGCAAGCACCAACAATCCACCAGATCTCGCTTATAATCTCAGAATATGCCTATTTCTACATTCACACATAAATTCATATTCATAGGACCCCTGAAGAAGACACTTTGGTCGAAACATGGATGGTCGAAATACAGACCGTGTTGGATCTTCTTCATTATTCAAAGTTGTGGATTATTTCGTTGAAACAATAAAGTCTGCATTAGGAACATCTGCCTCCACAGCGTCTTTTGTTTTGGCATGTGAAAGTGAAGCCAAGTGGGCTGCTTGTCCCTAGTGTTTTGGAATGGCTGTGGGAAAGTGAAACAGCTAAATTAAAATCACAAGCTTGGATAATGAAGGAGTGGTGAATGTTTTAATCCTGCTAGAAAGCTGTAAAAGGTCAATAGGAATCCTGAGGAATTATGGTAAAAGTGATATAGTTGTTAGAGGTTGAGGCTTGTGCCCTTCCCAAGGAAGGCAGCTTGTATTAACAGTCACTTATGAGTTAATTTGCATACATAAGAGGATTCTGAGACATGACTGAATCTTCAGGGAGTATGCTGTTGTATGTATAAGAAGAGTAAATCCACTGTGAAGAATGATTATTGAATGCTTTAAAAATATACTATAAAATATTCCTGTGGATTAATGTGGTTTTCTTTTGTCTGCATCTTGAGTGTGAAGGGACAGTAAAAGAGGGACCTGGGAAGCTGATTGAGCTGACTGTATTCACTTATGTGGAACTTGGCATCCGGACAGGTAGATTTCTTTACAGGTTGTGTCCAAGAGGCTATTTCTAATGGTCTTAGACCTCTCTGGTATACTCAAGACCTTGAAAAAAAATAACCCAGCTCCTTCTTGTTCTCTGTTTTACATCTGCATGTTCCAATCATTCTTTCCAGTCTGAGGTCCAGTTTTCAGTGCCAACATTTTAAAGTTTTTATTATGAGAAAAACAAACAAACCCTAGATCAAAACATGAATGCCTTTTCATTTACAAGTCCAAAGATGTAGGCTTTGTTTATATCTGAAGGTTCACTCATACTGTGCAGTTCAGGATACTGTTGAAAAACATTGCTTGTTTGTAAAGGTTTACCATCTATCTTACCCCCCTCCCCATTTTTTTTACAAAACCATAGCGTGGTTTTTAGCACTGGCCGCGGTGGTAACAGCTCCAATGCTCATAGAATTCCTATGAGCATCAGAGCTGTTACCGCCGTGGCTGGCACTAAAAACCACACTACGGTTTTGTAAAAGGGGGGGAGAGGGTATTAATCTTTTGACATCTATTTATGATAACTTGTGATGTGCTTCTAATTGTTGTAGTGGCGGTAGGGTTGGGGGTTGCAGCAGCATATAGTTAATGACTTCAGAAGTCAGATTTCTACAAATAATAACAAATTATTACTTATAATGACTGGGGTTGCCATTCAACAAATACCATATAATAAAAGGTTAGCGACACATGCGCTTTTAAAAAAGCGTGATTACTGCCACCGTGGTGTGTGATCCGTGGCCGTGTTCCATTTTAGAACCCGGCCAATGATCACTCTGGCCACTCCCCTCCTCCTGCCCTCACTCACCCTAGAGCCAGGCAAGCTCTCTCCCTGCCCACGTCCTCGGCAGGGAATACACCTGGCCCTCATTCGCCGCCGCCGCCGCTGCTGCTTATCCTCCTGTAAAGAGCAGCCTGTGATGGTGGCCGGTGTTAGGGAACCTCGCAGGCCACTCTCCAACTCGGTAGCACGTTCCCTCTGACGCGATCCCGTGCGTCAGAGGGAACGTGCTACCGAGGCTGGAGAGCGGCCTGCGAGGTTCGCTAAAGCCGGCCACCATCGCAGGCTGCTCTTCAGGAGGATCAGCAGCGTAAGAGGAGCCGCCACCGGCACTTTTAAAACTAACCTTCGGCCGCAGCAGGCCAGCCCGCGGGAAGGGAAGGGGGAGGGGCCGAACGGAGCAGGCCAAATCGTATTAAGAGAAGGGAGGGGCCGAACGGAGCAAGACAGCTCACGTAAGAGAAGGGAATTGCTTCACAGGGACCAGGAGGGGAAGGGAAATACGCTGCTGCTTCTGCAAAGGAAAGTGGGGGGTGGGGGGGGGGCTTCACAGGGACCTGGAGGGGAACGGAAATACCGCTGCTGCTTCTGCAGAGGAAAGTGGGGGGGGTGGAGGGGGGCTTCACAGGGACCTGGAGGGGAACGGAAATACCACTGCTGCTTCTGCAAAGGAAAGTGTGGGGGGGGGCTTCACAGGGACCTGGAGGGGAACGGAAATACCACTGCTGCTTCTGCAAAGGAAAGTGGGGGGGGGGCTTCACAGGGACCTGGAGGGGAATGGAAATACCGCTGCTGCTTCTGCAAAGGAAAGTGGGGGGGGGGGCTTCACAGGGACATGGAGGGGAACGGAAATACCACTGCTGCTTCTGCAAAGGAAAGTGTGGAGGGGGGGCTTCACAGGGACCTGGAGGGGAACGGAAATACCACTGCTGCTTCTGCAAAGGAAAGTGGGGGGGGCTTCACAGGGACCTGGAGGGGAACGGAAATACCGCTGCTGCTTCTGCAAAGGAAAGTGGGGGGGGGGCTTCACAGGGACCTGGAGGGGAACGGAAATACCGCTGCTGCTTCTGCAAAGGAAAGGGGGGGCTTCACAGGGATTTGGAGGGGAACAGAAATACCGCTGCTGCTTCTGCAAAGGAAAGTGGGGGGGGGGGGGGCTTCACAGGGACCTGGAGGGGAACGGAAATACTGCTGCTGCTTCTGCAATGGAAAGTGGGGGGGGGGGCTTCACAGGGACTTGGAGGGGAACGGAAATACCGCTGCTGCTTCTGCAAAGGAAAGGGGGGGGGGGAGGAGAGACAGAAAGAAATACAGACAGATAAAGGAGGCCAGGGAGAGACAGGCAGAAATAAAGACAGACAGACAGACAAAGGGTGCCAGGGAGAGAGAGAGAAAAATAGCAGGAGGGAGAGAGACAGAAAGGAAGGAAGAAAGAGACAGGAACAGGGAGAGAGACATAAATAAAGAAAGACAGACAGGCATATATTCTAGCACCCGTTAATGTAACGGGCTTAAACACTAGTTACATATAATTGGAAAAATTTGAGTAGATTAAATTATAATTTCTGGTGGAATTCCTTATGTCATGTTTATAAAATGGAAATATTTTTCGCAATACAGCGCTTTTTTTTTAGGAAATTTCAGGATGTGTGGGAGCCATTTACAAAGTATTGTACCGATTAGATGACATTTTATTTTTCCTTTAAATTTACAAGTTTGATTGTGAGGGGGAAGGGGAGGGAAAATTTATTGTTACATATTGTATAAGGTATTGATTATATGAAAAGAAAGGGTAGGAAGGGTGGGAGATAAGAGCATATTATTTGTACCATTGATGATTATTAATTTGTTTATATATATTGTTAATTTGTTTATATATATTGTTAATTTGTTTATTGTTAATTTGTTTAGATATATTGTTAATTTGTTTAGATATATTGTTACACTTATTGTAAATTTGAAAATGAATAAAGAATTAAAAAAACCAAAATGACTTTGTTATATTGTATAACAGTTTGAGCAGGGGATTGGGGCATATGTGTTTAAGGTTGCCTAGAATTTGCATATTATATATATTTATCATATTTATTTGTTTGGATTTAGCTCACAACTTTTCCAGTAGCTCAAGGTGAGCTATACTCAGGCACACTAGGGGCTCCTTTTACGAAGCCGCGTTAGCGGTATAACGCGCATAATAGCACGCGCTAATTTGCCGGCCGCGCTAGCCGCTACCTCCTCCTCTTGAGCAGGCGGTAGTTTTTCAGCTAGCGTGGGGATTACCGCACGCTAAAAATATGTGTGCGATAAAGCCGCTAATGCGGCTTCGTAAAAGGAGCCCTAAGTATTTGGAGGGCTAAGTGACTTGCCCATGTGAATCAGGCTATGGAATGTATGACTGAGGTGTATGTTTTTGAAGGTTAGCTACAATAGATATGTAATGATGAATGGTTGGACTGTGTGTCTTTAGTTGTTTTACTTTGTTTTTGAATGTTTTTTTGTACTCCACCTAGATATAGGCAGATTATAAATAATGAACTAAGCTAAACTAATATGTTAGTAACAAGAGGAAATTAAAAAGTGGCCTTATGAGATTTCAGTGAAAAGTTACAAAAGTACACTAAAAACTGGTATTTTATCAAAGTTTAGCTTACTGCGAGACTTATTAATTTGTGATATCTCAATACCACAGATTAGTGACTTCTGCTGCATTTGAATAGTGTAAATTGCAATCTGTCTTCCAAGCTGCATGATTCACCTCCCCAGTACTGTGAAAAAAATGGGCAAGTTTGTTAGTGATTTAAAGAGACAAAGGACCTGTAAGACCAATGCAACTACCATTCGAATAAGTGATTTTGAATATAAGGCTCAATATTCCTACCTGGATGAAATCTTAATCTGTTTGAAGTCTTGCAACAATTTAAGCCTGTTTCCCTCTGATATTCAAAGCTATTTAACCAGCCATAAATGGATAATGACTGGTTAAATAGTGTTTAATCCAGTTATCTCTGCTGAATGTTCACTGTTAATGGCTAAAAGTTAACTGCTATATCACACTGTAACCAGCAATATTCACACTGACTGGCTAAGTTTAGAGGGCAAATTGGATTGGCTTAATAACTCCTAATTTTGCCTGTTATAACTTAACTGGTCAGTGCTGAAGACTGATTTAACCAGTTAAGCTTTAGCCAATCAAATAAAAGCCAAATATTCAAAGACCAATCATCAGAAATGGCCAAGCATTGAATATCCAGACTCACCGCCAACCACAAGACATAGGCAGGCTACCTCCCTCAGTCTGAATATTGAGCCCTTTCAAAACAACTTTGTTTCCAGAAGAATTAGGTAAATAAATTCACCCCTCAAAAAAGTTCTGTTTTCAAAGGAATTTTGGACACAAGGCATTTGCAGAATGGTAAATCCCTTTTACAGTTAGGGTTCCAATATGAGGTTACAGAACATTATTTCTTTAAATATAATTTACAGTACATATCCTATTCCTGGATTTTTAAAAAATATTTTTTAGTTGACACTGACTTCCTTAGGCTATATTTTAGCTTAGTATGCCAATATCTTGTCCAGAAAAAGAGTTACTCTGCATCTTTGGTTAATCAGTTTTCAGCTGACTGATTCTAAGTCATGCATTCACTTTGATATTACATTTTATTGATGATAATTCAGTACTCCAGTCAGTTCTTCTTGACCTAATGTGACACGATTTGGATTCCCAGGGTTTAGAAACTATAAGATGGATCGCCTCCATGCCTGATGTGTTAGAAAATCAATGTCCGTTAACTTACTAAGATGCGGAATTTAATTCTGTCATTTTCACTTAATACTATAAAACAAAAGCTATTTGCCTAATATTCATTTTGTCTTGATTTGATAATCACTAGAATTACTTATTTTCTCTGGTGGCTATTTTCCCTTCCATTATATCTGAATAAAAATCTATTATTGATCTGTGAGGGGCCATTGAAAAGTTTTCAGCCTAACCAACAAAGTTGGGGCAGTCTCCATCTAGGGCTAAATATGTAGGCAGGAGAAAGTTGGAAGGAAGGCGAGCAGGAAAAGTAGCAGAATCGGGAACAGAGAGAAGAGTAAGAGGGGATAGAATAAGTTAGGCGAAAGAGAGGGGCAGTTGCGAGAGGTAGCTCCGCCTATCCCTTCGACATCAGCCCAGCACAGATCCGGAGCTCCCCCTTAAAAGAGGAGAGGACAAAGGCGCTCAGCTGTTTGGCAAGAGCGCCTTTGCGAAGGGCCTTAAGAAGGGATGAGTCACTGCAAAGAGGAAACACTAGGGAAGGACACCTACACAGGCAAGTACACAGGAGTGTGTGGTGCAGTGGTTGGAGCTACAGCCTCGGCACCCTGGGGTTGTGGGTTCAAACCCCGCGCTGCTCCTTGTGATCCTGGGCAAGTCTCTTAATCCTCCATAGCCCCAGGTACGTTAGACAGATTGTGAGCCCACCGGGACAGATAGGGAAAATGCTTGAGTACCTGATTGTAAAAACCGCTTAGATAACCTTGATAGGCGGTATATAAAATCCTAATAAACTTGAAACTTGAAACTACCACAAGGGCAACAGGACAGACAAGCAGTATATAAACAAACACAGTAGTAGCAGAGGGCAATCACAGCAGACACAAAGGACATACACAAGCAACAAGGGTAGCAGGTTTAAAATCAGGAGAGGGACTTCACAGCAACACCAAGGACACTACACAGATTCCTACACAGGGAGAAGCCACTTCAGACAGCAGACCGGCAAGTGGTCAGCAATGGAAGCAGCAGACAGAATCAGGATGTTGAGCTACCCAGTTTTCTGCACCGTTTGCCGTATGTATGACTACCTCTGGGAGGCGGTCTTATGTATGCACTCGATTCAAGGAACTGGAGGGCCTGAAGAAGCAAGTCAGACTCCTGGAGAGCAGAATACTGGAACTAGAAGCACTTCGAGCAGTGGAGGAGGAGGACAGAGGCAGAAAACTTCATGACAGAGGAAACCATTGAGGAAGAAGTCAGGGAGTTAGAGAAGTTCATCGAGGAGGCATACAGGGAGGCCGTGGAAAATCACCAACAACAGTGGAACTGCCAAGATACACCTATAGTGAGTGATGACCACCTAGATGACAACCACAAGGAAGGAATAAGTGACACAGCAATGAGACCTGGAAATAGCAGAGGGAACCCACTGGAAGATGAGTCCAGTGCAAGCCAGTGCCTGGATGAGGGAAGATGGAACTGCACAGAGAACACAGAGCTATGGCTGGAGAGATAGACATACACCGGGGACATGGACCTATGGTTAGAGAAACAAGAGAAGATATAGAGGACAACAATTGTCGTGGGGGATTCCGTCATCAGACAAGTCGACAGCCACATAGCGGGAGGAAGAAAGGATCGGCTGGTGACCTGCCTACCAGGAGCAAAGGTAGAAGATATAGTGAGCCGCATCGACAGAATCATCGATAGCGCGGAAAGGGGAGATACAGTGGTGGTGATCCACGTGGGGACAAACAATGTGAGCACCAGGAACTACAGCAGGGAAACACTGAAGGACCAGTTCCGGATGCTAGAAAGGAAGCTGAATACCAGAACACTTAGGGTAGCATTCTCGGAGATCTTGCCGATACCCAGGGCCAACGGGAAGAGGCAGACAGAGCTGCAAGCAGTCAACGTATGGATGAGGCGCTGGCTCAAGGAAGAAGGATTCCACTTCATGCATAACTGGACGACATTATGGGGAAGAGCAAGCTATACAGGAAGGATGGACTCCACCTCAGCAGAGACGGAACGAGAGTACTTGCAAGCAACATCAAGCAAGAAATTGAGAAATTTTTAAACTAGGAAGATGGGGAAAGCCGACAGTCGACCAAGAGTTGATGGTTTGGGAAATGGTATACCCAGAGGATACCATGCAGGAAGATTGCGGGGAAGACCACCAGATCATAGGCAAGCTAAAAATCCTGATGGATCGAAAGGGACATAAGAGGGAAGGAAATGCAAGAAAGTAATAGGCCAAAAACTCAAGTATATGTACACGAACGCAAGGAGCCTAAGGAATATTATTGGGGAATTGGAAGCTATGGCACAAAAAGATAACCTTGACAAATGAACAACTGGCTGAGCATCTTAATAACGCACGCTTCCTCCTATCTAAGTTTTAGAAAACTAGTAAAAACAAACTTGTTCAACCGTTTTGTATCCTAATTGCTTCCTTTGCCATATCGCTTTACTCCGTCTGATTTTTACCACGTTCTCTCATTTCCTCTCTGCTCTTGACCTACTGGAGTTGATGTCTGTCCAGTGCCCCACTCTCGCTGATTGTTTGCAGCAGGCACCTGCTCTCTTTTTCCTGTATCCACTTCATGTACTTTAATACCTTCTTGCACCTATCTTCGCTGATTGTCCAGCTCCTCTTATTGTGAACCGCCTCGAACTACTATGGCTTAGGCGGTATATAAGAATAAAATTATTATTATTATTATCGGCATCACAGAAACATGGTGGAACGAGGAAAACATCTGGGACACTGTGCTACCGGGATACAAGCTATACCGCAGAGACAGAGTAGAATAAAAATGTGGGGAATTGAGTCTACCGGAGAGAGCACGCTGGAAATGAAAAATAAGGTAAAGTCTCTATGGGCCAAAATACCGGGAACAAATGGAATTGAAACGAAGATCGGCATCTACTATCGACCCCCAGGGTAGTCCAAAGAAACTGATGGAGAAATGACAGATGAGATTAAATGTAACTGCAAGGGAGGCAACGCTGTTGGGTGACTTCAATTTTCCAGTGATAGATTGGAACCTATGCACCTCCAGCTTCAGTAGGGAGACCAAGTTCCTGGATGCTGTAGGCTATTGCTTCCTGGAACAACTTGTCAAGGAAAATACGAGAGAAAATGCAATTCTGGACTTAATTCTAAATGGACTACGAGGACCAGTGCAAGGTGTAGCAATAAACAGTGATCACAATATGATCCACTTCAATCTGGACACAGGGGCAAAACATTGATCCAGAATGACGGCCATGGCACTGAACTTCCGAAAAGGGAATTATGAAGGTATGAGAATCATGGTGGAGAGGAAGATTAAGAAGAGGATAAGCACTGTAAAAACATTAGAGCAAGCATGGTCCCTTTTTAAGGACACAGTCACCGAGGTGCAAAATCTATATATACTGCTTATCAACAAGGGATCCAAGAGGAAAAAGAATAAGGAACCAGCGTGGCTCACTGTAGAGGTGAAGGAAGCAATCAAAGATAAGAAGACTTCGCTTAAGAACATAAGAACATAAGAACATAAGCGTTGCCTCTGCCGGGTCAGACCAGGGGTCCATCGTGCCCGGCAGTCCGCTCCCGCGGCGGCCCCCCAGGTCCATGACCTGAAAGTGTTCCCTACCTAACTTAAAATACCCATACCCTGTTCACTCAATGTCCTGTCAGGTAAATCTCTATTTGTACCCTGTTATCCCTTTCGCTTCCAGGAAGTCATCCAGTCCCTTTTTGAACCCCAGAATTGTACTCTGTCCTATCACCTCTCCGGGAAGCGCGTTCCAGGTGTCCACCACCCTCTGAGTGAAGAAGAACTTCCTTGCATTCGTTATGAATCTGTCTCCTCTCAGTTTTTCTGAATGACCTCTTGTTTTAGTTGTCCCTGCTAGTCTAAAGAATCTGTCCCTCTCCACCTTCTCTATGCCTTTCATGATTTTATAAGTTTCTATCATGTCCCCTCTCAGTCTCCGCTTCTCCAGGGTAAAGAGCCCCAGCCTGTCTAACCGTTCGGCATATGAAAGGTTCTCCATACCCTTTATCATCCTCGTTGCCCTCCTCTGAACCCTCTCGAGTATTGCCATGTCCTTCTTGAGGTATGGTGACCAGTATTGGACGCAGTATTCCAGATGTGGGCGCACCATTGCTCGATACAGTGGCAGGATAACTTCTTTTGTTCTGGTAGTGATACCTTTTTTGATAATGCCCAGCATTCTGTTCGCTTTTTTTGAGGCCGCTGCACATTGTGCCGCCTGCTTCATTGTGTTATCCACCAATACCCCCAGATCTTTTTCTTGACTTCCTTCCCCGAGTACCCTCCCTCCCATCGTATAGCTGTACATGTAGTTCCCCTTCCCTATGTGCAAGACCTTACATTTCTCCACATTGAAGCTCATCTGCCATTTTTTTGCCCACTCACTCATTTTGTTCAGGTCGCTCTGCAGTTCTTTGCATTCTTCAACAGTTCCGGCCCTGCTGGAGAGTTTTGTGTCATCCGCGAATTTGATAACTTCGCACTTTGTCCCCGTTTCTAGATCATTAATAAATATATTGAACAGCAACGGTCCCAGCACTGACCCCTGTGGAACACCACTTGTGACCCCTATCCAGTCAGAGTAGTGCCCCTTTACTCCTACCCTCTGTTTCCTGTCCGCCAGCCAATTTTTGATCCATCTGTACACGTTTCCTTCCACCCCGTGACTCCACAGCTTCTTCAGTAAGCGTTCATGGGGCACCTTGTCAAAGGCTTTTTGGAAATCCAGATATATAATGTCTACTGGGTCACCTTGGTCCAATTGCTTACTTATCCCCTCAAAGAAATGCAGTAGATTTGTCTGGCATGATCGGCCTTTACAGAAACCATGCTGACTCGATCTCATCAGATTATTTTTTTCTATATGCTCGTTGATACCTTCCCTGATCATTGATTCGACCATCTTCCCCGGAACAGAGGTTAAACTCACCGGTCTGTAGTTTCCCGGGTCGCCTCTCGATCCTTTTTTGAAGATCGGTGTAACATTCGCTATCCTCCAGTCCTCCGGGATTACCCCTGTTCTCAAGGACAGGTTGCAAATATGCTGCAGTAATTCTGCTGTTTCGTCTCTAAGCTCTTTTAGTATTCTCGGGTGGATCCCGTCTGGGCCCGGAGCTTTGTCCGTTCTTAATCTATCTATCTGCCTGAGAACGTCTTCGAGGCTTACCTCCATGCATGATAGTTTCCCCTCCTGATCTCCCCTGAAGATTTTTTCCGGTTCTGGCACATTGGATGTGTCCTCTATTGTAAAGACCGACGAGAAGAACTTGTTTAGCCTACCAGCCACCTCTTTTTCCTCTTTCACCACTCCCTTCCGGTCACCCTCGTCCAGGGGCCCCACCTCCTCCCTCGCTGGCTGTTTCCCTTTCACATACCGGAAAAATGGTTTGAAATTTTTTGCTTCCTTGGCTAGTCTCTCCTCATACTCTTTCTTGGCTTTCCTGACTACTCGGTGACATTCTTTTTGTTGCTTCCTGTGCTCTCTCCAGTTTCCTTCAGTTTTGTCCTTTTTCCACTTCCGAAATGATTTTTTCTTGTCTCCTATCACTTTCTTTACTTCACTGGTTATCCATGCAGGGTCCTTTGTCTGATTTTTCTTGGAACCTTTCCTAAATCTTGGTATATATAGGTTTTGTGCCTTGTTTACTGTGTCCTTGAATAGGGACCAGGCTTGCTCCACAGTCCGCGTTTCCTTGGAGCTGTTTCTGAGCTTTTTTCTCACCATTTGTCTCATGGCATCATAGTTCCCTTTCTTGAAGTTAAATGTTGTTGCCTTGGTTCTCTTTCCCATAGGTAGTCCTACTTGCACTTTGAACTGAATCATGTTGTGGTCACTGGTTCCTAGTGGTCCTATGATCTCCACATCCTTCGCGGGGCCTTTCAGCCCATTGAGGATCAGATCCAGAGTCGCTGATCCTCTCGTTGGTGCCTCGACTAGTTGTTCCATGAAGCAGTCCTGTACTGCTTCCAGGAACTCCGTTTCCCTTGCACATTTTGAGTTTCCGAGACACCAGTCTATCCCAGGATAGTTGAAATCTCCCATAACTATGGTGTTTGGGTTCTTGCATTCCCTTCTCAGCTCGGCTACCATTTCTGTATCTTCAGCTTCAGTTTGCCCAGGTGGACGGTAGAACAGTCCCATCTTTATCTCAGCTCCGTTGCTTCCTGGTACTTTGATCCACAATGCCTCCAGTTGGGCATTTGTCTCTGCTGTGTCCACAGTGGTTGAGTGAATTGTATCCCTTATGTATAGTGCTATTCCTCCCCCCTTCTGGTAAGTCCTGTCTTTTCGGTAGAGTTTGTATCCTGGCAGTACTATGTCCCATTTGTTTTCCTCGTTCCACCATGTTTCCGTGATCCCTATGATGTCTAGTTTCTCATTATTGGCCATGACCTCTAGTTCCCCCATTTTGTTCTTTAGGCTCCTTGCATTTGTATACATGCAGTTCAAGTCCTGGCATTTTCTCTTCCTTTCTATTTCATCTTGCATTTCATTCTTCATTTTGTCCCCTTCCTGGCCTGCCAACTCCTGAGTATTGTCTCTTTTGGCCTTTCTTTGTGGTAGATTCCTATTGCCTTCCCCTTGTGGCATGTTCCTATTGTCCTCCTCTTGTTCTCTCTCAACATCCAATCCCGTTTTGACTTCCCCTTCCAGTATGTTCATCCTGGCCCCCTCTCGCTTCATCTGACTCCCTTGTTTGTTCATAGTCTGTTGCTTGCCACTTGTGTCATCCCCAAAATCTTTCCCCTCAGTACCCTCATTGGGTACTGTTTCCCGAACCGTCGATACCAGGTCGACTGTCGGCTTTCCCCCTCTTCTTAGTTTAAAGCTTGCTCTATCGCACTTCTGACGTTATTTGCTAGTTGTCTGGTTCCCGCCTTGCTCAGGTGTAGACCATCCTTCTTGAAAAGCTTGTTCTTTCCCCAGAACGTTGTCCAGTTCCTCACGAAGAGAAATCCCTCTTCCTCACACCATTTTCTCATCCATGCGTTAATTGATTGTAGCTCCGTCTGCCTCTTCGTTTCTGCCCTCGGTACTGGCAGGATCTCTGAGAAGGCTATCCTCTGGGTCCTCATCTTCAGTTTCCTTCCTAAGATTTTGAATTGTTCAGTCAGTGCATGGAAAAGGTCAAAAATGGATGAAAACTGGAAAAAGCACAAACAACATCAAAGCAAGTGCCATAAGGTGGTAAAAGGGTCCAAAAGAGACTATGAGGAAAAAATAGCCAAGGAGGCAAAAAACTTCAAGCCATTCTTTCGATATATTAAGGGGAAATGACCCGCAAAGGAAGTGGTGGGGCCGCTGGATGATCATGGAATAAAGGGAGTACTAAAGGAGGACAAAGCCATCGCCGACAAACTAAACACATTTTTTTGCATCTGTATTTACTGAAGAGGATATAGACAATATACCAGAAGCCGACAGGCTATACGCAGGAAACGGGAAACTGACAGGGTTGACGATCAGTCTAGAAGAGGTATGCAGGCAGATTCATGGGCTTAAAAACGATAAATCCCAGAACCAGATGGCATTCATCCAAGGGTAATCAAGGAACTGAAAGGGGTTATAGCTGAACTGCTTCAACTTAAAGCCAATCTGTCGCTCACATCAGGAAAGATTCTAGAAGGCTGGAAAGCGGTGAATGTTACGCCTATCTTCAAGAAAGGTTTGAGGGGAGATCCGGGAAACTACAGACCAGTGAGTCTGACCTCGGTACTGGGAAAGATGGTAGAGGTGCTGATAAAGGACCACATCATTGATCATCTTGACGGACACAATCTAATGAGGACCAGCCAGCACAGCTTTAGCAAAGGAAGATCTTGCTTGATGAACTTACTGCACTTCTTTGAGGGAGTAAACAGGCAGATAGACAAGGGTGACCCGGTCAACATTGTATATCTGGATTTTCAAAAGGCATTTGATAAGGTCCTTTATGAACGACTGCTTTGAAAAATTGCAAGCCATGGAATTGAGGGTGAAATACTCGTGGATTAAAAACTGGTTAGCGGATAGGAATCAGAGAGTGGGTGTAAATGGACAATACTCGGACTGGAAAAGCGTCACGAGTGGAATGCCACAGGGTTTGGTGCTCAGGCCCGTGTTCTTTAACATATTTATAAACGACCTGGAAATTGGTACAACGAGTGAGGTGATTAAATTTGCGGATGATACAAAGTTATTCAGAGTAGTGAAGACACAGAAGAATTGCGAAGACCTGCAACGTGACATAAACATGCTCGAGGAATGGGCCGCAACATGGCAAATGAGGTTTAATGTGGATAAGTGTAAGGTGATGCATGGTCTGTAACAAAAATCTTATGAATATAGAATGTCCAGTGCAGTACTCGGAGAGATCCCCCCAGGAAACAGATTTGGGAGTACTGGTAGGCAAGTCAATGAAGCCGTCCGCGCAATGCACGGTGACGACGAAAAAGGCAAACAGAATGCTAGGAATGATTAAGAAGGGGATCACAAACAGATCGAAGAAGGTTATCATGCTGTTGTACCAGGCCATGGTATGCCCCCACCTGGAATACTACGTCCAGCACTGGTCGCCGTACATGAAGAAGCACATTGTACTACTCGAACGAGTCCAGAGAAGAGCGACTAAAATGGTTAAGGGGCTGGAGGAATTGCTGTACAGTGAGAGATTAGATAAACTGGGCCTCTTCTCTCTTTAAAAGAGGAGATTGAGAGGGGACATGATCGAAATATTCAAGATAATGAAGGGAATAGACTTAGTAGGTTGTTCACCCTCTCCAAGGTAGAGAGGACGAGAGGGCACTCTAAAGTTAAAAGGGGATAGATTCTGTACAAATGTAAGGGAGTTCTTCACCCAGAGAGTGGTAGAAATCTGGAACACTCTTCCAGAGGCTGTTATGGGGACAGCACCCTCCAGGGATTCAAGACAAGGTTAGACAAGTTCCTGTTGAACTGGAACATACGCAGGTAAGGCTAGACTCAATCAAGGCATTTGGCTTTGACCTAAGGGCCGCCATATGAGCATACTGCTGGGCAAGATGGACCACTGGTCTCAACCAGTGGCGGCAATTCTTATGTTCTACAAATGGGTGTCCTGATTGTAGTCAAGTGTAGGCATCCTACTGCCATCTGACAGCTAATTGGGATGCATGTTTTAAAGAAAAAACTCCCCGAGATGTAGGTGTTTGTCGCAGATCTAGGGAGATGTATGCTTAAGCTTGTCCAAGGCTGGACGTGAGTGTGGTTTCAACCATAAGTGGCCCTGGGTATGTTTAAGTGTCCCTACACAACTCCCTAGAGCTGCGACAGATGCCTGAAATGTAGGCCTGCAAAATGCTGGCCTACATTTCATTATAAAAGTAGATGGCATTGCCAGCTCAGCTAATCTCAGCAAGGGAATCCCTGATTAGCTCAGCTGATTGGGGGGAAAATACCCACTACAATCAGCTGAGCCAGCACTGGCAGAAGACTCCTGACACCCACATCCACAAGGCAGGAGGGATGCTCACTCCCTCCTGTTTAACATCCCCAATGCTACCCCCCCACATCCACATGGCAGGAAGGACGATCGCTCCCTCCTTCCTAACATCCTGACACCCCCCCCCAAATCCAAACCACAGGAGGGATGTCCACTCCCTCCTGCCATTGGGCCCCATTGATCCCGCAATACTCCTGATACTCCCAAATACCCTACCCAACACTCTAACACCCCCTGACACTCCCATGACACTCCCCATACCCCAACACCCTCTACCTCCCAGTTCTAAGGTCTGCCTGCTGAGGAAAATCGCAGAGATCACTTGTGGATAGAGCTCTGTCCACTGGAACAATAAGCAGGCTTCCATTCCCAGTTGCACACCCTTGGTTCTTTCTTAGGCGATTGACCAACACTACTGCTGTAAACATTGTCCAAGAAGTCTCAGAGTGCTCTTCCTTCCAGAATCTTCTCCAGTTTCTGTAATACCAACTGAATGGCCCAAAGCTCCAGTCTGTTGATGGACTACTTTCTCTAGCAGGCTGACCACCTCTCCTGAACTGGGCACCTGTTGCAATGGCCTCCCCAGTCAAACAGGTTGGCATCCATTATCAAAATCACCCAGGATATTATTCTGAGGGGCATACTTCTTGATATTGACTGTGGGTGGAGCCCCCAACTCATAATGCTGTGGGATTCTGGAGTCTATGGGAGAGTCACTTGATGGGAAGTTGGTTTGTGGAGACTACTGGGACAGCAGTGCATTCTTGAGAGGCTGCATGTGAGCCTTTGCCCAAGGGACCACATCTATAGTGGCTGTCATAATTCCTGGCCCTTGGAGGTAGTGCCATGCTGACAGAGTTGTATTGGCCAGCATATCTGTGATCTGAGTACACATCTTCTTGCATACTTCTGGAAAGTAGACACAACCTTCTGCCATGATGAAGAGGACTTCCAGGTATTCCAGGAAATGGGATGGAACCAGTAAACTCTTTCGAAAATTCACTATCCAGCCTAGATTCTGAAAGACCTGAACCACTCAATTCACCACTCGCTCTCTTTCTGAGAATGAGGGAGCTCTGATCAGCCAAACATCTAGGTATGGATGCACTTGCAATGCAGTCCTGTGGAGATGTGCAGCTACTACCACCATTCCCTTGGTGAACATTCAGGGTGCTGATGCCAGACCAAAGGGGAGTGCCAAGAAATGGTAATAACTCTCCAGTATATATAACCTCAGGAACTTCCTGTGCTCCGGATACATGGGAATATACAGGTAGGTTTCAATTAAATCTAGAGAAGCCAGAAATTCCCCTGGCACCACCACTGCAAGGACTGACTGCACTGTTTCTATGCGAAAGCATGGAACTTTCAGTTGTGTTGATATATGTGAGATCTAGTATGGGGCTCAAATCTTCTGAGCCTGTCTTGGACACTATGAATTATACTGAGTATCTCCTGGAGTTCAATTGTTTAGGCAGCAAGGGTTCTATAGCTTGAATCTCTACCAGTCTCTGCACTGCTGCAAAGACTTGCTTGCCTTCTCTGGCCACCTATTAGAAAGTCCACAAACCAGTCTGTTACAGAATGGGTGGATTTGAGCTTGTAACCATCCCATATGATCTCCAGCACCCAACTGTCTGACAAGATCTGTGTCCAGGCCTCCGCATACTCTGAGAACCTTCCCCTTTATGCTCAGGGGTAAGGCTGCAGTCCCTGGTGCCATTGCGCTTTCTTGAAGGCTAAAGTGGGATGAGAACTGGAGGCTTGATTTCACCTTGATCCTGTAAATCTCTGTCTTGAACTTAATAGAAGCCCTGAGATGATGCTCCAGCTGAGTACTGCCAAAAATACCTGGAGTCATGAAAATTAGACCAACTTGAACCTTTAGAGGTTCACACTCAGTGGTCAAGTAGATATTTTGACCGAGGATCTGCCACACTAGTCAAAAGATCATCTAGACCAGGGGTAGGGACTCCGGTCCTTGAGAGCTGTATTCCAGTCGGGTTTTCAGGATTTCCCCAATGAATATGCATTGAAAGCAGTGCATGCAAATAGATCTCATGTATATTCATTGGGGAAATCCTGAAAACCCGACTGGAATACGGCTCTCGAGGACCGGAGTTCCCTACCCATGATCTAGACCCTTTATGAACAACATTTTTCCTTTAAAAGGAAGCCTGCTGAGTGTAGCCTTGGAGATGGACTCTCCCACCCGATGCCTGATCTAGATCATTCTGTGGGCTGAGATTGAATAAGCCAAGACTTTGCTCATGACCATGATGATATTGTAGAGAGCACTGGCTACATAATCAACACTTGCTGGTATTGCAATCATTTACATACACATTTAGCAAGTAAATGAAATTGTTAGCTCTACACAATAAAACAAAAAGGGAGACCCACAGTAAAAACAATCCAAAAATAAAAACAACAGACTATGGATGTTGATGTCCTGAAAGATGATTTTATTCTCTCTTCACAATAAAAATACAAATAAAAGTCTGAATTAGTAATGCACGTATGATTGTCCTGAAGGACTGTACACGGTCTGTATTTCAGCGAGACCGCCTTCCTCAGGGGTCCGGATGATGTAGGGTGCAAAGATAAAAATATGAGCAAAACAATGTATGTGTCTTTGAGCATAAAACCTGAAAATGGCTTGAAACAAGAAGAATGGCACATATAATCGCAGTGAGCCATTTTCAGGTTTTATAGAGTGTCAAAGTCCCTCCTCGAGGGCTGCAATCCAGGCAGGTTTTCAGGATTTCTGCAATGAATATGCATGAGATCTATTAGCATACAATGAAAGCAGTGCATGCAAATAGATCTTATGCATATTCATTGGGGAAATCCTGAAAACCCGACTTGATTTTGGCCCTCGAGGACCGGAGTTCCCCACCCCTGGTTTAATAGAAGAATCCCTAAATTGCCAATGGCTGCTAACAATTATTGGCATGAATTGGCATCAATTTGTATTTGTGTGTGCATTTGTGTACAGGTTTTTTTTTTTTTTTTTTATTTATTTATCATTTTAATGCATCCTATACAAGATGTTTAAGAAATACAGAAATATATAATTCTCTTAGTCATTTTACATACCAAGAATTGAATTTTAAACATCCATATAAATCATATAATACAGTCCACAACTTGAGGAGAAGAGACAAGATGAAAGTAACACCCCTCGGGAAAGGGGAATATACAAAGGAAACAAAAAACTTTAAGAAATGGAGCAGTCAGATCTTACCTATCCAAAATAAAATTAACCGCAATATTATTAACCTGTATCATCCGGTCTGTGTAGAGATACCTTTACCTTCAAGGAAAAAACCTAATTGGGCAGGTTCAAAGAAAATATATTTACTTCCCTGATAAGAAATAAAACATTTACAAGGAAATCGCAACTGAAAACTTGCCCCCAAACCAA
Organism: Geotrypetes seraphini; assembly: GCF_902459505.1. NCBI lineage: Eukaryota > Metazoa > Chordata > Amphibia > Gymnophiona > Dermophiidae > Geotrypetes > Geotrypetes seraphini. Next base: position 361,304,006 of record NC_047084.1, read on the forward strand.
TCACCTTTGATCTATATAACAGAAATTCTTTCCTTCTGGACTGCGTCCACCTCGAAACATCAGGAAATATATATATATCCTTTCCCCCAAATAGGAGATAGGACAAGATGGCGTCTGGAGCAGGACGCTGAGAGAAGCACTCCCGTTCTGAAGGGAAAATTTCTTCATTTTCACGTCTTAATAAAGATATTTCTATGCCTAAAAGAAGAGGGAAACCGAGGGGTATCCCTCCACCTACCCCGGGCTTCTCGACGCCGAGGCAGACTGTGATGACAGCTTACACAGTCCCTACTTCCACATCGGGTGTTTCCGCTGCTGTGGAACGGGAAATCCACAGCTTGGACGGAGAGATGTCGCTCTCTCTGAGCCCGCGAGGACCGCACACCCCTCCTATTCCCGGAGAATCTGCGTTGCAGCGGAGCTGGCGGGAGGGCTCCCCCGGAGTGTGGGGTGAGGCTTGCTCTCTCTCCGTAGTTGACCCGGAAGTCGAACACGCAGCAGATACGCTGATCCCGACGTTGGAAAGGCAGCGTTCTGGGGGAGAGGAGCCATCGGTGACCAGCGGTGGGGAGGTTGCAGGAGCCCAGATTTCCAACGCTGGAGCAGGAGCCGTGCTTGGGTCGGCTGATGTCCCCCTCCTTGGACCGTTGGTGAAACCACAGGCTGTTACCCTGGACTCCATCTGGTCTGCAATTGAGAATCTTCACCTGGTATGTTCTAACTTTGTTACTATGACTCAGAATTCTACCTCCAGAATAAGCTCCTTAGAGACTATTACCCAGCAACACCAAGTTGAATTAAAAAATTTGGATAAAGTAACAATAGAGACTAAGAATTTGATTACCAAACAAACAACAGAAAAGATAATGATTTTGAGGAAGATTGAAAACCTGGAAAATCAGCAGAAAAACTTAAATTTGAGGATTCTTAATTTTCCGGTTGCCAAGTTTATGTCTCCTCAAGAACTTTTTAAGAACTTTATGTTGAATGTTTTAAAGGTACCTGAAGTAAGTCTTCCCCCGATACAAAGAATTTACTATATAAAACAAATGCAGAAAGAAAAAGCTACAGCGGATGAAAATGTTCAATTAGATGTTTCTGCTATTCTGCAGTCTTCTGATATTGAAATTCAGGGAAGAGCAACTTTATTGGTCTCATTGGTATTTCTTCAGGATAAAGAGATGTTGCTGAAATTATATTTCAATTTAAAGCAGATTTCCTATTTGGGGGAAAGGATATATATATTTCCTGTGTACAGGTTTTAAAGTGTACAACTTAAAAGGGGGTTTGGCCATGGGAGAGGCATGAGTGGATCAGGGGCTTTTATTAAAGATGTATATAGAGTTACTGAATACTGGGAATACATGGCTAACTTACATGCCAGGATTTATACCAAGTTTTAGTTGATGTAAATTCTCATGCCTAAAAGTTTAGTGTGGAAATTGGCTCTAAGTGCTATTCTATATACAACATCAATATGAGCCAAAGTATGGCTACATGTTCAGATTTTCTTGGGGCATTGCTGACAGAACTATCCAATTTGAGTAGATAGTGGGCCCAAAAATAAGTAAGACTGTAGGCTAGGGGGCAGAGGTTGAGAAAACTTGAGTTATGTGCTTTTATGTAATTTTTATATTATAATCTGTGTAATTGTCTGTTGCGGATGATAAATTATGTAGAATTGTCAAGAGAACAAAAGATAGTTAGGTATGATAAATAAATGAGTATGTCAAGGGTAACTCAGAAGACAAAACTGGAAAAAAAATTATTTGGGGTTAAAGTGGAACATTAAAGTGTGGAGGAAGCAGACATAAGAACATAAGAATTGCCATCTCCGGATCAGACCCTGGGTCCATCAAGTCTGGTGATCTGCACACACAGTGTACCCTGGCATAGTTTTAGTCCCCATATCACTGTATGCTTCTCAAGGGAGATGTGCATCTAATTTACCCATACCCGTATCACTCTATGCCACTCTTAAGGAGATGTGCATCTAGTTTACCCTTAAATCCTAGAACATGATATGATTATACAAGGAACAAAGTGAAGAAAAATTTCCCTGAAGAAAGATATGCATAAAATCAGAAACAGCACAGGAGTGGAAAGAAATTCCATGCTGAGAAACCAGCAGTGTGAAAGGAGTAGCATAGCGGTTAGAGCAATGGATTGTATAAAAAGAGACCTGGGTTCAAGTCCCATCTCAACTTTTTTTAAATTCTTTTGGGGTCTTGCCAGGGACTTGTGACCTTGACTGTCTACTGTTGGAAACAGGATACTGGACATGATGGATCTTTGGCCTGTCGCAATATGCAATGCTTATGTTCTTATATAAAGTAAATGTCTGCACTGTGGAGCAGATTATAAATTACTAGTCTTTAAGCCCGTTACATTAACGGGTGCTAGAATATATGTATGTCTGTCTTTCTTTCTGTCTCACTCCCTGCCCTTGTGTCTTTCTTCTTTTATTTCTGTCTCCCTCCCTCCTATTATTTGTCTTTCTTTCTATTTATCTATCTTTCTGCCCCCTATGCAGCATTTATCTCCCCTTATCCACCTTCCTGTACAGTAGCCATATCAGCATTCCCTCCCCCTCCATTTCCTTGTGCATCAGCATTTCCCCCCTCCCTACTTCCCTGTGCAGCATTTTCCTCCCTCGGGCTAGAATATATGTGTGTGTGTCTGTCTTTATTTCTTTCTCTCTCTGTCTCCTTAGCCACTTTTTCCTGTCCATTCTCCCTTCTTTTTACCTCCCCTGTGTCCACGACCACCCTTTCACTGCTCCCTTTATCCAGCAACAGCCCTTCCCCCTTTGTTTTACCTCCCCCCTGTCCATCAGTACCTCTTCCTTCTCCCCCTGTCCAACAATAGGCATCCCTTCCTTTTTCCCCCTGTCCATCATCACCTCTTCCTGCTCCCTCTGTCCAGCAGTAGGCCTCCCTTTATTTTTCCCCCCTGTCCATCAGCATCTCTTCCTGCTCCCCCTGTCCAGCAGTAGGCATCCCTTAATTTTTTTCCCCCTGTCCATCAGCACCTCTTCCTGCTCCCCCTGTCCAGCATTAGGCCTCCCTTCATTTTTCCCCCCTGTCCACCACCACCTCTTCATTGCTCCCCTTATCCAGCAGCAGCCCTTCTCCCTTTGTTTTATCTCCCCCCCTGTCCATCAGCACCTCTTCTTGCTCCCCCTGTCCAGCAGTAGGCCTCCCTTCATTCCCCCCCCCTGTCCATCAGCAGGTCTCCCTTAATTTCCCCCGCTGTCCATCTGCACCTCTTCCTGCTCCCCTTGTGCAGAGTTTTTTAATTAATCGGATAGAGTCATTGCGGCCCCCCCCCCCCCCCGCTCCCCTTCACTTGTAAGTCGGCGATTCAAGAAGCCTGTGCAGCAGTCTTCACACGCTGCTTCGGGTCCTTCTACTGCGCTTATTTGCTCTGCCGCGTCTCTGATGACATCATCAGAGACGCGGCAGAGCAAATCAGGGCAGTAGAAGAGCCTGAAGCAGCGTGTGAAGACTGCTGCACAGGCTTCTTGAATCGCCGGGTAGGTATTCAGGTCAGCGGCAAGGGAAGGGGTGTGAGCGGCAAAGAACTTCTCTGGTCTGTTGCGGAGGGCGGCCCGGCTCGATTTATTGATTCGTTGGGGGGGGGGGGATGCGCTTTGTTGGGGGGAAGGGTAGGCAGACGCGGGGACCGTCCAGTTCAAGAGAGGAGCCGGGGGTGAGGAAGGCCGCCGCAGCTATGGAAAATTTTTTTTTTATTTGAAAGCCGCCGCCGGGGCCGCGCATGCGCAATTGTTTTTTCCGCTCACAGAACACGTTTTTTTTAGTGCGCATGCGCGGCTAGCGTTTTATTATATAGGATAAGCCACATATCAGGAGAGATATGATAGATATATAAAATAATGAGTGGAGTGGAACAGGTAGACCTGAGTTACTTATTTACTTTTTCCCAAAAATACTAGGACTAGGGGGCATGCAATGAAGCTACTAGGTAGCAGATTTAAAACAAACCAGAGAATATATTTCTTTACTCGATGTGTACATAAACTCTGGAATTCATTGCCAGAGAATGTGGTGAAAGTGGTTAACTTAGCAGGGTTTAAAAAAGGTATATATCGTTTCCTAAAAGACCATGAGCCATTATTAAGAAAGACTTGGGAAAATCCATTGCTTATTTCTAGGATGAGCAGCAAAAAATTCTGTTTTATTCTTTTGGGATCTTGCCAGCTACTTATGACCTAGATTAGCCATTGTTAGAAACAGGATACTGGGCTTGATGGACCTTCGATCTGTCACAGTATAACAACTCTTATGTTTTTATATTTAAAAGTATAGGACAGGTGATGTTGGGCAACAGACCATGTGCACTATTAGGCCCTTTTAGGGAACAGTCCAAGCTATATGTCACGGCCTCAGTAAGAACACTGGCTGTCATTCCTACTCAACCTCTATGTCCACACCACAGAAATGGAGAGTTGTATTGGGTTAGGTGAGGGAAACAAATTACATTAGTGTCTGCATATCCAAAACTACCTTTCATGCCCTTCCAGCTAGTAACTTTTAAGTCCCTCTTGACAAAAAAAAAAAAAAGTGAACGCATTCAGCAGAAGGAATACAATACTTAAGGTTGCCAGTTCAGTGTCTTTTTCAGGGACATGCTCACTTGACAGTACAATAAATCTTCCTTTACCTTTGAGATGGATGAGGGTGGAGAAATTAAGACTGAATTCAGGATTCTCCTGGTGTTGGATTCTTTATTTGGTCCAGCACACTTTGAAGCACTCTCACTACCTCTTCCTCGGTACGAGATTCTCCTTGACAGCATGTCAAGCATCTTTCTGACCACATTTCTCCCAAGAAACAAATTGCTTTGTTACGAGAGTATCAATGCAACACAAAACAAAAATCAAGGATGAAAAATAGCTACAAGCATCTAATGAGAAAATTGAACTATACATTATCATGTCATGAGATGGGTGCAGTGTTCCAAAATGGTAAAAGAGCCTACAGAATTGTCCAACTACTTAACGGGAAAACAAGCACACCAATGCCATAAATGACTGGAAACATTTTGGTGCAACACACTAGACCTTCAACAAGGCTCCACAATTTGTCCTGAAAATAAATAGTTTCCTTATGAGAGTTTCACACATAGTAACATAGTAGATGACGGCAGATAAAGACCCGAATGGTCCATCCAGTCTGCCCAACCTGATTCAATTTAAAATTTTTTTTTTTTTTTTTTTTTCTTCTTAGCTATTTCTGGGCGAGAATCCAAAGCTTTACCCGGTACTGTGCTTGGGTTCCAACTGCCGAAATCTCTGTTAAGACTTACTCCAGCCCATCTACACCCTCCCAGCCATTGAAGCCCTCCCCTGCCCATCCTCCTCCAAACGGCCATACACAGACACAGACCGTACAAGTCTGCCCAGTAACTGGCCTAGTTCAATCTTTAATATTATTTTCTGATTCTAAATCTTCTGTGTTCATCCCACGCTTCTTTGAACTCAGTCACAGTTTTACTCTCCACCACCTCTCTCGGGAGCGCATTCCAGGCATCCACCACCCTCTCCGTAAAGTAGAATTTCCTAACATTGCCCCTGAATCTACCACCCCTCAACCTCAAATTATGTCCTCTGGTTTTACCATTTTCCTTTCTCTGGAAAAGATTTTGTTCTACGTTAATACCCTTTAAGTATTTGAACGTCTGAATCATATCTCCCCTGTCTCTCCTTTCCTCTAGGGTATACATATTCAGGGCTTCCAGTCTCTCCTCATATGTCTTCTGGTGCAAGCCTCCTATCATTTTCGTCGCCCTCCTCTGGACCGCCTCAAGTCTTCTTACGTCTTTCGCCAGATACGGTCTCCAAAACTGAACACAATACTCCAAGTGGGGCCTCACCAATGACCTGTACAGGGGCATCAACACCTTATTTCTTCTACTGACTACGCCTCTCTTTATACAGCCCAGAATCCTTCTGGCAGCAGCCACTGCCTTGTCACACTGTTTTTTCGCCTTTAGATCTTCGGACACTATCACCCCAAGGTCCCTCTCCCCGTCCGTGCATATCAGCTTCTCTCCTCCCAGCATATACGGTTCCTTCCTATTATTAATCCCCAAATGCATTACTCTGCCTTTCTTTGCATTGAATTTTAGTTGCCAGGCATTAGACCATTCCTCTAACTTTTGCAGATCCTTTTTCATATTTTCCACTCCCTCTTCGGTGTCTACTCTGTTACAAATCTTGGTATCATCTGCAAAAAGGCACACTTTTCCTTCTAACCCTTCAGCAATGTCACTTACATACATATTGAACAGGATTGGCCCCAGCACCGAACCCTGAGGGACTCCACTAGTCACCTTTCCTTCCTTCGAGCGACTTCCATTAACCACCACCCTCTGGCGTCTGTCCGACAGCCAGTTTCTGACCCAGTTCACCACTTTGGGTCCTAACTTCAGCCCTTCAAGTTTGTTCAACAGCCTCCTATGAGGAACTGTATTAAAGGCTTTGCTGAAATCCAAATAAATTACATCTAGCATATGTCCTCGATCCAGCTCTCTGGTCACCCAATCAAAAAATTCAATCAGGTTCGTTTGGCACGATTTACCTTTTGTAAAGCCATGTTGCCTAGGATCCTGTAACCCATTAGATTCAAGGAAATACACTATCCTTTCTTTCAGCAACACTTCCATTATTTTTCCAACAACTGAAGTGAGGCTCACCGGCCTGTAGTTTCCTGCTTCATCCCTGTGACCACTTTTATGAATAGGGACCACATCCGCTCTCCTCCAATCCCCAGGAATCACTCCCGTCTCCAGAGATTTGTTGAACAAGTCTTTAATAGGACTCGCCAGAACCTCTCTGAGTTCCCTTAGTATCCTGGGATGGATCCCGTCTGGTCCCATCGCTTTGTCCACCTTCAGTTTTTCAAGTTGCTCATAAACACCCTCCTCCGTGAACGGCGCAGAATCTACTCCATTTTCTCGTGTAACTTTGCCGGACAATCTCGGTCCTTCTCCAGGATTTTCTTCTGTGAACACAGAACAGAAGTATTTGTTTAGCACATTTGCTTTCTCCTCATCACTCTCCACATATTTGTTCCCAGCATCTTTTAGCCTAGCAATTCCATTTTTTATCTTCCTCCTTTCACTAATATATCTGAAAAAATTTTTATCTCCCTTTTTTACATTTTTAGCCATTTGTTCTTCCGCCTGTGCCTTCGCCAAACGTATCTCTCTCTTGGCTTCTTTCAGTTTCACCCTGTAGTCCTTTCTGCTCTCCTCTTCTTGGGTTTTTTTATATTTCATGAACGCCAACTCTTTCGCCTTTATTTTCTCAGCCACTAGGTTGGAGAACCATATCGGCTTCCTTTTTCTTTTGTTTTTATTGATTTTCTTCACATAAAGGTCCGTAGCCATTTTTATCACTCCTTTCAGCTTAGACCACTGTCTTTCCACTTCTCTTATGTCCTCCCATCCTAACAGCTCTTTCTTCAGGTACTTTCCCATTGCATTAAAGTCCGTACGTTTGAAATCTAGGACTTTAAGTATCGTGCGGCCGCTCTCCACTTTAGCCGTTATATCAAACCAAACCGTTTGATGATCGCTACTACCCAGGTGAGCACCCACTCGAACATTAGAGATACTCTCTCCATTTGTGAGGACCAGATCCAATATCGCTTTTTCCCTTGTGGGTTCCGTCACCATTTGTCTGAGCAGAGCCTCTTGAAAGGCATCCACAATCTCCCTACTTCTTTCCGATTCCGCAGACGGAACATTCCAGTCCGCATCCGGCAGGTTGAAATCTCCCAACAGCAGAACCTCCTCTTTCCTTCCAAACTTTTGGATATCCACAATCAGATCCTTATCAATTTTCCATTGCTATATTTTAAGCAACATTATCCCCCTCACCGCCTACATTTGTAACACCACTTTAAATGTTCATTGGGCTGGAGTGAGATTTGATGGAGACTCCAGTAGATAGAACCTAATCACACTACTAGGCAGAGCTCTGGGTTTCTGGCCCCCAAAATAGGGGGGACGGGAATACATGAATGAATGACCCTCATTAGCATTTTATGGAAGCACCTGCACTTTATCACTAAACAGTCACCAATGAGCGTTTTCAACAACAGCAGCCTCCCTTTCCAGATAAGTACTATACGTTGGTTGGACTTAGTTTCCAATATATAGGGAGGGCAGGGGACTAGTGAAGGCGATGATGGTCCCCTTGTTAACCTCATTGTAGTGACTACACTATAATTTTGGTTATTTGGTCTGAGCACTTCACTACAATATTTAAATAAAATATTTTATTTTAAAGAATGAACAAAAATATCATAGTACTCATACTACAGCTGTGATTATGATAAATATATAACCCAAAATATCTAAGAAATAGGACCATTTAAATTAAATTAATTTATGGAGCATGTAGGCTGGGCAGACTGGATGGACCACTTGTGTCTGTCTGCTGTCATTTACTATGTTACTATGGGCTCTGTTTATGAAGGGGCGCTAGCGTTTTTAGCGCGTGCCAGCCTAAAAACTACCATCTGTTCAAGAGGAGATGGTAGCGACTAGCGTGCATGGCATTTAAACACGTGCTATTCCACCTGCCAAGGCCCTAACGTACCTTCGTAAAAGGAGCCCTATGTCTGCCTTTCTGTTTTATTGCCATTACTGTTAAAATAACATCTAATTGCCATGTGCTCTTTTATTTTGTTCCTGTTGCACAACCATTAAATCTTCCTCTTTCATTTCTCCTATTTTCACACACACCAAAATGCCGATATTTTGCAACAAACATAATGGATCGATCATTTCCAAGACAATGGACACCACTGTAACTTTTTGGTGATCATTTGATGAAAAAGACAGGGTTGGGGAAGCGTTGCATGTGCTATGGTTTTAATCCTGTATCAGATCATTGCAAATGATGAGTTAGCTATGGCCGATGGTGAACCTGATGGATTGTTAATGTCTATAACTGTCAAAGGTGCACGTTTGTACCAGGAAGTTAGAGTTTTGTATGAGTAGTACCAAATCTTATCTCTCTGAGCTATCCTTTACACTGGCTTTGTGCAACCTCACTGCTTCTAAGTTGTCCACTTTCACGATCATGGTGGCTCTATCCCTCAATGTTCCCAGTATTTTATTTCCCCGTTTAAACATAACTTTTTGCTGTCGTAGCAGCTTATGTTATGAAATTCTTGGTTAATGTTTTGGTTGTTGGTATGTCCCTATTGCAGTGTGACTTAAATCTACATATGTTTCTGTTTATTTTGGTCTCTTGCATATTAATCTCTCTGCCAGCTCTTATTCCAGAAAAGGCAGACATCTGTATACGTCGCAATTGTCAATCCTCCCGATTTAGGATTGAATGCCAAAGCCGTCAAGCTCCGTCCTGGCATTATTCAAATCCAGGCTAAAAGCCCACTTTTTCGAGGTTGCTTTTAACTCCTAACCCCACCCCCCTGCCTGAGACACTCTCTCACCCCCTACTTGTCCTGTCTGTCTCTTTGACTAGATTGTGAGCTCTACTGAGTAGGGACTGTCTCTTGAATGTTTTTAATGTACAGTGCTGCACACATCTGGCAGCGCTATATAAATAAATAGTAGTAGTAAGGCGGAGATGCTTCTGTATGGTTGTGTAGAAGTTGTTGATGAAGATGTTTTAGGACAATGGGATGAAATTCCAGTGGTTGCTCAATAGAAATGGCATCTATCCTTTAAAGAAGGGGTGAAACATCTTCCAGAGCAGACTGGCTAACCAACTGAGGAGGGTTTTAGACTAGGATTATATTACATTACATTGGCGTCTTCTATCCCGCCAATACTTTTCACTTCTAGGCGGTTTACAAGAGTTGCCCTGGGCATTTCCAGGGATAATACACGGCTTAGAGATGTTATATGCGTCGGTGATCTGTGGAGGGTCGATCAGGTTTAATTAGATAATTTGACAAATTTCATGAATAGAAAAGTTTTAAGTTCTTTCCTGAGGGCTCCTTTTACAAAGGCCTTAACCCGCGGTATAGCGCGCGCTACATTGCCGTGCGCGCTAGCCGCTACCGTCTCCTTTTAAGTAGGTGGTAGTTTTTCGGCTAGTGCGCGCTAATCAGGTGCGTGCGCTAAAAACGCTAGCGCCCCTTTGTAAAAAGAGCCCCTGAATGTTTTGTAATTGGGCGTCTTAGTAAGCAGATTGGAGAGATGGCGGTCTAGTTTCGCTGCTCTGGTGGCTAATAGTCCGTCGTATATTTTTTATGGATGTATGGAAAATGTTTAAAGCAGTTCTTTATCCCTAGAATCTCTGTCCTTCTTGGTGCTCTTCCTTATGTTTTACCTACCTGCTTTATATGATGTATCCTTTTCCCCTTTTTTTTTTTTTTTTTGACATCCGTTGTAGTTTTAGATTATGTTCATCTCCCCTGTGTTGGTTTTATTTACTTAAACTTTGGTACAAAAGTTTTACTTTTATGTAAACCGCTTAGGCATTAGGTGGTATGTCAAGTGCAATAAACTTGAAACTTGAAAGCCTTTGGGTAAGTAAAACATAAATCGCTTACAAGTTTCAAGTTTTATTAAGGTTTGTTGTACACGCAATGTCAAATAGTTCAATGTGTAGAACATTTTAAAATTAGGGGACAAAACAGAACAGTTTTATACAATTAAATACAAAATATATACGTACTAATAAATAACTAGTACAGAAGGTGAGGGGGATGAAGTGCAATCTTTAAAGAAAGAGAAGAAACATTTAGGGAAAAACACAAATGGTGGGTAACACAAAAGAAAAAAGAGATATAAGGCAGAAATAATCACAGAAAGAATGAAGATGAATTTACAGAAAAATGCGAAAAGGGACAGCATCTGGAACGATATTGTACAGTAAAGACTATGGGTAGGCAATACCGGTCCTCGAGAGCAACAGAAAAGCAGTTACTTCAAAAGGAATCCCAATCTGGCCAACATTTTAAAAGAAATATGAAAGGTAATGAGGAGCCGGCGCTCTGAACACAAAAGCAGGGAAATATAGTCAGACTTCTTAGCACCATATAGTCATTTTATTGCAGAGTTCTGAATCAGTTAATTTCCTTTGTCTGTGTTCCGTTGCATATATGATAAAAAAAATATCACTCCAAAAAACACTCCACTAGGTGGAGCACAGTCACTCAGCGTTTTAAGACGCTGTATTGCTATTATTCTTAGGGTAAAGCTATATCCCACTTTCCCTTCCCCTCACCAGCTCTCTGACTGGGAAAATTAATAGCATACACAGATGACTGAAAGCATAATATAGGTTTATTCATACAATTTTATAATAATGAAATCATGCAGTAAGGAATCAATAATTTGTTACCATATATATTGCATCATCACTCCGATATCGGGGGACTAGCGAAACATCGGAGGCAGCGCATTCATCTCATATCAGCATCACACGGCTCTTCAGCAGTGGAGAAGTCCCGAGAAGTCCCGATTCCACTGAGTTCTGCCTGTCTTTTTATGCCCAGATTATGGTCAGGATCCGGTTTGTCACAAACAAGTTCACTAACCATTTATGCACATCCTGTCTTTTCCCCCCTTCTCTCGATTGAGTCATCCATATCCTGTTTTGACTAAATCTGGCTCGCCAGGTGCAAGTTATCTTTCTGAACTCTAGTTCCCCTTTTTAAAAAAAGAAAGTTGTTATTTGGTATTAGGATAGTAGAAGATGGTTTCTTAAACAGCCATTGTTACTAATACAACTTCCAGTCTTCCAATCATATCCATTTGTATCACAGACGCGGAAAGAAAAAGACTCAATACTAGTGAGCCCGTTGTGGTAAGGCTCTACTCAACTGACATCACAGGCATAAAAAAACTTTCCTGTCTGAATAACGCGGGGGGAGAATGCTCTGTTTAGTCTCACAAAAAAAATACAGGTTAAATGTGGCCTATGATGGTTTCGTGGTAAAGATCAACTTCAGGGCCAATCACTGTTTTGTTAACTCAGAGAGATCTCTGCCTTCGCTGGCGTTCTCCCCTGCGTTATTCAGCAGGAAAATGTTTTATGCCTGTGATGTCAGTTGAGTAGAGCCTTACCACAACAGGCTCACTAGTATTGAAGCTTTTTCTTTCCTCGTCTTAAAACGCTGAATGACTGTGCTCGACCTAGTGGAGTGGTTTTTGCATTTTTGTAGTGATTTTTCTTCCACTCCTCCTTCTGTTTGTTTTTGATAAAAATATCAGACATAATCTTCATCATTCATCTTAACAGGTTCATGCCAGTTCTATGAAACTTGAAGCAAGTGGTTACCTCACTTGGAAAGGAGGCTCTTTCATTGTTTTGCCTCTGCAGTCTGTGCCAGGCCTTCTGAATCCCAGATAGGTCCTGTGATGCCCTTCCACCCTGCACAGCTTCTGGAGCCAGAGCTGGATTAAAGGATAGACCCAGTAGGCATGTGACTAGGACCCACAATTGTTAGGGGGCCCGCTGAAACAGGGCAAAGAGAAAGCCTTTTTTTTTTCAAACGGCGACAGGCGGCACTTAAGATCAGCAACGGGCCCCACCCCCAGCATCAACAGCACTTCAGATTGGCAACACGATGCTTAGTCCAAAGCTTCCCCTCTAATGCAGCTTCCTGTTTCCGCCCAGGCAGTTTACGTCAGAGGGAAGCTCTGGACTGAGCATCGCGTTGCTGATTTGAAGTGCTGTTGATGTCGGGGAGGCCCGTTGCCAATCTTGAATGCTGTCGCTAGAGGGGGGGGGCGTTGCCGATCTTGAGTGTCATCGCCAGGGGGGGCATTGCCGATCTGAAATGCCATCGCTGGGGGGGGGGGGGGGTGCCGTTGCCAATCATGTTGCCAAAATCAGAAAGGAAGGGAGGGAGATGGGCCTGGGGAGAGATTGAGAAAAGGGGCAGATAATGATGATGGAAGGGGGGAGAAGGAAGAGATTGAGAGAAGGGGGCAGATGATGGAAATGGGGAGAAGGGGAGAAAGAAGAGGGCATATGGATGTCAGTTGAGAGGGGAGAGCAAATGCTGAATGGAAGTGGAGAAAGAGAACACATACTGGATGAAAGGAGGGGACAAAGAAAAAGGACATATGCTGGATGGGGAAAGAAGATAGAGTTAGTGAGATAGTGGAGGGGTGGCAGAAAGGGGTGACATGCTGTGGATAGAGGAAAAGTGTGAAAAGAGTGAAAACTGAGGACTGCATAGTAAGAAAAAAATTTAATTTAGACGGAGGCAGAAAATAGAGAAGGAAGACCAGAAAAGGAAAGGGGAAAGGAGAGAGAGATGCCAGAAAATGAAGGACACAGAGATATCAGATCTGTGTGTAGGAAATGAGGAGAGATGCTAAAAACCACAGGGGGAGGGAAATTGAGATGCCAGACCTTGAGGGAACAGAGGGAAGATAATGGATGCCAGACCAAAGTGGGGGGGAGGGGGTGCAGGAAGAGAGATGGCAGGGGGAGACAGACATTGTCTGGAAAGGGCAGACAATGAATGGAAGAAAGAGAATGAGAAGAAAATGAGGAAAGCACAAACCACATGACAAATTATATTTTTTTGCTTTAGGATAAAGTAGTATTGTAGCTGTGTTAATAAATGTTTAGAAATAGAAAATGGAAATACGGTGATCATTTTATTAAACTAATTTTAATACATTTTTGACTAACTTTCAGAGACCAAATTCTCCTTCCTCATGTCAGGACAGGATACTGTAACAGCAGCATATTTTACTGACCTAAGGAAAGAGGGTTTGACCTCTGAAAGCTAATTTAAAAAATGTATTAGTTCAATAAAATGGTATTATCTTATTTTCCATCTCTTGTTTTATTTTTATTTGTTTATTTGTGAAGTGATTTGTTATTTCTCTTTTTTAAAATTTACATCTGCTAACTTTATATTTTGTTCAGTATTGGGGGATATGCACCACTGTTTCTTACCCCCTAACTGTACCGTTCCTTCGGTTTGTAACACAAGCCAGCATGCTGAATGCTCTGCACTGCTCCAATGGACACAGAATTCCTATGATCGTCAGAACAGCGCAGAACATTCACCCCGCCAGTGCTAAAAACCTCTTCCATGCTTTTGTAAAAAAAAGAAAAGGGGAGGGGGTTAGTTTGTGATTACTTATTCTATACTAGTTGAGGGTGGTTCTGTGTCCAGTGTGTATGAAAGACATGGTTTTCTGTTAGCATTGACCAGCCTTGTTTGGCGAAATGCATCAGGCATGGTTCCTGGAAGCACCTTGAATAAACCTGATTTGAATCTCCTTATTGTCTGCCAATCTTCTTTTGTTCCACGTTGGATTCTTTGGTGGACCGCTTGCCTTGTTGTTTTGTTACAAATTAACATACATGGAGTGGAACGTACCAGAGGAGTTACAGATTTGGTTGATTTTACATACATATGGGTTAAAGTTGGATGACAAAGAGTGAGGCAGTTGAGAGGAGTTGCAAACTTGGTTATTAATATAAACTTATGTTTCGGATAGTATTACTGCTGTACAATGCATTTGAACACTTTTATATAGGTATGGAAAGAGTTCAGAGTTAGTCCTGAGCAAGTAGGTGGGAAGGGAAGGAAAGGGGGATTTGTTCAGAGATGTTTGGGGCTTGCATAGAACTAAAACTACACTGGCACTGGTATGGTAATCTTTGTTGTTAGTTTTGAATTTTAAAATAAAAAAAAAGAAATACAAGTGGAAATAAAGAAGTAAATAAGAAAACCGGTAAATGAATGGGGCGGGGTGTGGGCGGGGCCAGGGGGCCTAGTGTACTTGTGTGCCTAGGGGCCCTTGAAGAATTAATCCTGCCCTCTCTGGAGCCAATGGATAATGAGCTGGACCAGAATCATGGTGTCCTCTTCAGAAACATTTGGCTACTGCTCAAAGTCGCTATTGTTCACAAAGTCTTCATGCATGATGTACTCATGTTAGCAAGCATACTTACGTAAATGCCAAAGTATGGGCGCAGAAATATGAGCATGGAAAAGGGAAAAATACTGCACTTAAGTGCTGATATTTGTGCATGGATTCTATAAAAGTTGCAGCTTGTACCATGCCCTTTGTGGAATACACGCATGCATATCCACAGTCGAAGTTGGGCGTATTCCCAACTCTGAGTGCACTTTATAGAATCTACCCCTAGATACCTAAAATAGATGTAGTCTCTACATTTAGGACCACAGCCCTCAAAAATGTTGTTTTGTTGTTACTTTTCTGGAGATTGGGATCCTTGTGTTTTTCTTGTTTCCTATCTGTGTTTAAATAAAGAATTACAAAAAAAAAAAAAAGTTGAGCCAAAGAGCTAACACCCTCCTCTAGTTGTATTTACTGTAGCTATTTAGAATGAACCTAGACCAGGGGTAAGCAATTTCGGTCCTCGAGAGCCGGAGTCAGGTTTTCAGGATATACACAATATGTATGAGATGGATTTGCATGCACTGCCTCCTTGAGATGCAAATCTACTTCATGCATATTTATTGTGGATATCCTAAAAATCTGACCTGGCTCCGGCTCTCCAGGACCGGAATTGCCTACCCCTGACCTAGACCAATGCCTCTCTTTGTATCCCGCCTTTTTTCTGCACTGAGAGTTTGAAATGGATCTGTGGAAGCCTAACAACTCCCACTTCCTCTCGCCAGGATGTCTAACCCTGCTCATGGAAATGGAAAGTGGGAGGAAGAGTAATTTTCCCTGCAGTACTCACTTCTGACTCCAGGAAAACACAGACCTACACCTTACTGGCACAGCAGCTAGCCTTGCTCCGATAAGGTAGCTACTCTCTACTACTGCTTTAAATGGAATAGTTGTTGCACAGAGAATAAATCAGTAGTTATCTTCCACTATATTCTGCCTTGTCTATATTGGATTGGTTGACATTAATTTGACCAGTCATCTAAAAGGCCATGTTGAACTTTGATTCTTCAGATTCAAGTACTTGCAGTATAATCTTGAAAAATATTTCTTTTTTCATTGCAAAGGATGCCAAAAAAAAGCATTTTAAAAATCAATATACCACCAGAAAATCCTGTAAAATTACAGTCCATTGCAGAACAAGTGTCTGATATCTCTGTGATTCATTGAAGGAAAAAAGAAAATCTAACATTTTTTTGTCATCTCTATATAAATAATAAAAAGAAAAAAAAATAGAGTTGCATTTTAACAGCCATAAGGACCAACAGCAAAGAATTTGACAATTTAAGGGGAGCTACTTAAATTATGGACATCATCAAGGTGATGAGAGGGCTTTTAACACTCCAGCAAGAAGAAAAACCTTAAAATAAGTTCAATTGGTTGCATACCTGTAGAAACATTGTAGATCAGGGGTATCAAACTCAATCACATAAATGGCCGAAATCATAGGCTAAGTAGACAAATTTTTTATTAAAATACTTAGGGGTCCTTTATTAAGGTACGTTACCAATTTAGCATGCACCAAAGATTAGCACACGCTATATATGCACCTTAATAAAAGGACCCCTTAGTCTTAGTTGAAGTATAGGGTTACAACCTCTCCAACCCCACACTGGCTCTGTGATATAAACAAAATAAATAAAAAAAGACTTTTCCTCTCTCTTTTCTGTAACTGACTGTGAACAATCAATTGATAACCCACAACCTTCGGTAGGTCCTAGTTCATGCTTGCTGTCGAACACCAGCTCTGGCAGGATACACATTTCAAATTTGACGTATTGTAATCATAAAACAGAAAATACAATTATTTTTTTCTTCCTTTTGTCATCTGGTCATTATTCAAATTATGTTAGTCACAGGCTCTGGTTGTCTTCTGATAAGTCGCTTGACAGGGTCTCCTGCCCATTTGTCATTTTCTTATTTCTCCGTGCTAACCATCCATCTTCTATCTCTTTCCTTTTTTTCATCTCCATACCTAAGGTGACCATACGTCCCGCTTTCAGACTTCCTGTACCGTTGTCCCCACACACAGCTTCGGGATGCCAAAATGTCCCGTTTTCAGGGACAGCATCCCGAAGCTGTGCTCAGGAACAATGGGACAGGCGATCACTTCCTGTCCCTACCTGCCACGAAAAAAAAAAGAAAAAAAAAGTCCTCTCCGACATCAGAATTAACGTCGGAAAGAAGACTTTGTGTTGGCGTTAGCAGCAGCAGCAGCAGCAGCAGTAGGGTGGTAAGATAGCAGTGGACCGGGGGAAAGGAAGGAGGGAGGCTTCTTTTTTTTTGCGTGGCAGGTTGGGAAAGAGGTAGGCAGGCAAGCAGGCTGACTTTGGCCAGGGAAGGAGGGAGAGAGGTAAACAGGCAGGCAGGCTGGCGTTGGGGGTGGGGGTGGGACATAGTGTGGAAGGCAATGAGAGGGACATAGGAAGGAGACACTGGGGGCACTAAAGATATAGGAAGGAGGCACTGCGGGGCACTAACAACATGAGGAGTAGGCACTGGGGGCACTAAAGACATGAGGAGGAGGCACTGGGGGCACTAAAGACATAGGAAGGGGCACTAAGGACATGGGAAGGAGGCACTGGGGGCACTAAGGACACAGGATAGAGGCACTGGGAGCACTAAGGACATGGGAAGGAAGGAGGGAGGGAATAGAAAGGGACAATTGTTGGGCCTGAGTGCAGAAAGAAATAAATAAAATAAAGGATGCACAGTCAGAATGAAACGCAACCAGAGACTCATGAAATCACCAGACAGCAAAGGTAGGAAAAATGATTTTATTTTCAATTTAGTGATCAAAACGTGTCAGTTTTGAGAATTTATATCTGCTGTCTATATTTTGCACTATATTTGTCTATTTTTCTATAGTTACTGAGGTGACATTGCATATTTTAAAGTCATTTGCCTTGACATCTTTGAAAACCCCCCAAATATAAATGATAATTGACATTTTCTCTGTGTATAGTGAGCTTTGTAGTTTTTTAAATTTTATGGTTACCATTATGAATTAATAAGATATGTGTACATGAAAAATGAATGGAAGAAATTGGGGGCGGGATTGGGGCAGGGCTAGGGCAGGGTTGGGGACGGGACCTACAATTAATAGATGTCCCCTTTTGATGAAAAAAATTAATGATCACGTTATCCATACCCGCAGCTGCAGCGATGGACCCCCATCATCTCAGATCCACCAAGTCTCCTTTTCTCAACTACCCTTTCATACAGCATCTCTCCCTCCTTCCCCACCACCCCAGGATCCACCATCTCTCCCTTTCTCTTCCCAACTACCTTCCTATCCAATATAATAATAATAATAATAACAACAGTTTATATACCGCAGGACCGTGAAGTTCTATATGGTTTACAATAATTATCTGTATCCCCCCTCCACACCATCCCTTGTGTCTAACTTCTCTCCCTTTCTGTTCCTTTCCTCCCTCCATCCCATTGTCCACCATCTCTCTCTTTCTCCTCTGCTTTTAGACACATAATTTCTTCCCCTCCCCCACACTCTCAGTCAGGCATATGCACAACTCTTTGGACCCCTCTTTCCCTCCCTTCCTCCGTGTACTTCTACACCAGCCCCCCCCCCCCCCCCCCTTTTGAATGCCTGCATGTTTTCCCCTTCTTTCTAGCGTCCTCCGGCTTCCCGGTCTCACCTTCAAAGCAGCCTACAGAGGATCGCTGGTCAGCTGTAGCAATCCTAGCAGGCTGCCGTCAGCCTCCGTAGCACGTTTCCTATGCTTCGGTCCCACCCCTCCTCTGACATATGGGACCGTGGCAGAGGGTACATGCTGCGGAGGCTATGGCAGCCTGCTAGGATCGCTACAGCTGACTTGCGATCCTCTGCAGGCTGCTTTGAAGGTGAGACCAGGAAGCCAGGAGAGAGATGGTGGACAATGAGATGGAGGGAGGGAAGGAACAGGGTATTTTCTCACTGGCCAAATTTAATTACCCTGCGTGTCAAATTTGGACCATGGGCCTGAGTTTGACACCCCTGTTGTAGATGAAAGCAGACAGGCCCAGATTCTCAAAACGTCACCGGAACCAGCTGGCACCTGAAAAAATGGTGCCGGTCACATGCCACTCAAACTACAGCACTGTTTTGAGAATCACAGCCTGCGTCAAAGATAGGCGCTAGAAATGTATGCCAGGGTTTTAGAGGCCTACATTTCCATTGCCTATCTTCACTATAGAATCACGCTTAGTGGCACCGAACATCAACTCATAACCATGCCACTTTTGACATTTGGCGCCAGTAAGCGTCTGTGTAGACCCAATTCAGACGCCTTATTTGTAGGCACCTTGCAGTGCCTACTTTTTATTCTTAATT
Source organism: Geotrypetes seraphini (assembly GCF_902459505.1). Taxonomy (NCBI): domain Eukaryota; kingdom Metazoa; phylum Chordata; class Amphibia; order Gymnophiona; family Dermophiidae; genus Geotrypetes; species Geotrypetes seraphini. Next base: position 361,323,243 of record NC_047084.1, read on the forward strand.
AGTTTTTAATTGTTTTTTTAAAGGCACAGTCAATTACTGTGCCATGAATGGCCAATTAAAATACTTAACTTAGGTGTCATTAGGGTACCTACCGGCATCTTCCGAATAGTGCCGTTTTGAGAATCCGGGCCAAAAAAGCTAAAAAGTACACCCAGTCATCCAACATACTCCTGTTATCAAGACCCTAGGTTTTGCCTTAAGAATATCTATAGTAACATCTAGAGGCTTTATTAGAATAATATAGGGCTTAATATGCAAAGCCATTTAACAGGCCAGAAATGGCTCCTGGCCAGTTAAATTGCTTGTGTGGAGCTATCCACTGATAATCAATGGTGCTTATCCAGTTAGTGCCGCTGAATATTACCAAAGACCGCTAAACTCAAAGCCAGCTACCTTTTGTGGACAGTCCTGCAGTGAAGCTAGCATGTATGCAGTTAAGAGCCGATATTTAGCACTCAATTGCTCAATTTTAGCGATCAAATTAGACTGCACAAAAGTCAGTCCTATCTTTATGTGGTGTCGCTTATGCAGAATTATCACATTTATCCTGCCCCCCTTTTACAAATCCATAGTGTGGTTTTTAGTGCCATCCGTGCAGTAACAGCTCCAGTGCTCATAGAATTCCCATGAGCATCGGAGCTGTTAATGTCACAGCTGGTGCTAAAAAACACGCTACGGGTTTGTAAAAAAAAGGAAGGGGGGTTAATTGCATATGAGATAGCTGGCCAAAAAAATAAGCTCTGTCAAGCAGGGACTGTCTCTTGTTTAATGTACAGCGTTGCGTATATCTAATAGTACTATACACTCCTCCCTCCGTATTCACGGTTTCAGCAATCGCGGTTTCGATTATTCGCGGATTTTAGCTTGCTGGCTCCTCCACCCAAATTACGTCGGCTTGGATAGAGAAATCGCTGATTCCAAGCGTTTACAGAGAAAATCGCTGATTTCCAGCACTTTCTTCACTGTGCTTTGCCTCTCCTTCAGGAACAGGCCAGGTTTCTCATCATGTTATTTGTGGTTTCACCATATTCACGATAATTTTTGATAGAAAACCACGAATAACATATGAAAAAGTTATTTGCGGTTTTTCTGTATTCGCGGATCTGTTAATCCCCTATCACAGCGAATATGGAGGGAGAAGTATAGAATTGATCTATTCTAATCTTTTATTTAGCTGCAGTAGAGAGACCAAGTTCCTGGATGCTGTAGGCGATTGCTTCCTGGAACAACTTGTCATGGAAAATACGAGAGGAAATGCAATTCTAGACTTAATTCTAAATGGACTACGAGGACCAGCACAAGGTATAGAAGTAGAAGGGATGCTGGGAAGCAGTGATCACAACATGATCCACTTTAGCCTAGACACAGGGACAAAAAATTGATCCACATTGATGGCCACGGCACTGAACTTCGGAAAAGGGAACTACGAAGGGAAGAACATTAGGAAGAGCATTAGGAAGAGCATATGCACTATAAATACTCTAGAGCAAGCATGGACTCTTTTTAAGGCCACAGTCACAAAGGTGCAAAATTTATATATACCGCGTATCAACAAGGGTTCCAAGAGGAAAAAGAACAAGGAACCGGCGTGGCTCTCTGTAGCAGTGAAGGAAGCGATCAGAGATAAGAAGACTTCATTTAAGGAATGGAAAAGGACAAAAACGGATGAAAAATGGAAAAAGCACAAACATCAAAGCAAGTGCCATAAGGCGGTAAGAGGGGCCAAAACAGACTACGAAGAAAAAAATAGCCAAAAACTTTAAGCCGTTCTTTCGATATATTAAGGGGAAACGACCTGCAAAGGAAGCAGTGGGGCCATTAGATGACCAGGTAATAAAGGGAGTACTAAAGGAGGACAAAGCTATCGCCGACAAACTGAATACATTATTTGCGTCTGTATTTACCGAAGACGGGAAACTGACAGGGACGACAGTCAGTCTAGAAGAGGTATGCAGGCAGATTGACAGGCTTAAAAATGATAAATCCCTGGGACCAGACGACATCCTCCCAAGGGTAATCAAGGAACTAAAAGGGGTTATAGCTGAACTGCTGCAACTAATATTCAATCTGTCGCTCAAATCAGGAAAGATTCCGGAAGACTGGAAAGTGGCGAATGTAACACTAATCTTCAAGAAAGGTTCGAAGGGAGATCCGGGAAACTATCCCTCCATCACCAACCTACTGACAGCTTCAACCGACCTCAAAGCTTTTCGAAAAGAAATCAAAACCATACTATTCAAGAAATTTATCCTAATTTCCTAACCCCACTCTTCTCCCCTCTCTCCCCTTCTTAGGATCCTCCCTTCAAAATGTGATTTAGACCTAACTCCTTTAACTGTATTCCTCTTCCTGAAAACGTCCAGCTATCGTTTAGATGTATTAGGCCCAACGTCGTTAACTGTATTCCTATTCCTGGAAATGTCCAGTTATCTTTTTGTTGTAATCCGCTTAGAACTGCAAGGTACAGGCGGAATAGAAGTCATTAATGTAATGTAATGTAAACTACAGACTAGTGAGTCTGACTTCGTTACCTGGAAAGATGTTAGAGGTGCTGATAAAGGATCGCATCATCGATCATCTTGACGGACACAAACTGATGAGGACCAGCCAGCACAGCTTCAGCAAAGGAAGATCTTGCTTGACAAACTTACTGCACTTCTTCGAGGGAGTAAATGGGCAGATAGACAAGGGTGACCCAGTCGACATCATATATCTAGATTTTCAGAAGGTGTCCAACAAGGTTCCGCATGATCATCTACTTCGAAAAATTGCGAGCCATGGAATCAAGGGTGATATACTCACGTGGATTAAAAATTGGTTGGCGGATAGGAAACAGAGAGTGGGGGTGAATGGACAACACTCGGACTGGAAAAGCATCACAAGTGGAATGCCACAGTGTTTGGTGCTCGGGCTTGTGCTCTTCAACATATTTATAAATGACCTAGAAATTGGCACGACAAGTGAGGTGATTAAATTTGTGGATGATACAAAGTTATTCAGAGTAGTGAAGACACAGAAGGATTGCGAAGACCTACAAAGAGACACAAATACACTTGAGGAATGGGCTGCAAAATGGCAAATGAGGTTCAATGTGGATAAGTGCAAGGTGATGCATGTCAGTAACAAAAATCATATGCACAAATACAGGATGTCCGGTGCTATACTCGGAGAGAGCTCCAAGGAAAGAGACTTGAGAGTACTTTTAGACAAGTAAATGAAACCGTCCGCGCAATGTGCGGCGGTGGCGAAAAAGGCAAACAAAATGATAGAAATGATTAAGAAGGAGATTACACACAGATCAGAGAAGGTTATCATGCTGCTGTACCAGGCCATGGTACGCCCCCACCTAGAATACTGCGCCCAACACTGGTTGCCTTACATGAAAAAGGACATAATACTACTCGAAAGGGTCCAGAGAAGAGCGACAAAAATGGTTAAGGAACTGGGGGAGTTGCCGTACAACGAGATGCTAGAGAAACTGGGCCTCTTCTCCCTTGAAAAGAGAAGACTGAGAGGGGATATGATCGAAACAGTCAAGATATTGAAGGGAATTGACTTAGTAGAGAAAGAGAGATTGTTCACCCTCTCCAAGGTGAAGAGAACGAGAGAGCACTCGCTAAAGTTAGAAGGGAAAAGATTCCGTACAAACATAATGAAGTTCTTCTTCACCCAGAGAGTGGTAGAAATCTGGAACGCTCTTCCGGAGGCTGTTATAGAGGAAAGCACCCTTCAGGGATTTAAGACAAGGTTGGATAAGTTCCTGCTGGAACAGAACATACACAAGTAAGGCTGGACTCAAATAGGGCACTGGTCTTTGACCTAAGGGCTGCCGCCTGAGTGGACTCCTTGGCATGATGGTCCAGTGGTCTGATCCAGCAGCATCAAATCTTATATTCGTATGAATTACACTATACCTGCATAGGTTCAAGGCAATATATGAGTAAAAGATCCCTTGTTAGAGCTGGGTGAACTTACAATTGAAGGTCATATCAGATTTATAATAAACTCATTATACAGACTCAGGGGTGTAGTAAAGGGGGTGGGCATGGGCAGATCACCCTGGGGTGCCATCTTAGTGGGGCTGACACTTCTCCTCCTCTCCTTCCCGCTTCTTCCTACTCCCCGCTCTTTCCCACTCCTACCCCTCTGCTCATGTGCCTTCACTTCCCCCCCATACCTCCAACTCTTTGCCAACATGAGCAGCAGCTCCAACCAGCAGCTCGCTCAGTCTTGGCTCCCCTCTGGTGTTAACATCCGGATCCCGCAACGAGGAGGCAATGTCAGCGGGAGAGCAGACACCTGCGCAGGCAGCAAGTTGGAGATGCTGCTCGCACCACGGAAGCTCAACAGGTACAAGGAAAGAGAAGGGGTGTGCATGTAGCAGGGGGAAGGAATGGGGGCCGGAGAAGAGGGTGACAGGGACGCCACCGCCCCTCGCTATGCAAGAGTGCAGACTGAACAGAGATTTCAGCATAGGTAAGAGATGAATAGCGACAAACTTTTTACAATTTGATTTGATATTGGGCACTGCTGAACGGAGCTGATAGTTTTGTTGCAGATAAGTAGTAGTAAGTTGTAGTAGCAGTGGCTGTACATATAACCCGTGTGCTGTGGTGAATTTCCACAAAATTTCCATCCTACGTTTTTCAAACTTTACAGGTGATTAAAATTGTTATTTAAAAATATTTGAAGAGGTAAAATTGTAAGTTATCTTTACATCCTCAGGTTCAAGAACTTCAGCTAGCTTTCACATTTCTGATCCTTCTATTCCCTTTTATCTGCTTCCCATTACCACATTTCTACCCTTGTATAATCATTGTTCTGCTCACTCATCTCCTTGACAACTCTCTCACATGGATCCACCATTTCTAGCATCACCCCTCCTTGTCAATTACTCCACTCTTGTAATCAAACATTTCCTTCCACTCTTTCTTTCTCTCTTCCTCCAACAAGTCCATCTCTCCTTTCTGCCCTTCCACTTTCTCCTCCCTAGTCTGACATCTCTTACCCCACCCCAGTCCTTATCCCAGCCTTTCCCTATCCATCTCTCCTCTCGTTCCTCTGCTCTCCTCGAGTTGTCCATCTCTCCCTCCCCCTTCTAACTCCTCCCCTGAATCTCTTTCCCTTTTCCCATCTTGCCCTCTCAATCAAATCTATCTCTCCCTCTCTCCATTTTGGCCTTCCACATCCATTTCTCTCTTTCCCCTCTCTTGCCTACCCCCATGTCCATCTCTCCCTCTCTTGTTCCCTCTTTCCTCCTCCAAATCCATCTCTCATTGTCCCCTTTCTGCCCCATCTGCCACCTCTCTCTATTCTCCTTCTACCCCCCTCTACCGTCCCCAAGTCCAGCTCTCCCTGTCTCTCACAAATCTGACATCTTTCCCTCCCTCCCATATGCCATTCCTCACATCTCTCCTTCCTGCCTCATTTGAGCCCAACATCACTCCCTTCCCTCATTCCCTTCTCCAAGTCCTATATGATCTTTTTCTACCTTCTACTCCTCCTCAAATCTGAAATGTCTTAGGTGGGACCTTATTTCTAGGGCATTCCGGTGAAAGAGGCACCTTGCTACTGGCCAGCATGCCTGCTGGTCAACTCTCTCTGCCTTGTCTCCTCGCTGACATCTACGCCTTCCCATCTCCTGCCTCCCGCCACATACCTATCTTTAATTTCTCGTAAAAGCACAGTGCCACCCTGTTGCCTGTCCCAGAGTTTTCTCTCCACTGTGGCCCGCCCTCTCTGACAACTTCCTGTTTCTGTTAGGGTGGGTCACAGTGGAGAAAGGACAGCGGGGCCGGCAGCAGGGCGGCGCTGTGCTTTTACAAGAAATTAAAGGTAGACATACAGCGGGAGGAAGGAGTAGATGTTGGCGAAGGGACACAGCAGAGAGTGCTGACCAGTAGGCTCACATACCAGTAGCAAGATGCCACTCCCAGCCTCACAAGAAGTGCTTCTTTACCCGTAGGATCCCTTTCCTGCCCTGTTATAGTACTATTGGGAATTACTGAGAAGACCATGGCTCCTGTGCCCCCTCTCCATTCCGACACCGATACTGTCTTTCTAGTTTTCAAATGAAAGTCTATTTAATGGGTTGGCTCTCTGAACATGTTAGCAAGCCAGTTTTTACCTAGGGGATCATTTCTTATTCCCACAGTAGGAGGATACAGTATATTATATTCTTCAAATCCCCCTCTTTTTTTTTTTTAAGTTGCATCTCTTCTAAGGAATAGCTTTACTAATGGACTGTAATCAAAGCACGTAATGCAGCCCTCCTACTTCAGAGACTGCTCTGCCACCGCGGATTTTGGATCGCTCTGCCAAGAAACATCATTATCATTTCTTTTACTCATTGAAATGGTACATTAGCCTTGATTAAATTTCTCACATTCCCAGCATTTGTATCCATTCCCAAATGTGAAATAATTAGAAAAGAAAGATGTATTCTAGATATCTTTCATTACCCTTTAAAAAAATGGAAAAGGCAAGATTGCAGTGTAGCTAACTCCATCTGCCCTGTTCAATGAATGCCCCAGCAAAGGGGGGAACTGTTGAAAAGAAAAGGATCAGAAGTCTGGATATTCTGCAGCTTACTGTGTTTTACCAGATCTGAAGAGATGAAATCATTTGATGCAAAACAAGAGGGTCTGCTCTAGTATAGCCAGATGGTTTATGTATTTCATTGAGTTCAATCAATTTGGTAAGTGGTATTAGAGACTACATTTTGATGAGACGAATGACAGAAATTCATTATGTCCACAGAGGTCATTGATGAGCTGTATGTATCTGTTGCCAATGGAATGAATTTAAATACAGCTTGAAGTAATGCAGTGGCTTATGAAGGAGAATATGCAAAGCCAAAGAAACCCTCCTGGTCGTACTGTCATGGAGAAGCACTTTTTCCAGGTTCACTCATCAATCACTTTGCAGGCATGATGTAAACAGGCAGATACTTAATCTGCAAACCACACTTTTTTAATTCAAGGTCCAATGGAATCAAGATGATTTATTTAGATATTTCATTAATGAAATTAAAAGCACGTCAAATCAAATGTAAATGAAAGAGAGGCCAGATTACTGAATCAGCAAATGCTAGTCTGAAAGAAGCTGATTTCCTCTCAACAAAAATTTCTCAGGGGAAATATTGTACCTCGGGTAGTTGTGAATAAAGGCTCGTGACTGAGTTCCCACAGAAGAATCAGGTTCCAGTTGAGACAGAAGTCCAAAGGAGCATGGGGAACCCACCGGATAGAACTACAAAGAACTATTTCCTCAGCAATGTGTCTGCTTTCAACAGAACATAGTTTTACCCCCCTCTTTTACAAAGCCACGGCAGTAAGAACTCCGACGCTATGCGTGTTGGAGTTCTTACAACCATAGCACTAAAAACGCTAGCGCGGCTTTGTTGAGGAGGGGATTAGTTAGGTAGGACAGGGAATTTCATATATATATATAGTTTGGTTTCACTTCAGTGGACATATGCACAAAATGAACTAGTTACAACTGAATATCCAAAAAGTATGATACTGGCAGCATTAACGTTTAGAGCACACTAATTCGATTATTGCGTGCTAATCGTTTAGCACATCGTAGTAAAAGAGGGGGTTAGTCCAGCAAGTTTCCAGTTTTTTCATAAGCGAGTTTTCCTATGATCCGAAAAAACTGGAAACTCCCTGGACTAAGGGCTCCTTTTACTAAGCTGCGCTAGCGGATTTCGCGCGCGCTAGACGCTAACGCCGGCATTGAGCTGGCGTTAGTTCTAGCCATGTAGCGTGGGTTTAGCATGCACGGCAATTCTGTGCGCGCTAAAAACGCTATCGCAGCTTAGTGAAAGGAGCCCTGAAGTGTATAGCCTTCGATGGAGACTACGCTGTTTAACTTGCTTTTATGTTTTTTTTTACCAAACTTTGCAAACCATCCTCATGAGTGAAACACACAAATAATAATAATAACTTTAAAGGGTAACATTATCTGTTTAAAGTTAGTTGTGCTCCCCTGTAATGTGCATTTTCTGCAGATAGTAGGACTGATAAGGCACGCATGTGGATGATGTGCTCTATCAGAGCTCAGAAGTGAGGTTCATTACTGTTTTATCTCCCCCCTTTTACAAAACCGTAGTGCGGTGTTTGAGCGCCGGCCACGGCGGTAACAGCTGTGATGCTCATAGAATAGGCAGCGGAACACTGTTTTGTTTGGGGAGGGGGTGCAGGGGCTCCACCCTAGGCTCCAGCAGAGTCTTGTGGCATGACCATTTAGTTGAGGATGGGCTGGGATGGTTTAGGTGGGCTGGAGTGAGCTGTGACGAGGACTCCAATACATGGAACCTATGCACAGTACTGGGCAGAGCTCTGGGTTTCTGGCCCAGAGATATCTAAGAAAAGAACAATTTAAATTAAATAATTCAATTATAGAGAGAGTATGTTTGAGCAGACTGGATGGACCATTCGGGTCTTTATATGCTATCATTTACTATGCTACTATGACCTCTCACCAGCTCTCGACTCCCTCACCCACCTCCTCCAGGCACTGTACTTTAAATCTTTGGGCAGCCACTGCACACCGTCAACGAGCAGGCCTGCCCCCAGAAATAGAATGAAGGGTTCTGGTGCAGGCCTGCTCATTGATGTTTTGCGGTGGCTGCCCAAAGATTTTAAAGTACAGGTCCGGGAGGAGGTGGGTGTGAAAGTAGAGCCATAACCGATCCGCAACCGCCTTCCCCGTTCTGACACCCATGAGCACAGCTAAAGACTTCATTCAAAATTTGATCTTCAGAAGCCTCAGAGGTGACTAGTTTAACATGAGCCACTCTGCCTATGATTCTCCTAAATCTTCATAGGCTTCACATGTTGCTTGATTAAATTCTCATGAAACACTAAAACGTTTTTGTAAAATAATCTTTCACAACATTCCATATCCAAAAAGTACTTAGATTTCAGCTTTGTCTCCAAAATTGTGGACTAATAATGCGTTGTATAGGTTGATATCGTCTAAGCAGTTTGGAAATTTGATTTAATTTCAATTTACATTGTATGTTTGCTCATTGACTTGTAATTATTGTCAGTTATTAAAATTATAAATAAAGAATGAAAATAAAAACCCCAAAAGTACTTAGATTAAGAAAGATGTACCTCTTATTAGAGACTAGGGCCAGATAGCCTGACATGGGCCATGCTTTGCTCACGCTGTGTCAAAGTCTGGTCCCAAGTTTCTGAAAGACGCCATACCGATAGCATAGAAGCGTAGGGTCTTGGTGATAGGTTAATGTAAAGGAACGTAGTGGGGTGGGTCTCACGACACATGCACTATAAGTAAGGCTTCTAAAAGACGCCGACGCCATCTTGTTAATGAATTGATATGCGTGGTGGATGTTAGCGGCAATGATAAGCAAGTAGTAATAGAGGTGGATAGTATTATAATGTTTTGAGATATAGCTTTAAGGTTTTAATCAATACGGTATGATTCCTTAAAGTGTGGATCCCTGACGAAGCGGAAGCGAAACATATCAGGTCCAACCGCTTAATCACACAATAAGATAAGTACAACATTATAGAGGTCATAAGCTTAATATAAAAATATAAAGCCTATGAAAAATATAAAGTTTATAAAATCAATTGAAATGGAGCCTTGACCGATGAAGAGGGTACACATGATTCTCCCCGTCAAGAGAATACACCATTATGGGACGGAGGAGGGTGTTTTCTGAGGTCTGTGGCAATAAATAATCTTTATCATACATTGGAACAATTTAAGGTGAAAGAGGATTAAAGGTGAAAGAAGATTAGAATAGCAGAACTTGGAACTTATTTCACAGAAGATTGTTTAATTTATAGTTCCAAGATATTCAATTTTGCCTTCAATTAGTGTTCAGTATAGATGCCTACATGGCACCTAACTGAATGTTACATTTTTTAAATCATTTTTTCATTGCTTCTTAGTTCAGTAGCACTGGTCAATTAACAGCACTGATTGAACCAATTAAAAATATTAATTTAGGTGTCTATATCGATAGGTATCACAATCTAGGTGCTTACTGGTAGGCACCATTTATAGAACCAGTACATAGTCTTGGGTTGTTTCACTTTTCACACGGACTTTTATCATAAGGTGGAGTTTTTTTATGCTGAATACTTACTGGGACCTGCATAAGTCCTGGCCACCAGGAGGAGACCAGTCAACTCAGATATTCAATATCGGTGCCCGAATGTGGCTTTGGATTGAATACCTGGCTCTAATTGAGCCGGCATGGTCAGCATGTTAAAAAAAATCATTTCACTGCCAGCTGAATATTGACTAGGTAGTGTCTCTACATATACATGGTTAAGCATGTAGGCTTCCACTTGACTTTAAATGGTGACTTTCTTAGTATAGATTGGGCCTATAGAGATAGAAGCACTACTTACCTGTTTGTGCCTCCTCTGCCTTTTAAAACAATTCTTTATATTCGGTTAAAAACATGAAACAAAGAAAATTTCCATTATTATTACAAAATCAAATACAGGTAAAGAAAAACAAATGCAGTCCATATCAAGAGGATTATGAGTGGCCCCTGAAAAATTCCCAGCCCATCCAACAAAGTTGGGCAGTCTCTACTGTGGGTTATACACTTAAGGGCAAATTCTATAAGAAGCGCCCAAAAGTTAAGCACCTACATAGGCACTGTTCAGCCTGATTCAAGTAAAATTGGGTGCTGTTTAGTGAATCACACTGAGCGGCAGCTATTTGGGCACCTATTTTGGGGGCGCCCATTAAATAGGCCAGCTCTAGGCACACTTAAAAGTTAGGCACCTAGCTGAGCGCTTAAGAGCAGTGATTCTGTAAGAGGGCGTCTAACACATAGCCACGCCCACGCCTAACATGAATAGCGCCTATTTTTTTAAAGGCTGCCTAAATTTTTAGAGGTGCCTTGTTACAGAATCACATTTTCTTGATAGGCGCCTATGTTTCCATCAGTGCTGATTAAAAAGCTTAATTGGGCTTGTTATTCAATTTAGATAGGCACCTATGTAGATGGGCGCCTCCAAAATAGGTGCCTAACTTTAGGTGCTGGTTACAGAATTTGGGTCTTAATCCAGTGATTTTCCTCTTTTTTTCGTTCCATCAGAAAAATCTCAAGCTTATAATAATAATAATAATAATTTATTTTTGTATACCGCTATACCAGAAAAAGTTGAAAACGGTTCACAACAAAAGATAAAATACGTACAATCAATAAAATTGAAATGACATAATAAAAACATTCAATTAAAATTGGAATACATCAATTAAGAATCAGTTAAAATTGAAATGCATCAGTTAAATAACAAAAGTGAGTTAAACAGTTGTAGTACTAGGATATAGACATGTCAAACAGACAGGTCTTTAATGTTTTCCTAAAATCAAAATAAGAAGTGGCCTCTAATATAGGTTTTCGTAGCCACATATTCAGTTTGGTGGCCTGGAAGGAAAATATTCTGATAAAAAACTTCTTATATTGACAGGATTTTAAAGGGTTTTATAAATGGTTGCAGTTGAAACAGGCCATTCAGAAAGGTTTCCCAGATTGGCGTAACTTAAAGAATCAATATAACTTGCAAGGCCTATGTTTCCAGACAGATTTGCAAGGGCATCAGGCTGCCAAGTGGTATAAATTAATATCTGAAAATTTGAATAAAAAACATTAAACAAGCTTAAAAGATATTTGGAGCATTGAGATAAAGCAGCAAATTTGTGCTACTCAATGGCCACGGATTTGGACTTGGAGGATGAGATGTATAGCGCCAGCGTCTATGAGACAAACTTGTTTATTTTCTGTTGTATAGAATTTTTTGGACCCCTGTTCATTTGCAAAAGTTAGATAGTTCAAAGTCTAATAGATGCTGGCACTGTCATCTTGAAATAGGGGCACTGGATCACCTGTTGTTCTATTGTCTCTTGATACTCAATTTTTGGAAGTCTATATGGGGTAAAAACAACATAATATTGGAAGCTTCGATTCATATTCATATTTGGGACTTTATTAAAAGCCAAGAGTCCAATTAATGCAAGCAAGAATCGATTACTTCTTATTATGACAGGAATTGCTTTGCAGCTAATTATAAAAAATTGGAAAAACTAAATCATATCTTTTGGTGGGAATCCCTGTGCCAATTTTATAGATATGAGCAAATGAACTTGGAACAATTGGGACACTATAAAAAATTTAAAGAGGCTTGGGGTCCATCAGTAAATTTTGTAAAAACTGATCACTAGTATAAGCCTTTAATTTCTGACTGAGTTTCACACACATCCAGGGAGGATGGGAAGGAGGGAAGTGGGGTGATATGTACTTATATTATTATTTGTTAGATATAAGTGCTATTTATTGTACCAATTGTTTGTGTATTCTGGTGTACTTTGTGTTTGTTTTTAAAATTAATAAATAATTTTTTTTTTTAATTCTTTATTTATTTTCAAAATTACAATAAGTGTTAAATATATTCATTCACAGTAACAATAAATACATCACTTATAAACAATCATTGGTACATTACATAAATTCTTATCCCTTCCCCTATCCCATCCCTCCCAACCATATATTCCATTATCATATGAAATATGTAATAATAAAATACCCCCCTCCCTACACCTTACTTAATCCTTACAATAACCCTAACCCTAACCCTTACCCCCTCCCTACATTTTACTTAATCCTTACAATATTTTGTTAATGGTTTCCACACATCCTTAAATTTCTAAAAATCTCCCCGTTGTAAAGCAATAAATCTTTCCATTTTATAGATATGTCATAAAGAGTTCCACCAAAAATTATAATTTAATCTCCTCCAATCCTTCCAATTATATGTAATTTGCTGAATGGCAACACCAGTCATTATAAGTAATAATTTATTGTTGTTTGCAGAAATCTGACTTTTTGCTCTCATTTCCATACCAAATATCACAGTATCATAGGATAATGGCACTGGGTTATCTAATAAATTATTAATTTGGTCCCAAATTGATTTCCAAAAATTCATAATAAATGGGCAATGAAACAATAAAGTTCCTGCTTCTAGATGACAATGCCAACATCTATTAGACAAAGAATTATCTAATTTTTGCAACCTAACAAGGGTCCACAACGCTCTATGTAACAGAAAAAACCAAGCTTGTCTCATAGATGCTGACACCATACATTTCATCCTCCAAGACCAAATTCGTGAATTTTTTTTAAAAAAGAAGAAAAATACGGACCAAAAAAGTGGAAAATTGCTGGACTAACGGCCTCTTTTACAACGCCGTGCAGCAACAGCCCCGAAGCCCGTTAAATCTCTATGGGCAGTGCAGCCACTAGCGCGGCTTTGTAAAAGAGGCCGTAAGTATATAGCCCTCGGAGACACTGCCTCAACTTTGTTGGCTGGGATGAGAACTTTTCAGTGGCCCCTCGAACTAAGGAAGCAATAAAGAAATTTTAAATAAAGGCAAAGGTCTGGATTCTCTAACCGGCACTAATTTTTTAGGTACAAGTATGCACCAAAACTCACTAAAAAAACCCACCATTTAAATTATATTTTTCAATAACTTTCAGGGTACCTATTGAGCCTAAAACATTGGCACCAGAATTGTGCCTCCATAGGTGCTTTAGGCTGCCTAACACCACTGTGGGCATGGCTAATACTGGAAGTGGCATTAGGCCTTTGGAGGCATGATTCACATCAATGGAAGGCACCGGATATGTAGGCCTAGAAAACCGTGGCCTATATTTCTGACATCTACCTTTACCAGGGGTGCGATTCTGTACCCTGTGCCATTGCATGATTGATACGTGATCAGCGCCGGCTTTTAAGATGGCCACTGACAATGGCACCAGTTATAGAATCCGGGCCAAAGCCTCTGCCTTTTCTATGATGTCTGAATAATTGGGATCCTGCTTGTTCAAGCTCTAGATTAAACCAGAAGCAGGCGACCCATACTAGGAGCAAGTGTCGCTCTGCTCACACTGGTAGAGTGAAAAGAGTAAGAATTGGGGACAATGGTGTAGCAAGGGTGAGAGGTGCCTCCCCTGCCCTCTTCTCCATCCCTACCCCTACATGCTCCTTCCCTGTCCCCCCCTTGCCGCATGCATGTGTCACTTCCCTTCCCTTCCTGGCATGAACAGCAACCCCCAACCTGCTGTCATGTCTGCGTGGGCTTTCTCTCTGATGTCCCTTCCAAGGCGTAGGTACGGGAAGTGACATCAGAAAAAGAGCCGACACATGCGCAACCACAGGTTGGGGGGGTTGTTGCTTGCGCCAGAAACATTACAGATATATGGGGAAAAGGAAGAGGTATGCGCGCTTGGCTGTGGGGGAGACAGGGAAGGAGCGGGGGGGGGGGGGGGTGATGGAGGGGGCAAAGAGGAGGATGGGTGCAGTGCTCCAACCAAGACAGCACCCGGGGCAGACCCCCACCCCCCTTACTACTCCACTGTTTGGAGAAGTTTGGTTCAATATGCCAAGATGGTTAAACAACTGGTAAATCTTTAAAAAGGCTGAGAAGCACTAAGAACATAAGAACATAAGAACATAAGAACTGCCTTCTCCGGATCAGACCTTCGGTCCATCAAGTCCGGCGATCCGCACACGCGGAGGCCCTGCCAGGTGTACACCTGGCTTAATTTATAGTCCACCATATCCTTATATGCCTCTCTTAAGGAGATATGCATCTAGTTTGCTCTTGAAGCCTAGGACGGTCGATTCCGTCATAATCTCCTCTGGGAGGGCATTCCAGGTGTCAACCACTCTCTGAGTGAAGCAGAACTTCCTGACATTAGTCCTGAACCTGTCCCCCCTTAGCTTCATTACATGTCCTCTAGTCCGTGTCAAATTGGACAATGTAAATAATCTTCTCTGCTCTATTTTGTCGATTCCTTTCAGTATTTTGAAGGTCTCGATCATATCCCCACGCAGTCTCCTTTTCTCAAGGGAGAACAATCCTAGTGTTATAAGTCTGTCCTCGTATTCCAGTTTCTCCATACCCTTCACCAGTTTTGTTGCTCGTCTCTGCACCCTCTCCAGCAGTTTTATATCCTTCTTTAGGTAGGGAGACCAATGTTGGACGCAGTATTCCAAGTGTGGTCTGACCATTGCCCTATAAAGCGGCATTATAACTTTCTCCGATCTACTCGAGATTCCTTTCTTTATCATGCCCAACATTCTATTTGCCTTCTTTGCCGCTGCCGCGCATTGTGCCGATGGCTTCAGGGTCCTATCTATCAGTACACCCAGGTCCTTTTCTTGTTCACTCTTCCCCAGGAGCCCCAGGCACTCTCACAATTTATCACATCCTACGACTGTGCTGCTAAAGTGAAGGAGGCAAATTAGTTTCAAAACTAAAGAAAGTAGTGGACAGGCACTAATTTTATAATTCAAACAAGAATACACGAAGAACCTGTTGGTTTATGTTCCCATCGGTAAAAACATGTTGCAGCAAGAAATTCTTAGGAAAAACTTTTGCATTTCAGCCTAACGTAATTAATTCATGTTGGAATGCTCTTATTCCCCAAGCTTAGTCTTATTATCTATTTCGAAAAATTCATAAAACTTACCTGTTTGATAAATATGTGACTTAATTGCAATTTGTATCTTCTGAGAAACATTTGATGCTCATGTATGTAATTCACTGTCTGTGCAGACTCTTCTTGTTGTGAACCGCCTTGAACAGATGGTTTGGCGGTATATAAGAATAAATTATTATTATTATTAATTGTAAGAAGCTAAAGATAAATTTGAATCTGAAGTGAAGCAAAATAGTGCAACAGGAAGAAAAATATTCAGATGAAATGCGGCCTTTATTAGCCATTAAATTTTTCAGTTCCCTGTAGGCCAATGAAACTGAATTTTAAGATGGTCAGCCTATTTGCTTAAATAAAATGTTTCTTTACTGTGGCCCAATTGGATATGGATACCAGTAGATGACATTCTGCCTCTATTTGAAAGCATTCCTAAAGAAGCCAAGCACACATGATTACAGTTTAATTTTTCTGGAAGGCACATTAGATGATAGGACTATATGAACATGCTGATATCATTATTAAATTAATACTAGTCATTATTACAGAACATCTCATATTGATAATGGAAAGTGAATTTTAAAATATATCAAATGAGTTGTAATACTAAAAACACAAATATGGTTTACTTTTGTAATAACAAGATAGCTGCAGGCAGAACTTCACTTAATCCTCACTTGGAAGCATTTGTCTTTTGAAAACTATAGTATGTAAAAGCATTTGACTTGGAAAATTAGTTCATTTTTTTTCTTTAAAATGTAAAGTCTTAATGGTTATATTGATTTCTAAAACATTACATGGCATGTTTCAGCTCCAAAATGTGATGTTTATCTAAACTGTTGCCTGTGGCAATAGATAATTATGCCTCTGAAGTATATAGTAGAAAATCTAATTGGCTTAAAAGACTAATTTCCCTGCATTCACAATATTGTCATACGAGTAGACTTCTGTTCAATCTTTAGAAGGAGATCCACAAAGGGTTAATCTATTGAGAAAAAACCATCTAATCAGATGATATTAATCAAAATGAAGGAAAAGATCTCAGACTTGCCACTCCCAGGATCATAATAATATCATCCAGAAATGGAAATGTGGCGTGGGTATCTTTCATTGATCAAAAAACCTTCATATTTAGATTTTTGACTTAATTCGTCAATATTCAATAACTTGATAATAGCTATTTGCACAGTTTTGCATTATGCTTGCTTGAACAGCTCTTTGAAAAATTATAAAATAATATAAAAAATATGTATTTATTTATCTTTTTAAAACAAAAATTACCAAAAAAAATACGATTTGTGGAGTGGTTTGAATATTTACATTTATTGAATATTGAATATTGATGAATTAAGTCAAAAATCTAAATATGAAGGTTTTTTTGATCATTGAAAGATACCCATGCCACGTTTCCATTTCTGGATGATATTATTATGATCCTGGGAGTGGCAAGTCTGATTAGATGTTTCTTTGCTCAAACCCTTTGTGGATCTTGTTATTAGTGGTTAATCTTTCTCTTTTCTGTACTATTTTTGATTAATCAATCTTTAGAAGGAACCATTAAACAAAAGTCCATTTTCTTAAAATGAATGTGGCTTCATCAAATATAAATCTATTGGGTGGTCTTTTAAAGACTGGTGAAGTGGTTAGAAATGTTTTTAAACACGTTACTGTCAAACCTTGGATAGCGAGTAACGTGGTGTGCGAGTGTCTTGCAAGACGAGCAAAACATTTTATTAAATTTTAACTTGATAAACGAGCGTTGGCTTGCAGTACGAGCACGTATACGCCGTCACGTCAAGTACGCACAATATACACACATCACATCACTGATCACATTGCTGAGTGCAGCTGAACGTAATACAGGCACCCGCAGTTCAAGCACGCATAACATATGTATATCTCACGCTGAGCGCGGCTGAACATAATAAAAGCATCATGCCCAATTCACCCGCAGTTCAAGCGTGCTACAAGTGTGCATATCAAAAGAAAGAAACAGATTCCAGTGAGCAATGATTCTGTTAGTTATAGTGAAAGTTGTCCTACACAATAATCCTCATCCTCTCCTCTCTCTCATCTCCCTCACACCAGGTTATTTGTTTTACTGTATATATTTTTATTTTATACAGTACAGTATTTTGTATTAAAATTTTTGGATTGTGGAACGAATCATCTGAGTTTCCATTATTTCCTATGGGGAAATTCGCTTTGATATGCAAGTGCTTTGGATTACAAGCATGCTTCCGGAAAGAATTATGCTCAGAGACCAAGGTTTTACTGTACTGTATATGTAAATGCTGAATCTTGAAACTTAAAATATAGGGGGAACTTACAGCAACCAGACTGAACAGAGATGGGACCATAAGATTCCCATATCCTGTCCACTAAAAATCCTGCATAAATATCTTTACTATGGAGTCCTTTTACTAAGATGTACTAATCAATTTTGTAAACGCTAACAATGAGCACATACTAAATGCTGACACCCTGAATTCATTAAAAGAAGATCCTACGGGGGTGGGGTCACGTGAGGCTATGATGCTGAGTGATTGCTGAACGGCTCAGCCCCTCCTTTACCTGCTCAGGCCCGACCTCAAAATCCTATAAAATTTATTTGTTTAATATCTTTTTAATAAAAAAGTTAATGGGACAACTACAGGCATTGTTGACTGAGTGGTGAAAAAGGTTTCCATGGCGGCTAAATCGCTTTGGAAAGATAAGGATAAACTCCGTGGTAGAGAAAATAAGATGGCGGAAGGACTATCTCAAGATTCAACACAGACAGGAGTTATGTGGACGGCTGCAGAGATTATGAAGGAAATTTTGGCAATGAAGGATCTTTAGATCGAAAATTGAAACCAATTCAGGTGGGAGATCAAGTAGAAGACCTTAATAGAGATGTGATAGCGACTGGCCAGAGAATCAATATGATTAAGAAAGATTTGGATCAGCTTAAATTAGAGAAACAGCAGTTGGAAGATAAAGTCGATGACTTAGAACAGTGGTTCCCAACCCTGTCCTGGAGGACCACTAGGCCAATCGGGTTTTCAGGCTAGCCCTAATGAATATGCATGGAGCAGATTTGCAAGCCTGTCACTTCCATTATATGCAAATCTCTCTCATACATATTCATTAGGGCTAGCCTGAAAACCCAATTGGCCTGGTGGTCCTCCAGGACAGGGTTGGGAACCACTGACTTAGAAAACCGTAGTCAGTGGAACAATTTAAGACTTGTTGGAATACCGGAGTCAGTTTTGGATAAGGACTTATGTGGTTTACTGGAAACGTGGCATTTTACTCAGTTGGATTTGCATAGTGATGCAGGCCCTTTGAGATTGGAGATAGCCCATCACTTGGGGGTAAGGTGGGAAGTTAACCAATGGTCCCGTGTTGTTATTTTCAAACTTTTAAACTACACTCATAAAGAAATTATTTTAAGAGCAATTTGAACTGGAAAGCAATTGGTTTATCAATCCCTAAAAGTTTTATGTTTCCAAGGTAGTAGCTCAACAGAAAAATTTTACTTTAATATGCTCGAGCTTAGCTCGAGCGAAAGTGCCATTTGCTTTATTATATCCAGCAAAGTTACGATTACGGTAACTCATAAGGGTAAACAATATTTTTTCTTCGATCTTTCTGAGGCCACTAAATTTATTTCAACTAATCATCTTGTACCAGATGGGAGGTCTCAAGGAGTAGAAGACTGATTTACAGAGGGCTGAGGACTGAGCTAAGAAGGACAGTATGGGTTAATGAGACTTATAGGAAAATGTTATGATCTTTTTATAGAACAAGACTTTATTGCTTCTAATGAAAGATTTTAGGAATAGAGTCTGATCTACAAGGGACAATCTCGTTTTTCGAGGCAAATAGAAATTGGCGATATTAACAGTTAACAGTTGGAATACAGTTGGATAATGGCAGTTTGGTTTTAAAGAGTGTTGGAATGCTGGTACAATTAACATTTTCATCTGAGGAGAGATCTAATCTCCCTGTTGGTGATGCTTTCTTCACTCTCGCAAAACCTGTGTGGCACCGTTGGTTTTTCTCTAGTCAGACTAGTGAAGTTAGACTGCTGGGACTGGTGTTTTTGATACTGGGTTCAGGTTTCATTTCCTCAAGTTACAGGGGCTCTTGTGATCAGTATGAACATTGTATATAATTATTCAGAAGCTGAGATTAAGGTGCGGAAGGCAACCTCTGGGGCCCCTCTAGTTCTCTGAAGTCTGAGTTTGCTGAATTCTCCTTCAATGCAGTGGATTTTTTGGAGGGATGGAGATGATATGGAGATGTTTGAATAACAGTAGCAAGAACTTTTGCCATGTCCACAAGGTTTGCACCATTCTAGACTACCTCATCAAAATGGGCTCAGAAAAAGTAGCACACCAGAGTCGGGAGAACCTATTCACCTTCCAGACCCTTAAGGATTTCCAGTTCCTGGACTGTAATGGTAAAGATCATTATGGATGAATGTTTGCCTATAAGATTTTTGGATGTAATTTATGCATGTGACATAGATCTGCATATTTATTATGGGGTGTATGAATGGTATAGGGAGGTATTATTGAGCATAACTGCAAGTATATGAGTTTTTGTGTTTATGAATGTGTTTATGGGTTTATTTATGGGTACATGTGGATGCATTTATATTCTCTTTTGGATGTATTCTTTCATTAGTTTATTATAAACCAGGGGCTCCTTTTACTAAGCCGCGTTAGGACTTTAATGCACAGAATAGCGTGTGCGCTAGACCTTAATGCCAGCATTGAGCTGGTGTTAGTTCTAGAAGCATAGAGTGTGGTAATTTCCTGTGTGCACTAAAAATGCTAGCACACCTTAGTAAAAGGAGCCTCAAGTTCAATATTTATGGATTTTGTTTAATTTGATTGGATTTAATTTGAATGAAAGGAATTTCTAAAGGGATAGGTTTTGGACATTATTTAAGAGTATTTTTGAGATTTGAGAGTTTATAGGAAATGAATTATAGTTAAACTAGTGTTTAAGCCCGTTATATTAACGGGTGCTAGAATATATGTCTGTCTGTCTTTCTTTCTTTCTGTCTCTCTCCCTGCCCCTGTCTCTTTCTTCCTTTCTTTCCGTCTCTCTCCCTCCCACTGTCTGTCTGTCTTTCTTTCTGTCTGTCTGTCTCTCTCCCTGCCCCCCTTTGTCTGTCTTTCTTTCTGTCTGTCTCTCTCTCTCTCTGGCCCCCTGTCCATCTGCCTTTCTTTCTTTCTGTCTGTCTGCCTGGCCCCCTTTGTCTGTCTGTCTGTCTTTCATTCTGTCTGTCTCTCTCCCTGCACCCATCTGTCTGTCTTTCTTTCTGTCTCTCTCCCTGCCCGTTGTCTTTCATTCTCTTGCACTGCCTGCTTGTCTTTATGCCTCTCTCCGTGGCCTCCTGCTTGCCTGCCTTTCTTTGTCTTTCTCCGTGGCCCCATTCTGTCTTTCCCTCCCAAAGCAAACCAAAATTGCTCCCTGCCCCCCCAGCACATCCCTCCCCCAAAGCAAAGCAAGTTCACTCCCTGGCCCCCTTTCCCTCTCCACCACTTCTCTGTGCAGCAGCAGCATTTCCCTCCCCCCACTTCCCTGTGCAGCAGCAGCATTTCCTCCCCCTCCATTTCCCTGTGTAGCAGCAGCATTTCCCTCCCCCACTTCCTTGTGCAGCAGCAGCATTCCCCCCATTTCCCTGTGCAGTAGCAGCATTCCCTCCCCCTCCATTTTCCTATGCAGCAGCAGCATTTCTCTCCTCCCACCCCACTTCCCTGTTCAGTAGCAGCAGCAGTAGCATTCCCTCCCCCTCCATTTCCCTGTGCAGCAGCAGAGTTTCCCTCCCCTCCACTTCCCTGTGCAGCAGCAACATTTCCCTCCTCCCATTCCACTTCCCTGCACAGCAGCAGCAGCAGCATTCCCTCCCCCTCCATTTCCTTATGCAGCAGCAGCATTTCCCTCCCCCCATCCCCACTTCCCTGAGCAGCAGCATTTCTAGCCAGCTCCCTTACCCTTGACAATGTTATTTTTGAGTTTAAAGCTGCCATGGTGGCTCCTATCATGATCTGCGCCCGCGTTGGAAGCCTTCTCTCTGATGTGACATCAGAGAGGCTTCCGACGCAGGTGCGGCTCGTGAGAGGAGCTGTGGTGGTGGCTTTGAACTTAAAAATAACTTCGGCAAGGGTAAGGAAGCCAGCCAGACCACAGGCAGCAGAACAGTACACTGGGGGGCCGCGAGTTTGACACCGTTGTTAGATGGAGTGAGGATGGGAGGGGGGAGTTGCCTCCGTGCATCCCTACTTCATGTGCCTCCACATTCAAATAAGAAATCACCGCTGACTCCTACTGTGCATGCGAAGCCACGGAGCTACGGATGCACAGAGAAACCAGGTTTGAAGTGTGCATGCGCGTTAAGGGAATTATTATAGTGGATAATAATTTTAGTGATTATTGCAAACTTGAGATTTAATGAAATTTAACTGGTAATTGTTATAAATGTTTTAGTGAATACAATTTTATTGTGATAGTATATTTGATTCGCAAATTAATTGTATTTTAGTGACAAATGAATTTGGTATTTGTATGATTGGGGTGAATAATTGTGTTAATAAAGTGGTATTGGTATGGTTGGGGGATGAATGATTTGTAGCAGGAATGGGGTATTTTAAAGAGATTGTTTTAAGACTTAGGGCTCCTTTTACAAAGGTGCGCTAGCGTGCGCCCTAGCCGCTACTGTCTCCTTTTAAGCAGGGAGTAGTTTTTCGGCTAGTGCTCACTATAGCACGTGCTAATCTTGTTTGTGCACTAAAAACTCTAGCGCACCTTCATAAAAGGAGCCCTTAATATATGAATGGTTATAAAATTTGAGAGCTTAGAGTGGAACATATGGAATTAGAGTTCATACTATTTCTCCATAATGTTTGTATTAATATATAAAGTGAAATTTAGTTTTATAGTACAAGTAATAAATTGAAGCAATTATTTGTTTTTGATGTTGGGATAGAATAATATAAACTAATAATATCAAATGATAGGGGATCTATTTTTGAATATTCTTTTATGATTAACAAATTACATTGAATATTCTTTTAGGGCTCCTTTTACTAAGCTGCGATAGTGGTTTTAGCACGTGTTGAATTGCCACATGCGCTAGACCTTAACACCAGCATTGAGCTGGCATTAGTTCTTGCCATGTAGTGCAGGTTTAGCGCGTGCTAAAATCCTGCGGTGTGCTAAAAATGCTATCGCAGCTTAGTAAAAGGAGCCCTTAGAGTGTTTATTATATATTTATTATATATTACATATAAATTGATGGTTCATTATTTAAATTAAATTTTTGTTATTTTAAAAATTTATTGTTCATTTAACAGAATCAATTGGAGTAATTATTCATCTTTGATATTAGGATTGAATAATATAAGATACCTATTCCTATATAATTAATTTTAATCTCCTTTACATGTGGTTTTTAGTAAGATTAATTATCAAACATATACTATATTCAAGGTTTGGTTTTGTTTAATCTTTTTGGTCTTATGATGTTAATTAGAATTCCTTTGAAGGTTGAACATAAAAACATAAGAATTGCCGCTGCTGGGTCAGACCAGTGGTTCATCGTGCCTAGCAGTCCATTAACACAGTGGCCCTCTGGTCAAAGACCAGCACCCTAACTGAGAGTAGCCCTACCTGCGTATGTTCTGGTTCAGCAGTAACTTGTCTAACTTTGTCTTGAATCCCTGGAGGGTGTTTTCCCCTATGGGTTTGGGGAGGAGATGGGGGGGGACATAGAGATGGCTCTGGATAATTTGTTTGTCTATTGTCCAGGAGTGGGAGATAATTATGGGTGGAGATGTAAGAGGGTATGGGGGAAAATTAGATTGGAAAAGGGGGTGGGGATTTTGAGATGGGTGGGGGTGGGGAATTATGAAGATGCTTTGGGGGGGGTGGTATGGATAGGAATGGGGACTGTGGCGGTGGGGAGAATGGGAGGGTGGTATGGATGGAAAGTGACAAAAAACTTTACTTTACAGATTGACAAGGGATGTGGGATACAACGGAGGATATTTTTGCTTGTCTCAGATGTGGACTGGTGGCTGGGATGGTTCCTATCTTTTGATTGGATTTTTATTACCAATTTATGTAATATCTCTTTTGGTCAAGTGTATACATGGCTTTAAAATTCATTACTTGGAATGTGTGGGGAATTTCCTCTCCAATTAAAAGGAAAAAGATACTGCAGAGTTTAAATAGGCATAAAGCTGCTATTGCTTTTTTTACAGGAAACACACTTGATAGCACAAGAGCATTCTAAACTTCTTGCTTGGTGGGTTTGTGATTATATTGAAGCCCCGGCTCTTCATAGAAAGGTTATGAAGCTAAATTATTGGCTATGGTCTTAGCTAATAGATTGATTTTGTATGGAGGGAATGTACATATCCGGCTTCTTTTACAAAGCCGCACTGGCGGCTGTCGTGTGGCAACAGCCCTGAAGCCCTTTAAATCTCTATGGGCTTTGGGGCCGTTAGCACAGCGCAGCCACTAGCACAGCTTTGTAAAAGAGGCTGATAGAGTGATACATAGAGCCTATTTCTCACAAGTACAAGCTTTTCATGCGGGTTTGGTAAGTTCTCCAATTTCTATTAAATATGATAAAAATATTAACACATTATCTCATGCTTTCTGGCAATGTTCTTTAATTAAGTCTTTCTGGTCTGCCATCCTATTATACTTGGGTTCATTATGGGATAGTCCTGTTGTGGGATTTCCCAGGGGAATTCTTTTTGGTAAGGCATCTGCTTGTGGGAGATGTCTTTTATTTCATAAAGCATGTATGATAGGTCATAAATGTATTCTGTAATATTGGTTACAGACAGAGCCTCCAAGTTTTTGGCACTGGAGGAATCAATTACATTGTTTACTTTTATTTGAGGTTTGGGAGGTTCGTAGATCTCCTAGACAAACTCGTCTTTTTATGAAAACTTGGAATCCATATGTTCAAAAACTTTCATCTAGAGCAAGAAGTTTAATCCTTGAAGCCATGGTTGTCTTAATTGCATTCCAAAACCTGGCTGTTTTTGTCACCTTTCATCCTGGGAGGGAATGGAGAATGGAATGGAGGGAAGGGGGATTGGGATGGAGGGAAAGGGGAAGGGGAGGGATGGAGAGGGAGAAGGGGGGGTGATAATGGAGGATTATGGTTTATCATATAAAATGGAGGAATTATAGTATTTTATGATAATATTTTATAGATTATATGAAGTGGAATTTTTTAATATGTCAAATTATTTGTAAGGAATATCTTTATGTATTATGTGAATGTATTTTCATTTTATTCCTTCAATAAAAGAAAAATGTTTGAACATAAAAGAAGAAAAAGATAAATTGGGTCCATATCCTGAAGATTTGGACCTTACCACAATGTTAGAATCTTCACAAATTGAAATTTCCTCAAGAGCTACCCTGCTAGTGACTTTTGTTTTCCTGCAAGATAAAGAAGCGGTTCTTCGTCTTTTCTATAGGACTGAGAATGTCAAATTTTACAGTCACAAGATTGCCATTTGTCCTGATGTTTCAAAGTGGATGCAGTCAAGGCGGAAGAAATTTCTGACTTATCGTCAGTCAGTTTTAAGTTTGGGAGCTACCTTCCAGCTTCATTTTCCTTGCAAATGTTGGATTATTTATTAGGCAAATAGATATATCTTTTATGAACTGGATCAATTGCAATATTTTTGGGAAGGCAAGGCAGCCATAAGAACTCCAGAACCACCCATGATACCTGCTAATCAGGCTAATTAATTAATCCAAAGATCTATATTTCCTTACTTTATATTTGTTAATTCAACTTCCCTTGACTGAGTTTGTTTTTTCTCTTAGAACATGTACCATGTTCATTGTACAAGTAGTTGAGAATGGAATAGTTATTCCCCTTCTCATCTTTTTTCCTATGGTCATCTTAGCATTTAGGGACTGATTCTATAATGGGCACCTAACTTACCCCCCCCCCTTTTTTTTTTTACAAAACTATAGTGTGGTTTTTAGCACCGGCCGAGGCAGTAATAGCTCCGATGCTCATAGGAATTCTATGATGCTTATCCTAGAAATAAGCAGTGGATTTTCCCAAGTCCATCAATAATGGCTTATGGACTTTTAGGAAATTATCCAAACCTTTTTTAAACCCTGATAATTTAACTGCTTTCACCACATTCTCTGTCAACAAATTCCAGAGTTTAATTACATGTTGAGTGAAGAAATATTTTCTCTAATTTCTTTTAACTCTTCTACTTAGTAGCTTCATTACATTTGCTTTCTTAGCTACTGCTGCACTCTGAGCTGATGGTTTCAACGTATCATCAATAGTTAAGGGGCTGGAAGAGTTGCCCTACAGTGAAAGATTGGAGAAACTGGGCCTCTTCTGCCTTGAAAAGAGAAGACAGAGGGGGCATGATCGAAACATTCAAAATACTGAAGGGAATAGACTTAGTAGATAAAGACAGATTGTTCACCCTCTCCAAAGTAGGGAGAACAAGAGGGCACTCTCTAAAGTTGAAAAGGGATAGATTCCGTACAAGCGTAAGGAAGTTCTTCTTTACCAAGAGAGTGGTAAAAAACTAGAACGCTCTTCTGGAGCCTGTTATAGGGGAAAACACCCTACAGGGATTCAAGGCAAAGTTGGACAAGTTCCTGCTAAACTGGAACATACACAAGTGAGGCTGGACTCATTTAGAGTATTGGTCTTTGACCTGGGGGCCGCTGCGTGAGTGAACTGCTGGGCACTATGGACCACTGGTCTGACCCAGCAGCGGTAATTCTTATGTTCTTAACCCTACAGTAGATCATTTTCCTGGGCAGTGACTCTTAATGTGGAACCATGCATCACATAGTTATGGGTCTGAACAGCATACAGCAAAAACTTGCTGGAAAATCAGGAAATATAACAAGAAAAAGGCAAACGTGATGTACAATGCCACCAATTCAAGCTTTATTACAGATTATATCAGTACTATGGTCCCAACAAGAATCCTGGCTTTTTTCAGTTGGCTTATCCCCTGAAGAAGGCAGTTTCTACTGCTGAAACCAGGATCCTTGGGACCATAGTTCTGATATAATCTGTAATATAGCTTGATTTTGTGGCATTGAACATCAAGCTTGCCTGTTTCTTGTTGTATTTCACAGTTATGGTTCAGATTCCTCTTTCTCATGTGCATTACTTTTCACTTGCTCGCATTAAACATCATATGTCATTTTAATGTCTAGTATCGCAGTTTCACAAGGTGTTCTTGGAGTTTTTCACAATCCTCTTGTGACTTAACAGTTTTGAACAATTGTGTATCATCAGCATATTTAATTACCTGACTATCTACTCCCATCTCTAGATCATTGATGAATAAGTTAAAAAGCAGTGGTCCCCAGCCCTAATGTGATATGATTCTCCTTCTGAGACTTTCCCTCTGAATCACAATCCTTCTAAGCACCTCCTCTAGCACAAACTCCCTCCCCCTTTCCAACAACCCACCTTCATATTTCCCTGCCCACTACCAGGATTTATCCAGGGGTAACCTTGGTCTTCTAGGGAAATGGGGTGAAAGTTATCCCCTTCCATTCTTACCCCAAGGACCATCAATAAAATTTTGAAAACCAAAGCCAGACGGGGTAGGAGAGTAGGGTCCACTCCTTCTAAGCCCCAACTCTGACACACTAAATAGTCAGGGATACCCTCATCCCAATTACTACACTGACCTGCATTGTTATCTAAAGTCTATGTTAATTACTTATCAGCCTCACAGAACTTTGTGCTCTTCGTAGGCTAACTTGTCATCCCAAATTAAATCAAGCCCTGCCTAAATTCTATTTGGCAGGCATGTTGGTGATGGCCTCCACTTCTTGGAACTCCATATCTCTAGCATCAATTATGAAAAGTTCACATTGTACCGGTAGATCTAAAACAGAAGTCAGAACATGGATAGTGCTCTTTTTCAAATGGTTGATTTTGAGAATTCAGGGTTTGCAGCGTGCTTTGCTTATCCTTTTGTTTCTTCCAATTCTTAGCATTGTTACTAGATTTTTAAAGTTACGCTATTCATTCTTTTTCCTTCTGTGGCATTATGGTCTGTTGCCTAGTTTCTCCATGTTGTAACTATACATTTTTTTTATTATTATTATGGGATTATAAACTGCCATGTTGTTATACTGGACTTCAGTTACTGTTATGTCAAATACTGATAAGTACTTTTAATTAAGCAATTAATGAAAGGTCCTCTTTTCTCCTTTCTTTATTTGTAAGGTTGTGTATTGGATCCTCAACTTTCCCCAGTCCCAAGGGCATAAGAGTAGACTGTGATTAGGCTACTCACTGCAACCAACGGACCATTCATAAGAGGTCAATGTCTCTGTAGCTGCTCTCTGAAACAGAATCTCGAGTTACAGCTTGCTTCTCCTCTTCCTTTGAACACTTCTTCAGAAAAAGTAGATTCTGTAGAAGTTCCTCTTATATAAATCAACATGCAGATATATGCTAAAATGTGCTGATTATCTCATGAAATGTAAATGGTCTAGTAATGACATTATGATAGAGATCTTAATTACAGCATATGAGTTTGCTTGATTGCCCAGGAATCCTTATAGCTCTCTTATTCTGATTAGTCTCAGCCTGGTCAGTAAAAACCATGTTTTTCTTCATTTTTTAAATGTGTGTTTTGCATCTATTTTTCTAACAGTTTTGCTCTTGTAATTGAAGAATTGTGTAATTCCAGACTATAATGCTGCTACTGTATACTTTTTAATGATAAAAAAGGAGGGCATGGGCATCCAATATTTGAACACAATAGAAAAAGGTGGGGGTCTCTTCATGTGATCCTTCTGCAAATCCTCGCAGATACAGGATTTTTTTTAACCCAGAGGTTATCCCAGGGGTGGGCAATGAGGGCCAGAATCCAGTCGGGTTTTTAAGATTTCCTCAATGAATATGCATGAGATCCATTTGCATACAATGGAAGGCAGTAAATGCAAATAGATCTCATGAATATTTATTGGGGAAATCCTGAAAACCCGACAGGATCCGGCCCTCGTTGCCCATCCCTATGGTAACCCTTACACTGTAAGAACATAAGAGCTACTCAAATACAAGCAGAATATCAAAAAATAAAGTATAGCCACCAATAGATATTCTAAAATTATAGCCCCTTCCCAGAGACTTAGATAGAGCAGGTAACAGAAATTACGGAGAAAAGAACTCAGTGTTTCCAGAGAACAAACTCCGGAAGCTACTATGGCAAATGAAAATTTGTCATAGATGACACATCCTCGGTCAGAGAAAAACTCCGTTTAAATTTAGTAAATATAACTCATAAACTTCAAAATTTTCAAAGTCTTCAAAATAGTTTAAATAGAGTCAAAAACCTGCACTTATCTTAGGGATCCTCTGGCGTAGGCAAGGCAAGATCACCGCAGAGCAGTGAAAGAGCTCCCGGTGCTACTTTCTTTCAATATAGCTTTGCACTGGGAGTAATCATAGTATTCTGTTACCTGCTCTATCTAAATCTCTGGGAAGGAGCTATAATTTTAGAATATCTGTTAGTGGCTAGAACATAAGAGCTGCCATACTGGGACAGATCGCAGGTCCATCAAGCCCCGTATCCTGTTTCCAGCAGTGGCCAACTCAGGTCACAAGCACCTAGTAAGATCTCAAAGAGTAAAACATATTTTATACTGCCTATCCTAGGTTTAAGCAGTGGATTTCCCTAAATATATCTTAATAATGGCTCATGGACTTCTCTTTTACCCCCCCCCTGCTTTTATGAAATTGCATTAGGGTTTTTTTTTTCACCGGCTGTGGTAGTAAAAGTTCTGATGCTCATAGGAATTCTTTTACTGATGTGACCTGTGATTAAAATTTTTTAAAAAAAACCCTAACCCTAACCTTTTTTTTTTTTGGTTTGAAACAGACAGACAATGCCAAAACAACCAAACAGTATCCAAGGTCAGAGCAAATACAATATATAGTCCAACTCAGAGATGCTAGGAAACCTTTTTTAAACCCTGCTAAACTAATTGTATAGCCACAAACAAAGTAAAAGGAACATGATGTTTTCTCATTTCTCTTTCAATTTGAGACTTGACTATAGGTCCACTTCACAACAAAACCGTTTTGGACCATGGCAGACCATGGCATCACATAGTACCAAAACTTCCTCTGCTCACCCGTGTTCATTCACTAAAATAACTTATTTATCCTGGTGACTGTTAATGGCAAAATACTGCTGTTCCCATCCTGGACCCAGCTTGGCTAGCATAGAAATCTTTACTTTTGTATCTATAGTTTGCCTTATATCCTCCGTCTCTGCTTATTCTTGGTATTCTCTTATGCTTCTTCTCTTCCTTCATGTTTTTTTCCTCATTTAATTTCTCTTTATTACAACATATACAGCTTTCTAAAATTGGTGCTCCCTCTGGATATGGAAGGGCATGCAGTCTTGCCCCTATTTTACACAGAACTTTCCCCCTGATATTCAACCATTGACGATCAGTGTTGTTTTTTTTAAACACTCATCATTGTTGGCTACATTTGCCCACAATATTCAGTGCTGGGCCATGTCTGGGCACCAACACTGAATTTTAGGAGCTAAATGTAGGTGGGCTGTGTGCTGGAGCTTATTCAGCCGGGGCCTGCATTAAAAAAAATGTTTTAATTCCCCTCCACCCCCAACAAAGTATCCTCCTTTTCTCCCCCTCTCCTCAGTCCATGGCCAAGAACAAAGCTCATACTCAGAATGCCCCTACCCCCAAGCCCAACCTCCCAGTCATCTAGGAAGGCCCTTCCTGGGTAGGGTTATCACATGGCTCCAGAAAAAGGAGGACAGACTGAGATATCCGGGTTTTACTTTTACTAAAAGCAATGGAAGTAAGGAGGACAGATAAGACACCTGGGCTTTACTTCTATTGAAACCAATGGAAATAAAACCCGGATGTCTCAATCCGTCCTCCTTTTTCTGGAGCCATATGGTAACCCTATCCTGGGCTTCCTCTATCCCTAATGGTCCAGTGGGGGTTGTTGGAGACAGGAAGGCAGCCCTCTCATGGCCAACTGCAAAAATGGCTGCCAAAACCTCTCATGGTAGCTCACAGAACTTTGTTCAGTACCACGAGCTTCTAGGAGAGGTCACGAAAGACATTTTGATAGTCAGCTGAGAGTTGCAAGAGCTAGAGTGCTGCACTCCTGTCCCCAACAGTCCCCACAGGATCACCAGGGATAGAGGTAGGCCCTGTGGGACCTACCTAGACTACAAGGGGTTTGGGGTTACTGGTTAGGGTGAAGGACATTCCAGGGGAAGAGGGGATGTTTCCTGGCCATAGGCTGGGGGAAGAGGTGAGTGGCCTTTGTCAGTGTAAGAGGGGGCTCAGAGGGGTTCAACTTTTTTTGACAAGGCTATGTGGGTGCCGGCCAGATATTTTGTGCTGGCACCCGCATTGCTCAATGGCCTAATTTAGGGTAGTTTTTATGCTGTCCTAAATTAGGCCACTTAGTTATGCAGGTGCTGGAATAAAATAATACCAGGACCCACATAACACTAGGCTCCTCCTTAGTGATGTCCTCCCCTTACTGCCCCGACCTGCCCAATTTACAGGGTAGTGGTTAGAAGTGATATTCAGCGACACTACCTGCTTTAATGCTGCTGAATATTGGGGGTTGGGCAGCAACAGGCTATTTAAGCAGGCAGGAGGCGCTCATAGAACTCTGGATCCACAAAGATTTATGCGTATACCCCCGTCCGCCCTTTTCCTGGGCCACAAACACCCTTACACCAAAAGACAATGTTCGCAGCCTAGGAGTAACTCTTGACTCTAATTTATCAATGACAGATCATGTATCCAAACTAGTATCATCCTACTTCTACTACCTCCGCCAGCTAAAAACCATACGTGCCTACTTCTCAGAACCTGAATTTGGCCAACTACTCTACGCTTTTGTTCTATCCCGCATAGACTATTGTAACACTCTACTAGTGGGCCTGCCTACCAAAACTCTCTCCCGCCTCCAAAGGGTGCAAAACGCTGCAATCTGCCTTCTGAAAAACCTAGGCATCTGCGACCATGTTACCCCTGCATTAGCTTCCGTGCACTGGCTGCCCATTCAAAAACGCTGCACCTTCAAGGCCCTGCTCCTCGCTTTCAAAACCTTCCATGAAACGATTCCGTACTACATGAAAACTAAACTACAAATCTACTTCCCAAAGTGACCACTGAGGTCCCAAGGAGAAAAACGACTGACCATACCTTCTGGCCGCTCCCTCAAAACTGAAACCGTCCGCAAATGCTCCTACTCACATTTCATACCCAAACTTTGGCACACAATCCCTCCATCTGTCAGATCACTAGATGGACTCTGGAACTTCAGGAAGGCCGTGAAAACCTTCCTCTTTACTAACCCAGTGCCTTAAAGTCATTCACCCTGAATTGCCACCCAATCAACGCACCTATGCCACTTAATCTCACCAGATGCTACTTAGTGCATATGTTTTAGTGTCATGTCTATATTGTAAATTATTTTCATGTCTATATTGTAATTTATGTAAACTATGTCATCTCTGCTCTGTCTGGATTATTATGGATGTACTTTGTAACCCGTTCTGGGTTACATAATA
The DNA here is from genome assembly GCF_902459505.1 of Geotrypetes seraphini. Taxonomy (NCBI): domain Eukaryota; kingdom Metazoa; phylum Chordata; class Amphibia; order Gymnophiona; family Dermophiidae; genus Geotrypetes; species Geotrypetes seraphini. Next base: position 361,355,364 of record NC_047084.1, read on the forward strand.
AAATAAGTCACTTTGTATATTGGCTCATCTGTGTTTGGCAGACCCTCTTGTTTCAAGTTTCATCCTTATTTTATATACCACTATATGATGTGGAGAGGTATTAAAAAAAAAAAAAAAGTCTAAGTGCAACTTGGACGTTTCCAGCTGAACTTCCAAGTTGGAGGAACAAAAATGGCCATTTTCAAATTGCAAACTGCTGGACGTCCAAATATAATTTTTTGGGAAAATCATCTACTTAGACATCTTGGCCACCAGGGCATCTAACTTTATACCCCATTTTGATCAGAAAAACATCCATGCTGAAAACATCCTAATCCTGACCATTTGGATGTGGGTGGGGCCTGCATAGTAATGGACTGGCCACATAGACATCCCAACAGAGCAATGGGACACCTTAGAGGGCACTGCTGTGCTTTTTCTGTTCCCCTTACATCTCATACACTCATTGTATGTATCTTGTTGTAAACATCTCTTACTTCTTGTTGTAAACATCGCTTACTCTCATTGTATGTAACTTGTAAACCGCTTTGAACTTATGGTATAGCGGTCTATAAGAAATAAAATTATTATTATTAACATAAAGAGTGCCAGCTGTATATCTCACCATAACTCCCTTATAATTTAGGGTGAGCCCCCCCCAAACAAAACCTGCTATATCCTCCTGTGTACCACCCCAATAGCACTTATGGCTGCAGGTGACACCTATGTGGCAGTATAATAGAATTTGGGTGGGCTGACACTTTCTATCACAAATGCAATGGTTAGGGTAGCTTATGGGCCTAGCTCCTCCTCTCTATGGTTCACTAGCCCATTCACCAGGCTACTTAAGACACCTGTGTGCAGCTCTACTAGGCTTCCCCATACCAGATGCTGCTGTTTCAGAGACAGTAGGTGTGTTGTGGGTTCAAATCCCACGTTGCTCCTTGTGTCCCTGGGCAAGTAACTAATCTCCATTACCCCAGGTACATTAGGTAGAGTATGAGCCCAACAGGACAGATAGAAGAAAAATGCTTGAGTACCTGAATATAAGCCACATAGACTATAAGTGGTATATAAATAAATGCAGGTATGTACCATTTTATTCTCATTTTTGTGGGTGGAGGGGGGGGGGGGGGTCGGTGAGCACCGGTGAAGTGTGGGGGTATTTTGATGCATGCAGTGGTCATCTGGTGAGTTTGGGCACCTTCTTAAACAGGTCTAGTTCCAAACATATAAGTTCCATCAAAGATGTCTTGTAAAATGTTTATCACTGCAAGACCTCTAACCCACCCTTGGGAATGCCCATTTCCTACCCATAGTACGCCTCTAACGCCCATCTCGAGCTCTGGACACTTGACATACAGAAAGATGTTTTTGATTTAAGACGTCCAAGTGTTGATTTAGGATGCTTTTTGGACATCTTTTTTTTTCATTATGAGCCTGAAAGCCTTTATAGTGGTTCACTGTATCCTGATGTTTATGAAGAATAAAATAGCCCTATATAAAGTGACTTTCAGTGTGCTCTTGTAAGTCATTCTATTGCATTTGCATGTTTTGCATCTTATTACTTTGTAAGCCATGGCAACTTATATCACTGAAGTAAAATGTTAGCACCCTTTAAGTCATGTTAAGGGGCAAATAACGTGACTTAATATCAGTGGCATGCAGTCAGGGCTTCATGGGATTCAGTGAATCCCCAGCTGTACAGCCCTGTTTGTTTGCTTACTTTTTGCTCCATACATTTTGATTTGTTGAGCAGGCAGTCTGTTTCAACTAGTCAAATTGCATGAAGTAAAAAGTAAAAAAATAAACAAAAAAGCAGAGCTGTAGGGCTTAGGGCTGGGAATTCACCCAACTCCCTGATACTACTGATCTAAATTTGACTGGTTGAGCAATGTATGCCTGCTGCCTGCTCAACCAATCAAATTCAGAACAGTGCCCTCAGGGCTTTAAGGGGGTTGGGTGAATTCCCTAAAGGCCCTGACTGCACACACCACTGTTTAAAACACTGTCACAGTGCGATAACTTTCTTTCTAATGCTGGGTTTTACTAAATGACGCCAGAGATTTTTAGTGAGGGCTGATGAGGTAAATGCTCTGATGTTTAGTAAAAGGATCCCTAAGTTTTTTTAAGTTGTTTATTGTACATTGAATTGTATATTAATTATATATCTCTTTCTATATGTCTCTATCTCTATGTATATTTATATATATGGGTTTTTTCCACTGTTTTCATGGTTGTAGTTCTTGTACTGGTTTTCACTGCTTTGTATGCATGAATCTTGCATCTTGTTCTTTATATGATTTGCTTTTGTGAAAGTTGGAACTTTTCCCCTTTGGGATAATGTCTTAAATTTCAATGATGAACAATTACAAGATATACGTCTATAAGAATCATTTTTCAAAGAGGCACACAAGACGGAAGAACAAATAGACCGCTGGGAGGATATGGTGTGATTGAGCAAATGCCTAGCACAAGCTGAACTTCATTATTCAACACTACTAAAATATTGCAGAGTTAAAAGAATCCCATAGGGACCTCAGTATTTTGAAAGAATAGAAGTTATTTTGTGGATAATGAAGAATTCATTATGAATAGAACTATATTTATAATAAACATTCATTGGACATGATGATCCTACTTATCAATACTTTGAAGAAAAAGCTCATATTCTTTTTTAATTCTTTATTCATTTTCAAATTTACAATAAGTTTAACAATATATCCAAACAAATTAACAATAAATATAACACTTAATAATCATCAATGGTACAAATAATAATTGAGCACATACAAAAGCTCATATTCTTAAAAAAAGGACTTAGTTTTGATGTGCATTATGAAATGTTGCTTATGGAACATAATAATAATGTGGAGAAATTTTTGAAAGGAAAAAAACAACCATTTAAATAATTCAAGAGTTAATCTGAATTACAAAATGCATTCAATATGCCTGGTATAAACCCAAAGGCAAATATCTCAAAATAGCCAAATAAAAGTTCATCTGCTGAAACATGCAAATCACAATGTTCAAAATGCAGAATTTGGACTCTTTATACTACAGTTCGTCCAAACAGCAAGGGAGCATGTTTTAGGCAGTATTAGGGAGGGTAGAAAAACAGCAGCAATGCCAAGAAGGACCGGCAGGACACTCCACATTAACTACCATATAGCTCCATGAAGTTAAAGCACTCAATACGAGCAAAATATAATAATAATAATCAGTGAAGACGTATCCTCAGTGCGACTAGACTAGCATGAGGGGCGATGCAAAACCACCGTTCCAGTGCTGGTTAGAAGGCTTAATCTCACCTTGCCACATCATCTTCCGAAGAAAACTGAAAACCCATCTGTTCGATACTTAATCTCCTTTACTCTCTCTTCTCCCCTTCCTCTCCCTCTTACCTATCCACCTCCTTGCTCCCCTCTTACCTCTCTTTACAGTCGCCTTGAGCCTGTATAGGTATGAGCGATGCACAAATAGAAGATTAGATTAGATTAGATTAATCAAACGAGACAAAAGCCTCATTTAAGCCAGTACACCATCACGGGGTACATCGTGTGTGCTGTGAATAACAGTGCAATAAAGCAATCTAAATTTAGGAGAGTGCAAAAATGAACACAAGAGCGATATGATGCTTAACCACACACTTTCAAAATGTGAAGCTCCATACAAGTCCTGGCCCCCTCCGTAAAAGAATGCAAACAGTCAGGGCTGGATTTAGATGAAAAGAGGCCCTAGGCTATTCCACTTATGAGGCCCTTTCACCTCCCATTTTTAAGTTTGTAAATTACATGAGAGATAATAAAATACATCATTACTGTGATATATATCAATATGTTATATATATATATCAATATGTTAAATGAAACATGTTGTTATTGGTATTAACCTTTATAAAAAATGTGACATGGATAATAAATAAAAAAAAGTCACGAACACTTATTTGGACATTTATTCTCAGCACCATATATAGTACTTGTAACAATAACTAATCAAACATAACACACAACATTGCCCCTTCCTATGTCCATAGTGCCCCCAATGCGTCCTTCCTCACCTCACCCCCCCTCCGATGCCCGCCTGCCTCCCATCCCCCTTCCACTGAAACCCCCCACCCCACCCACCCACCCCCGATGCCAGTCTGGGCCTCCCTGTCCTGATGGATCCACGTTTTGCCTCTCTCCCCGCGGGGCTGGGCTTTGCCCAGCTGTTTCCGGACTGACGTCTTTCCCTCCTCGATTCTCCTCCCAGGGCGAGAAAAAGAAAGGGAGAAGCCGAGTTGGCACCCCGTTGCGGCCGGAGCCGGTTCCGATCCCGAAGCGTAGAATTTCTCCTTATTTTCGATTCAGTGTTTTAGTGTTCACTGTTTTAGAATAGTGTAATTTTAATTTTGCTAACAATTTGAATGTAGGCCCCTCTTGATCTTGAGGCCCTAGGCTGAAGCCTAGTTAGCCTATAGGAAAATCCGGCCCTGCAAACAGGAAGCAACCACTTAGCTGAATCACATAGCAAGTTCAGTGATAATGGAATGGAAAGAAATGTCGGGGTCTTAAAAGAGTACATCAAATCTCGTGCAATCTCCGTCTATTCTTGATATTTTCATCTAGTTTCTTTTACTACCATTCATGGATCATCGGAATGGAATGCAGTAAGCCTTCATTCAGTTTACAGACGTACTGCTTAAATCGTCATCAATCCTTTGTTCATTCTTCTTTTGGGCAGCTTAAATGATGGTTAACAATAGTCTGGAAGAAGGGTTGTGCCTAACCCCCCTCTTTATTGAAACCGCGATAGCAGTTTCTAACGTGGGGAGCCGCGCTGAATGGCCCGCGCATGCTCCCGGCGCTCATAGGAACTCAATGAGCATTGGGAGCAGTGCGGGCCATTCAGCGCAGCTCTCCGTGCTAGAAACTGCTATTGCAGTTTCATAAAAGGAAGTCTTAAATGTTGGAAATGCGTTAACGTTAGATCTATTTTGAAAGCACAAGGTACAGATAGGTCTGTAGTTTTGTGCATCAGTACTCCTCAGATCTGTACAAATTTAAGTTGCTTTGCATAACCCATAAGGCATTATGGGAAGAGGAACCAGCCTATCTGAATAGGTAGACAACACTATATACATCAACAAAATGCCTAAGATCACTGCAAGATTTCAGAATGGCAACCCCTCACTTTAGATGGGCCCATTGGGCAATCACTAGGGAAAGGGCTTTTTCTGGCTTGCACCAGACCTCTGGAATAGTTTACCAAAAGAGATTAGGGCAGAAGTGTGCTATAAAAGATTGAAGGTTATGCTAAAACCACACTTTTTCCAGATGGCGTTTGAGTGTTGAACTAGTCAGTGGAAGGGGAATGATCAGTTGGGATCTCCAGAAAGAAGATTATGTATCTGCTTATCCTTTTTGTCTATTTAGGATGGAATTGGACTGTGTTTGTATGTTTCTCTTGGTGTGTAAGTAGTAGGTCTTTTCTGTCACTAATTGAAGTCCTTTTCTTTTAATATTAGATGCATTTTACTTTGTAATCCATCCTGATCCGAGATTATTATATTATATTACATTATGGATTTCTATTCCGCCATTACCTTGCGGTTCAAGGTGGATTACAAAAGAGTTAAATAAGGTGGATTACAAAAAGATATCTGGACATTATCCAGGAGAGATGGAGAGAATAACAGGACATTTCCAGGGAAGATAAAGAGTAGATCAGGTTTTTTCCGGAGGTCGGGGAGATGGTGGGAGGAAAGACGGAAGCTTATGGAGTTAAGTCTTTTTTTTCAGTGATTTTTTGAAGAGTATAGTATAAATAAAAAGAAAGGTGCTGCATCAATTTGGTATAAAGTTTTGCGTGACAACACATTCCACAGACCTATGGGGAACCGAGTCTATGTGGGCCAATGAAATAAAAATGGTAAAATCTGATAAACAATAGGAGCAAGTATGGTTGTCTGTATATAAAGCTTTGAAATCTTCAGTTACGACTCAGTCTATATATTTCATTTTACATAAAGCAGTATGGACACCCTACAAATTGAGCAAAATAAGATCCAATGAATCAAATAAGTGTTGGTCTTGTAATAAGGAGACAGGAACTTTGGTACATTCACTTTTCCAATGTGATTTATTACAACTCTATTGGCAAAAAGTTTGGGATGTTCATATAATGAGTCAAAATGTTGTGTGACAGTGGCACCGAGGTACCCCCCTCTTCAAACTTAGCATGCACTCAAAATGAGGGAGAAAAAGCCTCAGACTAATGTAGCAGTATAGAACTAAAAGGTACAAATCAAAACTGATTTAAATACTTTCACTGGCAAAAAATTCCCTCACAGAACAGCTCAGGTGTAGAAAAGGGCAAAGTCACCCGGAGGCACGTTCAAGGACTTAGCTGACAAAAGTTGACTTGAGCTCCAACGCTGTCAAGTCTTCCCAACAAGCGACCTTGTTTCACCAATGTTTGGCTCATCAGGGGAACAAATAATACGGCCTTGAAAAGTGCAGCCACACAAGTTTGGGATACCATATGTTCATTGATTAAGGTTAATGTTAAAAGATCTACTACTTACGTCTCTAGCTAATCAATAGTTCTCCCATTGTAACACCGTTTTTATTAATCTTTTGTAATCCGCCTTGAACCGCAAGGTAATGGCGGAATAGAAATCCCTAATGTAATGTAATGTTAAAGAGCCGTTGACCATAAATATCATTGTGTTGGGTTGACTTTGCATGAACACTCAATGAACAGGCCAAACGTGTCCGAATTTTGCTTAACTTAGCAATTAAAATAATTCTTGCTCACTGGAAAGACTTTTCAAGAGTTGAATACATGGAATGGTGGAATTTAGTATGTCTAACTGCTAAGTACGAGAGAGTGTTTGCGGAAAGAAAGGGATGTTTGCATATCTTTTTAAAAAGTTTGGAATCCCCTCACAAAATATAGTGAACATATCACATTTAAAATGAATATCTTTTTTTTTTGGTAGTGTACATCCATGCTGTTAGTTTTCTTATGTTTAGGTATGTTTAGTCTTACCCCCTCGTTTACAAAGGTGCGCTAAGCTTTTTAGAGCACTAAATATTAGTGCACACTAAACACGCACTATACACTAACGTGTGCATGTTATCCTATGAACACGTTAGCGGTTAATGCATGCGTTGATTTATCGCACACTAAATCTGCACTAAAGTGCTTAGCGCGCCTTTGTGAAAGAGGGCCTTAGTGTCAACATTATTTGTATGCCAATTATTGTAATTAATCTGTTTTGCCAATCATTTCTGTGAACTGTTTGAGGCATGACTAGTTTATATTTGAAATTAATAATAAAATATATTGAACTTAAAAAAAAATTTCAGTATTTTGTGTATTGTTGCATAACTTCCTAGAAATTCCAGATAGATAAATAACATACATCACAAAATTTAAAGCTAGTTGTTGATTTTCTACATGAAATTATACCATCTTTTCACTAAAAATTATAACATCTCCAAAACTGACGCACACTATTACACCAACAGCTGGTGTAAATATCTACAACTACCCCTTCCCCCCCCACTTTTACAAAGCTGCGTGGTCTTTTTAATTGCTGGCCACGGTGTTATTAGCTCCGACGCTCATAAGAATTCTATGAGCATCGGAGCTAATACCACTGTGACTGGCAATACAAAATTCTAAGCAGCTTCGTAAAAAGGGGGGGGGGGAAGGGGTAAATGTTACATTTGCATGACTGTCAGTATTCTATAACTTTAGTGAGCACATGCTGGCCACGCCCCCTGACCTACCCATATCCCTCCTACATCTGCATCCCCCTTGCAGTTACACACTATAGGATTTTTGACCTAAAGTTATAGCTGACTGATATTCAAAGTGCTTTTAGTGTGCAGGAGGCTCTCGGGCTTACTTAAATTGTTTACCACTATCTAAGTGGTGCTATTCAGCAGCAATTAACCTGTGAGTTCCATTGCATATCACCACAGACTGCTATTCCCCAAAAAAGGTGGACGGGTCAAGGGTGGCAATGAGGGAATTATGCTAGGGTTCTGAGGGTGTCAGCAGTATTCAGTGCTGGGACCCGCATAACTCCAAAGCTGTCCTAAATTAACCTATGGCCCTAGCACTAAATATTGGTTGAGATCTGCATAACTATTTTCTTTTCTTTTTTTTTAAACTTCTTTAAGGTTTACTGTTAGAAATTAAATACAATTATAACTATTTCAGTTAGTGCTGAACAGAAATTCTTCTCTGAACCACAGGAGGCACACTTCCTTTAATGGCCCTGGCTAGCTAGGTTTGTTACTTTAAACACTATAATAGGGTTCATAGACAACGGTGCGAAAGACAAAAGCGCGCGCCGACAATTGAGCGCAGCGTGCGCCGCCGCACCGCTCTAAATTACAGTTTTTAGGGGCTCCGACGGGGGTTTTTGTTGGGGAACCCCCCAGTTTACTTAATAGACATTGTGCCGGCGTTATGGGGGGTTTGGGGGGTTGTAACCCTCCACATTTTACTGTAAACTGAACTTTTTCCCTAAAAACAGGGAAAAAGTGAAGTTTTCAGTAAAATGTGGGGGGTTACAACCCCCCACACCCCCCACAATGTCCCCACAACGTGGCGCAATGTCTATTAAGTAAAGTGGGGGGGTTCCCCCCCATGCCCCTCCCGTCGGAGAGCTAAAAACAGTAATTTAGAGCGGCGCGGCAGTGCGCGCTGCGCTCAATTGTCTGGGCACGCCTTTGTCCCGGCACGCTTTTGACCTGACACCCTATAATAGTGATAGGGAGGAAGGGGGCAAGAAAGTGATTACGGTACTCTATCTGCCACACCACCCACGGTCTACAAGACATACACAGTATTAGTATAAAAGCAAGCACAGTGGGGGAAAATGCATTTTACAACATTGGATTAATCAATAACTTTTTGGCATTGAAGAAATCATAATCGTATGCTAGGGGAAGCTCAAGATGCAAGTCTTACTAAAGGACAGAAAATTTTTGGTCCTTATGGGAACCATATATTCAAGAGCTTCTATCTCAAGCTGGAAACTTGGTTCTTTATGGTTTACATCTATGAATATGGAATTGGGTAGACCATCCCTATTGGTTGGTTAAAAAAAGGGTGGAGTTTGTTGGGTCTGGGGGTAGGGAAGGGGAAATGATGGATAGGCTGGGAAAGGGAAGAGGAGGGGCTTATTGTTGTTATATCACAAGACCTTTTCACTATGCTTTGTATAACTAGCGTTTTATAATTAGAAGGAATTGGATGGATTTCTTTCAAGTACATACTTTTAACATAATTATTTTCTAACTTGAAAGCCCCCCAGGCTTCTTCCTGGCCTCCAAAGTAGGCCCTTCCCTCCTCCCCCATCTTCCCAGTCTGAGAATCAAAGGCCATCCCCTAAGACAAACCCCCTCCCCGTTGTGGTTTTCTTTAGAAATTGGCTGCCATGTACTTTCACGGCAGCTCATGGTACTACACAAAGTAATGCAAGCTTCCATGAGAGATCATGGCAGCCATTTGCAGAGGCCAGTCACAAGGGCAGGAGTGAGTGGGTTTTGCTTCTGCCCCCAACAACTCCCACAGTCCATCAGGGGAAGTAGAGGGCCTTTGATTCTCCCTGGCTGAGGGAAGAGGGTAGGAAGAAGGAGGGATATTTTGAAGGCGGGGATGGGGGGGCTTTCATGTAAAAAAAAGTAATAGGGGTCCTGGCTAATATTCAGCTGGGGCTATATAACTGTCTTATGTAGGCCTCAGCTTAGTCAGCTAAGTGTGAGCACCGATCTTTGCCCTGGATATTCAATGTTGGTGATCCAGTGTTATTTTCAGATATTCAATGCACCAACATCAGGAGTGATCAGCAAAATGCTCACTGCCGCCAGCTGAATACAGACTGCATGGTTTAATTTTGAACAGCGTTTTGCTGGCCTAGGAGTGTGTGGCGCGGTGATTGAAGCTACAGCACCCTGGGGTTGTGGGTTCAAAGCCCGCGCTGCTCCTTGTGACCCTGGGCAAGTCACTTAATCTTCCATAGCCCCAGGTACGTTAGATAGATTGCAAGCCCACCGGGACAGATAGGGAAAATGCTTGAGTACCTGATTGTAAAACCACTTAGATAACCTTGATAGGCGGTATATAAAATCCTAATAAAAAACTTTTTAAAAAACCTTAAAAATTGTTTAGCTACATATGCTGGGTTTTACTAAACCGCGGAAATGATCCATATCAAGGGACGGTGAGGTAAATACTTCAGTCCTCATAGGAATTCAATGAGTGTCGGAGCATTTACCTTGCCGGCCCGCGGTAAGAAGCTCTTCTGCAATTTAGTGAAAGGAGCCCTTAGGTAGTAGCTGAAAATCGGCTCTAGAGTCTATCTATAGCTGGCTACTCCATTCTCACTTTACCCTACATCCACCTGGCATTATCCATATTGTGCCCCATGACCAGGAAAGACATACTGTAATATGACTGGTAGCAACTGTTAACCATATAAGTCATTTTGAACATTGACAGTCATAGGTTTGGTAATCAGTAAAAGTGTAGCTGTAGAAATGGCTTCAGTGAGACAAAGTTTGCCCTTCAGCCAAAAAGTCAAGGTCTACAATAAGTAAAAGCTGCCTAGTTGATCTGTAATTAAAAGAAAATGTACTTACAAGAGCTTTTTCATATCCTTTATGATCCCCTTGGGTTCATTTAACTGACTAATTTGGACAGCCTAGACGACAAACGAGGACTTAGTCTCCTTTCCCTGTACAATTCTGTAAACATTATACCCAATTGATTGACCCCTAATACATCAGAGCTCAATTAAAAATTAATTACATTGACTACAGTCCTGCAGTGAGCGTTTTAAGGCTCTATTGTGTTTATTTGATCCGTTCTTCCATTGATTTATGAGTGTGTGAGGAAGTAAAAAAAAAAAAAAAAAAAAAAGGTTTAAGGTTGCAATGTATGGAAGCAGTGCTGGTAACTTGCAAGACTTAGAATGCTGCCCTGAACATTATGGTGTGTCAATTTTAGGAGTACATTTTTTTTTTTTTTTTTAAACTTTACAACTACGTCACCAAATTATGCTGTTTTGGATGCTGAATGTAAAGCTCTCTTCAAAAACTGCTTAAAACTATTTGACTATGGAGTCCTTTTGCTAAGTTGCGCTAACCGATTTAGCGCACGCTAAGCTATTTAGAGCGTGCTAAATGCTAAGGCGTCTTTAGGCAGTTGGTTGGGCTGAGAACTTTTCAGCACCCACTCGTATGTCTAGTAGCTATATATAAATGATTAGTGGTAGCAAATATCATTTTATAGCCTTTCTTTTCTATTTCTTTATTTTTTTTTTTTTATCCTATTTTAACCCTTTAGCTCTGACTTTCTATGTCACTGCAAGATATCCTAAGTTCAGCAAGAAACAAAAATAAATAAGAGTGATGGCGTGTGGAACAAATTCTTGGTTGATGGCACAAATAAAAGAGTGATGGTTGCTCTAATGGAGTGTAAATGTAATACACGTCAAGTTCTTTGAGAAGTAATTTGTATAGGTCAAATATAATGAGGCCTTGCTAGGTCAGAAACAATGAATCACATACCGGAGTATAAATGCAGTTCCAAAGTATTTAACTTAAGACAAAAACTGCTCTTCACCTAATCTAGAAAAAACTTGGGTCAATTTTCAGCCAGTGAGGTAACAGCTTTAAGGCTTAAATGAATGCATATATTCTGTGCAGTTTTATATATTACACGCCTTGCTGAATAGATGATTGTTGTGGTCACTGCACCAGCAATTAAGGGGTTAGTTACAAACATAGGTTAACAGAATGTTGTGCGATATTTGTCACTTAACGTGTTTTAAATGGCAAGATTGTATATTATTTTATCATAAACTAATGTGCATTAATGCAACAAGAGTAAGGAAATGCTGAGATGTGGATAAAGGCCAAATGGCCCATCCAGTCTGCCCATGCACAGATCCACTATCTCCTGCTCTTCCTAAGAGATCCCACATGCCTGTCCCAAACTTTCTTGAATTCAGACACAGTCTTTGTCTTCACTACCTCTACCAGGAGACTATTCCACGCATCTACCACCCTTTCTGTAAAAAAGTATTGCCTTAAATTTCTACTGAGCCTGTCACCTCTTAACTTCGTCCTATGCCCTCTCATTACAGAGCTTCCTTTCATATGAAAGAGACTTGCCTTATGCACGTTTAAGTCACATATATAAGCAGCGCAGTGGTTTGCAGTCTAAGTGGTATGAAGTTTAAACATTAGCTCAACTATAAAATTGCACCTCACTCCCTGATGAAAAAACTGAAACAGGGCTCAGGTCGGATGAGGTGGTGCTGTAAGATACATTCATTGCTTTTTATATTAAAAATTGATAAAATTGAAAAAAAGATGTTGATATAAAGCATGAATAAGAAAACACAAAGTATAAGACTATAATGGATAAGAAGAGTTCAAAATAATAAGAAAATCATAGGAAGCTACTGATTGGGATTAAAGAGGACTGCAGCCTGTTTGGGCTATGTTACCCGAGCGGCAGTCTGATGATCCCTATACTTCACGTTTGATCTGTGCTGCCGATAGACGTGCGAGTGTGGTTATTAGTACATATATACTCAAACATTTCTATCAACTACCTGGAACTACCTGGAGGACAAAGGGATTGAGGGGCATAGATAGGAGTAGAGGTAGGTTATAGGGATAGGATTAGAGGATTAGTGGCAGTTACAAAGTTAGTCAGGGGCACTGTTCAGGCAATTAGGCCTGATGGTCCGCCACGGGTGCGGACCGCTGGGCAAGATGGACCTCTGGTCTGCCCCAGCGGAGGCAACTTCTTATGTTCTTATGTTCTTATCATATCTCCCCTCTCCTCCAAAGTACATACATTAAGATCTTTAGGTCTGTCCCCGTATGCCTTATGGCGAAGACAACCAGTCATTTTAGTAGCCTTCCTCTGGACCCACCCCATCCTGTTTATATCTTTTTGAAGGTACATTTAGGTCTGGTTTTAGCTGGCCTAAATAGGTGCGTCTAAAAGTTATGCATAGGGGGGAAGAGTGTGGTGCAGTAGTTAAAGCTACAGCCTCAGCACCCTGGGGTTGTGGGTTCAAACCCACGCTGCTCCTTGCAACCCAGGACAAGTCACTTAATCCCTCCCCCCCCCCTATTGCCCCAGGTACATTCGATAGCTTGTGAGCCTGCCAGGACAGATAGGGAAAAATGCTTGAGTACCTAAATAAATTCATGCAAACCATTCTGAGCTCCCCTGGGAGAATGGTACAGAAAATTGAAATAAATACATTTTTAAAAAAATGCAATGCACTTAACATAATTCTATTAAAGGTATGCACACCTTGTAGAATCACACTAAGGGCTCCTTTTACAGAGGCAGGCTAAGAATTTTAGTGCATGCTAAATATTAGCACGCTAACCACGGGCTAAACGCTAATGTGTGCGTGTTAGTCTATGGACGCGTTAGCTTTTAGCGTGCACGTAAATTTAGCATATGCTAAAAATGCGTAGCGCATCTAGTACCATTCCATTCAGCACTGATTTTTTGGACACTATATATAGAATCAGGCCCTATGTGGACAAAATCAAACTGGGCAATTAGTGCCAATGCCACAGGTACTCCTTACCTTTGTACCAATTAAAGCAAATCTGCATATATAGTTTAGCTTTGATTATTGTCTTAGTAAAAAAAAAAAGTACTCAGAGATTTGTGGATGCTTTTTTCGTAAGTAATTTTATGCCATTTAAAATAATATACATAGGATCTGATATTCAGACAATGGGAAACACCAGGGCTACCTCCTGTGGTTGGCAGCAAACCCGGACATTTGGAGGTTCTTTTATCAAGCCGCGCTAGTGGGGTTAGCGCGTCGGACATTTCATTATGCGCTAACCCCCGCGGCCTGCTAAAAAACTGACACCTGCTCAATTCAGGCATTAGCGACTAGCGCGACATGCGGTTTAACGTGCGGTATTATGCGCGTTAAACCTCTACCGCAGCTTGATAAAAGGACCCCTTAATGTTGGGACCATATCCGGCCACCAATATTAAATTTCTGGGCTCAGTGCAGCCGCATCTGACCTAGCTGGTCAAGTTGATATTCATCAGTTGGCCAACTAACAGCTTAATGGCCAAAGATAGATTTGCTTTTTAGGCAGGTTTATCTGGCTGCTAGACTTAGCTAGTGACCTGATGAATATTGGTGATGGCTGGCTAAGTCATGCAACATAGTCAGTCACTGTCCAATTCACTGACTGGGATATTCAGTGGGAACTCGCCAGCTAACTTTCAATGAATTTCAGTGGTTAGCTGGCTAAGGGATATATAGCCAGCTGGGATCTGTTCCTAATCAGCTAAGTACCGCTGAATATTGGGTGGAGAATTTTTGAAAATCCAAAACCATGCAGGTATCCCACATCTGAAAATGTCTCTACACTACTCAGCTAAATGCATGCATGCTTTAACACACAGTGTTAGGCAGTAATATACTACTATGAGTAATATAATGTCTAGTTACTTTATATAATTACTTTTTAGTGACATTAGTCCAATTTTTTGTGTCTCACTAGGCAAATTATTGGGCTGTTTCTGGTTTCTGGCAAAATTCCTTTTGAGTGAAATTACATGAGTTGATAAAGATGGCTGGGTATTCAACATTTAAGTGCTCTGTTTATGTCAATTTTTTTGATTTAGTACATTATGAACATAGGAATATTTATGTTAGGTACAAGTTGCATCAAGTAAGTCACAAACCTGAGCATGATTAAAGTGGCATCAGTGTCAGCAAATAAATAAAAAATAGGATAGAGCACAATATTGGGTTTCAAAAAGGGATTGGTTGACTTCCTGAAGGAGAAAGGGATTGCAGGGTATAGATAGAGGGTTCTATACAGGTTATTTAATGATTAGGGTATAAACAATTTAGGTGGTGGAGAACTTACAGGTCATGGACCTGGGGGGCTGGCGCGGGAGAGGACTGCAGGGCACGATGGACCCCTGGTCTGACCCGGCAAAGGCAATGCTTATGTTCTTATCCCAAAGCCTGAAGTTCTATATAAATATGAAGGGGTCAATTTCAAGTATAGTACATTCACACAGACTTACTTCAGTTCCTTGTATTCCAACTACGCATCAGCACTCACTCTATTCAAACAGCCGTGGAGAAAAGACAAGCAGATTTTTACAAACAGTGGGATGTGCTCCTGACATTGCCCCTGAGGAAGAAATTGAAACAGGGGACTCCGTAGGTCATTCGGTTGAGGCACCCCTCTAAAGAGAGAGCTTTGACTCCATGAGGACTCTTGAAAGCTAAGTTTTTCTGCATATTACATTCTGTGGAGAAAACTGATACATTTAAGAACTGTTAGATTTAAACGTTTTCACTAATATTTTATTGATTTACTTGCACTGGGCACTTTACTATTTATTTAGTGTTATATATGAATGACAGTTTGATATTTAAAAGGTTCATGGGGAGACTGAAAGTGATGTTTGTGGGTATAATCCTGTAGGGCGCTCTTTGCGCTCATGCGCTGAGGATACACCCAGGTGAACTCCTTTGGAGCTTTTTCTCTCAGGAAGTTCCCAGGACTGATTAGTCTCCCTGTGTTAACCATTCTACAAATTTAATTTTTCTTAATCATTTTAGAATAGAGTGAGTGCTGGTGCATAGTTGGAATACAAGGAACTGAAGCAAATAAATAAAACCTTGTTCAATCAACTGTTGGTTTTAACCAAACATCATGAAATAATTTTTGTGGGTGAATATTACTGTGTCATGAATCTATTAGCAGATGCTCGGGACATCCTACAAAACTGAAGGTAAATGCCATTTGGGCTTTTGCTGTCCATTTTGGTCATGTTGGAAACAAAACTCACTAAAGTTTGGTTCAGACTTTAAATATGCCTCACCACTAGTTCTTGAACTTCAATGTGGGCTTGATGAGCATTTTTGTCATTATTTTGACCACACAGATTTGATTCTGGCTGCAGTTATGCTGCCACAGTTTTGTTTTCATTGTGTTGAAGGTGATGAAAAGAAGAAATACAAAGGATGTATTTTCAAAGCAATGAAGACAATGAAGATGCCTTCAGAACAAACTGTATCAGTTTTATCCAGTACTGATTGTGGTGATTAAGATTAATTCTGTTTTCAGATCATTGATAGTAGTGACAGAAGTGATGTTGCTGCTGAATTGGACCTACAATATTTCTAAATGACAAACCTCATGAAGTAATCAACGTATTACAGTTTTCTCTTATTAAGGCACTGTTTTTTGAAGTACGAGGGGGTGTTGAAAAGTTTTCAGCCCAATCAAACTTCCTAAATTCTGAGTGTAATTTTGCCACTATAGCTGAAAAGTGCTAATTTGAGAAATGAAATTCTATGTTTTTGACAATGTTTGAGATCATTGATTGAACAATTGCCGCATCATTCTCTTCTCAGTTGGGCTGAGAACGTTTTAGTACCTCCACGTATAATGAATATGATTTCAAGTGCTTTTCAGCATAGGTGAACAAATTATGACTCCAAGAAGTTGCAGAATGACAGACAAACATGTTGAAATTAATTGCTTCTTCATTGTAATGGGAACTATTTAGAAGTTTTCAGATGAATTTCCAATAGCTAAAATTAATTTTATGGAATGTCAAAACAACTGTAGATGCCTTTATTTCAAGTCATTATCAAAGTCTTAAAACCATATAAAGAAAAGTTTCAAACAACTAAACACAGGATTTATGAGATGCGATACCCATAGGCTATGTACAGCATAACCTCCTTTACTGAGAACTTATTTCAGGGATTGCTTTTTATTTATTTATTTATTCAATTTTCTATACCGTTCTTCCAGGAGCTCAGAATGGTTTACATGAATTTATTCAGGTATTTTGAAATTGTCTTTTGTTTTTCCTTCAATACATTGCAAATCAAAAGTACAGATAATTTTACTTATATTTATTCCTCAAAATATACTTTGTATTCATATTTTGCAGTTTATTCAGTAGACCATCTTAATAGGAACTTGTCTAGGTAATGCTGTCTGCCTAAAAATTACCCCAAATTTTCAAATAGATGCTATAAGAGCTGGGCTTTTCTGAAACTATGTTCATCTTCAACCACAAATGTTTAGTCTTTGAGCCGGATTCTGTATACTGCTGTCAAAGTTGTGTGCACAGATCTGTGCACATTGCTGATTTGAGCGTGCTGATTTGCCCCTAAATACATAACTGACCTTTTCTCCTTCTCAGCAAACAGACATAAGAGAAGCTCACATTTGAACTTCGTTTCCCCCCCCCAGTTAGAGGATGTAAACTCAAAAGACATCATCAACACCTTTTCTCACATCAGGCAGCATTATGGGGTAAAGATCTAGAACAATTGCTTACGCCTACTACTTATGGGGAATTCAGGAAACGCCTAAAAACATATCTGTTCCTGAAGTATCTAGGCAGCTGACCCGTATAACTCTTTCTCCTCAATAACTGATCTCTTGAGCTGTTAATCACTAGCATCCACCCTGTTAAGTTCAATCAATTTGTACCATCTTTTAATCTTTGTAAACCGCATAGAACTTCACGGTCCTGCGATATATAAACTGTTATTAATATTATTATTATTAATTGTTTAACAAGCTAATCATTGCCAATAATTGCCAATTAACAAGCAATCATTAGCACTAATTAAATTTACTTGCAGAAGCAGGTGGCAGTCCTGAGCCATGAACCCCCTTGCTCCCCTCCCTTCCTCCCTTCCTTATCTGAAACGCAGCCGATCAACAGAAGGTGGCCTCAAAACAGGCTGCTTGTAGCCAGCCCCAGCAGAGCCTTTCCTCTGATATGTTGCCAATTTTCAGTCAATCAAAAAAAAAAGCAATTTTAAGAGCTTAGCACAGAACTCTTAGGATGCCTAGCTACACCTAAGTGGAGGCACCCTTCAATGCTTAGGGACACCTAACGATGCCTATGTTAAAAAAAATAGGTGGAGAATAGGCATGGTTGAATTAGGCATCTTTATGTATCTGACATAGGTGCTGCCAAATTAGGCAAGTGAAGCTGACCTAATGGAGCAGAGTCTAAGTCTAGGAAGCCTAGTGATGCCTATGTTTGCTTAGGTGCTGCTAGGTGTGATCCACAAATGACACCATTTTTTAAATTGACAACCTCGCTGAGCATCACCTACAATGTAGGTATCACTCGGCACCATTTATAAGTCCGGCCCTTATTACTCTCTCCAGTATTTTAAAGGGGGCACTAAGAGTTAAATCATTTGTGCTTACTTAGGAAGTCTACTTAAAAAAAAAAAAAAAATTTGGGGGGGGGGGTATTTTCAGGACTCTTTCTTTTGAAGAACTTGTTCCTATGGAAACATAAAACTTTTATGTCCATAAAATGCATTGCCCTTCTATTCCATTATTTCGTGGAGCACAAACTATAGAACTATGGAGCACAAAATGATCAGAAAATGAGCTTAGCAATGTGCCCTGCTTAAATCTACAAACCTTTTTCTACCAAGAAACAAATTCCAGCGTGCCTACTATTTCACACACTAGCCATAATTGCTGTAGATTTATGCACTCAGTCAAGTAGTAAATCCATTTCAGTATTGATCTCTCTGAATGGTGAACAACTGAGCAATCTCAGTCTTGTAAAGCAGAACATCCAGCAAAAGCATGCCAGACAGGCAGACATCAGGCAGATTAGTGACAGATTTATTTTAGCCATCAGCTGAAATACACAATGGGTTCCTTTATAGCTTGCAAATGCCCTCTAGTATTGTTTTACAGTATTATTTGTTTTGTTTGATTTTGTTTTGCATGTTATGTATGTGTGTAGTTGATATCACCCGCCTAGATTAGAAGATTTAATAGTGCAGAATAGCAATATTTTAAATAAATAAATAAGCCTGACTCAGAAGCATAGCTAGGTGGGGTACAAGGGAAGTGTGCATTCCCCCAAAAGGATTTTGAATAAAATGGCACCTATATAGATCAGTCCTTCAGCTTCACACTGACACCTATTTTACAAAAGGTATGCTCCCCCTGACATCAAAACCTGGCTACAGACCCTTGTTTTCAAGTTTATTAGGATTTGATATACCACTTATCAAGGTTATCTAAGCGGTTTTTACAGTCAGGTACTCAAGCAATTTCCCTATCTGTCCTGATGGGCTCACAATCTATCTAACGTACCTGGGGCTATAGAGGACTGAATGACTTGCCCAGAGTCACAAGGAGCAGCGCCGGGTTTGAACCCACAACCCCAGGGTGCTGAGACTGTAGATCCAACCACTGCGCCACACACTCCACTTCTGTCACCTTGTAAAGATAGCAGTATATTGATATCTAAGAAACAATATGGTATGGTTCACTGAGGCTCTGATTCTATAAAGGACACCTAAGCATGCCTAAGTCCCGCCTAAAGTTAGGCGGGAGTTAGATGTCCAAACTAAATGATGAGCGATTTAAGGGTCTTAACAAGCGATAATTGGCAGTTGTATGTCCACAGGATGTGGATGGGAGTTCTGAAATGCTTCCACAATTTCATGAACACCCATCGGGAAAAGCTGCACCTAACTATATAGGTGTGGGCAAGGCGTGGTGTGGGAGAGGTTTCGATGTGGATGTCTGTTGACTGATTTACATAGCGCTGAGTGCCCTAGTGCGTCCATCTAGCGCCTACATTGTAGGCGAATGAAAACCAGGTCTACTTTTCAGTGTGGTTTGGACTTCAGATAGACGTGAGTTCTGTGGATAGGACATAAGCATCCTTTGGATGTTTCTAATGCGATCTACTAAATAGGTTTCTATTTTTGCTTTATTAAGCTCAAAATAAATTTAATAATGCACCATATAAACAGGGCACATCAATACAAACATATTGCATGTAAAACCTACTAGTTTTCTGGCCAAACAGCAATGTTATTTCCTAATTAGAGCACATGAAAAACACAGCTTTATGTTTCTTGCTAAAAAGCTACCCTTTTTTTCTCACTAAAGAATGCTTCAATGAGCTTGATGCAGATGCATTCAGCATACAAAGCATAACGATAAGAATATATATATATATGTTTCACCGAGATCTGTACCTAAAATGAGTACAGATCTCAAACTCCTCATATCCAATACAAAATCCCCAGCTCCTCAAAAGTACCACCTGGGCTCAAAAATTTTCACTGCCCTAGGCTTTATGTACTACCTCCTCAGTGGAGCTGATATTTAACTTTTATAATAAACTTTAATTCTCACTTTATTATGCTTTATAACACCCCTTTTAGCATACTAGATTCATAAACGTACTTAGCTTTTAATTGTGGTCTTCCTTTCAGGGATATAGGAGCCAACATGTTTCACCCAGAAAAGGCTTATCATCCCTTATTAAGCTTTACACCATCATACCGGACCACCGAATGTGGTGTGGTTGATTGCCTGAGATTGGGGGGGGGGGGAGGGGGGAGGTCAGGATGAGATAACTGGCTGCTTTAGAAAGCAGGCAGGTGAGAAATGACTATGGGCCCGATTCACTAACCTGCCCGATCGTGACCGATCCGTGTCTGATCCATGACAGGCCGACCAATTCATGACGGGACAATATTTAAATGGGGGCGATCGGAGGAACGCCTCCCACCTACTTCACGGATTGCTACTGAGCGATCCCAATGCATGCACAGACCATCTTCTTTGCCTGTAGATGGTCTGCACATGCTCTCCGCTGGAACAAGAGAAAAGTAGAGATAAGTTCTGGCACATTTCTTAACTTCAGAGGCTCAAACAATCGGGGCACATTTAAGTGGTGAAATTGCAACCCCTGTGGTCTCCGTAAAATGTTTTCAAGGCAGAAAGCCTTATGGAATGGCCTCTTCTTCACCGAAGAAGGAGAAGTTCGCAGCTTGTGCCCAGTGCGACATCAGGCTAAAAGACCAGAATGGAAGTGTGTGTTGCTTCGACTCTCCTGCTCTCTGCCGCCCTTCCCCGCAGTGCAGCTCCGCTTTAAACCCGCAGGTTAATACCATGGGCTCGCACTACTGGGAAGGGCGAGAGAGAGCAGGAAAGTCAGGGTGGCAAGAGCAGGGCTCTTGAAGGGAACTTTGGTGATGTATCCCTGTTCGAGCAGAGCAGCAGAGAGCTGGGGCTTTTTTGATGGTTTGATGGGCTGCAGGGCTGGGATTTCAGGGCAAAGACAGTCGGGAAGGACGGGAGTGACTGGTCTCCAACAGTCGCTTCTTTTGTTGATCGGCCAGCCCAGTCGGTGTCCCAGATTTGTTTAGTGAATCGCTGCCTGACTACTTTGCATGCCTTTCCCCCTCATTTGCTTGCATGGATCAAGATCGGATTGGATAATGATCGGAACAGAGGTTAATGAATTAAGTTGGAGGAAAAGCGGGTCGGTACACAATCGCAAACACAAACGGTGGGCTTAGTGAATCTAGCCCTATGTGAAAGCTCTGAGAATTGGTGCAGATGATTAAAGCTCAGCCCAGGTGTGTTTGGCAAAACAATACCCACTCAGTTTGTAATTTTTTAATTAATTTTTAATTTATAATACCATAAATATATCTCTTTAAAAAATCTTATAAATATGATTAGTCATATGAGACTTCAAATTCTAACTGAAAGGCAACACTTAGGGCTCCTTTTACTTGGTGTCAAGAAGCAGCGCAGAAGAAGCCACTCCTATTATGAAGTTTTTCGAGCGCTAAGCCATCAATATTAGAAGTCACATTGTCTGCTTGTTAGCTGCGATTTAAAATTCAGCTGAAAGTAAACGCACCAGAGATTACAATCAGTTTTTAAACGTATTAGAGAGGCAACTTATGTTCATTATCCCCCGAGGAAGACCCGTTGAGGGTTGAAACGCCCAACAAAGGAGAGGACGTCGGGGTTGTTACAATATCAACGTTGATGGTGGCAGGATCCACCGAATTTCAAAGCTAAGTGTTGCCTTTCAATTAGAATTTGAAGTCTCGTATGACTAATCATATTTATAAGATTTTTAAAGAGATATACTTATGTTATTATAAATTAAAAATTAATTAAAAGATTACAATTAAATAAGATTTATAAGTAATAAAGATCAATAAGTATTTAAAAAGTCTGGTAGGAGGTAGTGGACATAAATGATTACAACAAAATACTTGGAATGATATACATCATAAGAGGTTCCAAAGACTGATGTCTGTATAATTTATGATATGTAAAAACAGAATTGGCCCACAGTCTATATTCAAATTCAAGATAAATTTTGAATTATAGTATGTTATTTAAAGAAAAGGATTGAAAGGGATAGTATCAGTTTAATTTACTGGTCTTAAATCCACAAATGTGGAGGAAAACCTTTAAACTTAAATGTCATTACTCCCATGGACATTCAGTATGAGCCATAAAACAAGCGCTCGGTATATCTCAAAGGCTCAGGTAGTGACCTTGCGATGACTTGCATCATCCAGATTTTAGTCTGGGTAAAAGTCACTGCCTCATACATCATATTTAGTCCATGATATGGGAGAAAAAGACTTTAGTTGTGAAAAAAATAATGTATAAAACAAATTGTTTTGGAATAAATAAATAAAACACCAAACTATCCCTAACAATCCTTACTCCTAAAGTGAAACCACATAAATCACATAATCTCCCAAAGCTGGTATAATAAAATGTTAATGGCTAAAATTGCCTGTGCTCCCATAAAATGTCCATATCTTAATAAAGTGCCTGTGCCTGTGGTTCAGAGGAGACGGTATTATTCAGAACCGCTCCTCACCAAGAGAGGTTGATGGCTTCAATGTCTATCCATCGCCCAAGCAGCTGACAGCTTTATTTTCAGCCTGTCGCTTTTCTACTACTTCGGATCCCCGCTCCTGATGAAGGCGACGAAACGGAGCTTCGTTGAGTGGAGATTTACATTGGACACTTTTTTCTTTCAGTATTTGAAGCTAAGTACCATTTATTTGATTAAGTACTCATTTTTTCAAAACTCTGGGGCCAGTGCAAAATCAAGGGGGAAATACAACATTCTTTCGACTATTTTATAATCTGTAGTCTTTTACAATCCACCTATGAACTTCTGGTCTTTGAAGAACTTGATTTAAATTTGACCAGGGTACGCCCAGGATTTATTTGTTGGTTATAGTTTTTTCACATGGCGTTTTTCTAGCCCTTTTTGAGTTTATGATTTTTCATACTTGGACTCTTTCTTCTTATGTTTTACACAATTTTTTCAGTTTTTTTCTTGGGGTTTTTTTGACACAATTTTCATTATTATATTTTTTTGTCCGTTGAATCAGCACAGGCACTTTATTAAGATATGGACATTTTATGGGAGCACAGGCAATTTTAGCCATTAACATTTTATTATACCAGCTTTGGGAGATTATGTGATTTATGTGGTTTCACTTTAGGAGTAAGGATTGTTAGGGATAGTTTGGTGTTTTATTTATTTATTCCAAAACAATTTGTTTTATACATTATTTTTTTCACAACTAAAGTCTTTTTCTCCCATATCATGGACTAAATATGATGTATGAGGCAGTGACTTTTACCCAGACTAAAATCTGGATGATGCAAGTCATCGCAAGGTCACTACCTGAGCCTTTGAGATATACCGAGCGCTTGTTTTATGGCTCATACTGAATGTCCATGGGAGTAATGACATTTAAGTTTAAAGGTTTTCCTCCACATTTGTGGATTTAAGACCAGTAAATTAAACTGATACTATCCCTTTCAATCCTTTTCTTTAAATAACATACTATAATTCAAAATTTATCTTGAATTTGAATATAGACTGTGGGCCAATTCTGTTTTTACATATATTTTGGACCTGATTGGCCACAAAGTCCTTTAGGGTTTTCAGTGGTTTGCTAATTTATGATATGTCCATCACGAGTCCATTAAAATACTCAGAAAGGAAATAAGTAACATAATATTTGAAATCCATGAAACAGTGAACATTAAAAATTAATTTTAATTAATACATAATTTATCTTATAACAGTTAAAAAATTTTTTTTATTATTATTTGAAAAATCTTTAACCTTTTCTTGCTGTAAACTAAACCAAGGAGTAGTAATATTCTATGCTACCAATACAGGGTAAGCAGTGGCTTCCCCCATGTTATTCTCAATAACAGACTATGGACTTTTCCTCCAGGAACTTGTCCAAACCTTTCTTAAAACTAGCTACCTTATCCACTCTTACCACATCCTCTGACAACATGTTCCAGAGCTTAACTATTCTCTAAGTGAAAAAAAATTCCTCCTATTTTAAAAGTATTTCCCTGTAACTTCATGATGTGTCCCCTAATCTTTGTAATTTTTGGCAGAGTGAAAAATCGATCCACTTGTACCCGTTCTACTCCACTCAGGATTTTGTAGACTTCAATCATATCACCCCTCAGCCATCTCTTTTCCAAGCTGAAGAGCCCTAACCTTTTTAGTCTTTCCTCATATGAGAAGAGTTCCATCCCCTTTACCATCTTGGTCGCTCTTCTTTGAACCTTTTCTAGCACCACTATATCTTTCTTGAGATAAGTAGACCAGAATTGAACATAGTACTCCAGATGAGGTTGCACCATGGAGCGATACAGGGGCACTATAACATTCTTAGTCTTGTAAACCATCCCTTTTTTAAATAATTCCCAGCATCCTGTTTGCTGTTTTGGCTGCCACCACACATTGGGCGGAAGGTTTCATCATATTGTCTACGATGATATCCAGATCCTTTTCTTGGGCGCTAATCCCCAAGGTGGACCCTAGAATCCGATAACTATGATTCAGGTTATTCTTCCCAATGTGCACCACTTTGCATTTGTCCACATTAAATTTTATCTTACATTTGGACGCCCAGTCTTCAACTTCCTAAAGTCCGCCTGCAATTTTTCAGTCTGCATGCATTTTAACAACTTTGAACAGTTTAGTGTCATCTGCAGATTTAATCACCTCACTTCGTCATTCCAAATTCCAGATCATTTATAAATAAGTTAAATAGCACCAGTCCCAGTACAGACCCCTGCGGCACTCCACTGTTTACTCTCCTCCATTGAGAAAAATGACCATTTAACCCTACCCTCTGTTTTCTATCCGATAACCACAACTGAATTTTGCCACCTATCCCATGACACTTTAATTTTCTCAGGAACCTCGTGAGGAACTTTATCAAAACCTTTCTGAAAATCTAGGTACATTATATCAACCAGCTTACCTTTATCCACATGTTTATTCACACCTTCAAAGAATTCAAGCAAATTTATGAAGCATAATCTCCCTCAGCTGAACCCATGCTGACTCTGTCTCATTAAATCATGTTTGTCTATGTGTTCCACAATTTTATTTTTTATAATTGTTTCCACCATTGACGCAACTTGACAGATCAACAACTATAACGTCATTTATAATCAAGTTTCAAGTTTATTAAAGATTTGTTTGACCGCTTAATCCAATTTCTAAGTGATTAACATAATAAAATTACACAAAAACAGGTTAAACATATTAAAACAGGGAAGACAAGTGACTTACACAAACATACGGCAACAAAAGGACAGATGGGGAAGAACTACAATAAATATAGGATAGGTAAGTCATAAAGGCTAAAACAGTAGCTTAGATAAAAAGATTGTAAAAAAAAAAAAAAAAAAAGGGCATTTAACAAAAAACGTCTCGGAATAGAAATTTTTTTAATTCTGTTTTAAATTGTTTTATATCTGATTCATTACGGAGATATATAGGCAGTAAATTCCAAAGAGAAGGGGCAGTGACAGCAAAGTTGTTGGTGCGTAAAGTACAGTGGTGCCTCACACAACGAACTTAATTCGTTCCAGGAGCAAGTTTGTTATGCGAAAAGTTCGTTATGTGAAACGCGTTTTCCCATAACAATACATGTTAAAAAAAAATAATTCGTTCTGCAGCATAAAATATGCTAAGATGACATAAAAAAAGATAATTTTTTTGTTATTATGTTTATTTAGATACATCTAAAAACATAATTGTTTTTTAAAACAACACACATTTTTTAAATTTAAAGACAGACTAAGTAGAGTCTAATTTTACAGTGAGAGAGGGCAGAGTCTCAGCGGCAAAAACTGGGACTTAACTGTTCATTTTTTAAATGCCTGCATGGTTGAAAATGTTGTCCATTTCCTTGGGCAGATCATTCTGTCTATAATACTAGTTTATACTTACAGTATTACAAAATGGTCTAAATGGATAAGCTTTTGTTTTCCTGTTTCTTTCAATATGTAAACAGATTGCCAATGGTGAGAGAGAACAAAGCTGTTATTTTTCTAGCATCGGGGAAGCGGCGAGAGTAGCTCCGCCCCCCCCAACGCATCAGCAGTAGGCGCCGGGCCCCTGCGAGCCGACGGTCCGCCACTGCACAGGGAGCCAGGCGGAGAGAGGGCAGTTAAGCGCAGTGCCTGCGCGGAAGGATGCAGCTCGGGCGACTTCGTTGTGTGAAACGAAGTTCGTTGTGGGAAGCAAGACCTGAAGTTCGTTGTGCGCAGCGTTCGCTGTGCGAGGCGTCCGTTATGCGAGGCACCACTGTATTTATTGATTTTAATGATGGTATAACTAAAAGATTTTGAGAAGTGGAACGGTGTGCAGGTGTGGTGCTTAAATGGCAGCCCAGCAGTGGGGGAAGTGAAGCCGATGCTGGATGGACTTCTACAGTCTTTGACTCATATATGGCAAGACAGATCGGAACGTGCTTGAGTTAGCTTTGACAGCGACTCCAGCAGTGGGGCAGTGTAGCTGATGTCTACAGTCTATTTTCCGTATATGGCAGGATGGATCAAGAGCACTTATGCATATTGAATACCACCTTCATATCATCCTAGTACAGGTCTTGCCTATCTTGGAGGGGAGGGGAAGGCATCTTATAGTGGAACTTAGCAAGTAAAATAAATAATTATTGGATTGTTGGTTTAACATTGCCACCAAAATTAAAGTGACTGTTGGGCAGACTGGATTTGACCATGCAGGTCTTTATCTGCCATCATTTACTATCTGTTCAAGTCAGGCTGAAAAACTTGAACTGGCTGCAAGTTATGAAGTTCCATCTGAGGATATTGATACATATGTTAATTATGAATCGGTTAAACACTGTATGCTTAGCTTCCAAACAATTCCCTCCCCTTACCCAATTATACAATTCTCTCTCTAATTATGTATTTGCCTTTTAAATAAATGTGTTCAGATATTTAGAATGATTTAAAAAGGCAGGAAACAGGCATTTGAACAAAACAAAACCAAGAAATGGCTCTAGACAGGCTTAATGCACTGTATGGGATGTTAGAAGGTTCCAAGTTCAAATCCTGGTAGGTATTTGCTAACTTCATATGGATCCTCTACTTCTTGCAAGCTTTGATTGCAGGAGCTGAAAAAAAATGTAGATGATAATCTTCTGCAAAAACTCACAAGTAGAGGTGAATAATGTACTGGTCAGGACTTACTTTAAGACTCCTGTACCCTTCTACCTGAAAGATTTTTGAGGTAAAAACCTGATCATCCCTTATGCACCCTTGGTTGTTCCTCCTTTGCTGCTGTTGCTTTACATATTGAGTTAAGTGACTTGCCCAGGGTTACAAGGAGCAGTACTGAGGCTGCAGCCCTAAGCACTAGGCCTCATCTCCACTTTACATAGACACAGGATTCTGGGATACATGTGATCATATAACTAGTGGAAATGTTCACGTGTAGATTGCAAACAAACCTGCATAATATATTAGTCTATAATTGATGTGTAGCCTTGGGTAAATTCATGCACGGTGAAGTAGGGTTAGTTCATGAATCTTCCCAGCAGTTAGTAGCAGTTCCTGAACAAGGGCTGCCTGTACATTTCACAGTGGGGTTAAGTGAAGAGGTTCTGTTAGCTTTGCAATCTGCAGTGAGCAGTAAAGTAGGGGGCAGACCTCCCCAGGCATCGTTTTCCTCTCTGTCCCCCTACTACCATGCATGCGCCCCTTCCCTTCCCCCTCACCTCTTTAACTTTCCCTGCTGCTCGCGCCAGCTCTTCCTATCTTCACTTACTGGATCTGTGCCTAAGATGTGACATCAGAGAGAACTGACGTGGGCAGCAAGTTGGTGATGCTGCTTGCTACGGGGAAGGGAAAGGGTGTAGGGGGCAGAGAAGAGGGTAGGAAAAGGGCACCCTCGGCACGCCACTGTGCAGAGGGCTGCTTTCTGATTTAGAGGTGGATGAAATATGAATCTTAAGGCAGTTAGTGGTCTAACTTTTGAGTTCAAGCACCTTCTGGAACTCAGCGGTCATAACAGATCTCTGAATGGTTGCATAGTAAATTGTGTGTGACATCAGCAGAGATTATATAAGTGCATTATGTTATGCTATGTGTTATCTTATAACCTGCTAAATCATCGCAGGGTGGAGCTCTAAACGGGTTGCATTTAGCATATAGTGCTACAAGATATGTTTTCCAGATTTACCCACATGGTGGTAAATTGAGATCTACCCACATGGTGGTCAACATTACTAAAGTTAGATTTTTGTGATAAAGACAGATGGCTTGTGGTAAAACAGAAAAAAAAATGGATGTAGAATAAGCATGAAAATTGGAGTTTTGGGAGCGGAAAAAAATGTGGTTAAAAATTTTCACCAAATGAGCCAGTTGTGAAGTTCAAGAGTATGACGATGTCTAGAGATTTTGGCACTTGGTACAGCTTTTTTTCTTTGATATCCATATAAATGGCTACGTAGTTTACTGGTTGGATGCAAAATGTCTATTTTTTTGTTCAGGGCAATTGTGTTCCTTTTTAGAAATGAAGAGAGCGTCTCATTTGTCTGCATCCCCAAGTGCTTTAGTTATGAATGATGGAAAATATAACTGGGTAGCTAGTTATTCTCACCCCCCCCTCTCCCACCACCACAATTTATGCATTATTATTTCTAAATGACAATACTCCATTATGTATTCCAATCTCCGATGTCTGTGGTCTAGTGCTTTGGCTCCAATCTGTGTCAAATATTTCTGTAATATGTGGATACTCATGATGCTATTTAATAACTACAGATAAATAATTTAATTTTTTTCCATACATTATTAGCATATATAATACTCTTGAATGAGGTTGAATAATTTATATTAGAGAAATATATAAACCTGGTCTTCAAGGACAGGAACAAGGCTCAGAACCAAGTCAAATTGCAGAAAATCAGAGATACGTACCTTTACAGCCACCATAAATATATGTAAATAGCTAAACTGGATTGGACCAGGAGTCTGTATAGCAACCTGTCCCTCACAGTATCCCCAGAGTTTGAGTTGTCAGATAAAAGAGAATGTGTGGCCCTGCTCTGTTCCGCCCACAGCCCCACCCCATTCTGCCTATGGCCCCGCCTCATTCTGTCCCCCAACCCTGGCCCCCACACAAACCCTGTCTCTTCGGCGTTGCATCTGTAGGGCATCTGTGCATTCGCGGATGCTCTCCAGATGTGACCCCGAGCTTAATGGTTTTCAAAACCAGTCCGGCCGCCTGGACAGTCCTCTAAAAAGAGGACATGTCCGGATAAATCCAGATGTCTGGTAACCCTACCTAGAGTTATTTGCAACAGCCAATAGACCAAAAATCCACAGGGCTTATCCACATGATCTCCATAGAAATGTGAGTATATAACAACCTTGAGCCTTCAATTGTAACACAATTGGTATTCTTTCTTTTCTGTAAATACAGTAAATAATGTCTTTGAACTGTAATTACAGTACTATACTCAGTACATTTGTCCTAATCCACCATATGGATAAATCAGTGTGTGTGTGGGGGGGTAGGGGGAGATGGGAGGTGATAGGAAGAGCTTTAAAAGCTGCTAGGATTAAAGTGACTCCTGTGTGCTTTGGTTAGTTCGGCATGAGTAATTTTTTTATGTTTTCAGACTACCCTCCCCCTCACCACATGCCCTCTCCTTTCTACCCACTGGATTAGCTAACTGAGAATGGGCCTGCAATAATAGCATTTTTTTCAGGTTAGCAAATGGCAGCTGGGATCTCAGTCAGCTAAGATATAATTGAATCAATGGGGGACAGAGTAGCCCTGCTTAAAATAGACACATTGTGCTAAAAACAAAAGGGACCCAAATTCTAATTATGATCTAGCTGCTGACTGCATCATTCTGCTTCATTTTTGTATTTTACAGAAACAGGGAGAATATGCTTCAATGTATGATAGAAACCTGTATATCTTGATTTTAGAAGACTTTAAAAAAACAAAATAAAAAACAAATGCATGGTTTGTTTTTTACTAAGATCTTTCCAAGATTAATTAAATTTGAACACCAGCTTGTTTTGATCTGGGTTTTTTTAAAAAACTTATTTATTGCATTATGGTAAACAAGAACTTTTACTTTCCCCATGCTTCATAAGCAAACCGGAAACAGAAACAATAACCTCCAAACTTACCAGAGCCCCTGGCTAGGTCAGGGTGCCAGTTAGAAGGCATCGGCTTTCACTGTACTCCGAAGCTCTGCTTTATGCTCCATTCATTTCCACAAGTCTCATATCTTACCCCTGCTAATTTGGCAATTCAGGCCTTGCATTTCCAAACCAATTCAGGGTTTGTGAAGTGTAAATCCAAAGATAAGGATGAAATGGCTCGGCTGAACCCAAATTATGTTACAATAGAAGGTAATGGCTGTTTTGCTTCATTGGAATAATAGAGCCCTTGCTTATTAACACTTATTGGGGCTGCTTATCTGCTTGTTCTGCTGGCCCTTGGCCCTAATCCTGTAATTGTACATCCTCAGCTCCTCTTTAAGCTGCCTCATTAGGGGTGCACCATTGGGCAGCCCCCATGACAGCCATCCAATGGAATGAAACCGACACCGGGCCATAGACTGTAACTGATTGGCAAACATTATCAGGCATGATGAGAGAGCTGAGATTCTTGGAGTAGGATGGTGAATGAGTGTGCAGAATATTAAATGTAAATAATCAAAAAAAGGCTTATTTTTGCAGCTCTACTAGACTTATACTGCACTATATGCAAACACATAAGAAACAGACCCTGCTCAACAGTTCTTACTGTCTATTCAAGACAGACAAAAAGAACAAATAAGAGACTAGGGAGTTATTTATTATGGGAATGATTAATTCATCATGGGTATTGTCAGTACTGAATAGGTTAATAATGGTTTAAGAGTTAAAGGCGGCCTCAAACAGGTAGGCTTTAGGCTGGATTTGAATAGAGCCAGAGATAGAACATGACATACTGACTCAGGAAATCGGTTCCAGGCCTATAGTGCAGCATGATGGTAGGAATCTGCGAGCCTACATTTTCAGTTAAAATTGTTTTATTTGACATGTCTTTATGCCATTTAGCATTGGAAAGCACATGCAAACTTCCCTTTTCTGTGTGCTAGGGCTACTTTTTTTTGTGCAGTTTAATGCGCCAAACTGATCCAGATCTACCTTTTTCTAATGCTAGAAATATCCCCCTCTCCCCAATTCTATAAACTTGTACACACAATTTTACACTTACCCCCAAATTCTGTATATGGCGCCTAAGGTTCTGTTTGCACATCAGCGTGGGTAGCCAATGTACATATAGAACTTAATTAATTGACTTAAATGACACCAATAATTGCCAATTAATATCTGCATCAATTAGAAGTTGTACGCCCAACTTGATAGGTGCATTTCACATTGCACAAGTATTATGTTCCATGTCCAGTGTGCAAATCTAAAAGGGGGTGTAGCCGGAGCAGATCATGTATGTTCTTAAAAGTTATGCACCCACCAACGGGTCAGCACATAACTTAGGCACAGGAATTAGGTCTAGTTTTAGTTGGCCTAAATGAGTGCACCTAAAAGTTATGAAATGTACTGACAATAAGCGTGATTCTATATGGCACGTGTAACTTTTACAGAATCGCACTTAGTGCTATCCTAGTCAGCACCAATTTTTTATGCACCATAAATAGAATCACGTTCTTAGGCCCAGATTCTGTATAGGATGCCTAGTCTCAGAAGCTGCCTTAGCGACTTTTGAGAATCCTGCCTAAGAATCCGATTCTCTAACCGACGTCCATGTCACAGGTGCCGGTTAAAGAATCGGGTTGCTGCTGAGCTTATTGTGGCAAGGGATCTCCCTGCTGTGTTAAGTTTAGTGGCAACCCATCCCCACCCCCTGTGAAGACTACCGGTAGGAGGGATACCCAGTCCCTCCTGCCTGGCACCTGCAAACCCTCCTCTGATTATCACGCAGCAGGAGGGATGCCCAGTCCCACCTACCTGGTACCCACAAACCCTCTCACGAACATAGCGGGACAGGAGGGATGCCCAGTCCCTACTGCTGGCACCCTCCCCTGAATATCATGCAGCAGGAGGGATGCCCAGTTCCTCCTGATGGAACCTCCCCTACCCCCCTGTACATCACTGGCAGGAGGGATGCCCAGTCCCACCTGCTGGAACCCTCCCACCCCTATCAAACATAGCAGTCCCCCCTGCTGGATCTCTCAACCCACCCCCTGGATCACTCTCTACCCCCCCCCCATGGACTGCTCCAGCCTCCTGGGATCTTTCCCACTTTAGATCATTGGCCGGCCAGAGGCATCCTTCCTACCTCCAGTCGGCTGGTCTGCCTTCTCAAGAATGGTGGGCATGCCCCATCTCAGTGCATCGTGTGATCCACCGGGGAGGGACCTTATGCCCTGATTGGCCCAGGTGCTTAAAGTTCCTCCCATAGGAGGGGCCTTAAGCACCTGGGCCAACCGACATCTTAGGCCCAATTCTCAGTGCATTCTGAAATGCACTGGGAGTGGCCTAAGATTTTGATTGGTCAGATTCCTTAAGCTGAGTGAGGATCAGCTAAGGGGGGAAAAAAACCCTCCTTAATAATATTTTACCTGCTAGCATTTAAACTTGGGAAAAGGTAGAACTTGGGCATCAGTAGGATATTTCATTGTCCTTCTCTTTTACTTTTTAGTTCAGTACTCAGCTTTTAGAGCAATGTCAGTTTAGGCAACAGTATAACCTTTAGAGTGTTTTAGTCTAGATTAGTATTTTAAGTTGCAGTTCATAAAATAAGATCAGATTAGGGCACAGATAGCAGTTGAGGAAAGTTTTTCTTTAATGTTTAACTCCTGCCCACCCTCCCATCTCCCACCCATGCTTTGCCTGATCTCATATTTATAGTTCCTTGAACCAATTAGAAGGCTAAAAAAAGTAATTAGCTAGTAATTAGCATTTAAGAAATAGTCTAGGAAATTCTTGGAGGGTAGCCTACCAATTACAACAATACAAAATAATAATAAAAATTAAACATTACCATAACATAATATATGTTCAAATATTTTTTATTAAATTTCCAACATAGTGCTAGAAAAATATACAAAAAGATTCATCAAAATCTCCCACATGTGCACAAATCAATCCCCCCCCCCCAACACACACACACCTATATAGAAATAGAGTTCAGTAACATCTCAGGAAGCATGCGATCATCTTCACATATTCAATAATCTACTTCGAGCATGGGGAGTAAGGTCCATCCAGAAATGTTCCCAAGTCTGACAGAAGAGACGGCCCAGACCACGGTCCAGATCCCCAACCTGTCTCCTCTCCATAGTGGCCTGTATGATCATCAAGGATCTCCATTGAGTATAAGAGGGTGGGTCCTGGACAACCAGTTAGTCAATATAGCTTTTTTCCCCAGCAGCAAAACTCTGGTCACAAAGGCTGTCATCCCTTTAGGTTTTGATGGTGCTATGTTAAAAAAGCCAAATAGTGCTCTTGGCATAGGAGACCAGCGCCTGCCCCAGAGGGTTGTAGTATATTATCCAAGTCTATGCCAGAACTGCAGAATATGGGGGCAAGTCCAGAGCATGTGTTTGAGCACATTTTGGACAATTATGGTGAGGAGTGATTCCCATCCGGGATGCTTGCTCAGGTGATATATACAGTCTCAAAACAATCTTCAATTGTAATTCCCAGTGGGTAACATTGGAGGATATCGTCTTGATATTTTTTTAACACTCGTTGCACCTGCAATGCGGTCAAAGAGCATTGCAAATTGTCTGCCCAGTACGCTGCCAAAATGTCCAAATTCGGCCCCGGTTGGCAGTCCCGGAGGCTGAGAAGGTGAAAGCGAAGTGGTATCCTCTGTTGCGCTGAGAGACTAAAGAGTTCAGAAAGTGCTTCCCGGCCATCCTCTGTTAAATATTCTGCTGGTAAAAAGTGAATATAAAGTCGTACCTGATAATAAGCAAAAATATCTGTTTCCGGTAAGTCAAACGTACGACAGTGTTGGAAAAGTAGCCATCCGACCTTCATCTGAGAACAGTTGAAAAAGATAGTGTAATCCTTTCGTAACCCATCTTTTAAAGGAAACATTTTGTAATCCAGGCTGAAATGAACAATTGCCCTGGATGGGCAAATACCTAGAGACCCCAGAAGACAACTTAGCAGATTTACATACCCATTGCCATGTCCGCCGAACTGGAACAAATATAGGGTAGTGAGCCACCACTGGCCGTAGCGTTGGGTCAGAGACATGTAAGAAATAACTAATATGATAAGGAGCTAACAAAGACAATTCTAATGGTGTAACAGAAAAATAAGAAGTACAGTAGTACCTCGGTTTATGAGTGCACCGGTTTGCGAGTGTTTTGCAAGACGAGCAAAACATTTGCAAAATCGGTGCCTCGGAAACCGAGCATGGCTCGATTTACAAGCGCCCCCCGCAATCCGGCACCCTCCCCCCCACGATCCGGCATCCCCCGACGTGATCCGGCACCCCCCCCACGCGATTGGGTACCCCCCCGCCACGATCCGGCACCCCCCGACGCTTCTTACCTCATCCTGTGCTTGGTGCCAGTGCCTGAAGATCGGCCTCCTCTTCTGCTAGGCCTTGAGCAGCTGAGCATGTTCAAGGCCTGTGAGTTCATGTTCAGATGCTCAAGGCCTAGCAGAAGAGGAGGCCGATCTTCGGGCACTGGCACCAAGCATAGGACATGCCAATGCCGGTGCCCAGATGAGGGTAAGAAGCGTCGAGGGAGAGGTACTGGATCGTGGCGGGGGGTGCCCAATCGCGTCGGGGGGGGGGTGCCTGATCGCGTGTGGGGGGGTACCTGATTGCAGGGGGGGGGCCTTTGGGGGAAGCAATGCCAGTTCTCGTGGGGGTGGGGGAACGCATCAAAGCGAGTTTCCATTATTTCCTATGGGGAAACTCGCTTTGATAAATGAGCATTTTGGATTACGAGCATGCTCCTGGAACGGAATATGCTCGCAATCCAAGGTATCACTGTACCTCTAAACCAATCATTAATATGTCTCATCTGGCAAGCCAAGGCATACCAGCGAATATTCAATAAACCATACCCTCCCCGTCCCTAGGCAGACACATCCTAAGAAATTGCATGCGAGGCCGTTTACCCCCCCATAAAAAACGTTGTAGGCCCTTGATAAGGTGGGCATTGTGAGTATAAGATAATAACAGAGGGAGCACCTGAAAATGATACAGCCATTTTGGAAAAAGCATCATATTATATAAGTCCACCAGTCCCACTACTGAAAGGGGGAAGATAGACCAAATTTGTAAGCTTTGCAGCGTGTCATACAGTAGGGGTTAAATATTGTCCTGGTAGAGTGTCTGGAGATCTCTAGGAATCCAAATCCCCAAACATTTAATAGAGGCAGTAGCCCATGTAAAAGGAAAGTCCCCCTCCCATGAGTGTTGTAGTTCAATCGGGCTGGCCAAAGCTATAGATTTCTGGTAATTTAAGGAAAATCCCGAGTAAAATCGGAATTCAGAGTTTTCAATAGGTGGGGAATAGAATGACAGGGATTTGTTAGAGTAAACAATAAATCATCCGCAAAAGCTAATACTTTTATTGAGTGGTCTGCAAAGTCAACTCCAGTTATATCGCGGTCTTGAGATACAGTTCGGAGGAAAGGTTCTAAATAAAGCAAGAAAAGCAGGGGGGACAAGGGACAGCCCTGTCTGGTACCCCGTTCTATCAAGATAGGTTCCGTGATTATCTCATTAACCAGCAGCCTGGCCCTTGGTGTTGAATACAATGTCCGCAACGCTATGACATACCAACCGGTCAGCCCCATATAATCCAGCACCTCAAATAAATATGTCCAATTTACTTGGTCAAAAGCTTGTGCAGCATCTAAACTAAGTAACAACATGGGTATATTTTGGGATTGTGCATGAGCCAATGTTGAGTGCCTTACGGACATTATGTACTGCTTGTCTACCTCTCACAAAGCCCACCTGATCCGAGTCGATCAGGTTCAGAAGGAGGGTAGCAAGTCGATCGGCTAAAATTTTAGACAGAATTTTAATATCCACATTTAAAAGAGAAATGGGTCAATAGGACTCGGGGGCAGCACTCTCTTTCCCTGGTTTCAATATCAATGTTATTAAGGCTTCATTGGCTCCCACCGGAAATTGCTCATCCTGTATCACCTGAGTATAATACTCACGTAAAAAGGGCCCAATCTGCACTGATAACATCTTATAGAATTTTGCTGTGAAGCTATCTGGTCCCGGGGCAGAATAGTTTCTTTGGAGCTGAATGGCCTTTTGCAATTCTTTGGGAGTGATAGGTGTTTTTAAAATCTCCACATCCCAGTACAACATCCAAGGGATGCCAGAATCTTCCAAATAGTCCCTTATAAGAGACTTATCCCCCGAGTCCCGTCGACAATAGATTCCCTGAAAATGAGCATGGAATATCTGCGCTATCTGTTCAGGAGAATGCTTCAGCTGACCGTTGGTATCTCTAAGACCGGACACATAGCGTGGCCCCTGTGCCTGTTTAGTCAACTACGCCAAAAGTTTCCCTGAGTGATTCCCATAGCGATGGTATTTAAACTTCTTATACAACAACATCTTGACTGTACGTTCATGTATGTAAGAGTTAAGAGTCGTTTCCACTGAGATTAAGTGTTGTCGTGCATATTGTCGTTTTGCGTCTGCTAATTTTCACTCTAAACATATTATTCCCTTAGACAAATGTCGATTTCGAGCTATAATGTATGCTATGCAATCTCCTTTAAGGACCACCTCTGCCGTACTCCAAAACAAGGCGGGATTTTGATGATGTTGACCATTAAACTCTAGGTATTCTTCCCATTTAGTTGTTAAGTATGATTTAAAATGATCACAGGTAGCTAGAAAACCTCCAGCGTGCTGGACCTCATAGACCTGAGCCCACATTCACTTCTATCCAAATCAAGGCATGATCCAATATTACTGCAGGGCCTATAACCACAGAATCTACATTTAAAAAGGCCCTGCTTGTGGCAAGAATATAATGTATTCTAGAAAGCGTTCCATGCGCGAGCGATGTGTATAGTCCCTTTCAGTTGTGTGCAATAAACGCCAGGGGTCTACCAAATCCAAGGTGGCACAAAGATATGGGATACCCCTTGTTTGTGCTCCCCCTATACAATGCCCCGGAGAGCAGCGATCACAACTCGGGTCCATGACTTGATTAAAGTCTCCTGCAAGGAATACCGGGTCCGGCACCCGCTCTAGCAACAGAGCTGTAAGACCTTCAAAAAAGGAGTGGTTATAGGTGTTGGGAGCATACATATTTAGAAGGTAAAACGAGTATGTGCCCACTGTCAAATGTAACAACATATATCGTTCCTGTGGATCACTTTCTACCACTCTAGCAGTATAGGGCAATGATTTACGTATTAAGATCGCAACATCTGCCCGCTTCTGTGGTGAAGAAGCAGCATAAACTGCGCCCACCCAAAATCTCTTCAATTTAGAGTGTTCTATGTCGGTTCTATGGGTTTCCTGCAGGCAGGCTATATCGACCCTATGCCGTTTTTGATTTAAGATTTTAGTTCTTTTTATAGGGGAAGTAATGCCTGATACATTCCAAGATATAATTCGCAATGTATTAGCTATAGTCGGGTGAAATGATGAATGAATCTGTCAGACAAATTGACTGCGGCCTTAATGCACTATCCCAGGCTCCCAGCCTATCAAAGTTAAACTCGAGACCAGCCCGAGTATAACCAATGTAGTAATTGCTCCCAAGTTCACATGGAAAGAGAACCAAACATATTCATCTGGACCCAAGCGCCCCCATAATGTCAATATTCTCCAACCCAACCCCCCCAACCTCCCCACCCACCATCCCAACCCCCCTCCCTCATTCCAAGTCAAACACAGCTGTAGGCCCATACCAGAGTGGCCCTAGAGGTGTAAGAGATCACAAAGTAATGCTACCCCAGGCCCCGAATCCACACCATTAACCATTATTAAAATAAACTCTATTTGTACCTAGTAAAGAAAGGAAAAATTGGTTAAACAGCAGAAACAGTAAGTATATGATAACATGGCAATCATAACCCTAACATACCACACCAAACGATACCAATACCCAAAACATCTAGCATCGAAAGCGCTAAAAGGCAATGGACCCTGTAACTTCAGGGATTCATGACTCTCTGTAACCACCAAACTTAAATAGTAGTGGCTACCCAAAGATGTGTTCTAGCAAAGTCAATATGCTCAGTCAAGTAAGGTCATATTGGTGTAACGCGTGAGTGTTCATATAATTAGCTGCCTCCAAGGATGCGTCAAAAGCATGCCATTGGCCCTGATGATGTATGCGCAAAACTGCCAGGTAAAGGAACATGAACCGTATCCTTTTTTCTGCCAATGTAGTGCAGAGTGGGTAGAACAATTTCCGTTTCTCGGTCAACGCCACTGAATAATCCTGGAAAATCCGCACCTCTGAGTCCTCAAATTTTAATGAGTCCCGGAGTTGCTTATATTTGCGCAGGATTTCAATTTTGTGATTATAATTAAGTAGTTTGGCAATGACCATCCGCGGACGTGCCAGTCTGCATTGCCGCTGTGACTGCCTGTGTGATTTCGCGCAGCCCCTCTGGTGCAATTTGATGGATCGCCGGCGAATTTATCAGCGCCATTTTGTCTGCACCTTGCGGCGGGCGGTTGTGGTCTTTTTTGCTTGTTCTTGTTGCCATCAGCGGCACTGGAGTGGACAGAAATCTGTTCATACGCTAATAGTGTTTTAAGTGTTACCTCCCGGTGGGCTCTCACAGTGCTTGTGGCAGCGAAATCAATTGTTCGGCGACTCGGGGCCCGGGAGCTCAGGCAGCACACATCTGCCTCAGCTCAGTGCATCATGTGATCCCCCCACCATAACATAATATATAACTAGCAATCTTAAGGGAACTTAGCATACATATTCCAACTCCCATAGCAACTTAACAAAGAAATCACCAATATTAAGATGCAGACAGACTAAAACACTTGTTATATAAAAACCCAAACGGAGACTCTAAAGATTATACTATTGCCTAAACTGACTTTGCTCTAAAAGCAGAGGACTGAATTAAAAAGTAAAAGAGAAGGACAATGAAATATCCTACTGATGCCCAAGTTCTACCTTTTCTCAAGTTTGAATGCTAGCAGGTAAGATATTCTTAAGGAGGAAATGGGAATTCCCAAACATATAACTCATAGTAACATAGTAGATGACGGCAGATAAAGACCGAATGATCCATCCAGAACTTTGCCCAATCTGATTCCATTTACATTTTTTCTTTTTAGTTATTTCTGGGCAAGAATCCAAAGCTCTACCCGGTACTGTGCTTGGGTTCCAACTACCAAAATCTCTGTCAAAACCTACTCTAGCCCATCTACACCCTCCCAGCCATTGAAGCCCTCTCCAGCCCATCCTCCCCCAAACGGCCATATACAGACACAGACCGTGCAAATCTGCAAAGTTCTGGCCTTAGTTCAATATTTAATATTATTTTCTTATTCTAGATCCTCTGTGTTCATCCCATGCTTCTTTGAACTCAGTCACCGTTTTCCTCTTCACCACCTCTCTCAGGAGCGCATTCAAGGCATCCACCACCATCTCTGTAAAGTAGAATTTCCTAACATTGCTTTTGAATCTACTATCCCTCAACCTCAAGTATGTCCTCTGGTTTTACCACTTTCCTTTTTCTGAAAAACTCAGCTGATAAAGAGCCTCTATGAAAATCAAGAAGCTGCAGTGAGAACAGAATATGGCAACACTGACTGGTTTCCAATAAAACATGACATCAGGCAAGGATGCATCTTGTCACCTTACCTTACCTGGCAAAACTATCTTCAGAAAAGCAAATTTGGAAAAGAGAGCATTAGTTTCAAAGTTGGTGGTCAAAATATTAACAACCTGTGCTATGCAGATGATACAATGCTCATCACCAACAGCAAAGAAGACATGCTGTACCTACTGAGAAAAGTCAAAGCCAAAAGTCATAAATGGGATTAGAACTGAACATAAACAAGACGAAGATAATGAACATGAAAAATTATGAAGATTTTGAGCTTGATGATAGAATAGAAATTGTAAAGGATTTCAATCTCCTGGGCTCTTTCGTAAAAAAAGAAGTGACCAGCAGGGAAGAAATGCACCACAGAATAGCACTGGGTCGCTCTTCAATGAATGCTCTTAAGAAAGCATTAAAAGGCAAGGAAATAACACTCCAAGCAAAGATCAGACTTGTCCACACATTCATTTTCTCAGTGGTCAGTTATGGATGCAAAAGCTGGACACCACGGAAACCTCAGGAAGCATTGAAGTATCTTAGTGTAAAGTTTACAAAAGGGAAGCTAATTCAAATATTTCTTACAGGCGACATGCCTCTTTCACTACAGACAGTGAGAATGTTCCATTATAATTAAGACTCCTCACACTTCCACATTTTGTTGTATGGATGATTTGACTTCCTGAAAACCCAATTGGCCATGAGGTCAACAGGATAGGTTTGGGAAGCCATATCAGAGAGCAGTGGTATTCAATCCCAAGCTCAGAATACTGCAAATGGGTCATGTTTTCAGAATAATCCTAGTGAATATGCATGAGAGGGATTTGGAGATGGAGGTAGTCTGCATACAGATCTAGCTCATGCATATTCATTAGGGATGTCCTAAAACCTGACCTATTGACAACTCTTAAAGACTGACAGTGAATATTACTTTCAAAGACCATGACTGCTTGTGTGATATCTTTCCTTATCTAGGACAGTTTTCAATGTCTTGCTTCTGTGTAACCCATCATTATGGGTAGATGAGCTTACATGGTCCTTTGTTTAGTTCACAGCCAGCCCTATTCTACAAAGCTTTATGATACCAAACAATATGAATCCCTTCTTGCCCTATACTGTTGAAAATATTGCTGGCTGGAGCCTATTGTTTACTGAGAGCTAGACTTTGCCATCTCCATCTTTATTAAAGCTGAGCCTTGGGTAACGTAAATTGCCTTGAGCTTTTAATTTTATTTTGACAGGTTCCTTTATTACCTTTGCAGAAATCAATATTGACTTATACAGTAGACGAAACATTACACAATAACTGGAAGTAAACCCAATAAGAAGTGTACACCACTGCTACATGAGGTATAGGTTAGTTTATATGAGCCACAGAATCAGCGGTGGTCAAGCTTGGTCCTTGAAATCTGGAAAATTGCCTGGCTTTCAGAGTAACAAAACCTTGTACATTATGCTGGTTTAGGGACCACGTATGGGTACATATAGCATGTGTGATAAACATTCATTTTGAAAATCCTAAACACAGACCTGCTTTCTGTCTTTAAGGAGAAGAGTTGTAAACCTTTGATCTATGTAGTGAGCAATCTGTGACAATGATATAAATCATTAGAAACTACTAAACATTACATTTTCCCTATTATTCATAGACACTCATTATCTACAGTTAAATTGATTACCTCTATTCTCCATTCTCTCGTGGCGTTTCTTTGCCACATGGACAATGTTAACGTTGCAGTGCCTTTTATAAAATGACATGATGGAAATGGATGCAGCTTTCTGTTCAGCAAGTGGAAAAGAGCAGATCAGTTACTAGAATTATCATACTGAAAACTAGAATTAAAATACTGAAAACTAATGGAAAGTACAAAATGCAAAATAAGTGTATTATACAATATTTTCTTTTTTCAAAAAGAGCTGTTTTGCTGTATTTTATTAGGGTGGACTTTAAATCCATTCTTATGTATTTTTTGATGGATTCTTTCTAGTGTATGGAAACTGCATCTGCCTTACAATGGTGTCCATCCTGCCGATATGCCTGGATGGTGTCATATGTAAAAATCCCGACCGTGATATATTCAATGTGCAAAATTCCACAATCAGAAAAATGCAGAGGTAAAATTTAATGGATAGGGAATTTTTTTTGCAACCATGTATAAGCTATCTATAGATATATTCATGAAAATGGACACAGAAAACAAGAGTGGGAGAAGCTGGCAGCAGGAGAAAGTAAGCAAGGCAAGTGAGAC
Source organism: Geotrypetes seraphini (assembly GCF_902459505.1). NCBI lineage: Eukaryota > Metazoa > Chordata > Amphibia > Gymnophiona > Dermophiidae > Geotrypetes > Geotrypetes seraphini. The sequence continues at coordinate 361,397,623 of NC_047084.1, forward strand.
AGATGACTTATGCAGAAATTCTATAGCCGAAACTTAGGCATCGGTAGCTGCCCTACCGGCGCCTAAGTAAATTGACAAATGCCATCAGAAATGGTAAAAAAACCTGATGTTCAAGCACCTACCAGCACCTAAATTAAAGGTGCCAGAATTGTACCTATGTAGGCACTTTCCAACGCTTAATGCCATTATGGGCATGGCTATATAGGTGTGATTCATGGCATAGATAGGCACCGAAAATATAGGCAAGGGTTTTCTGAGCCTACATTTCCGGCACCTATCTTGCCTGGAGGCGCAATTCTGTATACTGCGCCATCATGTGATTGACACGTGATCAGTGGCTACTTTTTAGGTGGCCGCCAATAGCGGTGCCATATACAGAATCTGGCTGTTAGGGCATAAATTGCTCCGCGTCTCCCAATCAACAAAAAAATTCTTAAAAAAAAAAAAGTCCTACACCATATAAATATAAAAGTGTGAATGTATAACGTTTTACTTATGCTCAGTGGACAGAATCAGTTATGGTGGAAACTCATGAAAAAAACATTGAGGCCCCAATTCTGCAAACTACACCTAACTTTAGGTGTGGTTTAGATGAATTCCCTGCACATGTCACGCTCAGTGTCATTTAGGCGTCGGATGCCCGTCTCCAATAATCACATTTTTTCTCTTCTAGACGCCAGGTAGACATCCACACAATGTATTTAGTTATATGTAAAAATGTGATTTTTCTGATTCTTTTTCATTATTTCAAGATTGTAAGCTTTAACATAATAAAAACACAGTATACCATCTTTAAAAGGATATTTATAATATGTTATTTTTAGTGGGAGTTGAACTGGGAACATCAGTGTGAATCTTAAGAATGGTTGAATAAATGTAACATGCCTATACACTAACCTTCATTCTAATTCGTTGTGCTAAACAATGAGCTATACAATAATAGAAATTCTGGTTTTATTATACTGTTCCGTATAGGCATCGTTATGGCAGTTAATTCTGCTAGGATAGATGCCAGGAGACAACACAAGGTGGATCTCACTGCCCTGTCATATTTTTTCCTTCATTATTTTAGGATTGTAAGCTTTAACATAATAAAAACAAAAAAAGTAACACACTATGCCATCTTTTAAAGGCATTTTCAGTGAGAGGTACTGACTGGGAACATCAGTGTAGAAGGGTATAACTTTAACCTGTGTGCTGCATAGAAAGCTGCATAGTAATTGTAAAATTAGTTCTTACAAGCAGTGTAAAGAATAGCTGTATGAGCATTGTTTGGGCTTTAGATAGATGTGGTTTGGGCTTCAGAAAGACGATAGTTGGATAGATGTGATTTAGGCAGCCCTATAGGTCATCCCTTGAGCTTTGTTTGGGCGTCAGATAGACGTTAGTTGATAGATGTTTCTCTGAATGGGTTTTAGGCAGATTTTGGATGTTTCCAAAGTGATCTTTTAAATACAGTTCAGGGATTTTATTCTGTGATTCAGCCACCATATAAACAGGACATATCTATACAAGCATATTGAATTTAAAACTTACTCATTTCCTGGCTAAAGAAGCAATGTTATTAGCTAATTACAGCACATGAAAATCACAGCTTTAGGTTTCTTGCTCCAAACAATACTTTCTTTCTCACTAAACATTGCTCCAGTTAGCTCATTCTTCAAAGCAAAGAAAGCCCATAAATTCATTTATCAAAGCTTAAAAACAGAATAAAACACATAACAGACCTGAATGTGGCTTCTAGTTCATTGCAAATGGAGGTATGCAGTTGCACAATGCTGACGTCATTGTGAGATCATCAAGGTGCACCTGCATGAGCAGCACACAGCTTTTACACATTGAGCTACACCACCTTCCATACAGGTTTTTCTGACTCCCCTGTCATATCATAGCTTACTGATCCGCCTATGTATCATCTGCTTAGGAATGATATCACAGTTGCCACAAAGAAAGCATTTCTAGCTCACCAAGTTAATGTACCTTATCTATCCTCTCCAGCTCACTGGTTCAAATCCCACCGTCACCTTCACTAATTTTAACAACTTCCTAACACCTTCCTATTAGCTCTCATAAGAGTCTAGATCAGGGGTGTCCAAACTTTTAGCTTCCCTGGGCCGCATTTTCTGAAAAAAATATTTTTTTCTGGGGCCGCACAAATGTGCAAACGCTGCAGCAAGACAGAGGAGGGAGCCGGCAAGACGGTAAACACCTGGGGGCAGCAGAGAAAAACACTGCATTGCCCTCGACTGGGGCTGCACAAAATACTTCACGGGGCTGCTGGTTGTACACCCCTGGTCTAGATGGTGGACTTTGCCATTTCCATCAGCATTGTGCAGTTTGCAGGCACACCTCTTTAGATCTTGATATGGCTAGGTTATCTTAAGCTGTCATGGTAGGAAACTTCTCCCATGACTGAAAGCAGCCATTTGTGGCTTACCAAGTTAAGGCTCCTTTTTGCATCTCATCCATCCTCTGCAGCTCACAGTTCAAATCCTACCCTCACCTCCACTCTTTTTAACAGCTTCCTAACAGCTCTCCTAAGAGAGTCTAGATGGTGGACTTTGCCATTTTCCATCAGCACATTTCCCTTTCCAGGCAAACTTATTTTCATCTTCCCATGGCTAGGGCATCCTAAGCTCTCATGGTAAGAAACCTCTCCCCTCACTGAAAGAAACCATCTGTGGCTTACCAAGTTAAGGTGCCTTATTGCATTGTCCATCCTATCCAGCCTACCTGTTCATAATAGCAATTCAGATTTTATTATACTGTTCAGTATAGGCGTCGTTCTTGCTGCGCCGTACCGGATCATCTGAAGCACAGCTAAACGGCAGCAAATTCTGCTAGAATGAATGCCAGGAGACAACCCAACTTCTCCACTGAGGATACCAACCACCTCGCAAGGCTCTTCCTCCCCCATGAGCACCATATTCAGGTTTTCACAAATCATAATGTACATAAACATTATGTAAACCTGTAGCAAATCGGTCATTTTTTTAAAAACATTTCTCAAAGGGCCAGTACTGGGATTTGAATTGACAACCTCTGGAAAATCAGCACAGGATTTTAACACATTGAGCTACATCAGCTTCCTAGCAGGTGGATCTGACTGCCCTGTCATATCATAGCTTACTGATCTGCCTATGCATCATCTGCTTAGGAATGATATCACAGTCACCACAAAGAAAGTATTTCTAGCTCACCAAGTTAAGGCAGCTCCTCCCCATCTCACTGGTTCAAATCCTACTCTCACCCATTTTAACAGCTTCCTATTTGCTCTCATATGCCATTTTAAAAAAACCATGCTGTTTGCAGGCTGTGAGGCAGTTTAGACATCTTATTAGACATCTAAATAATTTGGATGCCTAGCTGGACGTCCAAGCTGTATGTTGCTATGGATGTTATTAGCATTTTTTTTTTTTTTTTTTGCATCTGCTGCTTATTGGGTGTCTTTTGGGTGTGGTTTCATTAAAGTGTTCTATATATCAAGTTTCAAGTTTAATAAAATTTTGATATGAACGCAGTATCAAATATATTCAGTGCGTATAACAATAATAAATTGGGGGGACAAATAAAACCATTTGAAACAATAAACATACAATCATATCCATAATTAATTAATTAGTGATACATAAGGAAGGGAGGGATAAACTACAGTTGTTAAAAAAAAGGATTTAGAAAGACATTTAGGGAAAGACAGTATCTGAAGGGTTATTAGAAATTTTTAGATACCTGTATTCACTTTGCAACAATGCTCCTAAAAGAAATTCAAATTTTATCCCAAGAGAGTGGCAACTTCTTGCAGGCCAAGTAGGGCAGATCACAGCATTATGAAAGAAGGGATTGTGGCCACAGGCTGTGTTTCTTAAACACTACCTCAACTGATAGCTACCTATAACTAAAATCGATTAAACAAAGGTAATATTGGATTGGTGAGCAAGTGGAAGACATGCCAGCCCATGCCCCCCTTGAAACATAGCACAGCTATCCTGTTTGCCACCCCTTAAGGGCCACCCTTCTTATAGGTCAAGCATCCATGTTCCACCACCCCATAAGAACATAAGAACATAAGAACTGCCATCTCCGGATCAGACCCATGGTCCATCGAGTCCGGCGATCCGCACACGTGGAGGCCCAGTCAGGTATACACCTGATGTAGTTTTAGTCACCCATATCCCTCTATGCCTCTCGTAAGGAGATGTGCATCTAATTTGCCTTTGAATCCTAGCACAGTGAATTCCTTAATAACCTCCTTTGGAAGAGCATTCCAGGCATCCACCACTCGCTGCGTGAAGCAGAACTTCCTGACATTTGTCCTGGACTTGTCCCCCCTTAGCTTCAAACCATGTACTCTTGTCCGTGTCACGTTGGACAATGTAAATAATTTGTTTTCCTGCTCTATTTTATCGATGTCTTTCAGTATTTTGAACGTCTCGATCATGTCCCCTCGCAGCCTCCTCTTCTCAAGGGAGAACAGTCCCAGTTTCTTGAGTCATTCCTCATATTCCAAGTTCTCCATACCTCTTATTAGCTTCGTTGCTCATCTATGCACCCTCTCCAGCAGTTTTATATCCTTCTTTAGGTTGGGAGACCAATGTTGGACACAGTATTCCAAGTGTGGTCTGACCATCGCTCTATAAAGCGGCATTATGACTTTCTTCGATCTACTCGTGATTCCTTTCTTTATCATGCCTAACATTCTGTTTGCTTTCTTTGCCGCTGCCGCGCATTGTGACGATGGCTTCAGGGTCCTATCTATCAGTACACCCAGGTCCTTTTCTTGTTTCTTGTCTCCTTTGCAGCCTGCTCCTTGTGAGCTTGGCCAAGTAACTTAATAGATAAGACAAAGGTCAATATGATGAAGTAGCTGAATTTAAAGTGATGCTTATTAAGGAAACACTAATACCCAGATGCTACTCAATGATGTTACATGGATGTTGTCCCCATATCACACAGGGTTAGGGTTATTGCACTTTTGTAAATAAGCACAAGGTCAAAAATGGTTTAAGATTTTTATTGTAGAATATAATGTAACTTCCTAGACACGCAAATCTAGAATCCTTGCACAGTCCAGGAAAGCGGTATGCAAGTGTAACATCATGCAACTGCAGTTCAATGAGATGGTTACCCATTGAACATAGAATTAGTTATAAAATCTTACTTTTAACTTTTACAACATGTTTAAATAATCAACCAGAGTTTATTGATAGACTTAATTCCTTACAGTCCTTCAAAATCGCTTCGCTCAATGTCACCGAACCTTCTTGTCGTACCATCACTAAAATCTATCAATACGCTGCAATCCAACAATTTTGCTGTCCCTGCCCCTTCTCTTTGGAACTCGCTGCCTAATCATTTGCACAGTGAATCCGTAATAAATCAGTTCAAATCAAAATTAAAAACATTCTTGTTCCAGGATGCTTTTGGACAATAACTGTCCTTTTAAGGACTAAAACAAGCTTCATCTCTTTTAACCCTAACCTATTGTTTTTCCCTTTTATTGTTCTCTTTTTCTCACAATTGTAGTTCTCACCCTCCTCCCTACTGTTTGAAGTTAGTCCATACGTCTCATTATGCGTCTTACTAATCTATGGTGGTATCGTTTAATATCCCTAATTTTTAAATTGTTTTTATGTAATATTTATATTGTGCACCGCTTAGAAACCTGATTAAGTGGTTTAAATTTTTTTTTAATAAACTTGAAGCTTGATGGATCACAGATACACAGGTGTGCAGAGTAAGCCACTCCTAGGTCCAAATCAAGTGCCAGCCTACAGGAAGAAGGGGGAAAATTGTTAGTGTGCTTGAATAGGTTTCATAATGGACTCCTGGTAAGAGAAAGCAGGCTCTAGGAAAAGGAAGATGGATTCAGCCATCTGGGATTTTCTTCCTTGTACTGAAAGCAATTGAAATAAGGAGGTCAGAGAGTAAAACCCAGAGGTTTCTGCCATTGAAAGCAATGGAAATAAATCCCACATATCTCAAGCCATCCGTCTTGTGCCAGAGCCCTATGATAACCACAGCGAAAAAATTAAAGCAAGCAACCTACACACACTGTTCTCAATATTGAAGGTTAGTGGAAGTGAGCAAAAATGTCTTGTACCTACCTATGCACAAGTATCAGGAATAGGTAACAGGATCTGCCCATATCACAGAAGAGCTTCACGATGAAATGATAGCCACATCAGGAGGTGGTCAGCTGGACCAGAGAACCTGCAAAGAGGGGAAGCATGTTAATACATTGGAGAAGTGCCTCCCTCAACCTGTCAGAAGGCCCTATACCCTATACCCTATAGCTTCAGAAAAGGAGGAGAACTGTAGGCTTTATTTGTACTAAAAACAATGGAATTAAGGAGAACTTGTTCAGATATCTGGCCTATGATATTGAAAGCAAAAGAGGTTAAACCCCAATATATGTCCATCTTTCCTTCCCCTTGAATTAGCCTTGCTTAGCTTATATTAATAGTACAGGGTGGCACACTATTGTCAATCTCACTGTGGTGTAGTGGTTAGAGCAACAAACTTAGCACCCGGAAGCTGTAGGTTCAAATTTCACCTCATCCCAAGTCACCTCTAATCCTACACTGATTCAGGATCATTAAAATTTGATTTTGTTAGGATTGATATTGAAAATGTTTGTGCACCTGTTTTGTAACCTACTATGAGCTCCTTTGAATCATCTGATTCAATTCAGAAATTAGTTCCTAAATGTGACAGAGGCATATGCACAAAACTGTCCCCTCTTTTACAAAGGTCCATAGAATAACATGCATGCGTTAACACCTAAAACTATCACTAATATACTGCTCTTACCAGGCCATCAAGAAGCACATCATGATGATGCCCTCGTAGTGACGATGAAAATCTGGGACATCCAACCTGCAACAAGAGTGTAAAAGCTGATAGCTGTTTGAAATGTTGTTAATTTATCATAAGGCTTGCTAATGGAATGATATAGAGGTTATACAGGAGCAACATATTGAGTCAGCCAAAAAACAAAGGTTGCAATATTGTATTCTCACCTATTATTCCTGCTTTAATACTTGAGCTGCTACCAATAACTCCTTGCTTTGGTGGTCAGGGACATCTGAACTTAAGGGCTGCCTAGGGAAAGAGGCATGTTCACATTCAGTCACACGAGAGAAAGAAAGAGACAGAGAGAGAGAAAGAGAAAGAGAAGGAAAGAGAGAAGCTTTTGGGAAATCACAGTTAAGTGCACATCAAGAAATATACTCACCATTATCCCAAGAAATGGGTCCTTATTAGGTTGGCCCTGACCACCTGGCCTCTTCTACGCTCCTCTTGCTCAGGTAGCAGCCTCTGTCTAGGTTGGATGTCCTCCTCGTCGTCACTGTCTTGGACCAGCTCAGGAGGGTCTGGCATCCTTCTTCTCACCGCTATGTTATGTAGCATGCAGCACGCAACAAATATCTTACACACCTTGTCCTCCTGCAGTTGCCCTCCTGAGCGGTGTAGGCATCTAAACCAGGACTTCAGCAACCCAAATGCACGTTCTATGATGGCCTGTGTGGTGTTCAGAGCTCGGTTATACCGCACCTCCTCTGGCCACTGGGGATGAACAATGGGGGTCATCAGCCATGGACTCAGGGGATAGGCACGATCACCTGCAAGAATAAACAATATTAGAAAAGGGGCACATATCTGTTGTACCTTGTCCTGCATCATCCTCCAATGTTTGCAAAGACCCTGTGGTAAAAGGAGAGAAAGGTGGTTAATGAACCAAAGCTTTATTTTCAGTAGTATGATAACTCACCAACCAGCCAACCACCGTGGATTTCTCCCCTCTGAAACCTCCCACTTAGGCTGGAGTGGGCCAGGATATACGCATCGTGGCAGGACCCTGGGAAGCTGGCACACACATCTATCACCTCCATTGCAGCACTACAGACCACCTGCATATTTATGGAATGATATGCCCTCCAGTTACTAAATTGCCTTTCAGTATCTGCAGGTGGTCTGAGTGCTATACGTGTGCAGTCTATAGCTCCCAGGATAGAGGGGAAGCATGCCAGTTGATAAAAAACCCTCATTGTGCATTGTCGGTCTGCCTCACTCATTGGAAAATGTATATAAATAGCAATCCGCCTTAAAAATACATCCAAAAACCTATTTATAATCCTGGAGACAGACGGTTGACTGATGCCAGCCCCAGCTCCCAGAGGCCTTTGGAAAGTTCCAGTAGCTAAAAAAGCCGGGGCTGTAGTTACTTGTACACAAACTGGAAGGGATTGTCTCCTAAGAGTGGTGTGTTCCAGATCATCCTGCAGTTGCTCACACAGATGAACTATGGTCTCCCGATTAAAAACTAAAGAGACCAATACACTGCTGATATCGAGGAAGTTCACCCTGGGGGCCTGGCGTCAGCCTGGGCCTGGGCTTCTAACCTGGCCACACCCCAGGGATGGGACCGGACCCCTTCCTCTCCCCAACAATCTATTCCCCTCCACACTTAACACAAAACCAAAGTACTCAGCCATCTCTCACACCAACACCAAACAAAAGACAACAAATGACAAATACAGAACAAAAGGGAGAAGGTAGGACAAAGGAGAAACAGAGAGGTCACAGCACAAAGTCTCACAATATCGCAATTCAAACACCATAAGCACAAGCACACTTGGGAGTCTTAAAAGTCAAAAAAATGCTGTACCAGAGCCCTCTTTATACTAAGCCCAGGGATAGACAGAACCATGAATTGCACCCTTTGCTGCATTGGAAGCCAATGCAGCTCATTCATAAGCCCAGGGTTGTTTTTAAAATATGTTGAAAACATATTTGGATGTGTCAGTTTTTCTGTGAAGCTGGGGAGTTCAATGCATTAGGTTTTGGAAGAGCTGCTTGCTTGATGTGCTTTTTATATTTTGTATGTCGATTGTACACTGCTTAAAGCAATATATAAGTTTTTAAATAAATAAAACTATCAAAACTTCTCTCAAAAATCATGCTGTCAAAAGGGGGAAAACTAAAGTCAGTGCTTCAATCAGAATCTTTGTTAGGTAGCATATTTCATCTGACAAAAAATATGTTTTTTCAACATTTTCTTAAATCGATACACTGGCAGTGTTTTCCACTGTGATGTGTGGGGATGTTGCCTGAAGTCAGGTGGTGTCTGGTGATGGGGTGGCAGAAATGTTGGGGGTTAGGGGAAGGGTGTAGGGCTCCAGCTGATTCTGACAGGAGGAATCCCCTTCAGATGAAATGACAGGAATCCCCCAAACCGGCTCAGCTGATGGGGATTTCTCTGCCGCAATCAGCTGATAGTAAGCCTTCAATATACTGTTTTCCCCCACATCTCTGGTTGGTGGGAGGGGGTCGTGACCACTGGGAGAGTAAGGGGGATGTCATGCCTTAAACTCTCCAGTGGTCATCTTGTCAGTTAGTTCACCATTGGGGCACTTAGACCTATTTTATGTTGGTCTAAGTCCTAGCTGTAAGTTCTGCCTAGGATGCCCTGGAAAAGATTTGATTATTGCTTCAGGAAGTCCAAGGGGAAAGCCCACTTGATTCCCACCCATTACACATCTACCAACATGTCCCTTTGAGCTCTGGATGCACAGAAGTTTAGAAGTGCTGCTGAATGTCCAGAAAGTTTGTTTTGATTATTGGCACTTGGACATCCCTGTTATTACGACGTCCAAGTGCCAACTTAGGCAGGTTTTTGGATGTTTTAAAGTTTTGATTATGCCCCCTCATGGATTCTTGTAACAGACATCTAATAAATAAACTGAGTGCCCTCGGGATGGGTCCCAAAGTGACGGACTGGGTCAAGAACTGGTTGAGTGGAAGGCGACAGAGGGTAGTGATTAATGGAGATCGTTCTGAGGAAAGAGATCTTACCAGTGGTGTGCCTCAAGGTTCTGTTCTTGGGCCTGTTCTTTTTAACATTTTTATAAACGATATTGCTGAACAGTTGTCGGGTAAGATTTGCCTCTTTGCAGATGATACCAAAACCTGCAATAGAGTAGACACACCGGATGGTGTGAATAACATAAAGAAAGACCTGGTGAAGCTTGAAGAATGGTCTGAAATTTGGCAGCTAAAATTTAATGCTAAGAAATGCAAGATCATGCATTTGGGCTGCAAAAACCAGAGGGAACGGTATAGATTAGGGAGTGAAGAACTAATGTGCATGACAGAAGAGCGGGACTTGGGTGTGATTGTATGAGATGATCTTAAGGTGGCCAAACAGGTTGAAAAGGTGATGATGAAAGCTAGAAGGATGCTAGGGTGCATAGGGAGAGGTAGGAAAAACAGTAGGAAAAAGGAGGTATTGATGCCCCTGTATGAGACTCTGATTAGACCTCATTTAGAATATTGTGTGCAATTCTGGAAACTGCACCTTCAAAAATATATTTAAAAGATGGAGTCGGTCCAGAGGAAGGCTAGTAAAATGGTGCATGGTCTTTATCATAAGGCATATGGGGACAGATTTAAAGATCTCAACTCTGTATACTTTGGAGGAAAGATGGGAGAGGGGAGATATAATAGAGATGTTTAAATAATTAAGTAATGTAAATGCGCATGAGTTGAGTCTGTTTCATTTGAAAGGAAACTCTGCAATGAGAGGGCATAGGATGAATTTAAGAGGTGATAGGCTCCGGAGTAATCTAAGGAAATACTTTTTTACATAAAAGGGTGGTGGAGACAGAGACTGTGTCTGAATTCAAAAGGGCCTGGGATAGGCACGTGGGATCTCTCGGAGAGAGAAAGAGATAATGGTTATTGCGGATGGGCAGACTAGATGGGCCATTTGGCCTTTATCTGCCATCATGTTTCTATGACTTACAGTAGGTAGGATAAACAAAAGAAAATAGTTGAAAATAGAGGACTATTATTTGGGGATTATGAGATCATGTTCCTCCTGCTCCGCATTTATATTATTTATGCGAGATTGTGTTTTTAAGATATGATTCTCTATATGTAAGTATTTCCCCATGATCTGTGTCATTCACTTTAATCTTTCTTTTCTTGTGAGTATCTGCGAAGGAATTTGTATTTTTAAAAAATGTTTTGACATGCACACTATAAAGGACATTTAAGGAAGCGCTTTGTAAAAATTACCTTATAGGCTTGCTATAGTGACTTGCTATAGTGCAAGATAAAAGCAGTTATGAGCAACCAAGGTTTTGAAAGTGTTAAAAAAACAACAACAACAAATCCCTAGAAAAAAAGCATCATTGTTATCAAAGTTGGAATTACCCTTAACAGAGGTAGAAGTAAATCTGGCAGAAAAGGCTTAGGTAGCAGCCCTCATGTGCATGTCTTGTTGAAAGGAAAATATTACTTTTAGTGTTTATACTGGTCATTCCATCTCTGAAATATATTATTCATTCAGTGCTGACATATCAGTGGGAGCTTTAGCTATTGGATCTGTAATGTGAAATAGCTGTTATAAGAGTTTAAACTATCCACACCCCAAGCGGTCAATTCCTGCGGTTTTGATCCTTCCTTGGATAGAAAGCAAGCAAGCAAATATCTAAGTTTAGCCACATACAACTGTCATAAAAAAGAACTATAATGGAGACATTTTAGAGGGGGTAAAATACACACACCATATCTGCAGAAAGAAATTATAGCTACACAGGAGGTACAGCAGTCGTAGATATTCTGTTAAGTCTCTTCAGTTCACTCACAAACCAGCACAAAAGAGATTATTTACTTAGTACTTGTTTCCTGTTTCTTTGCCTTCCAAACACTTGACTCTAAATATGTTTACCTTAAATCTGGATGAGAGATAGTTTAGTTGGGCTTCCCTTTCCATTTGTAGCTTCTTTTATGTTCTAAGGAACAAAATTAATTTAACGAAAATCCTTAGGAGTGTTTTGTAATTGAGTGCAATATTCTAAAGTCTGCTTTCCTGTCATGGAAGCACAGAAACACAGAAAAGTGAAGGCAGATAAAGACCATATGGCCTATTCAGTCTGCATCTACTACCTCTTCCTCTCCTTTACAGATCCTATGCACTTGTTGCAAGGTTTCTTGAATTCAGACACAGTCTTCTATTCACCACCTCCACCTGGAAGCTGTTTCACGAATTCACCACCTGCAGTCACGTGCGTCTGTGGGCGGAAGCTTCTCCTCTGACACAACCGGAAGTTGCATCCGGCAGGTGGCAGGCAACCGGAAGTTACGTCAGAGGAGAAGCTTCCGCCCACAGATGAATGTGACTGCAGGCGGGCTCAGCCAGCTTCAGCGAGTTACTTTACTAATGCTCCGTGAAGATAAGGGAGAGAGGGAGATAGATTTGTCCGATAGGTAGGAAGGAGGGAGGGGGCTGCGCACATTCCCTCCCATAACTGCGGGGACAAGGCCATTCACCGCTCCACGAGGTGACGGATGACCTTGTCCCCGTACCCGCAGTGATTTATTTTCTCCCCCCACCGTTTCAGCGGGTTACCTGCGGCTAGCCGTGGGTAACAGCTACCATGTCATTCTCTAATCTGTACATCAGCTAACCAAAGATTATTGTATGGGAACTACAACCATATATGGCTTAAAGAAACAGATAAGTTGAAGTTTTATAGTGATAGTGATGACAAGAAATGAATGAAAAACAGGAAAACATTGCATAAGGCAAAAAAATGAAGATCCGGACTGTGGGCTAATTGAGTGGGTACAACAATAAAGAAGTGAGCACATGTCATTGACTGGTTTGATGGTCATGAAGCAAGCTAAAAAAATACCATGAAGAAATGAACATTGAAGGTGAGTGAAAATTTAAGAAGAGCCATATCAAAAATCTAAGAATTTAAGAAGCATCATAGTATTAAATACCTCAAAATCTGTGTTGAGAAAGCTTCTACTGATTAAGAGGCAGCTGAAAGTTACGTTGATGAATTTATCAAAATTATATCTGTTGGGAACCTTGTTCCTGAACAAATTTACAATGCTGATGAAACTGTTCTCTACTGGCGCTATATTCCAAGAAAAACGCCAACAGTTGATGAATGAACACCATCAGGTTTCAAGGATACAAAGGACAGGTTGATTGTTCATGAGTGTACCAATGCTGCAGACACACACAAATTAAAACTAGCAGTGATTGCAAAAAAAAAACAAGATCCCAGATGTTTCAAGGGTGTAGGTCATCTCGGAGAGAGCGGGAGCCAGAAGGCCTTGAGCATGAACAGATGCTCAAGACCCAGCAGAATCAGTGGCAAGTGGCAGGCTCTTTGGGCACCGGCACGTCCTGTGGGTTGGTGCTGCGTGCCGGTGCCCGATCGCGGTAAAGGTTTGGGCGGGTTGGGGCGATGCCCGTTCTCAAGGGTAGGGGCTCGTAAATTGAGTCAAAGCTCGGTTTGCGAGGCAAGATTTGCAAGAGTGCTTTCCTCGTCTTGCAAAACACTCGCAAACCGAGGTTTGACTGTGTTTCTGTTTCGATTATGAGCCCTATAGTGTTTTTAGCATTTACTTACCATTCAATGTGACCAAGGAATTTTACTTTCCATGAAGATCAAGCCTTTTTTCTGAATTTCATGTTCAATGATGTAAACCGAGGCATAAGAATCCAAGACTTCCTGAAAGAGTGTAGTCTTAAGGACACTATTTGTGCACTTGCTAATGTTTGAAAATATATAACTAAATCAGCATTAAAAAAATGCTTGGCATGATCTTTGGCCATCCACAATGTTTGATGAAAATGATCCTACAATTTTCTTTGTCATGTACTTTTATAAATGACCCCTCAAAATGAACATTAAGTTATGCTGCATTATTTACTGCATGTAAGCCTAGACATGCAAAAGGATCACCTTTGTAAGAAATTATGATGTAAGTATAGGAGACTGAAAGCCAGAACGAGAGTGAAAGCATGACAGAATATGAGAAAGAACTGGTGGCCTCCAGCCCTGCAGAGGAGTTGGGACGATATGCCCATGGAGAAGGGAGTGAGCAACAATCTTGCTGGAGGGTGGGAACAGCGATGTATCCCAGGGCAGAGGTGAGAAGTTTCTATTTAAATTGAGCTAGCATCAGAAATACTTCTACAGTGAAATTCTGTTTTAAATCAGACTTTTTGGAGCAGTACTAGTCTGACAGCAGCTAGCAAAGTTCAGGTTCATTCACTAAATAGGGGTTAAGCTAAACTATATATGTGGTATTGACTCTGTGTGGAAACATTAAGAATAACATCTTACTGACATACAGAGATTATAAATTTCTTCATATTACTTTAATCTGACCTTAAGTAAGATTGCTAATTAATCTGTGTTACTATGGGCTCCTTTTATCAAGCCACGCTAGCGGTTTAACGTGCGTAATACCACGCGCTACACCTCCGGACACGCTAGCCGCTAATGCCTCCCTTGAGCAGGCGGTAATTTTTAGGCCAGCGCGGGAGTTAACATGTGATGAAATGTCACGCTCGTTAATCCCGCTAGCGCGGTTTCATAAAAGGAGCCCTATAAATTTGAACTAAATAAAAGTACTGGGAAGGTATAAACAGATCTCATAACAATCCCAGAGTAATGCACTTTCACACAAATAGGGCAATTCTAAGCGGTATGCACAAAGCGTTATATGCTGATTACATGCAAGTCTTTAGAATAATGACATATAAATGCACATGTGCATACATGAATACATAAAAGCCAAAATTCTACCTATGAGGGGTTGCTGTAAAAATCTCAGCCCAACCAAGAAGAGAATGATTTTGAGCTATTAAATATACAAGTTATTTCACACTTTTCTTGACACTTTTCATTTCATTTCATATCATTGAAACAAAAAGTGCCAAGAAAAGTGTGGAATAACTTGTAAGTTTCATGGCTCCACATCATTCTCTTCTTGGTTGCGCTGAGAACTTTTCAGCAACCCCTCATAATGCAACAGAAATGATAAGTAATAGTAATTTGAACAGAACTAGTAGCAATCCCTCTAATTCCATGTAGAGGGACATTTTCGATATGACATCTTAAACCGAGTTTAGATGTTTTGTGGAACATGTACAAAACTACAGTACCAAACACGCCCCCTCACAACATCTATCTTGGTTTTTTTGTTTGTTTTTTTAATAGATGTTTTATGCTCAGTACATCTATCTTTTTGAACCATTTTTTTGGAAAAAAAAAGCACAATCCCAAAACAAAAACGTACAGAACAAGCCATTGGAATGTAGGAAGGGCCAGCATTCTTAGTAGACTGGCCACACAGACATCCCAGCAGAGCAGTGGGGCATCCTAAAAGGCACTGCAGTGAACCACACATATAAAATCCCAGGTACACATCTCATGATTGCAGCCCAGTAGCTATTGTTGGCCTAGGCCCTAGGGAATTGGGATTCAGTGGGTCACTCTACAGTAGTTGGCAATTTTCATAGGATCAGTGGAAAGAGAACCATCTGATTACTGGAAAGAGTGAAAGAGTAATCCACTCAATGAATTTTACCAGCCAATGGCATCTCATTTTACCAGCCAATGGCATCTCTTGCTCTTTCTTTTTGGCTGGTGAGCCTGAAAATTCCGGTAATCTCTGCTGGTTTAACCATTGGCTCCTCCATCATTTCAGCTCCAAGGATCTGTCAATCTCATTGCTTCTTCCATTGTTAAAGCTTGTGTTACCTGTTTTTCCACTATAAATGTTCATCAATACAACACGTTACTGAATCTGCTAGTTCATGCCTGTGAAATCAGAGTTTCATAGAAACATGATGGCAGATAAAGGCCAAACGGCCCATCTAGTCTGCCCATCCGCAGTAACCATTATTTCTTTCTCTCTCCGAGAGATCCCACGTGCCTATCCCAGGCCCTTTGAAATTCAGACACTGTCTCAGACAAATATTGATACTTTCATTGATACTCAGCAGATCACAAACATTAACAGTAATTTTATGAGCTAGTTGCTTTTGTAACTTAATTTGTTTGTATTTGGCAAATAATGGTAAGTTCTATAGCAATTGATTCATCACATGTTCATCTGGCATAATTTTACATAAGATGAAAAAAAATCTATTGTCTTAATGATACATGCTATACTGTGAATGTCTGCCCTCAGTAAGCAATAAACCAAAATTATTAGCCAAAGCTCTATTTTTATCTGTGCAGTATTGCTGAGCTATTATAAGTTTCAGCATTATTATGAAATTTTTTTTCAATTACCTGAATATCCCCTGGGTTCAGCTTGTACAAATGCTTTAAAAGATTGCTGACTTTATTTGCACCATTTGCAAATTATATTTTCTTGCATTATTTTTAACCACACTTGTGAAATGATAGAACGCATGGCTTATCTGGAGAGACTAGAAATGCTTGAAATTTTAGCCATGGGGGGAAGAAAGCAGATTAAAAGGCAACATGATAAGAGCATTCAAGAAGATCACACAGACTTAGGAAGAAACCTGTTCAACATGCATGTTATTAGTAGAAGGGGAATGTTTAGAATAACACTAATGAGGAAACATTTACTTTAAAATCAAGAGGAACATTTGCATTTTATTCCTGGGTCTGGGCAGCTACACTGTATTTCATAAAACATTATATAAAGCATATTTTCCGCATAACTCTGTCAAAACCTGAAAAAAATCCAATAAAATTTGGGATATATCATGGTTAATAAATTTGCAATAGGCCAACACTCACACCAGTCACCTAACATAAATGGTGTCATCACCACCTAGTGTTTACCATTATGATATGCGCAAATGCCATTTTGCTTAACACAAGCAGTTACCCTGTGAGGGTGGATGCAGAGTACAGCTGTCCTAGGGGTTGGTCTGGCATCTTTCTCTTCTCCTTCCCTTTCCTTCCCTCAACTTCCTTCGCAATTTATTTTCTGCATCTGTCTATATGACATTCTTTCTTCTTATCCAGTCTTCAATTACTCTCTTTTTACTGAGTCTTGCTATTTCTTTCCCTCACCCCCTCTATTATCTCACTAACTATCCTCTCCCCCATCCTGCAGGACGATACGAAGTTATACAGAGAATTGAAGACACAGGGGGATTGCGAAGATCTGCAATGTGACATAATCAAGCTCGAGAAATGGGCATCGACATGGCAAATGAGGTTCAATGTGGATAAGTGCAAAGTGATGCATGTCGAGAACAAAAATCTCATGCACGAATACAGGATGTCCGGGGCGGTACTTGGAGAGACCTCCCAGGAAAGGGACTTAGGAATTCTGATCGACAAGTCCATGAAGCCATCTGCACAATGCGCTGTGGCAGCGAAAAGGGCAAACAGAATGCTAGGAATGATCAAGAAGGGGATCACGAACAGATCAGAGAAGGTTATCATGCTACTGTACAGGGCCATGGTGTACCCTCACCTGGAGTACTGTGTCCAGCACTGGTCGCTGTACATGAAGAAGGACATGGTACTACTTGAAAGGGTCCAGAGAAGATCAACTAAAATGGCTAAGGGGATGGAGGAGTTGCCTTACAGTGAGAGATTGAAGAAGCTGGGCCTCTTCTCCCTTGAAAAAAAGTGACTGCGAGGGGACATGATCAAAACATTCAAAACTGAAGGGAATAGACTTAGTAGATAAAGACAGACTGTTCACCTTCTCCAAGGTAGGGAGAACGAGAGGACACTCTCTAAAATTGAAAGGGGATAGATTCCGTAC
The DNA here is from genome assembly GCF_902459505.1 of Geotrypetes seraphini. Lineage (NCBI taxonomy): Eukaryota > Metazoa > Chordata > Amphibia > Gymnophiona > Dermophiidae > Geotrypetes > Geotrypetes seraphini. The sequence goes on from NC_047084.1 coordinate 361,415,200, forward strand.
AAACGTAAGGAAATTCTTCTTCACCCAGAAAGTGGTAGAAAACTGGAACACTCTTCTGGAGTCTGTTATAGGTGAAAACACCCTCCAGGGTTTCAAGACAAAGTTGGACAAGCTCATGTTAAACTGGTGAGACTGGACTCATTTGGAGCACTGGTCTTTGACCTAGGGGCCGCCGCGTGAGCGGACTGCTGGGCAGGATAGACCATTGGTCTGACCCAGCAGCGGCAATTCTTATGTTCTTATGACCTTTTTTTTATTTCTCCCCTCCTTCCATCATATATCCTCTTTCTCCACCTCTTCCATCCAGCATCTTCTCCTCTCTGTCCTCTCCACTTCCATCCAGCATCTGCCCCATCTCTCTCCCTTTACCCCACTTGCATCAACATCCACCCTCCCTCTACCTCCACCCCAATGCCATCCAGTACCCTGCCAACTCACCTCCCCACCACTGCTGTATGTTTCTCAAAGCAGTAGCAGTGGCAGCAGTAAACTTAAAGGCAGTTATCATGGAACTTTTCTGCACCTGCCTGCTGCTGCCGGCTCTGCTGTGGAACAAGGAAATGTTGTCGAAGGGGGTGGATCAGTAGACATAGGAAAATGCACAAAGGTCAACGATGGCTGAATTGAAAGTTTACTACTGCTGGTTTGGGAAAGTGGCAGAGTAGGGTGGTTCTGGATGCAGTGTGCCAGCTGTTCACCCCCCTCTATAGAAACATAGAAACATGATGGCAGATAAAGGCTAAATGGCCCATCCAGTCTGTCCATCCACAATAACCATTATTTTTTCTTCTCCCTAAAAGATCTCAAGTGCCTATCCTATGCTTTCTTGAATTCAGCCACAGTCTCCATCTCCACCACCTCTTCCAGGAGACTGTTCCATGCATCTACCACCCTTTCTGTAAAAAAGGATTTCCTTAATTACTCCAGAGCCTATCACCTCTTAACTTCATCCTATACCATCTCATTTCAGAGCTTCCTTTCAAATGAAAGAAACGTGCCTCATGCACATTTATGCCATGTAGGTATCACATCTCCCCTCTCTTGCCTTTCCTCCAAAGTATACATATTGAGATCTTTGAGCCTGTCCCTCATACACCCTATTATGAAGGCCATGCACCATTATAGTAGCTTCCTCTGGACTGACTATCCTTTTTATATCTTTTTGAAGGTGTGGTCTCCAGAATTGTACAAAAAACAAAAGGAATTGACCCCAAAATATCCACAAAGAACAAAATCCAGAGAAAACAAAAAAAAAAAAAACTCTGTGGAGAGGCATAGAGAGGCATATAGAGATATGGTTGGCTATAGGGTAAGCCAGGTGTATACCTGGCAGCAGGGCCTCCGCGTGTGCGGATCACCGGACTAGATGGACCGAAGGTCTGATCCGGAGATGGCACTTCTTATGTTCTTATGTTCTTAAATGGCCTAAATGTTCCTAAATGGCCTTTATTTGAAAGTGTCAAAGTTCCAAAGGTACACTGAAATCATCCACATAAAATAATTCCATCCACATAAAAATAAATCATCCTATAAAGGTGAGTACGTGGGAAACAATTGTGTTGTGAGCCGGAAGTGAGACACTGCTTGCATTTACAATGGAAAAGGGGATGCAAGCAGTGCAAATGCAAGCAGTGTCTCACTTCTGGCTCACCACACAATTGTTTCCCACATACTCACCTTTATAGGACCCCCAGGGACCCCTGAAGAAGACTTTTTGTCGAAACGCGGACCGTGTTGGGTCCTGTATCCCTAGCGGACTAGGTCCTTAAGGCTCTTATGTGGATGATTTATTTTTATGTGGATGGAATTATTTTATGTGGATGATTTCAGTGTACCTTTGGAACTTTGACACTTTCAAATAAAGTCCATTTAGGAACATCATCACTCCAGAGGGGTTTTTTTTTGTTTTCTCCAGAATTGTACACAATATTCTGAATGAGGTCTCAGCAGAGTCTTATACAGGGTTATCAATACCTTCTTTCCCTACTGGCCATACCTCTTCCTATGTACCCCAGCATCCTTTTAGCTTTCGCCATCACCTTTTCAATCTGTTTGGTCACCTTAAGATCATCACATACAAATCACACCCAAGTCCCGCTCTTCTGTCATGCACATAGGTTCTTCACCCCTAAACTGTACAGTTCTCTTGTGCTTTTGCAGTACAAATGCATGGCCTTGTATTTATTAGCATTAAATTTTAGCTGCATGCACCCAGAGTGGATTGGCCTCTGCCCTCCCCCCTTGGTACACCACTGCAGCTTCCACTGCACCTCTCATTGAAGTAGTTGGGCTAGTTAAAAACTGTAGGGGGTATTAGATACATTAGATAGATTGCGAGTCCGCCAGGACAGACAGGGAAAAATGCTTGAGAACCTGAATAAAGTCATGTAAAATCATTCTGAGCTCCCCTGGGAGAACGGTATAGAAAATTGAACAAATAAATTTTTTTTAAAAAAATTAACCAAACTATGGATATGCCGCCACACATAAAAAACTGTCCAAACCTTTGCTAATCTACAATGTTGGCACATATTCCAAAACACATCCTTCAGTTATCTCTGTAGCTCATGTAGACTTTAAAAAGCCCCACTGTAATATAGAAAGGGGCCAAGTGACAACAGATTACTACCCAAAAATATTTCGCTAATACAATACCTCTGTGACACACAGAAAATACTGCTACCTACAAACGATACATACATGTAATGGAAACCCTCAAAAGATAGCCATTGCATGTAATACAACACCATATGGAAAGAGATGCACTTCATCCTCCATTGTGCAAAATAAAGAGAAGACATGGTGTTAGCGGTTCCAACTTGCACTATTACTCTTTGACCCATGGCCAGAGAGATGGTGAAGCCTGCTGGAAGCTAAGTGTAGGTGAAGCCTGGTAGTCATCTTTGGGGACACGTCTAAAATGCCATGTCTCACACCAGCTCAAGCAGAATACATATTCACTATAAATGTTGTTTTTTATCCCCCCCCCCAATATCTTGTTTAAGACCATAAATTCTGTGATTTTCTATTAATTTATTATTTCTAGATATATCTATATGGTTTTCACAACTTTTTTCTTTTGGAATTATCTATAAGAAGTTTTACATACCTGCAGGTTTTTCTGCTGGTCTGTCTGCGAGAGCACGTGTTGGATTGTAGATGAAGACTTCAGCTTTGGCTCAAGGTAATGAATACAGCAAACGAAATATGTATAATCTGTTGCATGATACACACCATTCCCAACTCTTAGGAAAATAGTACCAGAGAGAACACTCACGTTTGTTGTTCATCAGAGAAAGTGCACACGAAAAAGGGGAAAGTACTTTATAACTGCCAAACTTCAAAGGTAAATATAATACCAACAATCAAGAAGCGGCTACTGAGATTTCAATACTTTGCACATTCAACAGCTGGTAGAAAAAACAGTGTTCAGAGATTCGATTAGATTTGTCAGACTAAACGCTGGAAACCTAGACGTCTAAACAAGCTGAAATTTCTCTCTCTAATCATTGCACATGTTTTTTGATATTTTTATAAATTTATATTGCAAATAAAAATTATCAAAACACCACTTATCTGAAGCATATACACAGATGTCACATTGCTTAGAAATGCTTGAAATCTCAGTAGCCGCTTCTTGATTTTCGGTATCAGAGAAAGTGGCCATTTTGGGTTGTACTACTAAGACATTATCAATATGCACCCTAGTGGGACTGCACAACAAAAATTTGTTTAGTGTAGTTTTGAACCCCCTACCTGGGGAACATGAGGAAAGCAGCCTTAGCTGTTGAACCACAGGAACTGGCTTTGAGCTGTTGCTCATTGACATGTAAAACATTGGAGACTATAGCTATCTATGTTAAAATGCAATCTCCAGTTTAGACAATGGAAATGATAAAGTGCAGATGCAAATGACAAAGTCCACTTGGTGACTGTTAGATACCTTTTTTTAAAAAAAAAAATAGGAGCATCGAGAATGTAAAACAGCAAATGTACTTAAATGGAGTGAGCATACACCCCAAAGCTGGCTTTGAACACTCAAGTGACCTTAGCCACTGAGCCACAGGAACTTGCTTCTAGAAGCTGTTCACTGACATATGGTGAGGAACTAGTTGCAAAACTACATGACAAATTATAAATGAGAAAAAGGAACCAAACAGAGCTTAATATGTGTTGTGGCTCAGCAAGCAGCTTTTGTGTTCCCCAGTTTCTGAAGTAGGCGTTCATGGGGTACCTTATCAAAGGCTTTTTGGAAATCTAGATATACGATGTCTTTGGGGGTCTCCTTTGTCCATCCGTTTGTTAATTCCTTCGAAGAAGTGCAATAAGTTAGTTAGGCACAATCTTCCCTTGCGTAATCCATGTTGACTGGTTATCAGAAGTTTATTCCTTTCAAAATGCTCATCGATGTTGTCTTTTACCAGTGCTTCCACCATTTTCCCTGGAACTGAGGTCAGACTCACTGGTCTGTAGTTTCCCAGGTCATCCCTTGATCCCTTTTTAAAGATGGGCGTAACATTGGCTATCTTCCAATCCTCCGGGATCATGCCCGTTTTCAGGGATAGATTGCAAATTTGCTGCAGTAGTTCTGCTATTTCCTCCTTTAGTTCTTTCAGAACCCTTGGGTGAATTCCGTCCGGACCTGGGGATTTGTCAGTTTTTAATTTTTCTATCTACCTGCGTACGTCTTCAAGGCTTACCTCCATGGTTGTTAATTTTTCTGCTTGGTCTCCATTGAAGATTTGCTCAGGTTGCGGTATGTTGGATGTGTCCTCTTCTGTAAATACAGACGAAAAAAACATGTTAAGTCTTTCTGCCACTTCTTTCTCCTCCTTCACCACTCCCTTCCAGTCTCCGTCGTCCAGCGGTCCCACCTCCTCCCTAGCCGGCTGCTTCCCTTTAACATATCTGAAGAACGGTTTGAAATTTCGTGCTTCCCTGGCTAGCCTTTCTTCATACTCTCTTTTGCTTTTCGAACCACACGAGAGTATGAAGAGAGGTTAGCCATAGAGATTCCCACCAGCCATAGAGATTCCCACCAGAAAGTATAATTTAACCGATCCCAACTTTTCCAGTTTCTCATAATAAGTTGTATGGCAACCCCTGTCATAATAAAGAGAAGTTTATTATTCTGGGAAGATATTTGGCTTTTAGCCCTCATTAACATGCCAAATAGCACGGTATTGTATGACAATGCCACTGGATTTTCCAACATTTTATTCACTTGACCTCAAATGGATCTGCAAAACCCAGGTATCAAGGGACAATAGTACAGTAAATGATCCAAAGTCCCTACCTCAAGATGACAATCTATTAGACTTGGAACTATTTAATTTCTGTAAACAAACAGGGGTCTGAAAAGATCTATGAACCAAAAAACCCCATGTTTGTCTCATAGATGCAGACGCCGTACATCTCATCCTCCAAGTCAAAATTCGTGGCCATTGAGACACAGAAATCTGCTGCTTTATCTTAATGCTCCAAATGGCACGAAGACCAGTCTTTAGTTTCTTATTCAAAAATTCAGATATTAATTTGAACCATTGAGCGGCCTGATGACCCAGGAAATCTGTCTGGAAGCATAGGACCGGCAAACTATACCCCCACAATTTTTTTGAATTAAAATCCCCTGTGTGTTTTTGGAAAGATGGATGCAGGGCAGAAAGTGAAGAAGGAAAGAAAAACGGTCAGTGGATAAGAAGGTCTTGGAAACACAGTTAAGAGCACAGACAGAAATGCAATCAGACACTGGGAAAAGATGAGTAGAAAAATAAAATCACCAGACAACAAAGGTAGGAAAAGTTATTTTATTTTCAATTTAGTGATTGAAATGTGTCCGAGTTCAGAATTTACATCTGCTATCTATATTTTGCACTATTCAGAAGAAATGCATTTCTGTTTCTTTGTTATACTGCATGCAGAGTCTGACATCTTAGAGTTTTGTTTGTGTATATTAGGACTTTTCATTTGTGGTCCTGAATTTGCATATGGTTTATCTGTGTTCTGCAGGTGTGACCAAGACCAGGTGTTCTGGTAGGAATGAATGTCGTGAAGCGTTATTGGTGTCATGACCCCAAGTAGGAAGTTGTTTGTCAGCAGTTTGTCTGGGTTTTGGAAGACCCTAAGTTCAGGGCTGCATCTGGAGGACCTCTGCTCATGTGTTGATATTGTCGTGATGATATCAAATGCATGAGCACATGAGCGTGATTCATCGTGTTGACATCCACACATGTTCAGAGGTCCTCTAGATGTGGGCCAGAGCTCGGGGAAAGAGACACTAGGTTCATGTGGGGGTGGGGCCATGTGTTCTGTTTTTTTAAAGAAGAAATCTGGTAACTCTAGGCACTGTATTATCTGAAGTTCTAGATGGAGTGATCCATCTTGCACTGTATGTAATCCCCTGCCCTGGGTAGTAAATGTAGGGCAGATGTTTGGTATGCCCCCCTGGTTTTACTGCACAGGTTTTGCACTTACTGCATGCTAGTTTTTACAGTAAACAAGCGGTAAGTGCACTTTAGTAAAAGGGCCCTAAGTTTGTTCCTTGGGCAATGGGAGAATTAAATAATTTACTCAATACCACAAGGAGCAGCAGTGGGATTTGAACTGTGCTTGCTTGGCCGACAACCTGGGGCAATAACCACTGGACTACTCCTCCACTCTGTTTTGATTAAAACGTGTACAAAAATACAGACCATTCGCTCTGTACTGTAGCATTTAAGCTAAGGGATTATTCTCTACCTCTCTTGTGTCACATTTTACACTGTTCCTCCATTCCAATCATTATGTTTTTAAGCCACTTATCAATAATTAATTTTTTCCTTCTACTCACATTGAATAATTTATTTCTCCTCTCTCTCTCTCTCCCACTCCCACTTCTCAGTGATTACTTCACTCTGTCCATCTTGGTAATTAATTTTCTCTCAAATCATTCCACTATACCATTTATTGTCTTTTTTTCTTTACCACCCTAGGGGCTCATTTTCAAAAGCAAGACAAGAATAGTCCTAGAGGAATTTGCCAATAGGTATAGTTGACTCAATAATTTGCTCAGGTTTTCATTTCAAATTGAACAAAAAGAGATGGCTTTGAAGAACAGTTCCACTTTGACACATCCCTTGAGCATATAAATATCTGGAATAACAGAACTGAAGCATGCAAGTATACACTTACCCACAAAAGTATCATTCTGTAATGGTGCTCCTAATTTAGGCCCTCTTTTACTAAGCTGTCGTAGAAGTTTCTACCATGTACAGGAGCACTAAATGCTATGACGCTGCTCCATTGCTCATAGGAATTCTATGAGCATCAGAGAGGTGTTGGATCATTTAGCGCTCTGGGCTGTGGTAGAAACCTCTACCATGGCTTAGTAAAAGGGGGGAGGGGTTGTTAGGTAAACATAATAGTGAGGAAATATACCCAAAGAGGCAAGAGCACAAGGACCTTGTACTCTAAAAGGAGTCTTTATTGGATACAGTCCAAAATAAAATCAAACAGCTTTCCCATGTATCAGACTTGACACAGCTGTGTTTCAGCAGTGACGCCTGCATCAGAAGTCAAAAATATCTAAAATGAACAATAGCAATGGCATTTATAATCATCAGTGTTTACATCAAATACAGAAGAACACCAGATTCATCTGGTGTGATATAACATTAGCTGAGCTGATGTCACCTGCTGGTAATATTTATTAGATGGTGATGTGGGTGAAATGGAGGGGGGGGCAGAGGGTGAGGGGAATATATGATGTGATGTCAAGGGTCTGTAGAATAAGGATTGTCAAGTTTATAAGAGGGGGTAAGAAAGGTTTAAAAGACAGAGCTTGTAAGAAAGAAAAAGGATTAGGGAGGTTTCTAAGGTGATGGGGTGGAGCAGTCAAGGGATTAGTTGGATGTTGTGGCAGGTTGGAGTGAGTTCAGTGAGGAAAGGGGAAGAGTAGAGTAGTCTCTTCAGGAAAAAAAATATTCTCTTCAGAGTATATTCATTCTTGATAAAAATATTCTTCTTTATTGGGACTTTAATGTTAGGAGGTTTGGTTTGTTTTGAGTAAGGGATTTTTATTTTTTTTTTACCTTGTTAACCTTCTCTGTGTCTTTGTTTTAGTCAGGGCAGGGTATTTATGTCTGTCAGGCTGCTGGATATGTTGCTTGGGGAAGCAGTGGCTTTAATGGAGAATGGCAGTTTGGGCTGTTTTTTGGAGGTTTTACAGCCTGGCAGCACAACAGTCCCCTGTGTGGAACAGCAGTTAGTGTTGGGCTGCCATTTGGTGAGTTATCTGCATGATCATGGGTAGAAAGTGGGTTGGCTGTGAGGAAGATGGTATATGAAAAGTGTTTGCTTGCTAATGCACAGTGTGAGAGAGGGACTCACCTGTTGAGGTTATTTTTGTGTGACTCAGAGATGTCTTTTTGTTGAGGTGTGATTTTGCCAGGTTGTTTCCTAGTAGGTCGGTTTGGGAGAGCTGGCAGGTAGTTGGCCTTTAGTTCATGGGGGTGGTGACTAGCTGGTCTGTGTGCCACATGGTTGGGCACTTCTGAAAAGGATAAGGCCCGATTATGGCCGTACACACTCTGTCATTTGACAAGCAGATGCATCCGGGGACAATATCTAAGAGAAAACAGACGCCTATTATCTCTCAAACATGTCCGCTTTATTGAATATTCTGTACCTCCTTTTATATCATTTTACATGGGTAAGGGTCATCAGCATATGACGTAAATGCAAACCATATCACATGGTAAATGCAAACCATAACATATCACATGCAACTTTAAAAGAAATAACAAATCCTTTACTTATCTAAGACCAAAGTCTAGAGGTGCTTTGGCCAGCAGAGCCTTATCTAAATTTTCTTACAAATACAGCTAAGAAAACAATTAGATTCACTTTACAACAGAATAAGAAAACACATCTCTCAAGCATATAATGGCCTTGTAGTATATCATCAAGAGAAGGCAAACAGTCTGGATTTACAACTTCAAACATAACTTAAGGAAAACTACCTAATAAAATAGCCTTATAATATTTCAGCAAGAGAAGGCAAACAATGTCTGGATTAAACATAGCATAAGAACACACATCTTTTCAAACATAAATGTCCTTACATTATTACAGAGAAGGAAAAACAAACAGGGTCTGATTTTCTTACAGCTTCAAAACACATTCTATGGAAAACTACAAGACGTGACCCTTCAATCCCCTCTTACGTCATGTAAATGATATCATAAATGTACAGCATGAGCTTGGAGGGAGAGATATTCCAAATATGTCTCTCGAGGAGGGGTTTTAGGAGCTGTAATACAAATAACACAGCGCATGAGCAGTCGAAAAATTACATAAGAGACAAGAATGCAGATAATAATAGAGATTATAACAATAAGAAGGTCTTTTACCCAGCCCTGCATCCAACTAAAATACTGGTCCCAAGGATGAGATAAACCAGAATTACGTTTGAGCTCAGCAGAGAGGTCTGCTAATTTCTGAATGGCCATAGTAACTTTTCCTGTAGGACCTGTATTGTCAGGAATAAAAGTACAACACGATAAAGTACTGGGAAGAATTTTGCAAACACCCCCCTTCTCAGCTAAAATCATATCTAGGGCCATACAATTTTGAAAAGCCATCTGAGAAGTGGGGCCTAACTGATCAGCAATACCTTGCAAGGCATCTCTAGAGTAATTCACAAAGCGTTGCTGATTATAATAAATGTAATTAATCCAATCAACATTCTTATTGATAGTAATAAGGGGAATAAGGGATTCAAACCCAGCCTTAACCTGGTCTCGGGCCTTGAATTCATCTGGGACCCCTCTTGGGACCCCTATAGCATCTATATATACAGGCGGATCAAAACTACCAAGGAGATCACGTCTATGTCGAGAGAGGAGAGGAAGAAAATGAATAGGAGGAAGAGTGCCCTTCAGAAAGGATATGCAGAGGCATAATAACCTTAGCTAAAGCACACTGGCCTATCCACTGGCTGGGTAGCTTAACATGGAGCCTAAAGTCTCCACAGAGCCAGTAAATATCACCTAGGGTGAAAATCTGATGCTGCAACAATGGGGCATACCTATAATCCAAGACAGAACAATAACCTGGGGGAAAGTTGCCCACAAAACTACCCTGTGTCAAATTAGAAACATGACATGTGTAATTACCCTTATAGATAGTAACGGCTATGTCAAGCTTTTTCTGTCCTGGCAGCAAAGGGTATTTAGAACGCCACAGCGCACAAAGGGGATCGGTAAAATTAGAGGAGATATTGGTAAATAACCCACAAAAGCATGGTTGGATACCAGGAGGGAGGTCCAGAGGTACGGTTCCTAGATGGGGTCTAGCTTGAGCACATATGTAACAATTACTCTTATTATGTTGATCAGCAGTGAATTTCAACCATTCTAACCAAAGGTTACGTTCTGAAAACCCTACCTCAATAGCCATAGTATCTTCAAAAGTGGGATTGGCAATAGCCATCATGTCAGTAAGTTTATTGAATGTAGGGGCCAGTGGGTTAGTATTTTTGGGGCCCCCACAAAATGGCGGGAGAGGATGAGTGGAGGTAGATAGATCCCGTAAGAAAAACTGATGGGTCGGATAGCTAGACCCACCCTTAAACCATATGCCCATAACGTACATACCTTCATCAGTAGGTCTAGGGTTGTCAATAGTAAGAGAAAGCTTAATAATTTGTTCAGGAGCCCTTCTCCTATAACAGTTTCCAACCTTACGAAGGGTCATACGAGTAAGCAAAGATTTACCATTTTGATCCACTTTTTTTAGAGCACTTTTTGGTCTATAAGCCCAGTCAGTGCCAGTATTCCACCCTACCGCTCCCCAGGATGCACACTTATCCCCCCAACGTGAGTCAGTAACACATATATATATATCTTTAGTTTTAGGAATCTCTGAGGACCAATGGCATAGCCTTGGGATATCAGTTGATGAGCAGTCCATAATATCACAATACTCAAAGGAGAAGGTGGCAACTTGCATACTACTGGAATTATACCAAAAGGTAGTATACTGTCTATCTTTCTGAATTCCAATTGAAGGACAGCCTTTGCGAGGGAGTAGTCCAGCTTGACGTCTTAGTCGCAAAGAGGTGCCGGGGGTGCTGTTTACAGATGAGTACATTGCTGGGGTGTCATTTACAGATGGGTATGGGCAGAAAGTGTCGTGAACCCAGGACACATCATGATCCATACAGGAAAAAAAACTAGCAGCAGCGCTGCCAGGAGGAGAAAGATAAAGTTGGTGGAATGCTGTGATGAGATCATCATGTTGTTCCTCTGAAGGGGGTGAAATCTGCGCAGAGACGGCTTGCTTCTGGGGTTTTAGGTTAACTCTCTTCAAGCGACTTGCGTGGATCCAAACAGGAGACTCCTCAGTGAGTACAGCGGTCCTGGTCACAGCGATCACAGTAGTGGGAGGGCCAAAGGGGAAATCCATCTGCTTCCGATCCTTGAAAAGCTTCTGGATGATGACTTCATCACCAGGCTGGTAGGAATGGGTAGGAGTCTGTGGAGAGAAAGGAGAAGTGCAAGACACGTTTCTTTCAACATGCCCTAATGTTTCAATGAGCTTCCGAACATATTCTTCTTGTATCAAGGGAAGATCACTACTCTCAACTATGGAGGGTTTGTCTACCCATGGGGCAGGGAAAGGTCGTCCCATGAGAATCTCAAAGGGAGAGTAGCCAGTGGTGCAGTGAGGCAGCATCCTGATTTCAGCTAAAACAATAGGGAGGAATTTTTTCCAATTCACAAACGTACCAGCTGTGGCTTTCCTGATTTTGTCTTTAATAGTCCTATTCATGCGTTCGACAATACCAGAACTCTGTGGGTGATATGGAAGATGAAATTTCCACTCAATACGTAGCTAAAGCTTTGCATACTCTGGCAGTGAAAGCAGGACCATTATCTGAATTGATGTGTGTGGGACATCCCCACCTAGGGATGATTTCACGAAGTAAAATGTTCACCACAGTCTGAGCAGTTTCATTTGTAGTGGGAAAGACTTCAGGCCATCGGGAAAACATGTCAACAATAACAAGGGCATAATCCTGGCGGGTCCCAGTGGCATGAGGAATATGAGTAAAATCAATCTGTAAGTGTGAAAAAGGAGAAGTGGTGTAAGTAAGGTGCTGGTGTGGTGCTTTATGGGGTATGTTGGGATTGGCACGGAGACAAGTTAGACATCGAGCTATATATGTCTGTATCAGGGAGCGAAGGTCAAGAATGAAAAAATCACTGGCAAGGAGCTGGAGTGTCGAGCGAGCACTACGATGACCAATGCCATGATATTGAGCAATGAATAAGGGGGAACTAGCGGCTGGTATACAGGGTTTCCCCTCTTTGCACCAAAGTCCGTCCGAAGGGCGGCTTTGGGCACTGGCTATTTGCCAGGCATCAAGTTCAGAGGAGGTAACAAAGGATTGAAGCTGGGAAAAAAGAGAAGAAGGGGGAAAAGCAGGAGGAGAAAGAAGAGGAAGGAGAACAGAGGAAGGGAGGGGGGTCCAAAGCAGCTTGTTTAGCAATGCGGTCAGCCAGAGCATTACCTCTGGCAACTTCAGTCTGAAGGCCAGTGTGTGCACGACAATGAAGAATAGCAACTGCAGCAGGCAGGAGTAAAGCAGAGAGAAGATCCGAAACAAGAGAAGAATGAGAAATAGGCTTACCATCAGCGGCCACAAAGCCGCGACGCTGCCAGATAACACCATGGTCGTGTACAACACCAAAGGCATATTTAGAGTCGGTATAAATATTAACGCGTTTACCAGAGAAAAGGTGACAGGCACAAGTAAGAGCAATGAGTTCAGCAGCCTGTGCTGAAGGATAGGGGAGGGAAAAGGCCTCATGGATGATATCAGGGAGTTCAACCACAGCATATCCTGTGTGGAAGGTGTTGTCACTAGGACGTGAGCAAGAACCATTAACAAAAATGGAGGAAGCATCGGGGAGAGGGGTAGAGGACAAATCAGGGCGAGGGGAAGTGTCTTGATATATCAGAGAGACACAGGAATGATCAGGAGGAAGCGCATCCTGTTCACCCTTAAGACCCAAAAGACCATTTAAAAGTAGAGCGGGGCCGTATGTCGGGGCAGAATATCTGATGGTGAGATTGGGATTAGAAAGGAGGATGACCTCATAACCACTAAGGCGCTGAGCTGACATATGCTGGGTATGAATATTGTGAAGGAGGGATTGGACATCATGAGAAGTATGAAGGGTAGTGGAGTGACCAAGGGTTAGAGGAGTAGCCATCTCTACCACCATAGCACATGCAGCTAGGGCCCTCAAACAGGCAGGCATGCCTTGAACTTGAACAGGGGTAACTTTAAAAAAAAGGCAACAGGGCGTAACTTACCGCCATGATCCTGAGCCAGGACGCCCGCCATAGTTTTACAATTGTCACGAGCAAAGAGATGAAACATTTGGTCGTAATCAGGAAGACCCAAACCTGGACTAGAAACCCAAGCACATTTCAAATGTCCAAAAGCGTCCAACATTTCTTTAGTCCATCTGATAAGATCAGTCATTTCAGGACCTAGGGTCTGTCTCAAAATCTGGTCATAGAAGGAACAATCAGGGATCCATTGGCGGCAATAACCAATCATACCAAGAAAAGTAAGCATGTCTTTTTGAGTAGCTGGGCGAGGCAAACCCAGAACAGCAGCAATGCGAGAAGTGCTAATTTTCCTCTGACCATGAGACAGGACAAAACCCAGGTATTCCACTTCAGATTTACACCATTGTAGTTTCTTTCGTGACACCTTGTGACCACACACAGACAAACATTGTAAAAGGTGCAAACTATCAGCCTGACAGGTCTCCTGAGTTATGGAACACAAAAGAAGGTCATCCACATATTGAATGAGGACAGAACCATGGGGGGGGGGGCAGTCCATGGCTGTAAAGTAGCCCGCAGGACAATGGAGAAAACCACAGAGGAATCAACATAGCCCTGGGGCATTCTACACCAGAAATACTGCTGTTGCTTAAAAGTGAATGCAAAAAGGGGCTGGGTGTCCTCGTCAACAGGGACAGAAAAAAAAGCATTCTTCAAATCAATGACTGAAAAAATATGAGCTGCAGGTGGAATGGAGGAGAGTAGAGAAGGGACATCCGGGACAATGGGTGCAATGGGAATCACCAAAGCATTAACAGCCCTAAGGTCTTGAACAAAACGGGGGGTGCCATCAGCTTTGACAACAGGATTGATGGGCTTATTGTAGGAAGAGATGGTGGTTTTAATAATACCAGAGGAAAGAAAGGAAGCAATTAGTGAAATCATGACTTTCTCCTTCTCTTGGGAGATCGGGTACTGCTTAATGAAAACAGGAATGAGTGATTTCAGAGAAGCACGATAGGGGGTACATGAAATAGAGCCTACATCAGTGTCAGTAGAAGCCCAGACCGGAGAGTCTGGGGGAAGGGGCAAAAGTGTGTCAGGGCAAGTAGAAAGGTAAAGGGTGGACGGAGGGCGAATGGGAATAACGGAGGAAAAGACATGCAAACCTCCTTTATCATCTGTAGTGAGCTGAATGAGGAGAGGAAAAAAAAGATCTCGACCAAGAAGGCTGACAGGGCAATGGGGAATAATAAGAAAGGAGTGCTGAAAAAGAGTAAAGCTTGTATCGGGATGAGCTACAGACAGGAGTGTGGTACGATAGGATTTAGTCAAAACCCCATTAATTCACATAGAAGGTTCAGCATTCATGCGTGGGCCCCGATAGTAATCCTCACTGATGGTGCTACAAGTGGCACCCAAATCTACAAGAAAAGGCACTGGACTCCCTTGTACAATAAGAGATATCATAGGAGAATCCTTAGCAAAGGCAGAGACCAAAGTGAATGCTGGGGTGTAAACCTCCGGGCCCCTTCATTGGGGAGTAGGGGGGCTGTGCCAAGAGATAGGAAAATGAGGAGAAGTGGCAGATGGTCTCACAGTAGAGGGAGGGGTAGGCACAACCGGTGGGGCGGACTGAACTGGTAATGCGGGGGGTCTGGGATGAGGGCATTGATTAAGCCAGTGACCAAGGTCCCCACAATTGAAACATCCAGTACTTCTGGATGGATTATTACCACCTCAACCGGAGACTGGAGCCCTCCCCCTGCGAAACCCGCGACCCCTTCTTCCACGAGAGGTAGTCAGGTGCGGTCCCCAGGTGGGTAGCTGGCCCTGATGCAGGATTTCCCGAGGTTTAGAGATCTCAAAACAACCTGCTGCTTCTTTTTCCATTAATTTATTTTGAAATTCAGCACGAGAACTAGTGGGCCATTCTGAAATCATTTGTTTGACCAGAATTTGCAAGGGAGAATGGAGGTTAGAAAGGAAAGTCTGAATAAGTAGGGAATCCATATTTGCATGGGAACTGAGACCCGCCTCTTGGGTCCAGGTTTCATTAAACCTCTTCCAGAAATCCACAACAGTTTCACCTGATTTCTGTTTGCAGGCTACTGCAATAGGAAGGGAAGATCGAGACTTAAAACACCGATCAAACTCTGCCTGTACCGTAATTCATTCCACATAACAGCATTTCCTGCTTCAATATTCAGTCTATAAGCAGTAGCTGTGACAGTAGCAGGCTCTAAAACACTAATACTAGGGACGTTAGACCAGTCCCAAGGGGAACTGTGTCCAACAATGCCATCTATAATAAGGCGCATATCTTCCTGCGTATAATTTCGACCCTTGCATGCTCGTTTTAAATAGTGAAAAGTCGCACTAGCAGAGACAAGAGGCTTGGGGCAGTGCTTAATAATCTTGTTAATGTCTTCTAACTCAATGGGTTTCTTCAAAAGATTATCCCCCACTGTGAGAAAGGGCATCTGTTTTTGCATCAGCTCCTGTACTTCCGCAACCCTTTGAGTACCGCTACGAGTGTGGAGGGGTGAAAAAGAGATTATCAGCCCCCGAACAGTGGGGCTGGTCGTGGATACAGTGGGAAATGGAATGTCTTGGGGCAAAGTGTCAGCAACCTGTCCCGATGCAACTGCACCGGACAGGACGGGAGGTGGAGGAGGAGGAGGAGGAGGAATAAGAGTACTACCGATAAGGAGGTCAATATCATCCTTAGATAAAGAGGGATAAAGTTTAAGAGGAGCACCGGGTGAAGGAATTTGTAAATGATAAGGAAGAGGGCTAGCAGCACAGATAGATTGTTCTGCAGCATGTAATTGAGCAGGGGAAAGAATGGACAGCTTGGATGTTTTATCTTTAACAGTAGCTGACCAATAAGGAGCATATGTAAGCCAATTAATGCCTCCCCTTCTCATATATTCTTTGTCCCAGTGCGGATCCCCTAAATAATATGGCCATGCCTCATGATCCCCCAAACACAATCCCTTTATCATATCCATATGAAACGTATCATTTGTCCCATCTCGGGGAAACGGACTCGAACTATGAAGTCCTTCAGTCCAACCAGCCATATTATCAATCCAAGGATCAATAAGATAATATTCAGTGTCACATACACGGGCAACATAAGCCTTACAAGTCTCAGCTTTCTTATGGGGGGGAGGAACCTTACTACCGTTCTGACCCATTATAAAAACAATATAGCAATGCAGGAATCCCGCTTATCTTACCTTATAAGCAAGATACAGAACAGTAATATACAATATAGTCTTATACTCTATAAAATCTTATCTCTAAGCAATAGAAAGGAAAGCGATAGAAGAGAGAAAGCATATACAAAAAGTGTTAACCCCACAAACGACAGAGTGCGCAGGCGGCTCTATAAGTAATATTGTTCTTCCCAAAAGAACGATAGGAGTTTTTTTTTTTTTTTCAAACTCTGCTATAGACTTCCCAAAAATCTATATTTAACAAATAAAGGGTGGGAACAGGGCACCTAATACCCGTGAGTATTAAAGAACAGAATTCAAAATTCAGAAATACTCACAAAATACCGGTGATATCAACGTCCCTCACGGACAAGCCCCACTGAAAAGGATAAGGCCCAATTATGGCCGTACACACTCTGTCATTTGACAAGCAGATGCATCCGGGGACAATATCTAAGAGAAAACAGACGCCTATTATCTCTCAAACATGTCCGCTTTATTGAATATTCTGTACCTCCTTTTATATCATTTTACATGGGTAAGGGTCGTCAGCAAATGCAAACCATATCACATGGTAAATGCAAACCATAACAGATCACATGCAACTTTAAAAGAAATAACAAATCCTTTACTTATCTAAGACCAAAGTCTAGAGGTGCTTTGGCCAGCAGAGCCTTATCTAAATTTTCTTACAAATACAGCTAAGAAAACAATTAGATTCACTTTACTACAGAATAAGAAAACACATCTCTCAAGCATATAATGGCCTTGTAGTATATCAGCAAGAGAAGGCAAACAGTCTGGATTTACAACTTCAAACATAACTTAAGGAAAACTACATAATAAAATAGCCTTATAATATTTCAGCAAGAGAAGGCAAACAATGTCTGGATTAAACATAGCATAAGAACACACATCTTTTCAAACATAAATATCCTTACATTATTACAGAGAAGGAAAAACAAACAGGGTCTGATTTTCTTACAGCTTCAAAACACATTCTATGGAAAACTACAAGACGTGACCCTTCAACTTCTGTAAAGGTTTGAGGCTTCAACACTGAATTCTGGTGTCATAGGTAAGGAGGGAGTTGGGAAGCACCAATGCTGCATTCAGGTGTTTGTTTTTACAGCCAGGCAGCGTTATGGCTTTGCGGCCTTCATGGATATGATATTTCCGTGGCTGGGAGCTGAGGAGCACTGGCAGCTGCTTTTGCAATAGTTGTGTGCTCAACGGCTGCATGACTGTACAGCTTCACTATTTTCACAGCATTGCGGTTTTAAATTTTATTTGGAGTGTCAAGTGGGGCCATCTTCCTAATTGTCCTTTTGTTCTGTGGCCTTCCTGGGTCTCATAGGTCTTTCTGTGCCTGGCATTTTTTTCTGTGGCAATTCAGCACGGTGTCAGCTGTCCTGATTCGCTGGCTTAGTTGAAGAAGACTTGTTCTTGGTATTCCAGGTGCATTCATATTGTGTACTTGTGGTGTTTTTCTGGGTATGTGGTGTGTGTGTTAGGGGAAAATACATTTGTTGGTGTCTGTGTGGAGGGGGGGGGGGTGTGGTCATTATAGTAAAGCTGAGGTTTTGTTTTGTTTGTGCTGAATAAATTAGTTAGTAATGGGCCCATGTGGGATGAAGCCATAGTGGATTTAGTGCATTTAAAGGGGAAATTGTTTATGGTGTTAGTGGGGGTCATCTAGGTAAGTGGTGAGCAAACCTGAACAAAGTTATTGTAAGGGTAACAACCCATTGTGTATGTCATGTATAGGAAATACTGAGTGGAGTGAAGTGGAAAAGGTTGATGTGAATCGCTTGTTCACTCTTTCCAAAAATACTAGAACTGGGGGGAGAGGGGGGCGAGCAATGAAGCTAGTAAGTAGTAGATTTACAACAAACCAGAGAAATATTTCTTCACACTACATGTAAATAATCTATGGAATTTGTTGCCGGAGAATGAGGTGAAATCAGTAAGCTTAGCAGGGTTTAAAAACGGTTTGGATATTTTCCCAAAAGAGAAGTACATAGGGCCTTATTGAGATGGCTTGGGGAAATCCTCTGCTTATTTCTATGATAAGCATTATAAACTCTGTTTTATTACTAGGGCATAGAATTTGGATTATAGGATCTAGCTAGGTTCTTGGGACCTGGCTTGGCCACTGTTGGAAACAGAATTCTATTCTTGATGGACCTTTGGGTCTGTCCCAGTATCACAATTCTTCTGTTCTTATGAGGTACAAGGCATCAGAGGCACTATTGGATAAAGTTAAGGGAGGGTGGGCTGGCCGAGTAGTCTGGAAAGCAAAGATGGAGATGGAAAAATAAATAGCTGCCACGGTAATGATGGGGACAAGACATTTTTAGATTGATTAGGGATAGGAAGATGTGCAAAAGTAACATTGTGGAATCCAAGGGCACAAGGGGGCAATAAGTAGCATCTGATAAAGAGATAGCTGACTTCTTCACTAATATTTTCTGTTCTGGGTTCACAGCTGAAGTGTTTGGGGAGGGTTATTAAACACCTCATGCAACTTGGGCAGAAGATATGATAGACCCTGATTGTTTTTCAGTGGCTTGGGTTTGTGAGGGTTCGTTAGAACTATGGGTGGATGCTGCGAGGAGAATGGATGGTACATCCAAGAGGTACTGCAGGAATATGGGGGTAGTTCTAGTAACTCTGCTGACTGACCTTCTCACTGCTTCTTTAGAGTCAG
Organism: Geotrypetes seraphini; assembly: GCF_902459505.1. Taxonomy (NCBI): domain Eukaryota; kingdom Metazoa; phylum Chordata; class Amphibia; order Gymnophiona; family Dermophiidae; genus Geotrypetes; species Geotrypetes seraphini. The sequence goes on from NC_047084.1 coordinate 361,434,478, forward strand.
GAATGGGTAATGCAGGAATAGAGCAGGGAGGATGTGGTTTCTCTCCACAACAAATGGAGGGAAGGCAGCACTAGGGATATTCAGGCCGGTAAGTCTGACTTCTTTGGTATGTAACTCAGTAGAAACACTTTTTACAACAGAGCTTGAGGATTCATTAGAGACTGGTTTGGTTAGACAAATCTGCTTACTTTCTTTGGGTTATCTTGGCATTAGATAGAGGGAGTGTGGTGGATATGGTGTATTTCAATTTTAGTAATTTTTACCATTTTCACAGGCGTATCGTACTCTCAATGTTCTCAGTATGGGTTTCTTCACTGGTGGTCTGGGATAGGAACTAGCTGGTCAGTAATGTGTCAGTGGGTTGTGGTTCCAGAAGATGGTTATGCCAAGGTGGGATCTTACTGGTAGTGTGTTTGAAGGTTTATTATTGGGCTTGTTCTTTTCACAATTTTGTAAGCAGGATTGTTGTAGGGTTGTTAAGTAAGATTTGCCTTTTTGTGGAGGATGCCACATCAGTAATGGACTAAACCGTCTTGATGGTGTGCATGACCTGAGGATGGACTTAAGTTTGTAGAATGGTTTCATATTGTGCAACTCAAATTAAATGCTCAGAAATGCCAGGTCATGCATTTCAGTTGCCAAACCACAAGAGCACTGTGTGGTTAAGGCAGTGGTTCCCAACCCTGTCCTGGAGGACCACCAGGCCAGTCGGGTTTTCAGGATAGCCCTAATGAATATGCATGGAGTAGATTTGCATGCCTGGCAACCTCCATTATATGAAGATCTCTCTCATGCGTATTCATTAGGGCTAGCCTGAAAACCCGACTGGCCTGGTGGTCCTCCAGGAGAGGGTTGGGAACCACTGGGTTAAGGGGTGAAGATCTTGGTGTACGAATGAGGAGTGGGGGTCAGATGTGATGGTATGTGATAAGCTTCAGGAGGCAACCGGGTTGTAACAGTACTAGCAAAAGCTACTGATGTTTGGGTGCATGGGGAACGGTATGGCCATCAGTAGAATGGAGATTTGTTGCCCCTCTCTAAGATTTTTGGTGAGACCTCATTGTGAATTCAGTTCAGAGGAAGGCTACTACAAGGGTTGGTGGTCTATGTCCTATAAGCATATGGGAACTGAGTTCATGATCTCCATTTGTATAATTTGAGGAGGGGCATAAGAAGGGAGATAATAGTGATCTTTAAATACCTATGTGGCCTAACTATGCATGAAATGAGTCCTCTGTTTCCTTCATGGAGTGTGTAAGGAGGATTGAGACATGGTTGCTATTGAATTGTTGCATAGATGGGTGTAATACTGAGCTTTTGGAGTTAGTGGTATCTCATGAGTTTGTGACAGCTGTTTTCCCTGGACATTATTCTCCTGATGCTGTCTACCTTTCAAACATAGGTTTAGCCAGTTTTATTGGGGTACTCTTTAGGATTTGTTGGAGAATTATTTTAAAACTATTGGCTGCTGCTTATGTGTGTGTGTGTGGGGGGAGGGGGAAGCGGTGACAAGCTCGAGGCTGTCACCGCTTGTGGCAGAAAATGGGGTTTGCGAATGCTAATGTTAGGCTTGTTAACCATCTCTTTTTAAATAATTCCTAGGATCTTGTTTGCTTTTTTGACTGCCACCGCTCATTGGGCAGAAGGTTTCAGTGTATTGTCTACAATGAATCACCAGGACACTTGTAAGAAAACATTTTGTCTCTTTCCGAGTACAGTTGCCTTTTTGCATTATAATTGTCCTGGTGATTCATTCATAAGGACTCCTGAGGCAGGCTCTTCAGCCAAAACATGGTCCATCTCAAGTCATGTGAATGCCATTAAAGTTTCATTTGGCTTGAAGTACTGCTGTTCTCTGCTCCTTTATTGGAATCAATACCAAATGCCTTATATGGCAGCTTGATCCTTAGTGATAGTACTGTGAGAATTTCATTACGGGATGAGAGGCACCATTTTGAATCCAGAGCCATAGAAGGTATGAGCAGTGGGGAATGAATTCCACTAGATACTAGGGATTGATTAGATAGGCCCAGAAGCTCTATTGAGGGGTGGAGGATATTAACTGGGGATCCAGAGGGTCCTGAGGACTTGGCCGAGGGCTCTTCTGAGGGGGTGAGAGGTCTGTTCAGGGGGGAGGGATTCCTGTGAAGAGGAGGTCAATGTTTCTATACCTAATGCAATGGCTCCTTTAAGATGATACCAAGGAGCTTCAAGCCCTGTGTAAGAGACCTGATGCTTTCAGATCAGAAAATTAACGCCAGCTCAAAGCTGGTATTATTTTTCCATGAATAATGCAGCTTGTAAAATTGAGTATAAGCTGCATTATCAATTTGCACAATAATTAGGCACTTTGCATGCTTTGCATGTCATTAAGTGCCCTTTTGACTTCAAAGAATATGCACTATGATAAAATAACATATTTTTATAGTTTAACACACTTTAAGAGGCAAATATATGTTTTCCCCTTAATACAGGTTAGCAACTTCTCCCGCCCCACATTTATCTAATTCAATATGAGAAAATGAAATCATTTCAGGGGTTGGTTGCTCAGTACAAACTAAAGAATTCTCAAGTCTGTCAATTGATACAGCTTCACCACTACATCTTAACAACTGCAATAAACATATTTTAGTTGACTGCTAAACCTGAGCAACCTGACTATATTTAAGTGTGTAATAGTACCCTAGCTTCTCCAAACATATTGTCCAGTTTTTATCACTATATTACAAATATCTATGCAGCAACATTTTTTTAGGGACAGATGAAGTGTAGGAGAAAGATTATGAGGCATTGTTAAACATAGAAACATAGAAATAGATGGCAGATAAAGGCCACGGCCCATCTAGTCTGCCCACCCCAATGACCTTCCCCTACCTTTCTCTGTGAATAGATCCCACGTATCTATCCCATTTGGCCTTAAAATCAGGCACGCTGCTGGCCTCAATAACCTGAAGTGGAAGACTATTCCAGCGATCAACCACCCTTTCAATGAAAAAGAATTTCCTGGTGTCCCCGTGCAGTTTCCCGCCCCTGATTTTCCACGGATGCCCCCTTGTTGCCGCGGGACCCTTGAAAAAGAAGATATCTTCTTCCACCTTGATGCGGCCCGTGAGATACTTGAATGTCTCGATCATGTCACCCCTCTCTCTGCGTTCCTTGAGTGAGTACAGCTGCAACTTATCCAGCCGTTCCTCGTACGGGAGATCCTTGAGTCCCGAGACCATCCAGGTGGCCATTCTCTGGACCGAATCCAGTCTCAGCACATCCTAACGGTAATGCGGCCTCCAGAATTGCACACAGTATTCCAGGTGGGGCCTCACCATGGATCTATACAATGGCATAATGACTTCAGGCTTACGGCTGACGAAACTCCTGCGTATGCAACCTATGATTTGCCTTGCCTTGGATGAAGCTTGCTCCACTTGATTGGCAGTCTTCATGTTCTCACTGACGATCACCCCTAAGTCCCGCTCTGCTTCAGTTCTTGTTAGGATATCGCCATTAAGGGTGTAAGTCTTGCATGGATTTTGGCTGCCCAGGTGCATGACTTTGCATTTTTTGGCATTGAAGCTGAGTTGCCAGGACCTAGACCAGCGCTCCAGTAGGAGTAGTAGGTCATGCATCATGTTGTCGGATATTGAATTTATGTCTGTTGTGCTTTTGCCCACTACATTGCTTAGTTTGGCGTCATCGGCGAATAATGTTATTTTACCTCGCAGCCCTTCTGCCAAATCTCTTATAAAGATGTTGAATAGGATCGGGCCCAGGACCGAGCCCTGCAGCACTCCACTGATTACCTCCGTCATTTCGGAGGGGGTGCCGTTCACCACTACACTCTGAAGCCTACCTCCAAGTCAGTTCCCAACCCATTTCGTCAATGTGTCGCCCAATCCTATAGAACTCATCTTGCTCAGCATCCTGCGGTGTGGTACGCTATCGAATGCTTTACTGAAGTCCAGGTATACGATGTCCAGGAACTCCCCAACATCCAGCTTCCTCATTACCCAGTCAAAGAAGCCGATCAGGTTGGATTGGCAGGATCTCCCCTTAGTAAATCCATGTTGACGGGGATCCCGTAGATTCTCCTCGTTCAGGATCGAATCCAATTGGCGTTTGATTAGAGTTTCCATTAGTTTGCACACTATTGATGTGAGACTCACCGTTCTGTAGTTTGCTGTCTCCATCTTGGAGCCTTTCTTGTGGAGTGGAATGATGTTAGCTGTCTTCCAGTCCATAGGGACGTTACCCGTACTAAGGGAAAGATTGAAGAGCTCGGATAGCTGTTCCGCCAAGACATCACACAACTCCCTGAGCACCCTGGGGTGTAGGTTGTCAGGCCCCATTGCCTTGTTAACCTTAAGCTTTGACAGCTCGCAGTAGACACCGCTGGGTGTAAACTCGAAATTACTAAACGGGTCATCTGCGTCAACCCTTGTCTGTATCTAAGGGCCGAGTCCTGGCGCCTCGCGGTTGAAGACTGAGCAGAAGTATTCATTTAACAGTTGGGCTTTTTCCGAGTCCGCTTCTACATAGTCTCTGTCTGGTTTCCTAAGACGTACTATCCCGCCTGAGTTCTTATTTCTGTCACTGATATACCTTTGGTGAAAAAGAATGGGCTGTTTGGCCTACATCATAAGACCTGCAGTGTATGCGGCCATATTGCATTCTGTATTTGTTATTGCTCATAGAACACTTTAGACGTCATTTAAAATTAAGTCAGTTCATAAACAAAGAGATGACAGATGTTAGTCCTGTAGGCTAGAAACAGGAACATGGTTGCACATGTTATTTTCTCTTTTTATCTGAAGCTATACAGGGATAACATCTGGCAGAAAATTAGTACTATTTTAAAAATTCAAGAATGATTAGAGTAGAAGCATATTTTATGGAAATCCTATGTTGTATGAAGTCTGCTGTCTATACCTGAGAAAGAGCTAATTGATATCACAATGTCTGTAATAGTCAAAGTAATCTTACAGAGCTGTAAAAATTTGGAGTTTCTAGATATGAATATACAAGGTGTCGCTGAAAAGTTAGAAACATAGAAAGATGACGGCAGATAAGGGCTACAGCCCATCAAGTCTGCCCACACCATCGACCCTCCCTTTTAAGTCTAATGTCCCCTTTAAGTAGAATTGTAATACTGCCATTCTACTGACCCGCTCTTTCAAGTCTATACCCTAGTGATCCTATCCTTTGGCTGACCCTCGTAGGGATCCCACATAGGTATCCCATTTATTCTTGAAGTCTGGGACGCTGCGTGCCTCGATCACCTGCATTGGAAGCTTGTTCCAATGCTCAATCACTCTCTCCGTGAAGAAGTACTTCCTGGCGTCTCCACGAAACTTCCCTCCCCTGAGTTTGAGCGGATGACCTCTTGTGGTCGAGGGTCCCTTCAGGAGAAAGATATTATCTTCCACCTCAACCCGTCCCGTGATGTACTTAAATGTCTCAATCATGTCTCCCCTCTCCCTACGCTCCTTGAGAGAGTAGAGCTGCAATTTGCTCAGTCTTTCCTCATACTGGAGACCCTTTAGCCCCGAGACCATCCTGGTGGCCATCCGCTGAACTGATTCAACTCTGAGCACATCTTTACGGTAATGTGGCCTCCAAAATTGCACACAGTATTCCAGATGAGGTCTCACCATGGCTCTGTACAATGGCATCATGACTTCAGGCTTCCTGTTGATGAAGCTTCTCCTGATACAGCCTATCATCTGCCGTGCTTTAGATGAAGCCTTCTCCACTTGAGTGGCAGCTTTCATATCAGCACTGATGATTACTCCTAAGTCTCGTTCTGCCGTAGTTCTGGTTAAAGTTTCTCCATTCAGGGTGTAAGTTCTGCATGACCTTACATTTCTTGGCGTTGAAGCCCAGCTGCCAGATCAAGGACCAACTTTCTAAAGTACGCAGGTCTTGCTCCATAGCATCCTTTAGATTATAGTCGTTTACTATATTGCATAGTTTGGCGTCATCAGCAAATAAGGTTACCTTGCCTTGAAGCCCTTGAGTCAGATCCCCAATGAATATGTTGAAGAGGAGAGGGCCCAGGACTGAACCCTGTGGCACTCCGCTAGTCACTTCCAACATTTTAGAGAGGGTACCATTAACCACCACCCTCTGAAGTCTGCCACTAAGCCAATCTTTGACTCATGTAGTTAGAGTCTCTCCTAATCCCATCGATTTCATCTTGTTCAGCAGCCTGCGGTGTGGGACGCTGTCAAACGCTTTGCTGAAGTCCAGGTACACGACGTCCAAGGACTCACCTGAGTCCAGTCTTTTTGTTACCCAGTCAAAGAAGCTGATAAGATTGGACTGGCATGACCTACCTTTGGTGAATCCATGTTGACTGGGATCCCAGAGATTTTCCTCGTTCAGGATCGTATCTAATTTATACTTAATTAGTGTTTCCATGAGTTTACACACTATTGAGGTGAGGCTTACCGGTCTATAGTTCACAGCCTCAGCCTTGCAACCCTTTTTATGTAGAGGAACGACGTTGGCAGTTTTCCAGTCCAACGGAACTTTCCCCATATTTAGTGAGAGATTGAAGAGCACTGCCAACGGTTCCGCCAGAACATCTCTCAATTCTCTGAGCACTCTTGGGTGTAAATTGTCCGGTCCCATGGCTTTGCTTACCAAAAAGAGAATGATATGGAGCCATGAAACTTACAAGTTATTCTACACTTTTCGTTTCATTACATATCATTGAAATGAAAAGTGTCAAAATAAGTGTGGAGTAACATGTTAGATTTCATGGTTCCACATCATTCTCTTAGATGGGCTGAGAACTTTTCAGTGGCCTTTCATATAATGGAATATTTTATGTATCAGATTATTATGAAATTGTTAAGGCCAGGAAGCAAAGTAATTTTACTTGCTTTCTTAACATACGAGGGGGTGCTGAAAAGTTCTCAGCCCAACCAAGAAGAGAATGATATGGATATGGTTCAATCAATGGTCTGAAACAATGTCAAAACATAAAATTTTGTTTCTGCAAAATGGAGATGTTAAAGGAAAAATTAGATCTGGACCTATGGATTACATCTGGTCTTTGAAGAATCTTCTAGAACCTCTGCTGTAAAGGTACTATCACCCACTGGAGCTTCTTTAAGCATCATAGAGTGAAATCCTCCCCTCCCCCTTGTGGATTGTTCCTTATTATGCTAGTTTGGTGAAGGTCCCACATTTTTCACAGAATGAGCAGTAGCAGCCAAGTGATGAAAGCGGGTCACAGATGCTACTTTGAAAATCCTTTAGATTGCTATCACACAAATGGAGGGAATGTTTAAAAATATGGTCTCTCATATGACTGAGTTACCCAGGAGACGGTAGACAAGTTTACTAGTACTGATAAGGATATATCCATTTTAGATAAGCATCTCTCATCTTTAGAAACAAATTACTCTTCTGCAGACAGCTTCACTTTCAGCTATTAAAGATTAACAGCTATTCATTTTAAATTAGAGACAATGGAGAACTCCTGAAAAGCAAAACCCCTGTGTCTGTTAAACTTTCCCTGTATTCATTTACTGCCACCTGAAATCTTATTGAGAAAATAATATATGGAGATATTATTTTTTTATTGGATGGTCTGGCAATTTGTAATTATTATTACATTCCTAATATAATATATAATAATTATTATTCCTAATAATATTATTACATTCCTAGTAATTATTACATTCCTGATATGGGTCCCAGCTGATGATTCACAAGGAGTTGGATACACTTATTATAGGAGTTTAATCTCATGAGATTTTTAGAAGATTCCTAAAATAATACCTCTACCAGTGTTACACTCTTCATTACCTTTGCTTATGATAAGGATAAGATTATTGTTATAAAACAATATTAAAAAAGAAGGCTAGAGCAGGGTTTCTCAAGCCAGTTTTGAGGACACACCTAGCCAAATAGGTATATGGGATAACCACAATGAAAATGGAGAAGATAGATTTGCATAGAATGCGTGCAAATCTTATCTAATGCACTACACTTCTCCCTCCGTATACACAGGGGTTAGGGGCAAAGTCGGCCTGCAAATATTGAAAAACCACAAATAACTTTTAGGGCTGACTCTGACCTACCCCTGTCTCCCTTCTGCCTCCCGGACCTCTCCCCCACCTCCTTCCTGCCTCCTGGACCTCCCCAGACCTTACCTGGTGGTCTAGCAGTGAAGTGGGGCAGGAACAATCTTCCTACAGTGATCTTCTTATGCTCCTGCCCCGTGCAGAGCCAAATTCAAAAATGGCTGCTGTGAGTTCCCGTTGTAATCTCGTGAGACCACAGGAACTCACAGCAGCCATTTTTGATGATGGCTCTGCACGGGGCAGGAGCATAGGAAGATCGCTCTTGCCCCACATCACTGCTAGACTACCAGGTAAGGTCTGGGGAGGTCCGGGATGCAGGAAGGAGGCGGGGGATGGATTGGAGGAAAAAAACCCGAACAACCGAATTTGCGAGTACTAAACCGCAAATTCAGAGGGGGGGAAGTATATTCCAAAAAGGGTGTGCCATGTCTTTCAAAAGTGGCTATATGTTTTTATATATCATGTTTCTTTTGATGGTTTTTTTTAAATAACTTTTCATTTTAAGCCAATTGTTATAATCTCCACATTTAATGCTGGACATTTGTTAAGATTTGAAGTTTATAAAAATTATTTTGGCTGTTTTTGTTTTGTCCCTGCCCCATTCCTGCATGCTCTGTTCTCATTTGCCCAAGCCTCAAACACTTTAAAATCATGTGTTCGAGGCTTGTGTGGTTAAGGCAGAGCTTACAGGAATGGGACAGGGACAATGACAAAACTCACGGGGACGGGACAAGGAAATTGAGTTTCTGTGGGGATGGGGAAAAATTTGTCCCCATGTCATTCTCTAATCATGATCCACAGTGTTGAAGGCTGCTGAAAAATCCAGCAACACTAGTATCAAGACGGATCTCCTACCATGGTTTATGTGCAGATCATCAAAAGGAGACACAAGAACTGTCTCTGTTCCATACCCAGGTCTGAAGCCAGATTGATATGGGTATACTACTACTACTATTAATTATTTCTATAGTGATACCAGATGCACGCAGCACTGTACAGAGTCACAAAGAGTAAGAAAACAGTCCCTGCTCGAAAGAGCTTACAATCTAAACAGGCAAGACAGACAAACAAGATGTCATGGATACAGTTAAGGGGAACAGTTGATCAGCTGGCTGGGTTGGAGGGCTGAGGAGTAGGGTTAAAGATTGAAAGCTATATCAAAAAGGTGGGATTTCAGTCTGCTTTTAAACAAGGGAAGGGAAGGGGCTTGATGGACAAACTCGGATAATTTATTCCAGGCACAGGGGGCAGCTAGATGAAAGGAACAAAGTCTGGAATTGGCAGGTTAGGAGAAGGGTAACGTTAAGAATGACTTATCTGAGGAACGGAGTTATCTGGGAGGTGTATAAGGAGATTACAGAGAAGGCAGAAAAGTCAGCAGTAGTTGACGGTAGGACAAGTGGGTGGGGCCAGACAGGAGAAGCTTCCTGAGCTGTTTGAGTGAATGGTGAAGGGGAGGTGTGAGGTTGAAGTTCAGGAGAGTGGATGGTAGGTAGGGGAGAAGGATATGACTTTGTAGTGAACTCAAGGGCAATTGTGTGGACCTTGTCATGGAAGTAATCAGCCATAATCTGGGGAGAGAGAGAAGGAGGGGTCAGAATTGGGGGCACTTTGAGGAGGAAGTTAAGCATGGCAAAGAGACGATGAGGGTTAGAAGAAAGGGAGTTAGTTATTTGGATGCAGTAGTCTTGCTTGACCTGTGTAAGTGCAGAATTAAAGGAGGTCATCATAAATTTAAAGTGAAGAAAGTCAGCACATGTGCGAGATTTGAGCCAAAGGCACAGAGCACAGTGGGTGCAGGAACGTAAGTAATGGACACTGGGAGTGAGCCAAGTTTGAGGTTTGGTACACCTGATAGAGCAAGAAATGGGGGGAGCAAGAGTGTCCAGAGCAGAGGAGAGAATAGAATTGTATGATTAGACAGCCTCGTGGACAGACTTAGATAACAAAGTGGAGGCAAGGAGAGGTGAAACAGTGGATGAGAGCGTGGAACGATCGAGGGCTTGAAGATTTTGAAACCTCTTGGAGGTGACTGGGCATGGCGGAGGGGGAGTAATAGTGAAGGATATCAGATGGTGATCAGAGATGGGAGCAGTGAGGTAGAGAAGTTAGAGAGAGAGCAGTTGGAGGAAAAGACAAGGTCAAGGCAGTGGCCATCCTGGTTAGTGGGGGTTGTGGTGCAAAGCTGGAGGTCAAATGAGGAGGTTAAGGCAAGAAACATAGTAGCATACTTGTCAGTGGGATCATTAGGGTGAAAGTTAAAGTCCCCAAGAATGAGGGAAGGAGAATATGACTCAAGAAAGCCCAAAAACTAGGAGTCAAATTCAGTGAGAAAGGAGGAAAGGGACTTGTTGGGGGAGAGGTGGAGATAGATGACCGCTATCTGCAGAGGTAAAGGAGTGAATAGGCAGACGGAATGGACTTCAAATAAGGAAAGGCTGTTGGATAAAGGGCAAAGAGGTTGGAATCTGCAAAAAGTTGAGAGAAGAAGCCCAACACCTCTGCCTCGACCAGTAGGGCAAGGTGTATGGGAGAAGTGGTAGCCACCATGGAAGAGGGCAGCAACTGCAGTAGAGTCCTCAGGGCAATCCATGTTTCAGTTAGAGCAAGCAGGTGGAGGGACTGGGAGATAAAGAGGTCATGAATTTAGGGCAGTTTGTTGGAGACAGAATGAGCATTCCATAGGGCACATGAGAAAGGGAGAGAGGAGGATTGAAGGTTAGAGCGGTTACACACGTGAGGAAGCAGCTGGCTTGGAGGGCCAGGGTTTGGATTCACATCCCCAGCAGAGAGCAGGAGTAAGAGTGCGTCTAAGTAAAGAGGAATAATAACGGCAATGACGAAGACGGAAGGAGCTCAAAGAGAAAGGAGAAGGATGAATGGAAGAGAGAGCATGCTTGAGCTTGAGTGCAGTGAATAAGGTAGATGACAAGATGGCTGGTGAGGGAATAGGAAAAGAAGGATATTGAGGCTTATGGTGTGGAGAGGAAAGGGAAAGGGAGTAAGATTGGGGAGAGTGAGTATTAGAAGCAGAAAGTGAATAGGAGCCATAAGGAGAGGAACAGAGAAAGGAAATAGAGCTATACAATAAGAGGAAGAGAAAAAATGGAGGCACCCAAAGGAAGCACATGAGGGAGCACATGCCATTCAGAGAGGGTTCAAATTAAATAGCAAGGGTAGTGAGGTCACCTGAGTGCTTCCTTGGGAGGGGCTACAGACAGCCATTCAGAGGCAGTGGGGGGCGGCCTAGCTGTGGATTGCAAGAGAGATGGGGAATGGAGAGATAAATTTGCTTGCGGACCACCCAGTTGCTGGACGCCAATCAGGACAGAGGCAGTTGGAAAGAGAGCCGCCCAGAGAGGGTTCAAATGAAATAGCAAGGCCACTCAAGTTGAATGTAGACTGTCTGTTCTATAAGTTTTGTCAGGAAAGGAATGTTAGAGTCTGATTTGTAACCTTTTCTACCTATTCCTATCACTGCTGCCATTTCTTACCCAGCCTTTTGAACTCAATGCACTCTATATTCAGTGATACTTAGCCATCTGGAAATGGCTTCCGGCTGGCTAAGTGCTGATATTCATCCAGCTATAACTTGCTATCTCTCACTGAATATTCCATTTGGCGGATTGGCTGGTGATTGGCATATGACATAGCTAGTCACCACCAATATTCAACGGCTCTTTGGCTAAGGTGTGCAGCCAGATAGACACACCTAAAAAGAAGGTCTATCTTTGGCCACTAGGCCCTAGCTGGTCAGCCGATGAATATCAGCTTAACCAGCTAAGTCTGTGGTGCTGAAACTTAACCAGAAATTCAATGCCAGTGGCCAGATATAGTCCTGGAATTAAATATCCAGAATCATCACTAACCGTGGGAGGTAGCCAGGCTGTTTCTTCACCCCGATATTTGGACATCTTATGGGAAACATCCAAAGTCAGACTTGGACACACTATCAGAAATGGCCCTTTATGAGTTTATGCTATTGGGCAGACTTGATGAATCATGCAGGTCGTTATCTGCCATCTTCTACTAGGTTACTACAATACTCCCCCGATATTTGCAGGGGGTTCCATTCCAGGAATCCCCGTGAATATCGAAAAACCGCAAATATGGTTTTTCGCCTGGGGAGGCAGGAGAGGGCAGCTGGAGAGGCAGGAGAGGGCAGCTGGAGTGCCGGCGAGTGAAGGAAATCACTTGCGGTATGCTTCGACCACCTCTTCCTGCACTAAATTCAGGCTTCACCAATCAGGAGCTGCTTTGACACGCAGCTCCTGATGGGTGAAGCCTGAATTTAGCACAGGAAGTCCCGGTCGGAGAATATCTTGAATGGCCAAGACTGCGAACCACAAATGACTGGGGGAACACTGTATATAAATCCAAGAGGACCCAATCTGACACATGATCAACCATTCTAAGCTGTTGAGTAAATCTTTCTGATTGGAACCAGCACAAATGTGCGGCACATATGCCAATACACAGTAATCAACAGTCACATATAAAGCACTGTTTATTATAGTTGAGTAGTCAGCATATTTAAGGGACAAATAGTCATTAGATTCTTTTCAATGCTCATACGCTGTGCCGTGGATTTGAATATCAGTGATGAAGGATTATCCCTTCGGCACCACCTGGTATCCTTGTTTAAGAGTTCTTGATAACATCTAATTTGTAAGGGCCTGTTACAGGTCATTTGAAAACATATAATTTGACAGTTGTCCATGATGAATAGACCACAGGGACATGACATAAAGTCTGCCTGTTGTGAGCTTGGAAAATTGAGCAATTAGCTGAAGAAATGCTTTGTGAGTCATGAACTTTGCCTTATGTATTCACTGTGAAGACTACTAGCAGAGTTAATGATGACCTTCCTTTAAATATAAGTAAATATAGCTAAACTGAGATTATATAGTATGATATATATGTGTATCTGTATATATTATGTATAGATTACATATAGAATTCTATAGATGTAAGAAATGTTTGCAAATTTACAAATAAATCACCATTCAGAGAGTGGTAGAAAACTGGAATGCTCTTCCGGATGCTGTTATAGGGGAAAATACCCTCCAGGGATTCAAGACAGTTAGACAAGTTCCCGCTGAACTGGAACGTACGCAGGTAAGGCTAATTTCAGTTAGGGCACTGGTCTTTGACCTAAGGGCCGCCGCATGAGCGGACTGCCGGGCACGATGGGCCACTGGTCTGACCCAGCAGCAGCAATTCTTATGTTCTTATGTACAAAGTGCATTACCAATATTCAAAAGTTTAAAGAATATGGCCTATTGTGAATCATTTTCTAATATTTGTATTCTAATTTGATTACTGAAACAATCAGGAGATGGGAAAAGAAGAAGAGCATTCTCTAACCCTGAGACAAAGATTCCATTTATTTTTTCCACTTTTTGAAATAGTTCATTTTCACAGTCCCAACAAAAGATTCACAAACGCACAATATCTCTCTTATGAGACTGATAATTCCAAAGATATGCACCGTGCAGAAATCAATAGCAAATACAGAATTTTTTTTTTTTTTTAATATTATCAAAGAGAAGTTTTAACCTAGGGCACTCTAAGACTGTGAAAAATGGTTTTCATTATTTGAGCAGAAAGAACAGGTACATGATACATGAGAATACATATTTCATAAACAATTGGTAGCAATGATTCTATATGGGAGCTTCTGCCTAGGATCTGAGGTTTATGCAAGGAATATGCATAGCAAAAAAAATGGTTTGCTTTTGTTTTTTCATGATTTCTTTTCTGATTTTGGGAAGATTTTTTGTTTTCATACATTTATTTCATGACAACTTTTTAGCACGTTATTGCATTTTAACATATGTTTGGGGGGAGGGGATTCATTAAGGTGAGGTCAAAGATCACTTTTTACGGTTCATAGACAGTAATGCGGAAGACAAAGGCGCGCGCCGACAACTGAGCGCAAGACGGAGGCGCGCACCGAAGAAAAAGACTGTTTTTAGGGGCTGTTTTTAGTGGGGGGGTTTGTTGGGGAGCCCCCCACTTTACTTAATACATATCGTGGCGGCGTTGTGGGGGGTTTGGGGGTTGTAACCCCCCACATTTTAGTGAAAATGTAACTTTTTCCCTAAAAACAGGGAAAAAGTTAAGTTTTCGGTAAAATGTGGGGGGTTACAACCCCCCAAAACCCTCACAACACCCCCACAACGCGGCACAATCTGTATTAAGTAAAGTGGGGGGTTCCCCCCACACCCCCCGTCTTAACCCCTAAAAACAGTCTTTTTCTTCGGCGCGCGCCTCCGCGCTGCACTCAGTTGTCTGCTCGCGCCTTTGTCCCGGCGCGCTTTTGACCTGACACCCTTTTTACTGCACCTTGATTTACCATCAGATTCAGCAACCTGCAGAATACCAGTCACACAGGTTGCTGAATCCTGAGTTAAGAGAATAAAGCTGCTTACAAGCCATTTTGCAAGCAGCATTATTCCCATGGCCCAGGAGTAATACCCAATGATCCCCCACAAATTTAAGCCCTCCCCCCCTCCACCACCTCAAAAGTACCCCTTGTCCTTTCAAAGGGCTACTTTGACAACATTAGTGGTCTGAGGTCTTTAGGCAGGAGTGAAGCCCAAGCATTCCTGTCCAGTTCAGCACTGGCCACAAAATGGTGCTCCTGTGTCTACTGCTAGAGTCATATTTCCTTAAATGGAAATATAAGCTGTCTATTATAGTTCTGTTGTTTTTAAAAGCAGATTTTTATCACTACTTTTAAAGTTTTCAGTTTAAAGTTTCCAGGATTTTAATACACATATATGTTTATACCCTTCAATCCCATGTATTCTGTTTTCCAAAATGAACATTTTTTAATAAGTTACTTTGGGCCCCTTTTATCAAACCACGGTACAGCTTTTTACCGCAGGCCTGGAAGGTTAATGCTCTGAGGCTCATTCAATTCATATGAGTGTCGGAGCATTTAATTTGCCAGCCCAACAATAAAAGTCTCTACCATGGATTGATAAAAGGGAACCTTTATGTTTTATTAGCAGAAGCCATTTTACTTTTGACAGTTTTATCATGATTTCTGAATTTTTATATATGTTATTTTTTTCACTTTTCTAGATTCTACATGTAAGCCCAGATTTTCTAACCGGCGCCGATGTTGATAGCTACCTTAAAAGTGGCCGCTGATCATGTGTCAATCACATAACAGCACAGGTTAGAGAATTGTGCTTCTTACAAAGGGGAATACAATAATTGGTAGGATGGTAATTGATAACAATTATCTTACCCAAATTGTCCTACATCTACCAATTGCCCTACCCTCTCAGAAATGTCAAAATTAAAAATCTAAATAGTCCACAGCTTGCCATCAGCTGGTCAAGGCAGGGAAATCCTCAATCAGCTGAGCTGGCAGGAATCCCCCCAAACCACAGCTTCAGAGAGCCCTGCCAGCTCAGCTGAATGAGAATTACCCTGCCGCAATCATCTGAACCAGCAGGGAGATCCCCCATTCCTATCTCCCTCCCTCCCTCCACCAATTTCTCCCCCAGTCCCACTCCAAAAAAAGCCCCTTCTTGCCGAGTGGCACCTATCCACCCCACCTCATCATCCCTCCAACACCCCTCCACACCCCTCCTTGCCACCCCCCCCACCATCCCAACATCCCCCTCAATACCACCTTGTACATTTGGATGAAAAGTAGGCAGGAGAGAAGCCTACTCCCTCCTGCCAGTAGGGTTGCCTTTAAAATGGTGGCCCTTCTCCCTCTCAGTGCATCTTGGGATGCACTGGGGGACCTAAGGTCCTGGAATGCACTAGCATGGTCCTAAGGCCCTGAGCCAATCAGGGTCTTACCCCCCCCTCCGTGCATCCCAATATGCACTGGAAGGGAAAAGGGCTGTCATTTTGAAGAAGTGGCCCTATCGGCAGGAAGGAGTGGGCATACCTTCTACAGATTTTTCATCTAAAGGTATAGGGGGTGTGGGGAGGCATGTGGGGATGTCAGGGAGGTATGGAAGGGTATCGGAGGGTGTGGGGTGTCAGACTTGGCTGGAGGAGGCTCTCTTTGGAGGGGTACTGGGGTATTGGTGGGTGGGAAGGAGGAAGAGAGGAATCTGGGATCTCCCTTCTGGTTCAGCTGATCATGGTAGGGGAATCCCCAATCAGCTGAGCTGCAGTTTCTGGGAGTCCTGCTGGCTCAACTAATTTGGGAATCCCCTGCTATGATCAGCTGGGACTATGTAGATTTTTAATTTTTACATTTCTGAGAGGGTAGGACAATTGGGTATGACAATTGGTCTTAAGAATGTAGGGTTCTCATACATTATTTGTATCTGATTTTGTATAAGGAAATATTTCTATTTGTATAGGTAATAGATGAAAGTGGGCAAGAAATGCCATGAAGACTCAGCTGTTTGTAATGTTGATTTTATGTTATATAAGTTTGTTATGGAAGCCATCTAGATATAGATGGCATATACATTTTAAAAATAAATAAATAAATTTGATGTTCTTGCATTAGCTCTTAAAGATATTCAAGTAGAGTTTGTCATCGGATTAACTGGACTGCATGATGATTATGATAATAAAAATAAAGACACAAGTGATGAATTAAACCACTCTACTTTGAATGCAGATGATAATGAGAGAGAGGATGATAAAGTATTCTTTGCTATATGTAAGTCAAATGTTTCTGAGATTCCCTTGATCAAAACCTGCAGAACCAGTCTGAAGATATCGGTAATATTGCAACCTGGCCTGATTTCAAGCAACTTTTTTTTAATCAGATGTACAGGTAAGGCCCCACTTGGAGTACTGTGTTCAGTTTTAGAGACCGTATGGTAAAGGACATAAAAAGACTTAAAGAGGTCCAGAGGAGGGCGACGAAAATGATAGGAGGTTTGCGCCAAAAGACGTATGAGGAGAGACTGGAAGCCCTGAATATGTATACCCTAGAACAGGGGTGTCAAAGTCCCTCCTCAAGGGCCGCAATCCAGGGTTTTCAGGATTTCCCTAATGAATATGCATGAGATCTATTTGCATGCACTGCTTTCATTGTATGCTAATAGATCTCATGCATATTCATTGCGGAAATCCTGAAAACCCAACTGGATTGCGGCCCTCTAGGAGGGACTTTGACACCCCTGTCCTAGAAGAAAGGAGGGATAGCGGAGATATGATTCAGATGTTTTTAGGAATTAATGTAGAACAAAATCTTTTCCAGAGAAAGGAAAATGGTAAAACCAGAAGGCATAATTTGAGGTTGAGGAGTGGGAGACTCAAGAGCAATGTAAAGAAATTCTTCTTTACGGAGAGGATGCAGGATGCCTGGAATGCGCTCCCGAGAGAGGTGGTGGAGAGGAAAATAGTGATGGAGTTCAAAAAAAGCGTATGATGAACACAGAAGATCTAGAATCGGAAAATAATAGTAAATATTGAAGAACTAAGGCCAGTACTGGGTAGACTTGCATGGTCTGTGTCTATATATGGGCTTTGGTTGTGGATGGGCTGGGGAGGGCTTCAATGGCTGGGAGGGTGTAGATGGGCTGGAGTGAGCTTTGACGGAGACTTCAGCAGTTGGAACCCAAGCACAGTACTGGGCAGTGCTTTGGATTCTTCCCAGAAATAGCTACGAAGAAAAAAATTTAAAAACATTAAAATTGAATCAGGTTGGGCAGACTGGATAGACCATTCGGGTCTTTATCTGCCGTCATGTTACTATGTTAGTAGTGTAATTATTGAACATCTTTTCAGTTATACAGGATGAATGACTCACAAGCGCACGCGCATAAGTGACTTTTATTTTCAAAAATATAGTTTTACCAAAAGCAAAGTACATTGAATTGTAGATCAATAACATTATCTATAGATACATTCATTGTAGTTGTGGTACTTGTACTTTTTACTCATAAATTATATTAGGCAATAACTTTTTTACTTTCACTTAAGTAAATTATTTAATATGTTTTTCACAATATTTAACTTTTATTTAAGTACATTGACCTATGATTTGGAGTAACACTGTAGTATTCAAAGCATTGCCATTTGGTGAAGTGCTGTAAGGTTAAGCAATGAGCTCTACTTTGGTTCCCACACAATCTCTAGTGCCTCCTTTAACTAAGGTGAGCTAATAGATTAGCTCACACTAAATGATATGACGCCCATAGGAATAAAATGGGCTTCATAGCATTTAGCGCACATTAATCTTTACTGCATGCTAAATCCATTAACATACCTTAGTAAAAGGAGCCCAATGTTTGTTAATGTAGCATGTCACTTTGCTTGTTTTAAATATCTTTGTAGACTATTTTTAGGCACAGTGGTATAAGTCTCTTTTAGGTGATTGCTCTTGTTAAATTAAAATTAATCAGGATGTATCTACATGGTCAGCATTTGTAAATGCTGTTCTTCAGGGTTCATCCCTTAACGCATTATTATATTATATATATATAGTACCAGCTTGCAAATTATTATCTTGTCTGGGTTTGCATTATAAGATACACAGTATGTGGTTGATTTACAGTTCTTTTTTTCTAGTTGAAGGCTTGATTAATGATGCTTTGAAGTATTTATCTCGTTCTATTAAATTGATTCGAATATGGATGTTTACAATAAGATTTCAGATAAATATAGCTAAAACATAGGTCTTATTCTTATCTAGGGTAGGAAAAATAGATTGCCCCTCTAGTTTTGAGCTGGATGGATGCTCTATTTTGATTTTGACTGGCTGTTATTGGATTGGGTGTTATTGGATTCCGCTCTTACTTGGCTTATGTGGTTTCTTTGAAAGTCTTGCAAGTGGCACGCAATTCAGTGGCTCAATTGATCACAAACACTTCAAGATTTGATCATATTACACCTTTTTTGCCTGTCCTACACTGGTTACCTGTTAATATATGGATTCTTTTAAGATTCTGACATTAATTTTCAAACTTTTGAAGAATGAGGCACCTTCTCTTCAAATGTCTACTTTGAAGGCTTACTTACCAACCCACATTTTACTAAACCACAATAGTGGTTATTAGTACAGGGAGCTGCGCTGCTCACGACATTCATAGAGTTCCTATAAGAATAGCCTTACTGGGTCAGACCAATGGTCCTTCAAGCCCAGTAGCCTGTTCTCAAAGTGGCCAATCTAGGTCACTAGTACCTGGCCAAAACCCAAGGAGTAGCAATATTCCATGCTACCGATCCAGGGCAAGCAGTGGCTTCCCCCATGTCTTTCTCAATAACTATGTACTTTTCCTCCAGAAACTTGTCCAAACCTTTCTTAAAACCAGCTATGCTATCCGCTCTTACCACATCCTCAGGCAATGCGTTCCAGAGCTTAACTATTCTCTGAGTGAAAAAAAATTTCCTCCTATTGGTTTTAAAAGTATTTCCCTGTTACTTCATCAAGTGTCCACTAGTCTTTGTAATTTTTGACGGAGTGAAAAATTGATCCACTTGTACCTGTTCTACTCCACTCAGGATTTTGTAGACTTCAAACATATCCCCCCTCAGCCGTCTCTTTTCAAAGCTGAAGAGCCCTAACCCTTTTAGTCTTTCCTCATACGAGAGGAGTTCCATCCCCTGTGAAGCTAAATTTTTCTGCTTTTAAATTTGAATCGTCTTCTATTACTACTACTATTACTGACCATTTCATTAGCACTGAATGGCGGACACAGCGCTGTATATTTGACATACGCATAAGCTCTGAAGAGCTTACAATCTAATTTGGACAGATAGACAGGACATAGAGGGGTTGGGGAGTTTCTTGAAGAGAGAATGATAGGATGGATATAGGTAATTGTACAATGAATGGGAGTTAGGAGTTGAAAGCAGCCTAAAAAAAATGTGGGCTTTTAGATGAATTTGAATACCGCTAGAGATGGAGCCTGACATAATGATTCAGGCAGTCTGTTCTATGGATAAAGCAAGACAGAAGGGATGGAGTCTGGAGTTAGCAATGGAGTAGAAGGGTATGGATAGGAGGGAGTTGCCTGATGAAAGGAGTTCATGGGGGGCATAGGGGGAGATAAGTAAGGAGAGATATTGATAGGCTGCAGAGTGAATACACTTCTAGGTCAGTAAGAGGAGTTTGAATTGTATTCAGAAATGGATGGGGAGCAAGTGAAGTGACTTGAGACAAGGGGTAATGTGAATATGGTGGTTTTCATGGAATATAAGTCATGCAGCAGAATTTTGCATGGATTGAAGAGGAGAGAGATGGTTGAGCGGAGGTCTTGAGAGAAGCAAGTTGCGGTAATCATTAAGGAGAAGAAAAAAGCGTTTCTCTCCTACAAGCGCACGGAGAAAAGAGAGGCAAAAGTAGAATATAGGACCAGGTCTACAGCGGTCAAAATGGCAGTTAGGGAGGCAAAACTTCGAGTGGAAGAAATTCTGGCAAAAAACATTAAAAAGGGGGACAAATCCTTCTTCAGGTATATTAGTGACAGAAAAAGGAACACAGGCGGGATAGTACGCCTTAGAAGACCGGACGGAAGTTACGTGGAAGCAGATTCCGATAAAGCCGAACTACTGAATGAATACTTCTGCTCAGTCTTCACCTGTGAGGCACTGGGACACGGTCCGCAGTTGAAGGCAACACAAAGCACAGAAGACCCGTTTCAGAATTTTAAGTTCACACCAGGTGAAGTTTACAGTGAACTGGCAAGACTCAAGGTGAACAAAGCCATGGGACCAGACAATTTGCACCCAAGAGTGCTCAGAGAATTGAGCGATGTCCTGGCGAAACCGTTGGCTGAGCTATTCAATCTCTCCCTAAGTAAGGGGAAAGTTCCCCTGGACTGGAAATTAGCTAATGTCGTTCCTCTGCATAAAAAGGGTTGCAGGGCAGAGGCTGCGAATTATAGACCGGTGAGTCTCACATCAATAGTGTGCAAACTCATGGAAACACTAATTAAAAGCAAATTGGACACGATCTTGAATGAAGGGAATCTTCGGGATCCCAGTCAGCATGGATTCACCAAGGGTAGGTCCTGCCAATCCAATCTCATCAGCTTCTTTGACTGGGTAACAAGAAAGTTGGACTTGGGAGAGTCTTTGGACGTCGTGTACCTGGACTTCAGTAAAGCTTTTGATAGTGTCCCACACCGCAGGCTGCTAAGCAAGATGGAATTGATGGGGTTAGGAGAGACACTAACTGCATGGGTCAATGATTGGCTGAGTGGCAGACTTCAGAGGGTGGTGGTTAATGGTACCCTCTCTAAAACATCGGAAGTGACCAGTGGAGTGCCGCAGAGCTCGATCCTAGGTCCACTCCTTTTCAACATATTCATAGGGGATCTGACTCAAGGGCTTCAAGGTAAAATAACACTATTCGCCGATGACGCCAAACTATGTAATATAGTAAGTGAATGCAGTTTACAGAATTATATGGCGCAGGACCTGCTTACATTGGAAAGTTGGTCCTCAACCTGGCAGCTAGGCTTCAATGCTAAGAAATGTAAGGTCATGCACCTCGGAAGCGGAAATCCATGCAGGACGCACTTCTAGAACGGAGAAACTTTAACTAGGACTTCAGCAGAACGAGATTTAGGAGTAATCATCAGTGCAGGCAAGAAAACTGCCAATCAAGTGGAGAAGGCTTCATCTAAGGCAAGGCAGATATTGGGTTGTATCAATAGAAGTTTCATCAGCCGAAAGCCTGAAGTCATAATGCCGTTGTACAGGGCCATGGTGAGACCTCATCTGGAGTACTGTGTGCAATTCTGGAGGCCACATTACAGTAAAGATGTGCGCAGAATTGAATTGGTTCAACAGACGGCCACCAGGATGATCTCGGGGCTCAAGGGTCTCTCATACGAAGAGAGACTGAACAAATTGCAGCTCTACACTCTTGAGGAACGTAGGGAGAGGGGAGACATGATCAAAACATTTAAGTACCTCACGGGACGTGTCGAAGTGGAAGATGATATTTTCTTTCTCAAGGGACCCTCGGCCACAAGAGGGCACCCGCTCAAACTCAGGGGCGGAACATTTCATGGCGACACCAGAAAGTATTTCTTCACAGAGAGAGTGGTTGATCATTGGAACAAGCTTCCAGTGCAGGTGATCGAGGCAGACAGCGTGCCAGACTTTAAGAATAAATGGGATACCCATGTGGGATCCCTACGAGGGTCAAGATAAGGAAATTGGGTCATTAGGGCATAGACAGGGGGTGGGTAAGCAGAGTGGTCAGACTTGATGGGCTGTAGCCCTTTTCTGCCATCATCTTCTATGTTTCTATGTTTCTAATCTAATCGAGAGGTGATGAGAGTGTGGATAAGAGTTTTGGTGGTATGTTCGTAAAAGAGAGGTCAAATTTTGGTAATATTATAGACAAAAAAGTGACAGGCTTTAGTAATTTGTTGGATCTGAGTGGAGAAAAAGAGAGAGAGAGAGGAGTTATATATAGAAGGTTGACCTCTATTGGGAGTACAGTGAGACTACCACTAGAGTCATGGCTGCCAATTTAAAACTACAGTCCCAAGGGCACAAGAGCAAGTGGGGCTCCCTCCTGCCCCCAAAACTCTTGAACACCAAGGACCTAATGGTAAGCCCAGGGAAGCCTACTGACAAATGGGAGAATTGGTATGTGTGTGTGTGTGTGGATTTATATTATGTTATTGGGGTCCTTGAAGTCAGAGTTGAAGGGGTTGAACGCTGACTGGATTTAGAGGGTGTCAATGTTATGGGCAGTCTTAGAAGGAAGGAGAGCATGTGTGCAACAAGTAGGATACCACTGACGGTGTATGTGGGTTCCAGCCAGTATGTAATACCAATACCCACATAGCTAAATAATCAGTTAAAATGGCTTTTATGAGGTCCTAGTTGGCTGTTTTAACTATGAGGGCACCAGCTCCTTCCTGATTCTGCTCTAGGAATGCCTCTCTCCAGCCCATTTAGAAAATGGCTGGTCAGAGCTTAAATTCACTGGCACTGCCCATTTAAATGCTGCTGAATATCAGTGGCCAGCCTGCACAGCACAATTTAAGCTTAACTACTACTAGTACTATTCATTCAGTTGTGTCAGACCCTTGGAAACTCTGTAGGCCAGCCCTCACCATGCTTCCCTGTTTTCCACGGCTTCTTTCAATTGATTGATGTTCATTCCTGTGTCATTCTTGATGGTATCGAACCAATGGGCATTTGGTCTCCCCTGCTTCCTTTTACCACTAACCATTCCAAGTAGCACATCCTTCTCTAGTGAATTTGCCCTCATCACATGTCCAAAATAGGTCATTTTCTATCTGATAATCTTGCCTTCCAGGGACAAATCTGGGTTCATATGATCAAGGGACAGTGTCACAGTGAAGGAGATAAAGACCAATGGACTGTAGTTGGATCAATTTATTAGATGATAATTCGGCCTTTCCTCCAGGAAGGGAATCTAAAGAGTACCGATTATGGGGTGCAAGAGGAGTTTTATGTTTAGAACATATATTGGGAGATGAAGGGGAGCTGTTGACTCGTGCAGAATTGTTAGCTAAGGTGAGAGATACCTGGGATGCTCAGTTTGCGTGTTTTCAAGTGGACCACTATGTGAGATCCCTTGACAGAGCACAACTGAGCTTGCATATGGGGGCTACATTACGAGAGTTGTTTACTCGGGAGGTGGGGATGTCTCTTTCGGTGTCTTGTATACTTACTAGATTGCAAAAGTTACTACCTGCAAAGGACTACAGATACATTAGAGGTAAATGGGAAAAAGAACTACAGCTTAATTTGGGACATTGAGATATAGCTCAAACTCTGAGGGTGACACCTGGGGTGACCCAGTGTGCATGGTTAAGAGAAACATATTATAGGGTGGCATTACGTGCAGGGGAGACCAAATGCCCATTGGTTCGATACCATCAAATTCGCTTGCACCTGTTTCAAACAAGCCTGGGGACTAGCACCTTCATACCTACAAACTCACTTCACCCTACACAACCCCACAAGAACGACCAGAAACAAAAACATCTTTGCATACCCAAAGACCACAGGCTGCAGATACAAATCCTTCTTGGACAGAACCTTTAAGTTCCAAGCGAACAGACAGCAAACCTGGCTGAAAAACCACATAAACGAACCAAATATGACTTATAATACATTCCGCAAATCGATCAAAACCACCCTATTCGCTAAATTCATTGACTAAAACGGTCCCCTCCCCCACTAAGACCCCCCTCATGGATGTTCTAAATCTTTCAGACACTCATTACCCTTAGATCTCCAATTAATATGTAAGTTTACCATTTAGACTATTGTACGGCATCTAGACTCTTTGTTCGGTACTGTATTTAAACTTATTGTATAGTATTGTATTTAGACTTACTGTATTGAATTATATGTGGACTTATTGTATTGTATTAGCATTGTACTGTACTAAGACCTTTGTTATTCGCTGAATGTCCAGCCTTCTTACATTGTAAACCGCCTAGAAGTCGCCTGACTATGGCGGTATAGAAAAATAAAGTTATTATTATTATTATTATTACTCTCGTACAGTTATATTATAGTGGATGTCTTCCTACACCATTATGTCATAAATGTGGGATTGGGAGTCATACTTTGCGACATGCATTTTGGTCTTGTCCCATTATTCAAAATTTTTGAAAAAGAATAATAATTGAGAAATCTTTACGTAGCCTTTCGACCCATTTTGTTTTAGATTTACCAGAGGCTTTCAGTCATTTGCCTAGGGGTCATAGGGTGCTGTGTAGGAAGATGAGTTTATTGGCCAAGAAATTTATTCTTCAATATTGGACGGTCCCTGACCCCCCGAAGTTTTGGCACTGGCGAAACCAGTTACATCAGTTGGCCATCTGGGAGGCGAGAGATGCTGGTAGGTCTGAGAAGCGAAAGATGTTGTTTATGCATATATGGGATCCTTACTTACAAACCTTGCATCCTAAGGGCCGGAGTGCGGTCTTAAGATGGGTGTCATAGAGTGTATTGATGTGTCATAGTGAGGTGAAATAGAGAATACCATTGGGATGGGGGGGGGGCTAGGGAGGAGGTGGGGGTATATATGCTTCTTATTTTATTTTATTTGATGCATTGTTGTTGTATTATGCACTATGAGGTGCTTGTATGTTATATTTGATTTTGTTTACATCAATAAAAATTGTTTGAACCTAGATGATATACAAGACTCAACATGATTTGTGGTTTGGCCAGAGGCCAGATCAGGAGTCAATGGTGTGGAATTAATTGATAATCTTCTAAGCAGAATTGATCACAGTATGGTCTGATATGAAATCTCAAAGTTTCAGAATGTCAGGAGCTAAATAAACCACAATCATGAGTATCCATGTCTCACAGCCAGATGTCAAGATTGGGAACACAATGGTAATGATCAGTCTTTGTCTGATGGTGATTGAGACATCCTTGCATTTCCATGTTTGGTCTGTGCTCACCATGGCTGCACGCCCCAATGCTAATCAATGTTGAACTCTGTTGTCGAACCATAACTATGATCAATGAGGGACCCAATGAAAACAAAGCTGTCAACCACTTCTATTTCTTCATTGTTGATCTTTATGTGGACTTTCTTGTTGGTGGTAGTCATGATTTTGGTCTTCTTGATGTTCAGGTAAAGTTCCATCTTCTTTTTTTTTTTTTTCTCCAAGTTCAATATTTTTTATTAAGCTTTATGAAAAGATACAGTCCAAATATACATTCAGATACATGTACGACATCGTGATCTCAAAATTAATAACACTTAGTGTAACACAGCAGTAACTACAATCAACTGTAATTAGGTTTGAAAGTATTTGGACTGCTTATAAGAAAACAGTAAAGAAAGAAGGAAGGAGAGAAAAGAGAAAAGAAAGAGAAGAAGAGAAAGAAAGAGAGAAAAAGAAAGAGAGAAAGACAGGAGTGTCTATGAAAGAGAGCTAACATAGGAGTCTAAGAATTTCCAAGGTGAATTGCATAGTGTCATGTTCATGGATAGTCGAGCAATATTTTTCTTCTCATAAGCATATGATTCAAATTTATGATACATGCACAAAGATTTCCACCAAAAAGTATAATCCAATGATGAAGAGGATTTCCAATTCTTTAATATATGCATAAGGGCAGTCACAAACATAGTGTCAATAAGTTTAGGAGGACAATTCGAAAGAACAAAGCAGGGGTGTTGAGATCTGAGAATTATAATATCCAAAGATAGTTCATCCGAACAGTTAGTAACGTGCTTTATAGTGTCCCAAATGCGAGACCAGAAGGAGCGAACTGGAGTACAGTGGAAGAGCATATGATCAAGGGTTCCGGCCTCCTTCATACAATTCCAGCATACAGAGTCTTGTTTAAGGTTGGCTTTCCACATCCGAAAAGGAGTCCATACCGCATTCCACATGACGAAGAACATTGACTGTGAAACTCTGGAGGATAAGAGAGGACGAAGAAAGTTCCATCTTCTTGTTTTCTTCTTTCAGCTTCAGGATCAACTTCTTGAGGTCCTTCTCACTCTCTGCCAGCAGGGTAGTATCATCTACATATATTCTTCCACCTATTTTCACCCCTACACTTGAATCATCTAAGTCCAGCTTCCTCATATTATTTCTGCCTAGATGTTGAAAAGAAAAGGAGGAGAGGATGCATCTTGAATCCTTTTTGATCTTGAACCATTCTGTATCTCCATACCTGGTTTGCATTGTAACTTCTTGATTGCAGTAGTGCAATTTGATTAACCTGATCATGTGCACTTGCACTCCTACCTCACCCAGTGCTTCCCAAAGCTTGTCATGCTGAACACAGTCAACAGCCTTGGCATAATCAATGAAGCAAAGGTAGAGCTTTTCCTGCTACTCCCTCACCTTTTCTATGATCCACCTCAAGTTTGTGATATGATCACAGGTCCCTCTGCCCTTATGGAATCCAGCTTGGGCATCAGAAAGTTCTCAATCAAGGATGTTACTCAAGTGGATCTGGATGATCTTTAGAAGCACCTTGTTGGCTTGGGGGATCAGGGCATATAGTAGTTACAGTCCCTGGCACTGTTTTTCTTCAGCAGTGGGATAAAAACTGATCTTTTTCAGTTCTTTACCCATGTGAAGGTCCTCCAGATCTTCTGGCATAGTGCTATCCATGTGGCTCTTGGAACTGGTTTGAGCAGCTCTGCAGGGATTCCATCAATACCAGGTGCTGTGTTGTTTGGCAGCTGCCTCAGTGCCCAATCCATATCACTTTATTATAGGACTGGTTCTGCTTCCTCTTGACCCCCAAGCTCTTTTGGAAGTGGTGCCTGCTCTGGCAGGTATCTACAAAATGGGTACATGCTGTGTGTCAATCATAGACAGGCACTACTTCCAGAATTGCAGTGAGAAGGGACCCTAAGCACTGGAAATGTAGGCAAGGGTTTAACAGGCTTACATTTCTGTAACCTAGGGTCCTGTCTGTCGGAATCATGACCAGCAGTGCATAGTAATGTCGAAGTCCAGCACTGCCCTAAACATGCCCACTTCCAAGTATCTGCGTCACTATGCACCACTAGTCATGAGGGACCTAGGTGCCGGTCCTGGAGGCCTCACAGCAGTGGTGGTTATTTTTTTTTAATGAGGATTTAATTGAGTTTTAATGGTATGACCAATTATCACACCATTAAATCAAATTATGCCACTTACATTATTTGCCAGTAAGCACAATCTAGGCAACTGCCAGCACACCTAACATAAGGTGACTTGTTTGTGAATCTAGGCCTGTGTGTTTCTGTCAGCACATCCAGACAAATCCACCACAAAAATTCATACTGCACTCTGAGGGTATGGCTTATATAAGGGCAGGCAGAACCATTGCAGTCATCTTAGTAGGGGATTTCTATAGCAGAATGGTATTTACCTTCTCTCTACAATAAGTTGATTTGGTCCTAAATCCAAGAGCATATTGGGCTATTTATTAAGGGTTCTGAAAGGATCTTTACATTTGTAAAGTCTGTTTTGGTTTTTTCTCCTCACTACAGTACCAAAACAAAACACCTTGAAAACCTGCTCACTTGCATGTTTATCATCAGTAATCTATCAGGAATGTATTTCTCTGGAAAATACATTTCTAACATTACTAAACATTCTTCTGGAAGAGCAGATTTAATTTATAATGAATGCTTTTTAACATAATGAATAAATTGAATGTGTAGTACAGTACATAATGAATCCTTGACATCCACCTGAAATTATTGTAACCCACCAGATGGTGATTTTTTATAATACTGAATAATGAAGCCAAGCTTCTAGAGTAGAAGCTTTCAATACCTTGAACAGGGTTATAGAAAAGAGGTTCCTCTCAATGTACTTCTGACTTAATTTCCTGTCCACTTTTCCAGCCTTCAGGAATCTCCATATATTAAAATAAGTTTGTGAAATACAGTCAGTTCAGCCTCATTCAGCATCTCAGTAGCAACAAAGAGCAGCTCTCTATCAAATGCAAGTTACCTGCTCTTTGAAGGGAGCTAAGTGCTTTCAAACTCCATAAAGAATCTCTGCAGGGATTGAAAGATGAATAATGCTGTTCTGCTTCAGATGTCAATCAACCTCTGATCTCTATTACAGGCAAATAGGACATGCTTTATTTTAACCAATAGCAGCTACTGCAGAAAAAAAAATATCCAGGAAACATTTCTAAAACCTCTTCACAATAAAAGTGAAGAAATTGCATCTAACAGCAATTCAGTGGAATTTACATAAGAACATAAGAAACGCCTTCACCGAATCAGACCTTTTTGGTCCATCCAGTCCGGTGACCCGCACACGCGGAGGCCAAGCCAGGTGTTCCCCGATGAAACCTGTTTACCCGTATCCATCGATGTGATTTGCAAGAAGGTGTGCATCCAACTTGCCCTTGAAACCCAGAATGGTGGTCTCCGTCACATTCCAAGCTATTTATTTTTATTTCCTGCCTCCCTATAAAAGAGATTGAATAAATGTCATCTCTCAAGCCATCCGGGATGTTGTCACAGTTCTGTTGGAAAGAAATTCCTAGCATTTTAAAACAGGTATAAAATGGGCTTCTTAGCATTTAGGCCCTGATTTTGTAAACTGTGCCATAATTGGTGGCCACCCAGAAAAGCAGTGCTGTTCAAGTGTCAATTACTTGACAGTGTCATTTACAGAAATTGCAGCCATGTCAAAAGTAGGCACTGGAAATGTAGGCCAGAATTTTATAAGCCTATATTTCTAGCGTCTACTTTCAACGAGAATCATGCCTATAGAGGCGCCCGCCTATCAGTGCCTACATCCACTTCCAGTGTAAACCATGCCTACTTTCAACATAGGCACCAGTAAGTGCCTCTAAGGAAGGAAGATGGCCATCGTTCTTTGTAGGCATCTCCAGATGCCAACAATTTTGTTTTCTAATGTATTTTTAATTGTTTCTAAATGATGCGGTCAATTACCACACCATTTATCACCAATTAAAATAATTAAGCTAGGTAGTGGTAGTGTGCCTACCACTGCCTAACTTAGAGCACCGTTATGAGAATCAAGGCCTTAATATGTACCAAGCTTTAGTAAAAGGGCCCTTTAGACTCCTAAGTTAGGCTTTGAAATTTGTACCCTATTTTCAGCTCACTTCCCCTCAGTCCTAGGGAAAACAGACTGCACTCATGTGGGCCTCAGACCCTCCTCTCCCCCAAAGAGCAAGTGAGGTCACTATAGAAATAGAAAATCCTTTCATTCCATCAACATACAGGTTGTGTGTACATGGGGAAACAGAGGATATCTGTGCATGTTATATGGGGTCATGTCATGGCTCCTACATTCTCCAGTACTCAGGAATCAACTAGCACTTTCAGAGAGGTGAAATCACAAGTGGGTGGCCCCAAGATAAGCATGACTGTGACCATCACTTTTTCCCAACCTAAAAGTTTCCAGATACTAAACTAAACTAAACCTTAGGTTTGTATACCGCACCATCTCCACAAGCGTAGAGCTCGGCACGGTTACTCACACCACCCAGAAGTCTTCAGGTCTACACCTTCTCTTTTATCCCAAGGTGCCCATAGCTAACAATACACATCAATGTCTGTAACCTTTGCTCCCTCCCTCACAGGTGACATAGGGTACCCTCAATGCACTTAGCTCATGCGATCTGTAGTGCATCCTCAAATGAGGCAGATAAGCATTACAATGCAGTACATCACATCACGTACTCTATGATACATAGAACATACCTTTGGCAATCTCAAGAAAAGATTTCAATGCCTTGACCAGGGCCGCCATCAGGGCAGTACTACCAGTCCTGCATTCAGGGGCCCGGAGCTGACAGGGGGCCCGGGCTCCCCCAGGGTCCTTGGCCACAGTCTAGGGAGGGGGTGGTCTGCCCCAGATGCACAGGAGAGAGCTGGACGGGGAACCCTCGGAGTTCAATACATCTCGAGCCGCGAGGCTCGTCTTCTGTTCCTACCTGCCCTGCCGCTCACATTTAGCCGATTGGAAGTGTTCCCCGATGTCAGCGCTGACGTCAGAGGGAGGGCTTAAGCAAAGCCTGCCCTCCGACGTCAGCGCTGACGTCGGAGAATACTTCCGGTCGGCTATTTGTGCACAGCAGGACAGGCAGGAAACAGGAAACAAGCCTCTCGGCTCGAGCTCCGTTTTGCTGAGAAAGTTGCAAAGATGGTCTGGGAGGCAAACGCGGAACACAAAAGGGGGGAGGGAGTGCATTTTGGACACAAGGCATGAACTTGGGAGAGAGGAAGGGAGGGAAAGAGATGCTGAGGTGGGGGAGGGAATGGGTTTTTGGACACAGAAGGCATGGACTTGGGAGAGAGGAAGGGAGGGAAAGAGAAGCTGAGGTGGGGGAGGGAATAGGTTTTTGGACACAGAAGGCATGGACTTGGGAGAGAGGAAGGGAGGGAAAGAGATGCTGAGGTGGGGGAGGGAATGGGTTTTTGGACACAGAAGGCATGGACTTGGGAGAGAGGAAGGGAGGGAAAGAGATGCTGAGGTGGGGGAGGGAATGGGTTTTTGGACACAGAAGGCATGGACTTGGGAGAGAGGAAGGGAGGGAAAGAGATGCTGAGGTGGGGGAGGGAATGGGTTTTTGGACACAGTAGGCATGGACTTGGGAGAGAGGAAGGGAGGGAAAGAGATGCTGAGGTGGGGGAGGGAATGGGTTTTTGGACACAGAAGGCATGGACTTGGGAGAGAGGAAGGGAGGGAAAGAGATGCTGAGGTGGGGGAGGGAATGGGTTTTTGGACACAAGGCATGAACTTGGGAGAGAGGAAGGGAGGGAAAGAGATGCTGAGGTGGGGGAGGGAATGGGTTTTTGGACACAGAAGGCATGGACTTGGGAGAGAGGAAGGGAGGGAAAGAGATGCTGAGATGGGGGAGGGAATGGGTTTTTGGACACAGAAGGCATGGACTTGGGAGAGAGGAAGGGAGAGAAAGAGATGCTGAGGTGGGGGAGGGAATGGGTTTTTGGACACAGAAGGCATGGACTTGGGAGAGAGGAAGGGAGGGAAAGAGATGCTGAGGTGGGGGAGGGAATGGGTTTTTGGACACAGAAGGCATGGACTTGGGAGAGAGGAAGGGAGGAAAAGAGATGCTGAGGTGGGGGAGGGAATGTGTTTTTGGACACAGAAGGCATGGACTTGGGAGAGAGGAAGGGAGGGAAAGAGTTGCTGAGGTGGGGGAGGGAATGTGTTTTTGGACACAGAAGGCATGGACTTGGGAGAGAGGAAGGGAGGGAAAGAGATGCTGATGTGGGGGAGGGAATGGGTTTTTGGACACAGAAGGCATGGACTTGGGAGAGAGGAAGGGAAGGAAAGAGATGGTTGTGTACACGGGGAATAGAAGAAAGGAGAATTTTTGGTCAAAGGGAGGGAGTGAGGTATAGATAGTGGCATACCAAGGTAGGGGAGGGGCGGTCCACCCCGCGCCAGGTTTACATCCCAAGAGGGTGCACAGCTGGCCACCCTCCAGTGTTCTCCCTAGGCCTGCAAACTGCGGCTCTTTAGCCACTTGAGTGCCACCGCCGCCATCAGGAACAGGCCGGCGCCAAGTTCTCCCTGCTTTTCCCTGTGGGGCCGACCAACTCTCGCCACTCGCGTCAATTCTGACATCGGAAAGTACGTTCTGGGCCAGCCAATCGCTGCCTGGCTGGCCTAGAACATCCTCTCCGACGTTAGAATTGACGTCGGGTGGCGAGAGTTGGTCAGCCCCGCGGGGAAGAGAAGCAGGGTGAACTTGGCGCCGGCCTGTTCCCGATGGCGGCAGTGGCAGCCTATTCCCCGGTGGCGGTGGCAGCATTTTCCCAATGGTGGTGGCATAGGGGAGGGCAAGGAGAAAGAAAGAAAGGGGGCAGGGTGAAACAAAGAAAAATGGGGCACGGAGAGAGAGATAGACAGACATACAGAACGAAAGAGGGTGTGGAGAGAGAAAGAAAGAAGGGGGCAGGGTGAGAGAGAGAGAAAAACAGACATACAGAAAGAAAGGGGGTATGGAGAGAGAGAAAAAGAAAGAAGGGGCAGGGTGAAACAAATAAAAAGTTTGGGGAGGGAATGAGGTCTGGAGGAGAGGATGCATACAGGAGGCTGAAAGAAGGGAAGAAATATTGGATGCACAGTCAGAAGAATAAAGTGCAACCAGAGACTGATGAAATTACCAAAGATAGGAAAAATTATTTTATTTTCAATTTAGTGATCAAAATGTGTCTGCTTTGAGAATTTATATATGCTGTCTATATTTTGCACTATGGCCCCCTTTTACTAAACCGCAATAGCGTTTTTTAGCGCAGGGAGCCTATGAGCGTTGAGAGCAGCATGGGGCATTCAGCGCAGCTCCCTGCGCTAAAAATCGCTATCGCATTTTAGTAAAAAGGGAGGGAGAATATATGTCTATTTTTGTATAGTCGTTACTGAGGTGACATTGCATAAAGTCATCTGCCTTGACCTCTTTGAAAACCAGCGGAATATAAATGATAATTAACATTTTCTCTGCGTACAGCATGCTTTGTGTTTTTAAAATTTTATTGTTGGTAGATCATTTTGACTTGGCCACAAAGGTAAGAGGGAGGGAGGGAGGGGAGCTGCTGAAAGACATCTAGTAATCCTTGCAGGCTTGACTGTGCAGGGAATTATTTTTGTAAAATCATGTTTTGTTATGTGACTGGCATTATTTAGACTTTAATTTCTATGAATGAATAGAATGAAAATGATATAAATTACTTGCTTGTTTTTATGTGCGTGCGCTAAAGGAAAGTGGAGAGAGAGTGGGCTGAGGACGCTGAAGGGAAATGGGGAAGAGAGAGTGGGGAGAAGACGCTGATTTATAAATTGACAATTGTACAGAATATTGTTTCTTTTTTATATTCATCCATAGCTGCATATTAATGATGTGCTCATATGCACTTATTTATCATCATAACATATACATCATCATTAACATGCAGCTGTGGATGTGTAAGGACAAGCTGAGGAGGATGGATGGGAAGGAAGGAAGGTGCACATATCAACATATCGTATATTTTTAACATGCATGATGCAGCTATAGGCAAGCTGAGGAGGATTGGATCATACATTTGTGTATGTTCAGATATGCGCTCAGATGTGTAGTTTTTTCTGATATATTTATTAAGCTTACAGTATTTATAAAAACACATTTAATACTTGTTACAAAAAATATTGAGCAATTGTGATCTACTTCTGGCCTACAAAGGTCAAAAGAAATACTTAACTGAGATTTTACATTCAAAAGTGAATTATAGCTACTAGCACTATTATGTATTAGTTATTTATTATGCAGATGTTTGTTAGTATGTTATTAGTTCAGTATTAGTCCACTGTCTTTCCATACACCATTCCAAATAATTATTTTTCAATTTTTTAATTATTTAATTTTTTGGGTCCTCAGCGGGCCACCACACACTCAAGTATTTTTCATAGTGTGGGGCTTTATGCTCACATTCGTCATTGGACCACTATTTGCTTTCAATTTTTTATATAAATTACGTATTAATGTATGTATGCTAAAGGTACTTAGCTTGAAGTTTTGACGCTAGCCGGGAGGGTAGAAACATCCGTCACCAACATGTTTCGCCCATGGCATTTAAGGGCTTTGTCAAGGCACCCTCTCCCGTTCTCTACTATTGTGCTTCCACCATCGCGTCTCCGATGGTGGAAGCACAATAGTAGAGAACGGGAGAGGGTGCCTTGACAAAGCCCTTAAATGCCATGGGCGAAACATGTTGGTGACGGATGTTTCTACCCTCCCGGCTAGCGTCAAAACTTCAAGCTAAGTACCTTTAGCATACATACATTAATACGTAATTTATATAAAAAATTGAAAGCAAATAGTGGTCCAATGACGAATGTGAGCATAAAGCCCCACACTATGAAAAATACTTGAGTGTGTGGTGGCCCGCTGAGGACCCAAAAAATTAAATAATTAAAAAATTGAAAAATAATTATTTGGAATGGTGTATGGAAAGACAGTGGAATAAATTTTCACTGTTGAGTGACTGTGTTGAATATCCTCCATTCTAGAATTTATACTAAAGAGCCTGGTGTTTCATTAGTTCAGTATTAGACATATGTTAGTTTAGAAAAGATAGGTATAGATTAGTTTAGTTTAGGTTAGGTTAGGGCCCTGCTGAAAGAGTCTACCTTGACATGGTTGCAGGCTTACAAATCTTTTGGTCAAAGAGTGCGGTGACAGAGAAAAGTATGTGTGTATTCGGCCCATAGAAGAAGGGGGGGTCGGGGGGGAAGGGGTGCGTGGGGGGCCCAATAGGATTGCTCAGTAAGGGGCCCAGAAATTTCTGATGGCGGCCCTGGCCTTGACCATTCTGGAGGGAACTACTCTGAAAAAGTCCAGAAAATATTCAAAGCCCATTTCATGCTGTTAATTTTGCCCAGCAACAAAGGCAGCCCCTGAAATGCACCAACAGCAACCACCAATAGACATCATTTGCAAGTGTTTCCAGTTAGGGTCCTACCTGAAGCTGAGCCAAGACCTGATTTACCTAAATTTTCATACAGAACAAGAAATTGCAAAATCATAAATGGTTAGCGGAATCAGAGATGAAGGGATTTACAAGTAATAAGACATAACATTAGCATTTGCACCATGTCACATCCACTTTTCTACCTATAACTCTACTTAGATGCCATCGACTCATGCTCAAGTCCTAGCAACTTGATGAATTACAGATCTAAAAAGAGATTTTTTTTTAAATCTAGTCTGGTAAGCTCCTCCAGTATCATCCTCGTGGTTGTTTTCAACATGTCCAGCCATCTGACTGCAGGTCGCCCTCTTCATCTGGTTCCTTTGATCTTCTCAAACATAGTGTTCTTCTCCAATTATCTTTCTCTTCTGATAGTGTGTCACCATTTGGACTTCGAGTGACTTTACATAGTAACATAGTAACTGATGGCAGATAAAGACCCAAATTTGGTTCATCCAGTCTGCCCAACCTTATCCTCTCTTTAAATTACTGATTTAGTTTAAATTTTCTTTTTTCTTAGCTATTTCTGGGCCAGAACCCAAAGCTCTGTATGGTGAGGAAGGAAGGGGAGAAGAGGAAGGCCTGTGCAGGTAAAGAAAAGTCCTTTAGGGCAGTGGTTCCCAACCCTGTCCTGGAGGACCACCAGGCCAGTCAGGTTTTCAGGATAGTCCTAATTAATATGCATAGAGCAGATTTGCATGCCTGGCATCTCCATTATATGCAGTTCTCTCTCATGCATATTCATTAGGGCTATCCTGAAAACCTGACTGGCCTGGTGGTCCTCCAGGACAGGGTTGGGGATCACTGCTCTAGGGCATTAGAGGTGAAGGCAGACCCCCTAGAATCCCCAACATAGCAGAAACAGGCCAACACAGTTAAAGGCTAAAAAGGCTGCTAAAAAGCCTGAAATGGCTGAAGATACACTGACCAAAGCTGTCAGTTTTTACACAATCTATTTCTGTGTTCTTGAGAAAAGCATACTTCTGCTTTTCTGAGAAGAGCAAGTCATGCAGAAAACAATGCTGAAAATAACAATTCTTGTGAAAAACAGCCCTCCACCCAAGTCAACAAGGCCAGCTGTTAGAAGTTTCATAAAAATAGGGATATGAAACTTAGAAGACTAACAGCAGTTGGGCCAAGGTGTTCAGAATTCAGGATCTTGGTATATTAACAGGACATTTACAGGAAAGCAGAGTAGTTCTAGTGAAAAAGGCGTGACTCACAGTATCACTCATTATACTAACCAATCAATAGATTAATAAGTATAATGGCGAATGTGATTAACCAATGAAAATGTAAAATGTAATATGCACCAACGTGGCCATGAGCTATCAGAAACATATAAAAGATGGCTCTTTAGGTTAAGATTTTTAGAACAGATCCGCTGCTCCTAGGCCTGGTGTATCAGTATATGCTCTGTTACTCTATATGCTGTAAGGTTTATTCTTGCAAACTGTTATTGATTAATAAAAAATTATATTACTTATACTAGCATATCGAGTACCATGTGGTCAGTTTGTGAAGATCCCAAAGAGGGGGCTTCTTCACCGGTTCTGTGTTTAGGTTCTGTCTACTGAAGTCTCCATCAAATCTCACTCCAGCCCATCTAAACCATCCCTGCTGTCGAAGCCCTCCCCATCCCATCCTAACCAAATGACCATTTACAGACCCAGACCATGGAAGTCTGCCCAGTACTGGCCTTAGCTCTTAAATATACACCATTATTTTATGATTCGAGATCTTCTGTGTTTATCCCACACTTTTTTGAACTCTGTCACCGGTTTCCTCTCCATTATCTCCCTCGGGATTGCATTCCAAGTATAAACCACCCTCTCCATAAAAAAGAATTTCCTTACATTACTCTTGAGTCTACCACCCCTCAACCTCAAATTATGTCCTCTGTTTTTACCATTTTCCTTTCTCTGGAAAAGATTTTGTTCTACATTAATACCTTTCAAGTATTTGAATGTCTGAATCATATCTCCCCTGTCCCTCCTTTCCTCTAGGGTATACAGTGAAGGCGACCTCTGGGTTCTAAAAGATTTATTATTCCAATAACAAACTCTTCTTCCAGTAAAAAATTAAACATGTCCATGTTTCAGCCTAAATGGCCTCCATCAGGAGTCTTCACATTTGGTAGAAAACTATGAAACCGCACATTTAATGTCTTCTTGTTTGAATGAACAGCTCAATGTGTAGCTAATTTCTAATAAATATCAAAAAATCAACTGTAGCAAAATAAAGTGCAAAAAAGTTTGGAAAGAAAGAGGAGGTGCTGCTGTTGGGAGATTTCAACCTTTCGGATGCGGACTGGAAAGTTCTGTCTGCGAAATAGGGAAAGAAGTAGGGAAATTCTGGATGCCTTTCAAGAGGCTCTGCTCAGACAAATGATGATGGAACCCATGAGAGAAAAAGCAATATTGGATCTGGTCCTCACAAATGGAGAGAGTATATCTAATGTACGAGTGGGTGCTCACCTGGGAAGTAGCGATCATCAAATGGTTTGGTTTGATATAATGGCTAAAGTGGAGGGCAGCTGCATGATACTAAAAGTCCAAGATTTCAAATGTACGGACCTTAATAAAATGGGAGAGTACCTGAAGAAAGAGCTTTTTGGATGGGAGGACATAAGAGAAGTGGAAAAACAGTGGTCTAACCTGAATGGAGCTATGAAAATGGCTACGGAACTTTATGTGAAGAAAATAAATAAAAACAAGAGAAAAAGAAAACCGACATGGTTCTCTAAACTAGTGGCAGAGAAAATAAAAGCAAAAGAGTTGGTGTTCCTGAAATATAAAAAAGCCCAAGAAGAAGAGTACAGAAAGGACTACTGGGTGAAACTGAAAGAAGCCAAGAGCGAGATACGGCTGGCGAAAGCGCAGGAGGAAGAGCAAATGGCTAAAAATATAAAAAAGGGAGACAATATTTTTCAGATATATCATTGAAAGGAGGAAGATGAAAAATGGAATTGCTAAACTAAAAGATGCTAGGAACCAATATGTGGAGAGTGATGAGGAAAAATAAAATATTTCTGCTCTGTGTTCACAGAAGAAAAAACCTGGAGGAGAACCTAGATTATCTGGCAAAGTTACACTAAAAAATGGAGTAGATTCTGTGCCGTTCATGGAGGAAACTGTTTTTGAACAACTTGAAAAACTGAAGGTGGACAAAGCGATGGGACCGGACGGGATCCATCCCAGGATACTGAGGGAGCTTAGAGAGGTTCTGGCGGGTCCTATTAAAGACTTGTTCAACAAATCTCTGGAGATGGGAGTGGTTCCTGGGGATTGGAGGTATGCGGATGTGGTCCCTATTCACAAAAGTGGTCATAGGGATGAAGCGGGAAACTACAGGCCAGTAAGCCTCACTTCAGTTGTAGGAAACATAATGGAAGTGTTGCTGAAAGAAAGAATAGTGAACTTCCTAGAAGCAGAAGCGGAGGAGAAGCAAGGAGGAGCGAAGGAGAACCAAGAGAGAGAGAAGGAGAGGCAGGGGAGAGCCAAGGAGAGCAGAAAGAAGCAAGAACAGGCAAAAATACTATCGGGGCAGCGGCGAGAGTAGCTCCGCCCACCCCCACCGCGTCATCGAAGACCGACTGGGCGAAGGGCTTTTGCAAAGGGACTAGTCTTTCAAGTCTTTCACACAAGGTTACTGAGGAGGCGTCAAGCAGGCAGAGAAAGTAAGAGAGGACACCAGAAGCAAGCAGAGAGAGCGAGAGAAGACACAAACAGCAGGCTGATAGAGAGAGACAGAGGACACCAGCAGAAGGCAGAGAGAGCAAAGAAAAGACACCTGCAGCAAGCAGAGAGTGAGAGAGGACACCAATGGAAGCAGAGGGGAACCAGAAGATGAGCTTTCCAGTATTCTGCACGGACTGTCATATGTATGACTACCTCCCCTCGGGGAGACAGTCATATGTATGCAGCCGGTGTCAAGAGCTGAAAAGCTTGAAGACTGAAGTCAAGCGACTAGA
Organism: Geotrypetes seraphini; assembly: GCF_902459505.1. Lineage (NCBI taxonomy): Eukaryota > Metazoa > Chordata > Amphibia > Gymnophiona > Dermophiidae > Geotrypetes > Geotrypetes seraphini. The sequence goes on from NC_047084.1 coordinate 361,473,425, forward strand.
GGACAAGATACAGGAACTAGAAGGACTTTACACCATGGAGGATCCAATCAAGGCAGCTGAAGTCTTCACGAGAGAGAGACACATTGAGAAGGAAGTCAGGGAACTTGAGAAATTCATTGAGGAAGCATACAGGATGAAGGTGGAAGAGAACGAACTTCGTATGAAAGAAGAAGTTACCCCGACACCAACATGGAAGGGAGAACAAGAAACAGATGACCTCGAAGAAGACATACACAGAGGGATACTGCAGGAAGAGGAGAATTTGGCTAGTCGAGGCCCAGAAGAAGAAAGAGCGAAGCACACCAAGGACATTGACCTGAGACCGGAGCGAAAATTGAAGAAGGGAAAATCGGCGATCCTAGTGGGAGACTCGATCCTGAGGCATGTGGACAGCCACATAGCAGGAGGGAGAGAGGATCGATTGGTTACCTGCCTCCCAGGAGCAAGAACCAAGGACATCGTGGACAACATTGGAAAGATCTTAAGACAGTGCGGAGACAGAAGAGACCGCAGTAATGATCCACATCGGGACAAACGATGTCAGCAGGAGAGACTATAGAAGAAGCAAGCTGATAGAACAGTTCAAGATTCTGGGAAGGAAGCTGAAGATGAGGACCCAGAAGATAGCATTTTCAGAGATCCTACCAGTACCTAGGGCAGATGTGAAAAGGCAGGAAGAACTACAATCAATAAATGCGTGGATGAGGAAATGGTGTGAGGAAGAGGGATTCCACTTCGTGAGGAACTGGACAACGTTCTGGGCAAGAGCAAGCTTTACAGGAAAGATGGACTACACCTGAGCACGGCAGGAACTAGACTTCTAGCAAACAACATCAGGAGAGGAATAGAACAGGCTTTAAACTAACAAGAAGGGGAAAGCCGACAGTCGTCCAAGCGTCGACGATTCGGAAGAAGGTATCCTGTGAAGATACTGAGAGGAAAAAAGGCCGGGAAGAATCAAGGGACAAATTGCAAGAGTCGACTAACCCAGAAGAGGAGGTTAAAAAGATTGTAGCAAAAGAGAAGAAAATAAAGACTGAAGCACAGGGAATGGAAATGAAGACAACAAAACACCAGGATCTAAATTGCATATATACCAATGCAAGGAGCCTGAGAAACAAAATGGGGGAACTAGAAGCCATGGCCAATGCAGAAGACATAGACATCATTGGAATTTCTGAAACATGGTGGAATGAGGAAAACAAATGGGATACAGCACTGTCGGGGTACAAACTCTATCGCCAGGACAGATCAGGACAGAAAGGAGGTGGAGTAGCCCTATACATAAAAGAAAGCATACGATCGACAAAAATGGACACAGCAGAGACGGCCAACAAGCTAGAATCGCTATGGGTTAAAATACCAGGAAAGAAAGGGCCTGAAATAAAGATAGGCCTATACTATCGTCCACCTGGACAAACCGGAGATATCGATGAAGAAATAGAAGCCGAGATGAAGCGAGAAAGCAAAAGCGGGAACACAGTTATTATGGGAGACTTCAACTACCCTGGGATAGACTGGAGTCTTGGAAGCTCAAAATGCGCTAGAGAGACAGAATTCCTGGAAGCTACACAGGATTGCTTCATGGAGCAGCTTGTTAGAGAACCAACGAGAGGAAATGCCACTCTGGATCTAATCCTAAATGGGTTAAGGGGACCTGCAAAGGAAGTAGAAATAGTGGGACCGTTGGGAAGCAGTGATCATAATATGATCAAGTTCAAGGTTGAAGTAGGAATACCGAAAGGGAAGAGAACCATAGCGACAACTTTAAACTTCAGGAAAGGAAACTACGAGGCAATGAGGGAAATGGTAAGAAAGAAACTTAGGAACACGTCCAAAAAATGGCAAACGGTACAACATGCCTGGTCTTTTTTCAAGGGCATGGTGAGCGAGGCGCAAAATACATATATCCCCAGGTTCAGAAAGGGGTGCACAAAGAGTCGAACAAAAGACCCGGCATGGATAACCAAAATAGTGAAGGAAGCAATAGGCAATAAGAAAAATTCATTCAGGAAGTGGAAAAAGGACAAAACTGAGGAGAATTGGAAAGAGCACAGGAAAAATCAAAAAGAATGTCACCGTGTGGTTCGAAAAGCCAAAAGAGAGTACGAAGAGAGGCTAGCTAAGGAAGCACGAAACTTCAAACCATTCTTTAAATATGTTAAAGGGAAGGAGCCGGCTAGGGAGGAGGTAGGACCGCTGGATGACGAAGACAGGAAGGGAGCTGTGAAAGAGGAGAAAGAAGTGGCGGAAAGGCTAAACATGTTTTTTTCGTCTGTATTTACAAATGAGGACACTTCAAACATACCGGAACCTGAGCAATTCTTTCATGGAAGTCAAACAGAAAAATTAACATCCATAGAAGTAAGCCTTGAAGACGTACGCAGGCAGATAGGAAAACTAAAACCTGACAAATCCCCGGGTCCGGACGGAATACATCCAAGGGTTCTGAAAGAATTAAAGGAGGAGATAGCGGAACTACTACAGCAAATTTGCAACCTGTCCCTAAAAACAGGCGTGATCCCGGAGGATTGGAAAATAGCCAACGTTACGCCCATCTTTAAAAAGGGATCAAGAGGAGACCCTGGAAATTACAGACCAGTGAGTCTGACCTCGGTTCTGGGAAAAATGGCAGAAGCTCTGATAAAAGAAAACATCGATGAACATTTCGAAAGGAACGAACTACTGATAACCAGTCAACATGGTTTCTGCAAGGGTAGATCGTGCCTAACGAACTTACTGCACTTCTTCGAGGGAGTTAACAAACAAATGGACAGAGGAGACCCCATAGACATCATATATCTAGATTTCCAAAAAGCCTTTGACAAGGTGCCCCATGAACGTCTACTCCAGAAGCTGAAGAACCATGGGGTGGAAGGAGATGTACATAGATGGATCAGAAACTGGTTGGAAGGTAGAAAGCAAAGGGTAGGAGTGAAAGGCCACTACTCTGACTGGAGGAGGGTCACGAGTGGTGTACCGCAGGGCTCGGTGCTCGGGCCACTGCTATTTAATATATTCATAAATGATCTAGAAACAGGGACAAAGTGTGAGATAATAAAATTTGCAGACGACACCAAACTTTTTAGTGGTGCTCGGACTATAGAAGACTGCGAAGAATTGCAAAGGGACTTGAACAAGCTAGGGGAATGGGCGACGAGGTGGCAGATGAAGTTCAACGTTGAGAAATGTAAAGTATTACATATGGGAAGCAGAAACTTGAGGTACAACTATACGATGGGAGGGATATTATTGAAGGAGAGTATACAGGAAAGGGACTTGGGGGTAATGGTGGACAGAACAATGAAGCCGATGGCACAGTGTGCAGCGGCCGCTAAGAAAGCGAATAGAATGCTTGGTATAATCAAGAAGGGTATTGCGACCAGAACGAAAGAAGTTATTCTGCCGTTGTATCGGGCGATGGTGCGCCCGCATCTGGAGTACTGCGTCCAATTTTGGTCACCATACCTTAAGAAGGATATGGCGTTACTCGAGAGGGTCCAGAGGAGAGCGACACGTCTGATAAAAGGTATGGAAAACCTTTCATACGCTGAGAGATTGGAGAAATTGGGTCTCTTTTCTCTGGAGAAGAGGAAACTTAGAGGGGATTTGATAGAAACTTACAAGATCATAAAGGGCATAGAGAAAGTAGAGAGAGACAGATTCTTCAAACATTCAAAAAATAAAAGAACAAGAGGGCACTCGGAAAAGATAGAAGGGGACAGATTCAAAACGAATGCTAGGAATTTCTTCTTTACCCAACGTGTGGTGGACACCTGGAATGCGCTTCCAGAGGACGTGATAGGGCAGAGTACAGTAATGGGGTTTAAGAAAGGATTAGACAATTACCTACTGGAAAAGGGGATAGAGGAGATAGAGGATTACTGCACAGGTACTGGACCTGTTGGGCCGCCACGAGAGCGGACTGCTGGGCACGATGGACCTCTGGTCTGACCCAGCAGAGGCACTGCTTATGTTCTTATGTTCTTAATGGATTACAGGATCCGAGGCAACATGGCTTTACTAAAGGTAAATCGTGCCAAACGAACCTGATTGAAGTTTTTGATTGGGTGACCAGAGAACTGGATTGAGGACATATGCTAGATGTAATTTACTTAGATTTCAGCAAAGCCTTTGACACGGTTCCTCATAGGAGGCCCTTGAACAAACTTCAAGGGCTGAAGTTAGGACATAAAGTCGAGAACTGGATTAGAAACTGGTTGACGGACAGATGCCAGAGGGTTGTGGTTAATGGAAGTCGCTCGGAGGAAGGAAAGGTAAGTAGTGGAGTCCCTTAGGGTTCGGTGCTGGGGCCGATCATGTTCAATATGTTTGTGAGTGACATTGCTGAAGGGTTAGAAGGAAAAGTTTGCCTTTTTGCGGATGATACCAAGATTTGTAACAGAGTAGACACTGAGGAGGGAGTGGAAAACATGAAAATGGATCTACAAAAGTTAGAGGAATGGTCTAAAATCTGGAAATTAAAATTCAATGTAAAGAAATGCAGAGTAATGCATTTGGGGATTAATAATCGGAAAGAGCTGTATATGCTGGGAGGGGAGAGGCTGATATGCATGGATGAGGAGAGGGACCTTGTGGTGATAGTGTCCGAAGATCTAAAGGTATAAAAACAGTGCGACAAGGCAGTGGCTGCTGCCAGAAATATGATGGGCTTTATAAAGAAAAGCGTAACCAGTAGAAGAACAAAGGTGTTGATGTCCCTGTACAGGATGTTGGTGAGGCCCCACTTGGAGTATTGTGTTCAGTTTTGGAGACCGTATCTAGCGAAGGACACAAAAACGCTTGAAGCGGTCCAGAGGAGGGTGATGAAAATGATAGGAGGTTTGCAACAAAAGACGTATGAGGAGAGACTGGAAGCCCTGAAGATGTATACCTTAGAGGAAAGGAAGAACAGGGAGATATGAGTCAGATGTTCAAATACTTGAAAAGTATTAACATAGGACAAAATCTTTTCCAGAGAAAGGAAAATGGTACAACCAGAGGACATAATCTGAGGTTGAGGGGCAGGAGACTCAAGAGCAAAGTAAGGAAAACACATCTAACAAATAACAATGTTACATATCAGAGGACTAATCTCTTCAAGACAATTATTTTTACATTGGACCAACCATTTTCTGCCAAACAAGTGTTTAAATCCTGGTTTTGAGTGATCCAAGTTCTATATGTGTTACCGACATTGAAGTTCATAAGCATCATTCACAATATCCAAGCACACATAAAACTGAGATGCAAAAGAGAGACAAAAATCATCATTTATAAAGCAATTATCCAGGAGTGACAAGTCTGATTAAACAGATGACAGTGATGACTGGACAGAGTGTGTTTGATGTATGTTTGATTGCTTGACTCCGGTGAGTGACCCAGGATATGTCTAATGAAAACACAACTGGATCAACATAGGTTGTCTCATTAATAGAGTATAAGCTGCTGAATCAGTCAGAAACTACACAGGCAAAAGAGGAATTGCCCTTGAGGGGACAACAATATAACTTCCTCTTAGTTCAAAGATTCAGTAATTGTATGTCAAGAATTCTTTTTTAAGGAAGTGCTACATAAAGGTCCTGAATAAAACAGAAAGGGTACTGACAGTGGAGGGTGCATGATATATGCATTGCCGTCTAAGATGTGTCTATAATTAGCCTGTTTGTTGGAAAATTGTTCAGCAGAAACACCATTTTGTTTTGATCATTTTTTATTCTGCCTGGAATAGAACGCGTTGCCAGAGGTTGTGGTAAGAGAGTGAGGCCAAGCAAAAACACATGAAAATAATATAGGTAAATATAGCAGACCGTAATGGGGTACCACAGACAGCAGGCAAGGTTACACAATATTATGCAAAAAATATATCCTAGCCTATATAATTGTCTAAACAAAGTGGTAATACTGGTGACTAATGATGTCACTATTAACTACTTTCCTAGCAAAGGCATTTGCACCCTCCTTTTCCTCAGTCATTCTAACTGAAAAACAAACTAGGACAAGTTCGTATAACTGGTAAACAAGGATATGGCTTTTTAACATTACCACTAAGTTTGCAGTTACTCAAATAGCATAACTATAATATCAATCAGCAATACAGCCCTCACCAACCCCTCATATCAACTAAGTATCCCATTTACTAATCCTAACAGGAAGCAAGATCTTTCAATTGAAAGGAGGGGCATAGGATGACAGTGAGGAAGGCTACTAAAATGGTCAGTGGTCTTCGTCATATGGTGTTTGGGAACAGACTTAATTTGCTATTGTTGACAATCTAAAATAAAATGAGTTAAAAAAATATATATATATCCTTGAAGTGTTGTAGAATCAACACTAGTATTAATTTTTAATGTTCAATACCTAATACCAATACAAATTAGTATTAGGTGTAAGTTTGAAATCTTTTGGTGGTCCTCAGTGCTTTCTTGTATTCACACTGTAGTCCTTTACATGAAAGGGTGGAGGAAATTCTTCTTTACAGAGAGGGTGGTGGATGCCTGGAATGTGCTCCTGAGAGAGCTGGTGGAGAGGAAAATGGTGACGGAGTTCCAAAAAGTGTGGGATGAACACAGAGGATCTAGAATCAGAAAATAATAGTAAATATTGAAGAACTAGGGCCAGTACTGGGCAGACTTGTACAGTCTGTGTCTGTATATGGCCATTTAGGGAAGAATGGGCTGGGGAGGGCTTTAATGGCCAGGAGGGTGTAGATTGACTAGAGTGAGCTTTGATGAAGACTTCAGTATTTGGAACCTAAGAACAGTACCAGGCAGAGCTTTAGATCCTTACCCAGAAATAGCCAAGGAGAAGAAGGAAAAAAACCAACAAAAAACCAACAAATTTTTAGATTGAATCAGGTTGGGCAGACTAGATGGATCATTCGGGTCTTTATCTGCCGTCATCTACTATGTTATTATATAAAGATATCTGCTGCAGGAACCTAGGGTTGATTTTTTAATATTTATTAGAAATCAACTACACACTGAGCAGTTCATTCAAATAAGACATTAGATGTGCGGTTTCATAGGTTCCTACCAAATGTCAAGACTCCTGATGCAGGCCATTTAGGCTGAAACATGGACGTGTTGAGTCTTTTACTGGAAGAAGAGTTTGTTATTGGAATAATAAATCTTTTAGAACCCAGATGTCACCTTCGCTGTATTTTATACTTTGAAAGAAAGACAGGAGAGGGGAGATATTTAAATACCTATATGGCTTGAATGTAAAAGAGGTATTTTTTCCAGTAAAATGAAGCTCTGGAATGAAGGGGCATAGGATGAAGATAAGGGATAGTCTCATAAGTAACCTGATGAAATACATCTTCACAGAAAGAGTGATAAATTGATGAAACAGCCTCCCAGTAGAGATGGAGATGAAAACTGTATCTGAATTCAAGAAAGTTTAGGACAAGTACATAGAATCTCTAAGAGGGATGAAAGGATAGTAGACAACATGGATGGGCAGGCTAGCTAGGCCATAAAGTTTTTATCTACCTTCAATTTTCTATATTTCTATTAAGCTATGAAATTATATTTTTGGATCTCATAACATTTAATTCCTTAGTGTAACAAATAAATACTTCATGTCAGAAATGTATTTACTTGAATATTCTACACATATGTGAACATGGCCAAATTATTGTATAATTTCTAAGAAAGTCATATCATTTTTAGGAGGTCCCTGACTTAGTTGAATCATGATAACACAACTGTTTCCCTACCTCTTCTGCTTAGTCTCCACAGGGTTAAGTTTTTTCACACCTGGGAATGAGTCTGACAGCAGTGTGAGGCAAGCAGGAGATAATCAAACCCTGACATAGGATCCAATGTCCTCCTTTCTGCCTGATTTTGTGTATTTGAAGATATAAAGAATTATGTGTCTATAGGGAAACTGCTTCAGAATTTTTTTGTAGAATAGCAGTCTCCCAGGTATCAGCATAAAAGTATATTCCATAATCTATGGGAATGACTTTTGGAAACTTAGGTCCTCAAAGTAAATGATCCTGTAATACAGTAGACCTTCTGAGCCTGTCCTTTTTCACCCTCATCTTATATCTTCTCATTACAGACCTTCCTTTCAATTAAGAATCACCTCTTTTGTATTAATGCCACAGATATATTTAAATATCTCTATCATATCTCCCCACTCCTGCATTTCTTTCAAAGTCTGTCTTCATTGGCTTTATGATGAAGACCACCGACTATTTTAGTAGCTGCGCTCTGGATTGACTCCATCCTTGCTATATCTTTTTGAATGTGTGGTCTCAAGAATTGTTCGCAGTGCTCTAAATGAATTCTCAGTCAAATGAACAAAAATAGGGCAAATATCTCTCAAAAAGATGAGAGTAGAGTGATCAGAAAGGAATGACAAAAATAAAAAATAATCACTCAAATTCTAAATCATTAGGTACTTACAATGATATACAACTGATAATGAATTTGTGTGCTCAGAGAAATGGAGGTGATAACAGGGAGATCCCAACACTACCACCTCACCGCCCAATCATCGCATAATTCAGAGCACCAGCTGTGAGATTTTTTAACTGTTATACACGATTGCCTTAGGTGCGTCAAGCTACTAAGTTTGTAAAAATAACAATCGCTAAATAATTGGTCTGAAACAGCAAACTTAACTTCAGCATGGGGGTTCCGACGTGACACAGACATGTTTTGCTCCTGCCTCAGGGAACCGAAGGAGAAATTACAGGAATGCTCACAACGTGTGGGCGAGGTGAAACTTATATACTTAAAACACTTCTCATATCATATAAGCTATTAATGAAACTGCCTCCTCATAAATCAATTCTCAGCAGAGACATATAAAGAGGTACTATCACCTCTTTTTTACTGTTAGACTTTCTGTCTAACTTGGCTGTCATCTTTTCTACCCATTTAGCCACCTTAAGATTATCAGGTACAATCCCACCTAATGCTAGTTCTTCTTTCATTTATAGAAGTACTTCTGCCCCCCCCCCCCATACTATACTTTTCCCTTAGACTATGCAGTCCAAATGAATGGCTGTGCATTTCTTAGCATTAATTCTTAGCTGCCAAATTGTGGACCAATCTTTAAACGCCTGTTGATGTAGAAAACATGAGGGGGGGGGGGGGCTGCAATAGAAGTAAATGTTTTCACTGCAATAATATTGAGCATTTTCACAGGTCATGGGGCTCAATCAAAAAACTAAAACATTCCAAAAAAATAACTAAGTAGGCACTTGGACATCCTAATCGCCAGGATGTGCAAGTGCTGATAATTAAAAACATTTTCCTAGATGTACAGTGAGGTGCTTTATCTGCTGTGCATCCAGAGCTCCAGGGGGCATGTCGGTAGGTATGTTAAGGGTGCACTTTAGATGGGCTTTGGGTGTGCTTAACTTGAACATCTTGCAGCAATAATTGAACCTTTTCCAAGACGGAACTTAGACATTCAGACCTGTTTTAGAAGCATCTAAATGTCACAAAGGTACCCAAATTTGCCAGATAACCAGTGGCGTACCTAGGGTATGTGGCACCCGGGGCCCATAATTTTTTGACACCTCCCCATGTAAAAAAATATTTTTTTTAATAATCATGAAATTGAATAAATGGTCATAATAGAAACAGGCAGTGAAAATTTTATTTTATTGAACCTCATATATGTAACCATTATTCCAAACATACCGTAACATAACATAAATTATGTCTGAATTGTCATGACATCAGAAGTACATATGGAGTAGTTGCAGGTGATGCTTGGGACAGTTCTGATTGTGTTAGTTCGGTTTTATGTGTTTTTGAGTAGAAGGGTTTTTATTTCTTTTTTGAAGGTTTTGTAGTTTGTGGTCGAGGTCAATAGGTTGTAGAGTTGGGGGTCGAGTGTTGCAGCTCGAATGGCTAGGAGGTTGTCGAACTGTTTTTTTCTTTTGACGTTTTTGGTTGGAGGATGTGTGAATGGTGCGTGAGTTCTCCTATGTCTGGTTGAGGTGGATTGAATTATTTAGCTGAAGAAATTAGTTACCCCCCATTCCACACACATTAATTCTCTTCCATTTTTGTTCCCATTATAAAAAACACTGATAAGTTCTCAGAAAAAAAATACATTAAAATAAGAAGTGAAAACAAAGCCCCTACAGATGAGAACATAACATAAGAATAGCCTAACTGGGTCAGACCAATGGTCCATCATGCCCAGTAACCCATTCTCATGGAAGCCAATCCAGGTCACTAGTACCTGGTCAAAACCCAAAGAGTAGCAACATTCCATGCTACCGATCCAGGGCAAGCAGACACTTCCCCCATGTCTTAATAACAGATTATGGACTTTTCCTCCAGGAATTTGTCCAAATCTTTCTTAAAACCAGCTACACTATCTGCTTTTACCATAACTTCTGGCCACTTCATTTTTAAGTTTAGATCTTTCCTTTCAAACAGAGACCTTGCTAGATGTCAAATACAGCACAAGGTAACTTCACACAGACTTAGCTGTGCAGGAAATGTGAATCTCCTCATACACCCACCATATAGTGCAAAAATGTGCAAAGGTCTGGTTTTTTCTTTCGATCACTACATAGACTAATGCCACACAAGCAGCGCGGTTACAAACATATTTTGTAGGTCAGTGCTAAGGTTAACAAAGTTTCCTTCCTTGGACCAGAAGGAGATACTGACAAACCACTGGAAGAGATCCCAAAACAACTACCCAGGAACAACACCCAAAGACCCACTCAGTGTGTGAACCAGTTAAATGGAGTGGACTAACTGGGGGGTGGAAATAGGCCCGGAGTTTGCTCAGCAGAATTTCCTAGATCACCTCTTCCTCTCAACACATTGACACGCTGCCACCACCACCACTAGGAACACCTCACCGGGTAGGCCAGCAATGTTATAAACTTTATAAAACACATTATTATATTTTCTTATAAAGCACATATTTTAACTGAACTCTCTGACATCCTCAGCCTTTCCATTCACAAAAATAGAAGGAAGAAAAGTTCCCATTTCCTGCTGTCTCATGTCCCCGGCCTATACAATATTTTTTTTCTGCAGACCCTTCAAAAGTCTGACCAAATCCTCGTTTCACTTGCATTATAAAGTTCTGAGGATGCCATCTCTCCCCAATCCCAGGTCCTAAAGTCTAAGACAGTAGCGCAAACTAGTGCTGCCAGATTCAGGGAAAAAAATTTCGATTTGATTCAGCCTATTGAATTGGTTTATCGATTCGATTTTCCTGCCCAATTGGATGTTTTTTTCAAACATCCTGGTGGGTTTATTTTATAGCTTTTTCACCCCCCTTTGGCTTCTCCTAACCACACTGGCGCTGTGGTATAAATAAAATAAATAAACAAAAAGGTCTTTTCATCTCTCTGTTAAATCCTAGCTCACGTTTGCGGTCTAACACCAGCTCTGGCAGAATACACATTTCAAATCTGACATATTGTAATCACAAAACAGAAAATAAAATTAGTTTTCTACCTTTTTGTTGTCTGGTTATTTTTCAAATCTTGTTGGTCCAAGGCTCTGGTTGTCTTCTGATAACTTTCTTCTTTCTCCGTGCTAACCATCCATCTGCCATCTCTGTCCTCCCCTTCCGTTTCCCTTCCCTCCCCCGGATGTCTGGCATCTTTCCTTTTTTTGTTTCCCTCCACAGATCCACCTTTTCTTAACTACCCTTTCATCCAGCAGCTCTCCCTCCTTCCCCACCACCCCAGGGTCCACCATCTCTCCCTTTCTTTTCCCAACTACCCTCCTAATCAGTATCTCTATCCCCCCTCCTCCGCACCATCCCTTGTGTCCAACTTCCCTCCCTTTCTGTTCCTTCCCTCCCTAAAACCCATGTCCATCTCCACTCTCTCTCTCCTCTATTTTCAGACCCATTATTTCTTCCCACCCAAAGTCCGGCATATGCACATCTCTTTGAACCCCTTCCCCTTCCCTCCGTGTACTTCTACACCAGGGCCCCCTCCCCTGAAGGCCTGTCCCCCCCTTAAAGGTCTGCATCCCACCCCTGAAGGCCTGTCCCCCCCTTGAAGGCCTGCCTGCCTGCTCCCCTTGAAGGCCTGCCCCCCTTGAAGGCCTGTCCCCCCCCTTGAAGGCCTGCACCCCCCATGAAGGCCTGCCTGCCTGCCCCCCTGAAGGCCTGTCCCTCCCTTGAAGGCCTGCACCCCCCTGAAGGCCTGTCCCCCCCCTTTGAAGGCCTGCTCACCCCCGAAGGCCTGCACCCCCCCAAAGGCCTATACCCCCCTCGAAGCCCTGCCCCCCCTGAAGGCTTGCCCCCCTTGAAGGCCTGCCTGCCTGTTCCCCTTGAAGGCCTGCCCCCCTGAAGGCCTTTCCCCCCAAAGGCCTGCCCCCCGAAGTCCTACACCCCCCTCGAAGGCCTGTCTCCCCCTTGAAGGCCTGCCTGCCTGTCCCCCCCTTGAAGGCCTGTCCCCCCCTTGAAGGCCTGTGCCCTCCCTTGAAGGCCTGTCACCCCCCCGAAGGCCTGCACCCCCCTCCCCGATGGCCTGTCACCCCCCCCCCCCCCGAAGGCCTGCCTGTCCCCCTTGAAGGCCTGTCCCCCTGAAGGCCTGTCTCCCTCCCCTCCACAAGGTCTGTCTGCCCACCCCACCCTGAAGTCCTGCTGTCCCCCCTCCCCCCCACTACCTCGAAGGACCGCTCGGCCCCACCACCACCACCACGAAGCACTGCTCATTCCCCCGGCCTCCCTGCTTCATTTCCCTGGGGAAACAGCCTGCAGCAAGATCGCGCGATGCCAGCGATCTTTGCTTGCTTCAGCTGTTTCCTCCGCCGCGGTCCCGCCCCTCCTCTGACATCAGAGGAGGGGCGGGACCGTGGCGGAGGAAACAGCCGAAGCAGGCAAAGATCGCTGGCATCGCGATCTTGCTGCAGGCTGTTTCCAGACGCGACACCCGGCGCAGGGGGGGGAACCGGACCGGGAGCACCCTCTCAGGGCTTGGCACCCGGGGCGGACCGCCCCCCACGCCTCCCCCTTGGTACGCCACTGCAGATAACCACTGGATACATGAAGGTATAACCCTCCTATACTCTCCCAATTCTCACTAAACTTCTCCCACCCCCAAAAATCTGAATGAAAGAGTACATACCTGTCTCAAGAACAGCAGCACTTGGTACGGGAAAGTCTAGTAAAGCATCACAAAGGTGTCTTATATAGTCTGGTGAGTAGTCTTGTGAGCCATAGAGATGAGAAACCAGGCCCATAAGCTATTCTAATCACTACATTTATGGTGGAAAGTGTGAGCCCACCAAAATCCTACTATACAAATATTTAGTGCCGGTGAATATTTATTTTGTGGAGTAATCCGTTTGGTATATCACAAGGTTCGCCACTTTCGCCAACGCTATTTAATATCTATCTAGTATCATTGGGAAATCTACACAGCTTGCAGGTCAAATTTTACATCTATGCTGACGATATAACAATACTTATTCCTGTAACATCATTCACGACTGAAGTAAAAGATCAGATCTCATTTAGCCAGGCACAAATAGAACAATGGACCACTAAATTTAAATTGAAACTTAATCCGGAAAAAACAAAGTTTTTTTCTTACTAGTCCTAATGATAAAATCAATGAAAATGTACTCCATTTAAATGATCAAATTTATTCAACAGCTACTACAATCAAAATATTAAGCGTTATGCTAGATCGCTCGTTATCTTTTAACGACCATACTGATCTACTGATTAAAAAATGCTTTTCTGTACTATGGAATCTTCTTACTATTAAAAAATGTTTTGATTTAACGTTCAGTTATCAATTTTGTCTATTCTGGACTACTGTAATATTGTTTATCTGGGATCTTATAAAAAAAACTTAATGCTTACAGTGTTCTAGGTTGTACACTAGGTCTAAAAGATGCATGCACCTGGGCTACCTCACTGGGCTTGGCTTCTGTCCCCTGACACTGAGTATTCCTTTGACTTCACAAGGTCTTCCCTGTGACAATATCCAAGTAGGTGATTTTCCAAAATATATATATATTTTTTTTGGACATCTGGCTTTCAAAAGTGTACATTTCTGTACTTTCGTCTTTGGACATTTAGTGGTCCAAACAGGACTTAGACATCCTTTTCAAAAATGGCCTTCTATATGTTCTCCTAGGCTTCCATGGCCTGGTATCATGCTTGTTGCAGTTTTCTGGGTCTCACCGTAACTAGATGTGGTAAGATCTATTGACATCCTGCCCTCAGGACTCCCCCGTTGTGTGCTTTCATCCCATCGTTGGCTTCCGATTCAGAAAACTACAACAAGCATTTTCACAGGTATTATCTGTAGCACAATAAATTGTTGCTAATTGTTAAGAGTTGAAGGTAGGCTAAAAATATAAACCAGATAAATATTTTTTTAAAAATTTATTTATTTATAGAATTTTTAAACAATTGCCAAGCATAAACATCTTGTACAGAAAAGTGTAATCAAACCATATTAACTTAAATTAACTTTCAAAGCTTGAAAGATACTTCAAATTATTACAATAAAACACATGAGGTAAATTCAATTGATCACACACTAGTCTTCCAATCTCAGATCCAAAACTTAAAGAGTAGAGAGATTAAACTCACATATTTTTATCTAAGAAAGCTGTTTAACTACTGCAGCACAGAGAACTAATCCTTATTATTAGGGGCAGTTCAGTTTCATTCTCAAGACGTTTCATTGAGAGAAAACTTATCAAATGAGATGGGTCAGTAAAAACATATTTTAAAGAATGGTATCTGACTACACATTTGCATGGATATCTTAAAAAGAAAAGACCCCCTATTTGAGTCGCTCCAGGTTTCAACATTAAGAATTCTCTTCTTTTTTGAGTCTCTCTAGAGACATCAGGAAATATCTGGATATGGTGTTCCAGGAAGTCCTTGGATCTGTTTTTGAAGAAAAGTTTTAAAATCCAATCCTTGTCTGGAGCCAAAGCCACAGACATCAAGAGGGTGGCTGAAATAGCCACTTCTCTATCCGATTGTTCCAGTAGAGCTGAAATGTCCAATGGTTCATCCTGAGATTCCCCAACCTTTTCTTTTTTCTCCACTTGGGATTTAACAGGGAGATAGTATACTTTTGTAAGAGGGGGTAGAGAACTTTCAGGAATTTGTAAAATCTCCATAAAATATCGCTTCACCATTTCTCGGGGGAAAATTGATAAGATCTTAGGAAAATTTATAATCCTCAAATTATTAGCTCGACTATTATTCTCTAGAGCTTCCAATTTCCTCCGCATAATTATATTGTCTTTAACCAGTAAGTCTTGATTATTTTTAACTGATGTTAGTTCATTGTCTATCTTCTGTGCATCTGTTTTTAGCAAGGATATGTCTTGTTTTAGAAAATTTATTTCTTCCTTCTGTTCTTTAATTTATCGGTCCAAATTTTTAATTTGGGGATTTAAGGAATTACCCAAATTTACCACCAAATCCTATAATGCTTCAAGGGTGACTACTGGGGGTTTAATAGCTGAAAAAAGATATGCTTGTGTGGTTAGAGGTTGTTCTAAGCTTTGGTTTACCTAGATGAAGTCTTGTATCCCCTCAGCTTTAGTTGTCCCAGTCGCAGGTCCTGGCAGAGTGAACAAATCTCGGTCAGTGAGCCCTCCAGCATACTGGCCTCTCGAGATGAGAATGCTTCCTCTTCGGATGCTCTCTGATCCCGCGGAGAGCTGGCTGCATGCGGCAACGGCTGGAGAGGTGGCATCCTTACGTCGGGGCTTAAGGTGACATCAAGCCCTGAAGTTTTCGCCGCCGCACTACTCCCCGGCGGCGTTCTAAGCGGGCTAGTCCACGACGCTCCTTGTTCCTGCTGTACACGCCGAAGAAGGTCATCAATTGTGACCGAGGGGGCTATCGGTCGCCGGGAGGCACCATCAGTGTTCTTTCCCCGTTTTTTTGGCATAATTTTCCGAGGTAAGGCTGACAATCAGTGGTGTCTTTACTGCAGCAAGCTAACAGCGGCCATTTTGGATCTGGATCCCAGATAAATATTTTATTCATTGCCAGAGAATGTGATGAAATCAGCTTTAAAAACTTGGGTTTGGATAATTTCCTAAAACAAATATCCATAAGCCATTGCTAAGATGGACTTGGGGAAATCCACTGCTTATTCCTAGGATAAGCAGCACAAAATCTGTTTTACTCCTTGGGATCTTGCCAGGTACTTGGGACCCGAGTTGGCCACTGTTGAAAACAGGATGCTGGGCTTGATGGACCTTCAGTCTGTCCCAGTATGGCAACTCTTATGTTCTTACCACCAATATCCACTATACAATATTCTTTTGTTTATGAAATAAGCAAAACAGATCATATACTTTGGATCTATGAGAGGCTGCTGAAAAGTTCTCAGCCCAACCAAGAAAAGAATGATGTGGAGCCATGAAACTAACAAGTTATTCAACACTTTTCTTGACACTTTTCGTTTCCATAATATGAAATGAAATAAAAAGTGTCAAGAAAAGTGTGAAATAACTTGTAAGCTTCATGGTTCCACATCATTCTCTTCTTGGTTGTGCTGAGAACTTTTCAGTGACCCCTCGTATATTTTAGCACCAAGAGATTTTTTTATTATTTTAAAATTTCAGAAAAGAAATATTTGTTAGCACTCTACCATAGTAAGCTAAATTCTCAGCTTTATGAGATGAATTCATCTGGAAGAATCCTGCCAGAAGTTGACATAATTATAGATCAGTCAAGTGGTTAGTGCTGTAAATGAAAGCAGAACAGCCAACGTATGTTAAGAGTCAATCCTAATTCTGTAAGCTACTGTATCTTTGCATTTTGAAAAAAGATGTGCACTTTTCAGCTGCCATAAAATGTCATCCATAGTGCTTTGGATTTTTCAGCAAGCGTACATCTGCAATGAATAATTTGCACATTCATGAGCTATGCGCAGAGGCTATTCCCGAAGTGTTCAGACTGGCCGTCTCCAGCTACTACTGTGGCTGAAAATAAGTTTGCTGTACTTGTCACATTAGAATTTGAAATGCCGATTGGAAATGTGTTCTCTTGCAAAGGATGATTACTAGCCAGAACACTTAAAAGGCATTTCAATGAAAGGAAATAAGACCCAGAATGAATATTCTAAATACATGTAACAGGAAACTTGCTTTTATATGATTAAAAAAATACAGGTGATTCCAATTTTTGGTGTATAATATATAAGATCTTTGTGGATCTATGTGGTCTGGAAAACAATTTGTTATTTTGACATTGGAGGACCAGCCAATGCTGTCAGACATTTCAGTGGAAACTGACTATAGCAGGGGTGCCCACACTTTTTGGGCTTGCGAGCTACTTTTAAAATGACCAAGTCAAAATGATCTACCAACAATAAAATTTTAAAAAAACACAACGCACACTATACGCATAGAAAATGTTAATTATCATTCCTATTCCAGGGTTTTTCAAAGAGGTCAAAGCAGATGACTCTAAGCACTATCACCTCAGTAACAACCATACAAAAATAGACAAATATACCCCCCTCCCTTTTTACTAAACCACGATAGCAGTTTTTAGAGCGCAGGGAGCTGCGCTGAATGCCCAGCGCTGCTCTCGACGCTCATAGGCTCCCTGCGCTAAAAAACTCTATTGCGGTTTAGTAAAAGGGGACCTTAGTGTAAAATATAGACAGCAGATATAAATTGAGACACATTTCGATCACTAAATTTAAAATAAAATCATTTTTCCTACCTTGTCTGGTGATTTCATGAGTCTCTGGTTGCACTTTCTTCTTCTGACTGTGCATCCAGTCTTTCTTCCCTTCTTTTAGTCTGTATGCTTTCTCTCCTCCACACCTCATTCCCTCCCCCAACTTTTCCTTCCTCTCTCCCTGCCCTTTCTTTCTCTCTGCCTCCCTTTCCTTTTTTTCTGTTTCTCTTCTTTCCTTCTGTCTCCCTGCCTGCCCTTTTTCTTTCTTTCTTTCTCCCTACCCTCCCCCAAGACACTGCCACTGCCATCGGGGACCCAAACTGCCATCGGGGACCAGGACCCAAACCGCCACCAATAACAGGCCCGAAAGCCGACGCCAATAACACGCCCAAAAGCCGACGCCGCCCCAACCTCTCCCTGCTTCGGCCAACCAGCATCGCGAGGAACTGTTGGGGGAAATGCTGCCGGGTCCTGCCTTCGCGGAAACAGAAAGTAGGCAGGACCCGGCAGCAAGAAGAGGAAATGCTTCACTAACATGTCTCCCGCCTTAGCCCGTAGCGAACGCTTGCTTCAGGGCTCTCAACATGTGCGTGCAGGCTTCCCTTCTCCCCCCCCTCCCCCTCCCCGGGCATAACTTCCGGTTTCGGAGGGAAGAGAAGAGAAGCCTGCACGCACACGTTAGAGCCCGGAGCATAAGTTCGCTAGGGGCTGAAATCTCCAAGCCGGGTTTTTTTTAAATGTTCAGCAGCAAAAGGCCCTAGGGAGAACACTGGAGAGGAAGGCTGATCGGCCCGTAGATCAGGATGGCAACACGAGTGCGATCGACTCGAGTTGCCTTCCTGAGCTACTGGTCGATCGCGATCGACGCGTTGGGCACCCCTGGACTATAGCAACTCATTTGTGACTCAGCATTGATTGAGGCCTTTGGATCCCAAATGAGAATGAGAATAATGCCTGTGCCTTTAGTGGGGAATCTACTGAAGGCAGACTTGTCTTAGTTCATTCAGCCACTGCTTCTCAGAATGCTGTCCCCAAAGTTTGTGGGTACAGAACAGATCTTCCCATTATTGCTGAAGTTACGGCCTGTACCATCAGCTCAGGGAGGCTGTTGATGCATTAGGAGAATTAAGGTGAGATTGTCTTAAGCCTGCCCAGGCTTGAAACCTAGACTCTTATTTCCTGAACACCACAGACCTAAGGCCCCTGTTGTAGAAGAAAAAAAACTCAGTGTCTTCAGACAGCTTATGCCTTGTCCAATGGGGATTTTGGAATAATGTTACTGGAGTGGAGTACTGGGGATAAGGTAATCTTTGAATTGGAAATTCAGGTGATCAATTAAGTGAGACAGCTGGGGCCAATGAGCAAGTATGGAGAAAGGGCTAGATGTACATAAAGCCTATAATACTAAGATCGCTTTGGCAATATTATAATGATTATTTCTTGGCTTCTTTTTTTTTTTTTTAGATGTGCTCTTCTGCTTATTACATTATAGATGTTTAATTACAAACTCCATCTTTTATCAAGCTGCACTAGAGGTTTTCAGTGCAGACTGGTGAGGTAAATGCTATGATGCTCATAAGAATTCCATGGGCGTCAGAGCATTTACTGCCTATGCTAAAAACCTGTAGCACAGCTTGATAAAAGGGGCTGTAAAATATTAATATAATTTATGGGGGTTTACATATATCGTTTCTTAATAGCCTGGTTTTGTATAGATCATATAGGTAAGAAACTGGGATGTTCAGGTTCAAGGTGTGCACAATTCCCAAAGTATTTAACAAAAGGCTTGCCGAATGTAAGGACTTGTTAAAATATGTACAATATAAGAAAACTGAGGAATATGCCTTTTTACGATATTGCATTAAGACAATGGTTCTTAAACTTAACCTGGGGGCCCCCAGCAGTGTAGGGGGAAGGAAGGAGGGAGGCTTTGGCTTTTTTTTTGCGCTGCAGGGAGGGAAAGAGGTAGGCAGGCAGGCAGGCAGGCTGGCTTCGGGGGTAGGACAAAGTCTGGAAGGCAGTGAGGGGGACATCGGAAGGAGGCACTGGGGGCACTAAGGACATAGGAAGGAGGCACTGAGGGCATTAAGGACATAGGAAGGGGCACTAAGGAGGAGGAGAAGAAAATCCATTTTAAAAATGAGCACATTAAAAAAAAGAAAGAGCAATGGGATCTGAATATGTAAATGCCAATGCTTGCACGTGTACTGCATGTGTACTGTATTTCACAACCTATGTATGTGTCAGCTCTTGTGTGGATACATGTCAGATTTTATAAAACTGGATAGCCCAGAAGAATCAATTAAGAAGCTGAGTGAAAAACAAATTTTTCAAAAAATTTTGAGTGGCACAATTGCCCTCTCAATCACGCATGTAAATCCCAAGTCTAAACAAGCAGATAACTGGCATCTATGTGTAGTATTGCCACAGCAAAATCAAATTTTAAAAAAAGTATATTTTTCCACCCTACTGAGCAAGGGTCATTGACGCCATTTGTGAAAGCTTCAGGTTTGAAAATAATTATACATGCAAAATGACACCAGCGCAAGGTTTAAAAAATTATAACCAAGATTTATTGAATTATTGTTTCTATTTTTCCATTATTAGATCAAAAGAATAGCATCATTGCTTACCAATTGCGCTAATGGGAGATCGTCAGAGGTGCCAAATACTGGCCTTCTCACAATGGTCTCTTTTTTCTAGCTCCAGAGTTTCTATTATATACTGTTGGCTTTTCGGTGACATCATCATCATAATCAACCAATAACAATCCTATGGGTGGTCTTAAAGTTGGACAAAGAAACATTCCTCCACATTTAAAAGTTAGACAAAGTTTCAGAAAATTACTTTTGATTTCTGAATTAACATTAACATATTCAAAATAATTCTACAATTATTAACAGGGCGCTGAGAAATGCTCAGCCCTAAAGGAAAAAAACTCTTCCTAAGCTGACAGGTTCAAACTGCATAGCCTTACACAGAAACCTTACTCTGGAGGAGGAGGGGGGGTTAAGTCCCCCTCTCCTCTCCCTGAAGCGTGGGCTTCCAATGCCCCTCCTTCCTATTCTTGAGACTGACTCTAATTACTTCCAGATGTTGCCTCAGGATTTTCCTTAGTGTTTCTTCAGGTTTAAAATATATGAAATATTAGAATTTAAGTGCACACCATTCTTTCATATATCTCTCATATCAATCATTCCTTCGTTCATTCGGGGCCCCTTGCACACATTCATACTTAATGCATTTTATCTCTTAGTTTAAGACACTTGATCTTCCTAGCCAGTCTACAGTACATGTGGTATTACTTAACACCACGCTGCTGGGAGCGGGAAAACTCAGAGAGGACAAAGAAGGCAGAAACTAGTCACTGGTAAACACAAAGAACCCAAAATGGATTCCATGTAATCCTGATTTCCACCATGATTTGGCTCAACAGCAAAGTACATACACAGATATTATTATGCTTTCCCTTATATTAATCCTTAGTGTATTTTTCTCTGGCCTTAGCTACATTATATTTAAATTTTTATTCACCTGTTTTTCCGTACGCTTCTATTTGGGCGTGGTCCTTAACTAACACAGAATTGTCTCTAACTAGAATTACCCAGAATCATATGAAAAACTGGCGCTTTTGTAGAAAAACTTCACAAAAATACTGCACTTATCATGTCCTAACATCCATTCCCATTTCCGTCCCATAACCAGCCTGCTGGCTACGAGCCACTACTCACTACCCAAAACACGCCCACAACACTCTCCCTTGGAAAATGTGTATACTGTATTGTGCATCTGTACCGTACATTTACGATGTTTAAAAAAAAAAAAAAAAAAGCTGTTTCCACATGTTGATCATATAAATGCCACATAAGCTTTTGAAAATAATTTCCATATTAATAAGCTATAATTAATCAATTAATTTTTTAAAAAAAATATTTTATTGATTATAAGGGAGGTTATAATTAAACAAATTAAATCTGTACCTCCTGTTTCTTCTAACAAATCTGGACCCAGTTATGCTAAACCAGAAAAAAAAAAAAATCATAGCTCTATCAGAGATGTCAGATGCTGATTGAGGTGAAGCGAGGGTATGATGAAGCGGGAAGGTGCAGCGGGGAGAACAAAGGAATAGATGTGGTGCATATACAGCCATCATTACTGATTCAGATATAACTCTGCTCCCTTGAGGGAGTATAGGCTTGTGTGAGTGATGTTTAGTATGGAAAATAAAACCCCCTCATCGTTTTATGAATCTTTTGAAGTTAATAGTGAATCCCAAATCCCACACTTCTGTTTGGCTCAGGTTTGTGTCGGTGGCAAGGCTTGCAGAACATCTGTCTTGTTTTTATTTAATATTAAGTTTATTTTCGTCCAGGCAAAAAAATATTCTGCAGACAGTAATTTAAATCTATTATTGATGCTGTAGTATCAGCGCCCAAAGGTAAAATCAACTGCACATCCTTGGCATAAATTGGACAGTGTAGACCAGAATCCTTAATCACTTTAGCTAATGATGGCAAATGAATCTTAACTAACAGAGGTGATAGATGTGAGCTTTGTGGCACTCCACAAAGCAGAGACCATGATTCTGAACAGCAATCATTTAATAATATATATCAATCCTGATTTTAGGCCTAGGAAGCATAAACAGCTATCTAGGACACCAAACACCTGGGCTAAACAAGAGCCTGATTCCATGTGCTCAAAGATCTCTGGAAAGAAACGATCTCTCCTAACCAGTTTCTAGTCCTACGTATAAGCATCAACATCTTAAGTCTGACTCTGATGAATGTTATACTTCAGGGTATAGAGGAATAGTCTAATGGTTAGTGCAGTTGATCGACCACAGTGGTGTTGTAAGAGGGGGGGAGGGCAGTCTGCCCCAGATGTAGTCTTCTTTGGGGCACTGGCACCCCTCCTCCTCTCTGCCCCCCTTCCTTCTCATCCCCCTGCTGCACCCGCGTGACTGCGCCCCCTTCTCCGTACCTTTTTAATTTTGGCGAAAGCAGCAAAGAACTTGCTCATGCCAGCTTCAGAGCTCTCTCTGATGTCACTTCCGGGAGGTAGTGGCATAAGGGATTTGACCAATCAGAGTCTTAGGCCACTCCCATTGCATCCCAGAATGCACTGGGAGAGAGGCCTAAGATTCCAGTTGGCCCAGGTGCTTAAGGCATACGATGCACTGGGAAGGGGAAGGCCCGCCATTCTGTGGAGGCGGGCCTGCTGGCCAGAGAGAATAGGCATCCCTCCAGCTGGCCAATGCAACAAATGTACTGGTGGAGTCTGGGTGGGCTTGGGGAGGGGGTCAGGGTGGGTGCATACCTTCAGGGGGGAGGGGTGATCAAGCAGGAGAGATTGGGCATCCCTCCTGCCAGGGGATGTCTCAGGGGTGGGTGGATGGGGGGTTCTGGCAGGAGGGAGTGGGCACCCTCCTGCTAGGTGATGTATTGGGGTAGTGGCAGCAGAAGAAATTTAGCATTCCTCCTGCTGTGGACATTCAGGGGTGGGGAGGCTTTGGGGGTTCTGGCAGGAGAGGAGTGGGCATCCCTCCTGCGGCCACTAAACATTACGGCAGGGAGATTCCCTTGCTGAGAACAGCTCGGCGGCAATACGATTCTCTAACCAGTGCCTGTGACATGAACTCTGGTTAGAGAATTGGGGTAGTTTGTGATTCTATATAGGATGCCTGTGTACAATTCTCAAAAGCCGTTTAGGCAGCTGGGCGTCCTATACAGAATCCAGTCCTTAGTGTATTGTGTTACCTTTAACACTGACGTTTCAATATGGACAATTCAATTATAATAAACTTTTACATTAGACATCTCCTGTTACATCCAGGGACTATTGTTCCACTTTTATTGTGTTGGATTTTGCACAAATTTACACCTGCTTCAAACAACATATGGGTGTGTGTGTGTGTATGTGACTCTATAGGGTCAATTCTATAACTTGATGTCTTCATGTAGCATGCCGATGTAAATTAAGCTCCAATTTTATAATAGCACATTGGAGAACTCTGCCCACATTCCACCTGGACTGCATCTCTAGCTACACCTGTCAACACAGTACATGCCTTCTTAATAAGGCACATACATTTAAGTATGAAAAACATATTTTAAAGTTACCTTCCACAGGTATAATAGTGCACCTATACATAGATCCTGAGAGGAAAGTACCATAGGCACCTATTTCCCTTCCAGCCATAAGTTGGGGTGATCTAAGGATTTTCTTTTATTATTCTATAAGTTATACACATAAAGGAGGCTCCCATGCCCAGAATCCACCAATGTTCACATTCACCCTGTAAATATATGCTGTTGCAGCTCCGTGTAAGAGAAAAGAGTACTTTGTCATGTGCTTTCAATGTTCCCCCTTAATGGACAGGACAGCTGTTAAACAATTAAGGAGAAGGTAAAATTGAAACATGGGAATAGATTTATGATTCTTTTTTTATTGGTTAGCCTTTCATTATAACCAACCACCATGATAAGATGAAGTGCTTATTCTTCTAGTTTTTGATCATTCAAAGTTTAGGCGTATTGATTTTTGACCATGGGGTTTAAATATGTCCTTTTAGAAACTTTGACAACTATGCCAAATCAAAACTAAAAATGATTTGAGGCAGGTTATCCAGGCAGCTAAAATTTAAAGCTAAGAAATGCAAAGTCATGCATTTGGGCTGCAAAAACCCGAAGGAACGGTACAGTTTAGGGGGTGAAGAACTTATATGCATGACAGAAGTGTGGGATTTGGGTGTAATTGTATGTGATAATCTTAAAAGGTGGCCAAACAGGTTGAAAATGTGATGATGAAAGCTAGAAGGATGCTAGGGTGCATAGGGAGAGGTATGGCCAGTAGGAAAAAGGAGGTATTGATGCCCCTGTATGAGACTCTGATGAGACCTCATTTAGAATATGAAAAAGATGCAGTCGGTCCAGAGGAAGGCTAGTAAAATGGTGCATGGTCTTTGTCATAAGGGGACAGACTTAAGATCTCAATATGTATACTTTGGGGAAAAGGTAGGAGAGGGGAGATGTGATAGAGATGTTTAAATACCTATGTGGCATAAATGTGCATGAGTCGATTCTCTTTCATTTGAAAGGAAGCTCTGGAATGAGAGGGCATAGGATGAAGTTCAGAGGTGATAGGCTCAGGAGCAATCTAAGGAAATAATTTTTTTACAGAAAGAGTGGTAGATGTGTGGAACAGGCTTCCAGGAGAGGTGGTGGAGACAGAGACTGTGTATAATTTCAAGAAAGCATGGGATAGGCACGTGGAATCTCTCAGAGAGAGAAAGAGATAATGGTTCCTGTGGATGGGCAGACTGGATGGGCCATTTGGCCTTTATCTGCCATCGTGTTTCTATGTTTAATAATATTTTTTCTATGAGGGGATGCTGAAAAGTTCTCAGCCCAACCAAGACGAGAATGACTTGGATATGGTTCAATTAATGATCTGAAACAATCTGCAATTTGGCACTTAACAAAATAAGATAGCACTCTTTTCAGCTACAGTGACAAAATAATGCCCAGCATTTAGACCCCCCTTTTACCAAGCTATGGTAAAGGTTTCTACCATGGCCCAGGGTGCTAAATGCTCAGACACTGGTCCAACACTCATAGGAATTCTATGAGTACCAGAGCCCGATATCTTCAAAATCCGTCTCGTCTGCTCCGTGAGGACATGCACTCAGCACAGGTAGCTTTGAATGCACTGCTACATGAAAGGGTCAAGCGTTCGCTATTTTACAGAAAATATAGGTTTTACCGTTATGGAAATAGAACCGGCAAGTTGTTAGCCACGCTGACTAAGAATTGGCAAGACGACCGCTATATTTCCCGAGTAAAATCAGGGGCACACTCTTACCATACTAAACCAACAGACATAGCTGAGGCGTTTTATCAACACTTCTCTAAATTCTATGCTAGCCCTACTGCATCTATGGGTCCTGATGTCCTAGATTATTTGGAAGATGCGGGTATGCCTAGATTCTCTGCAGAGATCAATGTTAAATAGACCAATTCAGGGCATAGAGATACAAAAAGCAATCAAACAGCTAAGATCTCACACAGCTTAGTAAAAGGGAAATTGGTCATTTGGGCTGAGAACTTTTCAGCAGCCCCTATTGGATTATTATAATCTAGTATATGTGGAGTCACCCAAAAATTTGCCAGCCAGAATACAATTGATTCAAAATTCAGCTACAAAACTAATTAAGAAGGCTATACGATGGGATAGGTCATAATAAATATTAAGAAAATTACATTGACTTCCATTTCATTAGTGAAATAAATTCAAGTAACTGGCTATTATTCATAAAGCTATTTGGGGAATTGATCCTGCCTTTTGTAATTATATTGAGGTTTATTCATCTGTGATCTTTATAATTCAAAGAAAGATATCACGATAAAGATTCATTTAATAAAGGACTGTAAATTACCATCCACAATAAATTGAATTTTAAAAGGACTGGCTCCATGGATTTGGGAAAAATTACCTGGGATCTTGCAAATAGAAAAAAAATAATCGTTAGGAAAAAAACCACATAAAACATGGCTTTTCTCGGAAAAGTTAAAATGAGCAGACTGTGGAGTTAGAACATATTAGAAGTTACTAAGGAATTATTAGTAATTATGTCTGAATTCATTAGAGATTGTTTTTTTTTATTTTATTGAATTTAGAATTTAATACTAGTGGATGCTCACTACAGTAGACCCAAAATCAAACGCGGGGAATATAAATCTAATGTTTGGTGGATCCAAATGATGAACAATTCAGTTATATAAATAACTGATCCCCTCCCTATATCCTTTTAAACTTCATACATTATATGTGAACTAACTTCGGAAGTGCTCAGAACCCGCAGGTAGAGAAGCCCAAACGGGGACATGCCCCAAAATGCGGACCTCTGGAAAAAGGAACAATCTTGGATTTATTATTGGCAAACAGTTATCCCTCTCGGTCTCAAGCGAGAGGTCGAGTGGTGGGCATTTCTACATTAGGTTTAGGGATTTAATTGGCTAAGGAGAGCGTGATATAGCAGAACAGGAAATGCAGCACTGAAGAACGGAAGGTACTCTCCAGCAGCGTCATGGACGTAACAGCAACTAACAGCAAGTAGTAATATATTTTAAAACATTCTATTTCTTTGTTATAGGAGAAGCAGTAGTCTTCTTGGTTGTCACAAGAAGTCGTGGGTTCTCTGAGGCAGCCCGCGAGGGCGAAACGCGTCAGAACCTGTTAGTACCATCACAGTCAGCTTCATTGACTTCACCAGGCTATGGACTTTTTTTTAGCATACATATGAATTGATTGAAATCTTAAGTGTGAATTTCAAGCACTAAACACTTTATACAAAAGAAGAAAGTCACAATAAAGTAATACAATAAGATTATTTAAACAGTTTTTCAGTGCAGTGATTGACCATGGGGGTCCGCATTTTGGGGTGTGTCCCCGTTTGCAGATTCTCTACCTGTGGTTTCTGAGCACTTCTGAAGTTAGTTCACATATAATGTATTAAGTTTAAAAGGATATAGGGAAGGGATCGGTTATTTATATAATTGAATTGCTCACTAAAGTAAACATTAAAAGAGAAACATTAAAAAGGACATGTATAAGGCCAAATAAACATTTAAGTAAAAATGTATCTGGAGCATTATTTCAGAAGAGGGGGCATAAGTGCAATATGAAATTGGCACATCTCCACCCCAGAGGAAAATTTGAAAAGATCAAATGGCAGATAAATATCAATGCTTCTGAACTACAGGGCCAGCTCAGCCTATGGACAGGGTGAGGCACTGACCCAGGGTATCAGTGATAAAACGTGCCAAAATCCCAGTATTGTGTACTTTCAAACAAAGGGTTAGATACTAAACTGGGATTTTGGCATCCTTTGTCATCAGCACCCTAACCACTGCTTCACACAGTCCAGCAGGAGAGGAAGAGTTGAGAGAAAGGGAAATACCAGATCACAAGTGGGGGAGGGGCATTGGAGGGAAAAATACCACATTATGGGTGGGGGTGGGGGGAGACACCAAAGCAAAAGTTGGCTCCGGGCGCCACAGTCCCTTGAGCCAGTCTTACTAAAATATGATGGCATACTGTACACGTGCAAATGACATGCATTCTGTGGCAAAATGCAGTTACATGTTCAGGCAGTGCAAAACATCTAGGTTGGAAGGGATGCTGGTCAGATTCACATGTTTGACCACCAGAAAAGGGACCTTATGAATCTGAAAAAATTCCTTATGTAGTTCCATTCGAATGAAGCTATTTATCCTGGTGATTACTAGCAACCAAGGCCAATTTTTTTGATGTGTACAGAAATGGATGTCCATACCGCAATGGAGCCAGAACCTATACAGGTTCACCTACACAGCTTGAGGCATGTGGCATATCGAGCCATGTAGAGCTGCTATGATGTATTTTTGGTTATGCACAATATAGCATCCCATAGCTTTTAGGTATTTGTCATAACTGAGTGAGATGGCTACCATGAGGAAGCATGGATTTGGCAAAGAATAGAGCAAACTCCTGGCAGCCCTAATCAAATCAAATGAGGGCCACTTCTTGAGATCAGGTCTCAGGAAATAACCCCCCTCCCCAGACAGCAGCTCAGTGGTTCAGGGAAGAAATTTACATGATTCTGGTGAAGTAAGAAGTGCCTTATGACCCCCATGCATCCCATCCCTGGCTTCTATTAGATCAAAAGGAGTACAGGAATTGCCTATAGGCAGTCACCACTGTGGATTGTCAGGACATCCTAGGTTAGTCCTCTTTTTCACTCACAAGGGACTGCTAACCAAGGGTTGGCATGGGACATGTTTGGCCGCCTTCCATGCACAAAGGTACGATATGAAGAAGCTACTATATAAAAATCCAGTGCAGACCTAGACATCATTCTGCAAGAGATTCCACATGCCTATTCCATGCTTTTTTGAATTTAGACACAGTCTTTGTCTCCACCACTTCTTCCAGGAGACTGTCCCATGCATCTACCACCCTTTCTGTAAAAATGTATTTCCTTAGATTACTCCTGAGCCTATCACCTCTTAACATCTCCTATGCCGACTCATTCTAGAACAGGGGTGGGCAGCTCTGGTCCTCAAGGGTCGGAATCCAGTCGGGTTTTCAGGATTTCCCCAATGAATATGCATGAGATCTATTTGCATGCACTGCTTTCAATGCATATTCATTGTGGAAATCCTGGAAACCTGACTGGATTCCGGCCTTCGAGGACCGGAGTTGCCCACCCCTGTTCCAGAGCTTCCTTTAAAATGAAAGAGACTTGACTCATGCGCTTTTATGCCAAATAGATATTTAAACATCTCTGAAGAAAAAAACAAAGAGTAATAGAAAAAATCCCAAAATTTAACTACAAAATATTACTCACCAGAGATGGGTTACACTCCCCCGATAATCATTTCACAAACCAGTGGTGCCGTGGTGTTTTCATCTACAGTCTGGCCAGACATTGTCTACCAGTACAACACGACGTTTCAGACCATGGTCCCAAACTAAGTAAAACTTTTTTTGCTTTTCCTGTGCACAGTGATGGATATATTACCCTTTTGATAATTACATTTCAGTGGTGGTGGATTTTTTTTTTGCCAGTGATAGTACATAAGCAGCTTGGACTTTAAACAGTATTGAAGTTGTTTACTGCTGCATTGAAATTTTTGAGGCTTTTTCTCCACTGGTTTGTGAAATGGTTATCAGGGGAGTGTAACCCATCTCTGGTGAGTAATATTTTGTAGTTAAATTTTGGGATTTAAACATCTCTATCATATCTCCTCTCTCCCACCTTTCCTTCAAAGCATACAGATTGAGATCTTTAAATCTGTCCCCATATACCTTATGATGAAGACCACACACCATTTTAATAGCCTTCCTCTGGAGCAACTCCATCCTTTTTATATCTTTTTGAAGGTGCAGCCTCCAGAATTGTACACAATATTCTACATGAGGTCTCAACTGAGTCTCATACAGGGGCATCAATACCTCCTTTTTCCTATTGGCTATACCTCTCCCTATGCACCCTAGCATCCTTCTAACTTTCATCAACTTTTTAACCTGTTTGGCCATCTTAAGATCATCACATACAATTGCACCCAAGTCCTGCTCTTCTTGAATTCAGACACAGTCTGGATGGACCATTCAGGTCTTTATCTGCCATCATTTACTATGCTACTATGTTCTGTCATGCACATAAGTTCTTCACTCCCTAAACTATACCGTTCCTTCAGGAGTTTTTTTAATGACTTTTTATTGAAAATGGTAAAGAGAATGCATACATGAAATCTGATACAACTAAATGCATGACCTTGTATTTCTTAGCATTAAATTTTAGTTGCCAAATTCTTGTATTAATCTCTTTTGAGGGATATTTTTTAAGGGAGTTTGAGAAAAGCTGAAAAGTTCATTTGTCTTCTGAAAGAGCTCAGACCTTGAGCTGGTTCTTGGTTTTGAATGGGAGTTACTGAAAGGTTTTCTCCTTGAATTTTCTCAAAACCTTACTCATTAATCTGGAAGGTATAGTAGAATGCTGCTGTACTGCTTATGGCAGTGAAGGGATTTAACTGAAGCAGTGCTGTAAAGGTTCTAGGTGAAGTGATTGCATTTAAAACCATAGGTGAGAGCCTGAGTACTGAACTGATTATTATTGATTAATAAAATATCCTTTTGGGATTTAATTGGTTTAAGATCAAGTTGATTCTTGAGGGGAATTTGGAAAGTGAAAACTGGAATTCTGGCAGCTTGGAATACTGCAACTGCGAGAAGTCAAGCTGTACGTTGGAGCTAGAATATTGTGTGAAAACAGTGTGTGAGTGTTACTGATACAAGGGGTTGGGATAGATAAGGTAACCTTTTAATTTGTTTTATTTCCACTAGAATTTAGCAAGTACACTAAGGAAGCAGCTGAAGAAGGAAACACAAAAGACACATCACAAAGGGAGACAGGATTTAGCCTTCGTGGCTTATTTAAAGATAGGTAGTAGGGTCCCGCTCCTGTGGCCTGTTTCCGACTTGTGGAGGAGATCCAGTTCCAATTGCAGAGAGCTCCTACATAAAAAAGCTGTGGCGGGCCTGAAGAACAAGGTTTTGTTTTATTCTCATTTTTTGATAGTGTGCACGCTGTTTTATTTTTGAACTCTATTTACTTTTGGAGGAATGACCCTATGGGGCTCATTTTCAAAAAAGAAAAATGTCCAAAAGACAGCATAAACCAGCACTTGGACATCTTACTAGTCAAAACATCCAAGTGGGCATTCTCAAAACAGACTTTCTAGATGTCTTTCTGGTTGTGTTGTCTCCAGTGTGTCTAAATCTTAAGGGGGCATGTTAGACGCATGTTTTGGGTGGGCTTAGGACTTGGACATTCTGTTGAACTTGGGCATTCAAACCTTTAAAAAAATGTTGAGGGCGTTTTTTAAAAAAAACATATGGAACTAGACCTCTTTTAAAAGCGTCTAAATACTAAAAAAGGTGCCCAAAATGACAAAGTAGGGTTACCAGATGTCAGGACTTCCCTGGACATGTCCTCCTTTTGAGGACATGTTTGGGGGTCCAGACAGCTTTTCAAAACCCAGCACTTTGTTTGTGTTTTGAAAAGCTTCCGACATCGGGACATCATCTGCGAATGTGCGGATGCAATGCAGCGATGTCAAGCACGCACGTGTACATGCCCATGACATCATCGCGTCGCATCCATGCATATCCATCCACCCCCTTAACCTGATGCACAAACAGGTTAAGGGGGTGGGGCTGGGAGCAGGGCGTGATGTGGGTGGAACTAGATGGGCCTGGAGGTGTAGCTATGGGTCTGGATTTTCCTTCAGGAAAATCTGGTAACCCTACACTGGAGGGATTAAGGCATACCCCCCCTTTACTCTCCCACTTATGATTTTAAAGTGTTTGAGGCTTGTGAAGATGAGGACAGAGCTTGCAGGAATGTGGCAGGGCCAGGGAAAAAACTCACCGTGACGGGACAGGAAAATGAGTTCCCGCAGGGGTGGGGAAAAATTTGTCCCAGTGTCATTTTCTAGTTTAGATGCTGATTTAAGTCTTTGTGGAAATTGTAGTTTGGTGCTGTTTCCCCATAGTGAAACTAGAGAGGAGTCAGAAGAAAGGTCATATATGCTCAAAAGCATATATCTCACCATGGGGCATTGTTATCAACATGGGCTTACCATTGTGACAAACTTAAGTCCGTTTTGGGTTTTGTCTATGACAAACCCAAGTCCGGTTCGGGTTTTGTCCAAGAGATAGGGAAGAAATACACTATACCCCTATGCAAGAGAGCTGATCAAGTAGAATCACACACTACAGAACTAGCTGACTACTGCTGGGACAGAGAGTTGGCAACAGATGAGGTAGGGCAGGAAAAGGACAGGGCTTGAAAGCTGCACACAATTTAAACCTGTCCCTCACCCTGCTAGGAAATTGCTACCTTTCCAGCAGCCTGTCCCTGTAAGAGTCAAGGTTGGAAGGGAACCTGCATTTAGCTAGATGGAACAAGCTAGTGTGTGGAAGGCCCTTCCCCCACCTAGGCTCAGGGGGAGTGGCCCTCCACAGCTTAAAATTAGGCAGTGCAGAACAGTAAGGGGGCAAGCCAAGTGGAGACCAGCAGGAGAGAATCAAGCTGGACTGTGGGGAACGGAAGCTGGCAGGAGCCTGAGAGAAAGGGAGATTTTCACTCCCCAGCCTAAGGAGTTAAGGAAACTGACTGCCATATGACAGATGCAGAGGAGCTGGTGTTTGCTTCTGAGAGTTGGGGGCAAAACCCATGGGAAGCCATGGACATGCAGGAGAGTCTGGTAGGACCTGAGCTTTTTCCACTGGATATAGAAATGCAGTGAGCCTTTGGTGCTGTGTTTTGCCTGCAGTCTCTGAGCCCCAGGGAAAACAATGTTTTGCTTTTGAAGGAGATTTACAGTTCTCTCCTTTTATATTGAACTTTAAGTTTGTGTCTGAGAGCTTTAATTTTGAGCCTAACAAATGTTTGAAGGTATTTCCCTGTTAGCATCTAGGCTGAGCAAAGTACGTTTCTCCCCCACAGCTGTGCATAATTGATCACAGTAACTTCTCAGCAGGAAAATGTTCTGAGAGCCCTGCACGTTCCCAGAGCCAAGGCTACCAAAGTAAAACTTCTCCACAGACTTGGCTGTGCTAAGTTTTCCTTATAAAACCTGTGCTTCTGAATGTTATGCTTACTTACAGAACAACAGTTTGTTTGGGGAACGTTGAGCTGAAGGGAAACTATGTGATATGCTTGCCTGCTTTTGTTGCTCAGTTTTTGTTTAGAGTGTTTTTTTTTTCTTCTGTGCTTTACATGTCCACGAACTGGCAGAGCTGCTGGGGAATAAACAGCTTAGTAAATGTTCTAAACTTATATTCTTAAAACTACCTGCTCTGGTGAAGAGGACCAGGGCAGGGTTAATTCGTCGACGGCTCCTAGGCACACAAGTACACTGGGCCCCCTGCCCTGCCCCACCCCACCATACCCCGCCCCATGTATTTACGTCTTTATTTCCACTTTATTTCTTTTATTTTAAAATTCAAAACAAACAAAGATTACCATACCAATGCCAGTGTAGTTTTTCTTCTATGCAACCTCCAAACATCTCTGAACCAAACACCCCTTCCTTCCTAGAGGAAGAGATCTTCAGCTGGCAGGACTTTGAGAAGCCTACCAATTTATATTTTGCAATTGGGTAGGAGGCATGGGGCATAGCGGGAAGAAAATTTAGTGCCCATCATTTTATTGGACTAATACATTTCTTACTTAGCTTTCAGAGGTTAAAACCTCTTTCTTCAGATCAGTAAACTATACTGCTGTTACAGTATCCCTGTCCTGACCTGAGGAAAGGAGTTATGGTCTCTGAATTTGTAAAAAAATGTATTTAAAATTAGTTCAATAAACAGTATCATCTTATTTCCATTTTCTATTAATAAACGATTATCAACACAGTTACAATAATACCTTATCCTAAAGCAAAAATAAATAAATAAAAAAATAGAATTTTTTTTTCTACCTTTGTTGTCTGGTTTCTGCTTTCCTCATCTTCTCATCATTCTCTTCTTTCCATCCACTGTCTGCCCCTTCAATAAAAGGTTTGTTTCCCTCTGCCATCTCTGCTCCTTCCCCCTCCCCCCCTTGGTATGGCATCCATCACCTTCCCTCTGTTCCCCTCATAGTCTGGCATCTCTCTCCTTCCCTCTTCCCCTATGGTTTTTAGCATCTCTCTTCTCATTTCCTTCACTCGAATGTGATATCTCTATGTCCCTCCCCATTCTTTGGCATCTCTCTCCTCTCTTTTCCTTTTCTTCTCTGGTCTTCCTTCTCTATTTTCTGCCTTTGTCGAAATTAAATTCTTTCTTACTATTCAGCCCTCAGTTTCCCTCTTTTCACTGTGGCTACTCACAACATGCCAGGCCTTTCCTTCACTCCTCCACTATCTCACTAACTATCTTCTTCCTCCCATCCAGCATGTGGAAAAGCAGTAGCAGTGGTGAGGAGGTGAGGGCTGGGCACAAGTTCTCCCCACTTCCATCATCTGCCCTGCTCCCTTCTGTCTCCCTTCTCCCCACTTCCATCATCTGTTCTGCCCTGCCCCTTTCTTCCCACATCATCATCTGCCCTGCTCCTTTCTCCCCACTTCCATCATCTACCCTGCTCTGCCCCTTTCTTCCCACATCCATCATTTGCCTTGCTCCCTTCTGTCTCCCTTCTCCCCACTTCCATTATCTGCCCTGCCCCTTTCTTCCCACATCCATCATCTGCCCTGCTCCCTTATCCCCACTTCCATCATCTGCCCTGCCCCTTTATTCCCACATCCATCATCTGCCCTGCCTTGACCCCTTCTCTCTCTCTCTCCCTCCACGCCAGGTCCATCTCACCACTCACCTTTCACTCTGATTTTTGTTTTTTTTTAGAATGACGCGGCCCCCCCCCAAAGCATCGATTGGCAACACGGGCCCCCCCGATTGGCAACACAGCCCCCCCATAGATGGAAAGTAAAACAAACAAGCAACGCGGGTACAAAAGGCAACGGAAACTGTAATTTTGCAAGTGATGCTGCTTGCCCAAAGCTTCCCTCTGACACGCCCAGGCGGAAACAGGAAGCTGCGTCAGACGGAAGCTTTGGGCAAGCAGCACCGCTTACAATATGCAGAAAAGAAATAAAAACGATGCTCTTCAAGAAATCACTGAAACACTCTTAACATCTCAATTACCTTCCATCTTCCTGCCTTCACCCCGCCCCACAGATACTATCTGTTCTTCTCAACTTCTCTTGAATTCACCAATGATCTTCTGTTGTAACCCACTATTTATAACTCTTTTGTAATCCGCCTTGAACCGCAAGGTAATGGCAGAATAGAAATCTCTAATGTAATGTAATATTACATTTCCTGTTGCCTTTCTTACCTGCATTGCTTGTTTATTTTACTTTCTGCTGATCGGGTGGGGGGGACCCACGTTGCCGATCTTGGGGGGGGGCTGTGTTGCCGATCGATGTTGGAGGGCCCCATCATCGTTTGGAAAAAGAATGTTGATGCCCTCCTTCATTGGGCCCCCTGACCATTTCGGGCCCTAGGTACATGCCTACTGGGCCTATTGGTTAATCCGGCCCTGATAAGGACTGTGTTTCAGGATACTGAGAAAGTCCAGAAGCAGGGGAATGAATTATAATGCTTTACTTACAAAACCTGGGCATTGGATTTGAGGGTTTTGTCTCTGGATGAGAAGCTTATGTTTGGCAAAGGTGTTTTTTTTTAAACTGCTAAGCTGAAGCCTGCATTTTTGCTTTGTGAGACGAGTAACCATAATAAAGCTAAGATTTGATGTATTCTGACTTGGACGCTTCCCTTGCATGCCTTTATTAGGCTGATAATAAGCCAGGTAAAGTCCTGAAGGGTCCCGCCGGGGAAACACAACCCAAGAGCACGGGTGTGACACCATTAAGACATTATTTTACCATTAACTCATGCTAATGTAGCTCAGGTCACATTTTATACAGTGAGGCCTAGTTACTAATATCAGGAAAATAACACTTAGTAGATGATGGCAGATAAAGAAACGGATGGTCCATCCAGTCTGCCCAACCTGATTCAATTTAAATTTTTTAATTTTTTTTCTTCTTAGCTACCCGATACTGTGCTTGGATTCCAACTGCCAAAGTCTCCGTCAAAACCTACTCTTAATGTAGCACACATTGATAGCATGCCTCCTAAATTAGTTATCTGTAAGTCTATACTGTGATTTCTGTGTTGTTTTTGCTATTATAGATTAACATGGTTTGTGAGTAACGTGGTTTGCGAGTGTTTTGCAAGATGAGCAAAACATTCTCGCAAATCTTGTCTCACAAACCAAGCATTGAATTGATTTGCGAGCACCCCCCCGAGAACCGGCATCGCCCCCCCCCGCTCGTGAATGCCCCCCCACATGAACCGGCCCCCCCCACCTGAACTGGCACCCCCCGCCCGAACAGCATTTAGCCTTTCCCCTCATCTGGCACCGGCACGCAGCCCACAGGAAGTGCCGTTGCCAGTGAAAGAAGTTCCTGCCTCTTGCCTGGGCCTTGAACATCTGCGCCTGCTCAAGGCCTTCTGGTTCTCGCTCTCTCCGGAGAGAGTGAGAACCAGAAGGCCTTGAGCATGCGCAGATGCTCAAGGCCCAGGCAAGATGCAGGAACTTCTTTCACCGGTACCGGCACGTCCTATGGGCTGCGTGCCAGTGCCAGATGGGGATTAAGGCTGAATGCTGTTTGGGCGGGGAGTGCCGGTTCGTGCAGTGGGGGAGTGATGTCAGTTCATGGGGGGGGGGAGCAGCACCGCTGGCCTCAGGGGGTGGGGATGAGTGGGAACGTATCAAGCAAGTTTCCCTTATTTCCTATGGGGAAACTCGCTTTGATATACGAGTAATTTGGTTTATGAGCATGCTTCTGGAACAAATTATGCTCGTAAACCAAGGTTCCACTGTAGATATATTACAAACCTCTGCTTATTTCTGGCCTCTTATTCTAGGAGAGGTTGCTGCTTGTTACTCTGTGTGTGCATGTGCATGCTGGGAGCAGATGGTAGGTAGGGGGAATCCTTGCGGAGCAGGAGAGGATGTTAGCTATTCTCAACCCAGTCCTCATGGCAAACTTACTCCCGTCAGGTTTTCAGGATATCAACAATGAATATTCACTGCGGCAATCTTACTCATTAGCATTCACTGTAATCTGCATATTTGATATCCTGAAAACCTGATGGGACATGATGGGCCCTGAGGACTGAGTTTGAAATGACTAATATATGGAGTCCTTGCAGGCATAATTTTCTTAGACAGACTTAGGCTTTAACGGAAATATTATCAGACTAGTTTTTAAGCCCGTTACATTAACGGGTGCTAGAATAGATTTGTCTGTCTGTCTGTCTTTCTTTCTGCCTCTGTCCTTGGCTGCTGTCTGTCTGTCTGTCTTTTTTTCTTTCTGTCTCTCTCTCTCCTTGGCCACTGTCTTTCTTTCTTTCTTTCTGTCTCTATTCTTGGTTGCCTTCTGTCTTTCTTTCTCTATCTCTCCTTGGCCACTGTCTGTCTGTTTGTTTTTTTTCTTTCTTTCTTTCTGTCTCTCTCTCTCACTCTCCTTGGCCACTGTCTGTCTGTCTTTCTTTCTCTCTCTCCTTGGCAGCTTTCTGTCTTTCTTTCTATCTGTCTCTCTCTCTGCCTAACTTTTCTATCTTAGCATCAATTTGTGTGTCATTCTGTGTATATTCAGTCGGCACATCTTGCTTTACACTACCCAAACTGTGGTCTTCTTCCCGGTTCTTGTCTTCACCATTCTCATTCTGCTGGGATGCAAATTCGCCATTCACTGGGGCAGAAACATCTGCTCAGGGCTCCTTCCTCTCTGTCTCATTCGCAGCTTCCTGTCCTGTTAGCTTCTCAACATTCTTCTCAGCTTTGTCCTTCTCAGTCATGCTGTTTTTGTTTGTTTTCTGAAGTGGCCCCATCTTTGGTCCCAGGATACGGGATTTCAGGCGTTAGTAAACCTCAGCAACCTTCTCCATTGGCTTTGAATAGGGTTATCGACCTTCAGTGCAAACTTGATCTCACTGTGGAGTTTCTGCAGCTTCTGTTCCACAGATGGCTCTTTTTTTCCTTTCCTTGCTTTATCCACCTTTGGAGGTCTGCTTCTGGTCTTTTCCCCCTCAGCACGGGCTTTGTTTTCCTTCTAATTTGGTTTCCTTGCTGACTCGGACTGCTGCTTCTTCACGTCATCACCAGTGTTGCTGTCACTATCACTGTCCTGCCCTTTTTCCATCTGTTCTCCGGAACTGCCACACGTGCCATAAACTGCCACAGGCTCCACCACTGTACGCATCGCAGAATCAGCATGGAGAGAAGAGCGCTGCACTGCGCTACCGCTGGCTTCGGCGTCTTCTGTCCACTGTGGCCCGCCTTCTCTGACTACTTCCTGTTTCCGCTAGGGTTGGCCGCAGTGGATAGAAGATGCCGAAGCCAGCGGTAGCGCGGTGCAGCGCTCTTCCCTCCATGCTGCTTCTGCGATGCGTACAGTGGTGGAGCCTGTGGCAGTTTATGGCACGTGTGGCAGTTTCGGAGAACAGATGGAAAAAGGGCAGGACAGTGATAGTGACAGCAACACTGGTGATGAAGTGAAGAAGCAGCAGTCCGAGTCAGCAAGGAAACCAAATCAGAAGGAAAACAGTGGTGCAGCGCTTTTCTCTCCATTTAAACGCGGGTGAGCCGGCTAGAAAGAGGAGGTGGTGGTTTTGGCAGTGAGTGAGGGCGGGAGGGGGTAGTCGCCGGCTGTGCTGTGCTTTCCCGATCTGGCCGCCGCATACGCATTCTGGCCACGGACCTACGGATCAGGGATTACAGATCACGCAGGTCTGAGTGCGCATGCGCGGCTAGCGTTTTATTATATAGGATGGAGTCATGGAAATGCGAATAGATGTCTGGAATGGTCAAAACTCAGACAGTGACACCACTATTTTAAAATTTATATTTATGTCCAATAGCCCATTGTTGATATGTGCTAGAAACATCCAAATCCTAATTTTGCAAATGCAGAATAGGGATTTCCAAAACTGCAGTATGTCCAAATAGCAAGTGAAGGGACACGTATCAAGTCCTTAGGCCTTGTTTTCAAGCTGTAAAAGCCAGACCCTGTTTGTCTTTCCTTCTTTGAAAATACTACAAGGACATTTATGTTTAAACAGAGATGTTGTGAAGTGAATTCAATTGTTTTTATAAGCCGTATTTGCAAACAGATTTAGATTAGGAGCTTTGCTGGTCAAGGCTTTTTTTGACCCTCTGTGGACTTCAGTCTCCAGATAGAAAAAATGCTGATGTCTTTAAAGTTTCATGTGACCTGTGTCCATATATGGTTTGTGTTTACGTCACATGCTGACACATGCTGACAAACCTGATTCATGTAAAAGATATAAAAGATGTGAAACTCATAATAAAATTTGGACATGTTTTGGAAGATGATTTCTGGTCTTTAAGATATGTCCCCAGGTACCTGACTTCCAAATGACAGAGACAGAGAAAGTATGGGGCAGGAATTGGGACCTAATCCTTTTCAGTTGGGGGTACGTCCGCGATGGGCAGATGATATCACGAGTATTTTGTGAGTATTTCTGAATTTTTTCTGTTCTTTGATACTCACTAGATACTGGTGACCTGTACCCACCCTTTCTTTTAAGTTCAAGCTTTGGATTCTATTATGGAGTTTTTTGGGAAAAATCTCGGGGCACTTTCGGTAAGCGCCCCTCGTGAATATAAGCAGCTGCCATTCTTTCGGGAAGAATGAAATTATTTATAGAACCCCCCTGCCCACTCTGTCATTTGTAAGGTTAAATATTTTATAGAGTATAAGATTTTATTGTCTCTTATTACTGTACCTCGCTTATAAGGTAAGATAAGCGAATATTTTTGCATTGTTATATTGGTTTTATAATGAGTCATAAAGGCACTTAGGATTCTCCTAGACAAATGAGACTTGTACGGCTGTGTTTGTATGACATTTTTCCTTCAGCTCACATTAACAATCTTTGATACTGAGGTAGGACATGCTGTTATGTGGAATGAATTGAAAGTGCTGTTTGAATCAGTCTAAGATCTTTCCCTTGTAGTTTGTATACAAGCACTATTTCTTGTCTTCCTTTTGATCCTGACTAATTTTGTGCGTTTCTTCTACGGCTGCTTCCTTTGTGTTCTGTGCTGGATCATAAAAAAAAAAGAAACAAGAAAAAGAAAAAATTCCGTTTTAGAGGCTTTCTTTCTTGTGCAGAGCAAAGCTAATCTGTTCTTTGCTTTCATTATCAGGGTCTGTGCATGAATGTTTTTGCCCCTTCCCCCAGACTTCTCAGTTTGGGCTTACACTGACCCCCCTATAGTGTTTCTTTGAAGTTACTCATTCTTGGTTTTATCAAGCAGTATGGTGTGATTCCACTGCTTGTCACTTATCTTTTCTCCGGCATTATCAAAACCACCATCTCTTCTTATAATACGCCCATTGCTCTTGTTGTCAAAGCTGATGGCATTCCCCGTTTCGTCCTAGATTTTAGGGCTGTTTTCTTATGTTTCTTCCTCTCCCCCATTCCACCGGCAGCCAATGTTTTTTTTTCTGTCATTGTCCTAAAGAATGTTTTATTTTAGTCCCTGTTGGTGAGGCTTTTCAGCTCTTTTTTGCCTTCACCTTTAAGCAACAGTATACCTAGTGTGGAATGCCCCAGGGCTATGTTGACTTCATTGTCCTTTGGGCTATTCTACAGTCATGCACTGCCCCTCATGGTCCTATCCTTATTTTGTACATCTTTTTGTGTTCCATAATTCAGGAGACTTGTCAGGCTGATAGTTTGCACCTTTTATAATGGTTGTCTGTAAATCTGAAGTGAAATACCTGGGTTTTGTCCTGTCTCATGGTCAGAGGAAAATCTGCACTTTCTGCATTGCTGCTGTTCTGGGTCTGCCCCGCCCAGCTACCAAGAAAGACATGCTTACTTTTCTTGCTATTATTGGTCACTGCCACCAATGGATCTCTGCTTGTTCCTTCTATGACCAGATTCTGAGACAGACCCTGGTTTCTGAAATGACTGCTCTTATCAGAAGGACTTATGAAATGTTGGACATTTAAGATGTGCTTTGGTTTCTAGCTCAAGTCTGGGTTTTCCTGCTTATGCCCACATGTTTTATCTCTTTGTTTGGGACTATTGTAACACCATGAAGGGAGAACATGGCGGTAAGTTACCTCTGTTGCCTTTTTTTTTTATAGTCACTCCTGTTCAAGTTCCCTGGCTGCATGTGCTATGGTGGTAGAGATGGTTACTCCTCTGACCCTTGGTCACCCCACTACCCTTCACACTCTTCACGATGTACAAGCCCTTCTTTTAAATTGGCTTCTGGGTCTCACGGGTGAAGGATTCTCTTCCTCTCTTTTTTCACAGCTTCAGTCCTTTGTTACCCCCCCCCCTCTGAATTTGATGCCTGGCGTTTGGCAGGTGCCCAAAGCCGCCCTTTTGGACGGACTTTGGTGCAAAGAGGGGAAACCCTGGATACCAGCTGCTAGCTCTCCCTTATTCATTGCCCAATATCATGGTATTGGTTATCGTAGTGCTCGCTCGATATTTTAACTTCTTGCTAGTGATATTTTCATTCTTGACCTTTTGCTCCTTGATACAGAGATATATAGTTCGATAATTACAGCTGGCACGGTTGTGAATTGAAAATAAATTGGAAAATACAATTCCTTTCTATTATTTTAGCTGAAATTAGGATGTTGCTAATTTAAAATGTTTTGTCCGGATTTATACATAGCCATCCCAGATCAGTTTTGGTACAGATATTTCTAATGTTTTCCACGGGTCCTCTTTATCACTGCAGAGATAGAGACGCTCCAAAGAGACATTAGCTTTATGCCTTTTTCCAAATATGAGATGGTTATGATATACATTATTTGTAGTTCTGGTTTTTTATATCAATGTGTTTATTTGCAGAGTTAAATTCAGCCCTGCACACTTGACAGATGGAGTAATAGCTCCATGTTTAAAACTTTATGTTTTGTCTGTGTCATGTCTACTTGTTTTAGTTTAGTGGGCACCCCAGGATACATAATATTGGCCACTTCTAGAGCTCTTTTTCCACTTCTTACTAGCCTAACTGCGCAATGTTCTTTTACTTATAGCTTTTATATTCTGAATATAGTTTAGTTAGGGGTTATATGTTTAAGAAAAAGTTTTACTTTATACAGCGTTTA
The DNA here is from genome assembly GCF_902459505.1 of Geotrypetes seraphini. Classification (NCBI taxonomy): domain Eukaryota; kingdom Metazoa; phylum Chordata; class Amphibia; order Gymnophiona; family Dermophiidae; genus Geotrypetes; species Geotrypetes seraphini. The sequence goes on from NC_047084.1 coordinate 361,515,322, forward strand.
TTTCGTGGTGTTCCCTACATATGATCCATTCAATATACATTTCTGAATACATTCAGTACATCAGTATGGTCTCTCTGAAGTGCATAATAAGTTATATGCAGCACGAAAAAAACATATCCTTTTGGATTGTTCAATTAAGAACCTTAAGTAACTGAGTATTGTCTCTCTTTTGCCATAGCTATATCAAGTAAATGAATTGGTATTGTTACATGTTGCCACATTCAGTACAGGCAACATGGTTTCTCTTGTTTTCTATCTCTTATTTGGATCACATTGGAGTACAGCTGCTGAATGATATTTGGAATGCTTTTCAAGCATCTCTTTTCAAGTATCTCTTTCTGTATGCACAGACATCTGGCTGCTCTCCCTTTGAGATTCTCACGGGATGACCTTTCCCCGCCCCATGGGTAGATTTTCCCTTGATACAGGAAGAATACGTCCAAAAGCTAATTGAAATATTAGGGCTTGTTCAAGGAAACGTGTCTTGCACTTCTCCTTTCTCTCCACAGATTCCTACCCATTTTTTCCAGCCTGGTGATTGTCCAGAAGCTTTCCAAGGATCAGAAGCAGACGGATTTCCCCTTTGGCCTTCCCACTACTGTGATCGCTGTGACCAGGCCCGCTGCACTCACTGAGGAGTTTCCTGTTTGGATCCACGCAAGTCGCTTGAAGAGGGTTAACCTAAAACCCCAGAAGCAAGTCTTCCCTGCGCAGATTTCACCTCCTCCAGTGGAACAACATGATGATCTCATTGCAGCATTCTACCAACTTTATCATTCTCTTACTGGCAACGCTGCTGCTAGTTTTTCTCCCTGTATGGATCATTTCTAACTGGGTCTACAGGGATGATGTGTTCTGGGTCCATGACACTTCCTGCCCATACCCATCTGTAAATGACACTCCTGCTGTAAACAGCACCCCCGACACCTCTTTGCGAACACGACGTCAAGCTGGACTACTCCCTCGCAAAGGCTGTCCTTCAATTGGAATCCAGAAAAGACCGACAGTATGCTACCCTTTGGTATAATTCCAGCAGTGTGCAAGTTGCCACTTTCTCCTTTGACATTGTGGACTGTTCATCAATTGATATCCCAAGGCTGTGCCATTGGTCCTCAGAGATTCCTAAAACTAAAGACATATATATATATGTTACTGACTCATGTTGGGGGGATAAGTGTGCATTCTGGGGAGTGGTAGGGTGGAATATTGATACTGACTGGGTTTATAAACTAGAAAATACTCTGAAAAACAGTGGACCAAAATGGTAAATCACTGCTTACTTGTATGACCCTTCATAAGGTTGGACACTGTTATAGGAAAAGTGTTCCTGCACAAATTATTAAGCTTTCTCTTACTATTGACAACCCTAGACCTACTGATGAAGGTATGTACATTATGGACATGTGGTTTAAGGGTGGGTCTAGCTATCCGACCCATCAGTTTTCTTACGGGATCTATCTACCTCCACTCATCCTCTCCCGCCATTTTGTGGGGGCCCCAAAAAATACTAACCCACTGGCCCCTACATTCAATAAACTTACTGACATGATGGCTATTGCCAATCCCACTTTTGAAGATATTGTGGCTGTTGAGGTAGGGTTTTCAGAACGTAACCTTTGGTTAGAATGGATGAAATTCACTGCTGATCAACATAATAAGAGTAATTGTTACATATGTGCTCAAGCTAGACCCCATCTAGGAACCGTACCTCTGGACCTCCCTCCTGGTATCCAACCATGCTTTTTTGGGTTATTTACCAATATCTCCTCTAATTTTACCTATCCTCTTTGTGCACTGCAGTGTTCTAAATACCCTTTGTTGCCAGGACAGCAAAAGCTTGATATTTCCGTTACCATCTATAAGGGCAATTACACATGTCATGTTTCTAATCTGATACAGGGTAGTTTTGTAGGTAATTTACCCCCAGGTTATTGTTCTGTCTTGGCTCATAGGTATGCCCTATTGTTGCTACATCAGATTTGATATTTACTGGCTTTATGGAGACTTTTGGCTCCATGTTAAGCTACCCAGCCAGTGGATAGGCCAGTGCACTTTAGTTAAGGTTACTATGCTTCTGCATATTCTTTCTGAAAGGCATCCTTCCTATTCACATGGTTTTTCCTTTTATTTGTCTTGATATAAATCTGATCACATGTATACATAGATGTTATAGGGGTCCCAAGAGGGGTCCCAGATGAATTTAAGGCCCGAGCTCAGGTTAAGGCTGGGTTTGAGCTCCTTATTCCCTTTATTACTATTAATAAGAATGTTGATCGGATTAGTTAAAATTATTATAATCAGCAACGCTTTGTGAACTATTCTAGGGACGCCTTGCAAGGTATTACTGATCAATTAGGCTCCACTTCTCAGATGGTTCTCAAAATCATATGGCCCTAGATATGATTCTAGCTGAGAATTCTGTTAAATTCTCCTCAGTACTTTAAGCTGTTGTACTTTTCTTTCTGACAATATAGGTCCTCCTATGGACATTCAGAAATTAGCAGACCTCTTTGCTGAGCTCAAATGTAACTCTGATTTATCTAATTCTTGGGATCAGCACTTTAGTTGAATGCAGGGTTGGGTAAAAGACCTTTTTATTGTTATAATCTCTTATTATTTGCACTCTTGTCTTGACTGCTCATGTACTGTGTTATTCGTATTACAGCTCCTTAAAAACCCTTCCTTGAGAGACATATCTAGAGTATCACTCCCTTCCAGCTCATGCTGTGTATTTATGACATCATTTTCATGACGTAAGAGGGGATTGAAGGGACACGTATCAAGTCCTTAGGCCTTGTTTTCAAGCTGTAAAAGCCAGACCCTGTTTGTCTTTCCTTCTTTGAAAATACTACAAGACATTTATGTTTAAACAGAGATGTTGTGAAGTGAATTCAATTGTTTTTGCAAACAGATTTAGATTAGGAGCTTTGCTGGTCAAGGCTTTTTTTGACCCTCTGTGGACTTCAGTCTCCAGATAGAAAAAATGCTGATGTCTTTAAAGTTTCATGTGACCTGTGTCCATATATGGTTTGTGTTTACGTCACATGCTGACACATGCTGACAAACCTGATTCATGTAAAAGATATAAAAGATGTGAAACTCATAATAAAATTTGGACATGTTTTGGAAGATGATTTCTGGTCTTTAAGATATGTCCCCAGGTACCTGACTTCCAAATGACAGAGACAGAGAAAGTATGGGGCAGGAATTGGGACCTAATCCTTTTCAGCAAGTTTAGTAGGCATGTTGTGACTGGGACTAAGGAGGGTCTGAAATCTGAACATCAAGCAATGATAACCAAAGGGGAAGAAATGTTCATAACCAAAAAGAAGGACATTATTATTTAGACCTGATATTTGACACATCCAGGTTATAGAAAGGTGCTCTGATTAAGCAGCTGCTCACTTGAGGGCTTAAGGCAGGGGTGGCAAACTCAATCACATTAAGGAGCCTCAATCCAAAACACAGGCTAAGTCGCAGGCCAGACCCCGCCCCCATAATAGTACTAATTGTAACACCATTTTTTCCATTCATTTTTCATATATTCACAAACACACAATATAATCTTATTAACAACACATAATGGTTAACCACAAAATTAAACTACATTGGCATGATGCCCTATGTATTTCATATTTTGTTACTGAAATTTACTAAAAATTTTAATGAACTTAAAAAAAAAAAAGATTAAACTACACAACACGGACTGTATGCTTTCAAAATTAATTCTGACAAGAACACAGATAACCCCTATGCAAATATGGGACCAAAAACTAAGGGCCTGTTTTACAAAGCCACCCTAGTGGCTGCAGCATGGTAACGGCCCCGAAGCCCATAGAGATTTAAAGGGCTTTGGGGCTGTTGTTCCGCGGTAGCAGCTAGCACGGTTTTGTTAAAGTACTAATATATACAAATTAAACCCTAAGATTAAAGACTCTGCATGTAATACAACCCCCAGAGAAAAAGAAACAAATGCATTTCTTCCTGAACAGTGCAAAATATAGACAGCAAATGAAAATTCTCAAATTGACACAATTCAATCACTAACTTGAAAATAAAATAATTCCCCCTACTTTTGTTGTCTCCCTTCCTCCATGCTGTGCCTCAACTAGGTGCCTCCCTCTGGTGGGTGTCTTTCCTTCTGGCCGGCTCCCGCCTGGCCATTTTATGTGACTTGCTGTGCGATCCGATGCAGCGTTTTCATTGCCGCCCCCGGTGTTGTCTTCTGGCCGGCTCCCTCTTCCTCGCTGCCGCAGTGTGCACACAGCCGCATGCAGCGGCTCCTCACGCGTCCTGCGCCTCATCCAGAAGCCTTCCCACTGATGTTGCAACGTCAGAGAGAAAGTTTCCAGATCAGGTGCAGGACACATGTAGGAGCTGCCACCCGTAGCTTTGTGCATTGCAGAAATGAGGAGACTGGAAGATAACTCTAGGGGCAACAATGAAAACGCCAGGCAGGCCGGATTTGACCCACGGGCCTTGAGTTTGCCACCTGTGGCTTAAGACATGACACCTTCTTAATCATCTATAGCTGCTGAGTAGAACATGACACGGGGACAAATTTGTCCCTGTCCTCACAGGAACCCATTTTCCCCATCCCGTCCCCGTGAGTTTTGTTGCTGTCTCTGTCCCTGTCCCTGCCCCATTCCTATAAGCTCTGCCTTCACAAACAAGCCTCAAACACTTATGATTTTAAAGTGTTTGAGACTTGTGCAAATGAGGACAGAGCTTGCAAGAATGGGGCAGGGGCAGGGTCAGGGAAATAACTTGCTGCGATGGGACAGGAAAATGAGTTCCCATGGGGACGGGGAAAAATTTATCCCTGTGTCATTCTCTCCTGCTGACCCCCCCTCCCCCATCTTCCCTGAATGTGAAATCAGAAGGGAATGCCAGGCTCCTTGGAAAGGATGGGATATAAATCAAATTAAATAAGTGAATAAATAAATAATAATCCCCATCTTTTATAATTCTATGAGCGTTGGAGCAGTTAGCACCGCTGCCTGCACTAAAGCCCACGCTATGTGTTCTTATAAGAGGGGGAGTGTTAGATATTACGGCATTCTTAACACAAGTTTGAGGAGTAGCCTAGTGGTTAGGACAGTAAAGTGTAACCCAAGGGATCTGGGTTCAAATCCCACTTCAGCTCTTTTTTTTTTTTTTAAATATTGTGAGCCCTTCAGAAACAGAAAATACCTACTGTACCTGAATGTACACCACTTCAATAGCCTTCAGCAAGTAATATTCTTTTTTTGAAGGGCTCACAATTAAAAAAAACAAAAAAACAAAACACATTAACGTGTGATTTGAAACTCAGTCCCTTGGTGTACAGTCTACTGCACTCACATTAAGGTGACCCTCTGCTCTGTACAGATATCTGTAGGGCTATTTTCTAAGAATGTTGCTGTAGAGACATCCATGTCCCTCGTTTTCACCCATTCAAAATTTGGATGTTTCAGTTTGTAAAATAGATGCTCATGCTAGACATTTCCAGAGCATAGACATCTATCTCACATATTTTTGAACATACTGTATCACATTTGAAAATATCTATGCGATAGATGGCTGGGACATTCTGGCATGGACATTCCTATTCTGACTTGAACATCCTTTCAAAATGCCCTATGTGGTTTCCAAAGCATCAGGGATCCCTTATTTCTCTACCTTATATAGATGGTATTCCTTGAATTGAAAAAAACTGAAATTAAAAATCTAGGAGTTTGATTGGAGGTCAAATATTTACAAAACAAATTTTGTATGTGATTCAAATTGCATTTGTCAGCTTATGTTTGCTTTCCTGGTTAATTTCCCTTCTTGATTTAAAAGACCACGCTATCTGAATAAACTAAACTAAAGCTTAACTTTGTATACCGAGTCATCATTCTAAGAAGGCTCAAATCGGTTTACAGCAATTAAATAAACAGGGAATGATTTACAAATGATAAATAGAAGATATTAGAAAAATTTCAAAAGAATTCATTTTCAAAATGTTTGGCAAATAGAGCAGTTTTTAAAGATTTACGGAAAAATTGAAACAAACTGGAACTCCTTAAAAAAAAAAAAAGGGGAGATCATTCCAGAGTTGAGAGAATTTAAAGACCAAAGATTGACTGAAGATCTTGACTCCTTTAATCGCTTTTTTAGAAGAAAGGGAGAGATTAAATTGTTGGATACCTCTTGCAAAGGAGAATCGGTAAACATTCCAAAATAAAGGAATAAGAGGATTAAAGATACCATGTAGGATTTTAAAAGAAATACAAGCGCATTTAAACTGAATTCTAAAATAAACCGGGAGCCAATGAAGACTCTGAAGCATTGGGGTCACATGGTCAAATCTACATTTTCCAAAAATCAGCTTTGCAGCAGTATTCTGAATTAATTGTATTCTATGAAGACAAATTTTTTTAATGTCGAGGTAGATAGCATTTCAGTAATCAAGACGAGATAATATAATTGATTGAACTAAGCTAGAAAAATGACGGTGATGAAAAAGATGTTTAACCTTCCTTAGCATTCGCAAACTAAAGAAGCATTTCTTGACCAAGGAATTTATTTGGTCATTAAAGGAAAGAGAGGAATCAAAAAGGACTCCCAATATCTTAGCAGAGAACTCAATTGGTAAGGAGGACCCAGATACCAGAGCTACAGTAAGAGGAAGACAGTCCAATCTTGGACCTACCCACAAAAGTTTAGTTTTAGTTGTATTAAGCTTCATCTGGACAGATAAAGCCCAGGCTTGAAGTTTGGCAATCTTAATACAAGATTATATGACTTCTGGGTTTGACTACTGTGATTTTTGCATTGTAGTTTGCCAAAATATCAAACAGTAGGTACAGAATATGGTGGTTCTACTTTTAAAGAACAACAAAAAATATGATATGCCACTTTTGGCTGTATATTGTAGTCACCGAGGTGCCAAGGAACAGGTCAACAGCACCCCTGGTGGCCACAGCAAAAACTGACCTAAGCGCACTTCTCAGTAAGGGGAAAGCCCTGCAGGGTTTAAGGAAAAATAAAACCACAAAAATGCTAACTTCCAGTAAGTTGCAAAAATAATTTTAATGTTCAGAATGTGCTAGAGCACAGTTCTTCAACCGCCGGTCCGCGGACCGGTATCGGTCCGCAGGAAATTTTTGCCGGTCCACGCAGGACCGGCAAGATTGACTCATTTGAACTTCCTGCCGGTCCGCGCAGGACCGGCAAGATCAGCATCGGAAGCGTGCGCTGGGCCGGAGAGATCTTGGGGAGCCTCCGACAGTGGCTTTCTCCCCTCTCTGCAGCTCTCCTTTACTTCCCAGCGCAGCGATTCACGAAGGCAGCCTCGGGGCTTTTGCTGAGTCGCGGCTGCCTCTGATGATGCAACTTCCTCTTTCCTCAGAGGCGGCGCGACCCAACAAAGGACCCGAGGCTGCCTTCGTGAATCGCTGTGCTGGGAAGTAAGAAGAGCTGCTGGGAGGGGAGAAAACCACTATCAGTCTGGGAAGCTGCTGGGCAGGGGAAAAAAGGGACAGCTGCTACTGGAAAGGGAGAAGGAGAGATGCTTCTGGGAGGGGAGCAGGGAAAGGAATCTGGGAAGCTGCTGGGCAAGATAAAAAAAGGGACAGCTGCTACTGGACAGGGAGAAGAAGAAGGAGAGATGCTTCTGGGAGGGGAGGAGGGAAAGGAATCTGGGAAGCTGCTGGGCAAGGATAAAAAAGGGACAGCTGCTACTGGAGAGGGAGACGGAGAGATGCTGCTGGGAGGGGAGGAAGGGAAGAGAGTTACTGCTGGACAGGAGGAGGAGGGAAGGGAGAATGAAAAAAGGAAGGAAACAGCTGGCAGAGAGATTAGAGGAGGGGAAGGGGAGACACAGGCATGAGAAAGTAGAGAGATTGATGATAGGAAGGGGTCAGCAGAAAAATAAGCAGAGGGACAACGATGATAGATCTGGTGTAGGAGAGATAAAAATGAAGAGAGCAGTGAAGCTGGAATGAATCATGTAAATAGGAGAGAGGGGCACAAGCTGGATGGAAAGGAGAGAGGGACATAGAAAGAAGACAGATACCATATGGAAGGGGGAGAGGACAGATAGTGGATGGAAGGGGCAGATGCTGGATTGAAGAGACAGAGAGGGCATACGCTGGAAGGAAGAGAGTGAAAAAAAGATTGAAAGCAGAAACCAGAGACGACAAAAGGTAGAAAAAAATAATTTTATTTCTATTTTGTGATTAGAATATATCAGATTTGAAATATATATCCTGCTAGAGCTGGTGTTAGACATAACTGGGGACTGCAAAACCCAGGCAGTGCTTCTTTAGCTTTCAGCTGGCTTAGGGCGCTCTCTGACCAGGAGGCAGTTGCCCTAGTTGCACTCCCCTAAAACTATTCCTGTCATGTGTTACTTCAGTATTCTGTTAGCATGATATTTCTGTGTAGCATTCTGTAATAATTTGGCTTGTTCAGTTTTCTTGATAGTAGAGGGGATATATGTGAAGGGGAGGGGAGACAAGGGTTTTGTTGATCCTTGCTCTGAATTATTTGTATTTATAAAATGACAATTCTACAGAATATTGTTTCTTTTTATACTTTAATAAAATACATTCAATATAAAATCATAACTGAGGCTTGTGTGGATGGGATCAGATGATTTGTGGGGACCGAGCTCGCGGAGATGGGGCGGAAATGGGATTTTCAAATTTTAGTCCTAGTAGTTTGCCGGTCCACAAAATAATTCTTTTTTTTCTGCCGGTCCACGGGTGTAAAAAGGTTGAAGAACACTGTGCTAGAGCACCTTCATGCACTCCAGTGCCACAAAACAAACATAAGGTAAAATCCTGGGTAGCTTTCAAGATTTCCCCGGCAAACAGAAAACCTGTGCTTTTTTTTAACAAACAGTTTTTTCCCCCCAAAAAAGTTCTTTTCATCCATCCTGCTTTCTGCAGGTTCCAGGTAAGTGCTTTATATGCTTTAGCAGTCCTAGTACTTCTAAAACCAACTTAAACACAGAAGCCTCCAGTTAAATAAAAGAACAGCGCTGGGGTCAGGAGAATTGCCATAGGTTTGCTCTACCTTGTAGCTAAAAAAAAAGCTCCAAAATACCCACCCTGATTGTGGCAAACCTCTCCCTCATTAAGGCAAGACTCAGCTTCTTAACCAATCCTTACTGCAAGATAAAACAGCAACCCTTGCAGGCAGCAAACAGCAGTGCACAAATCATAAGGAAAACCCCCCCAAAAAAAACAGTTCTTTTCTTCAGGGCACTAACTAGTGCCCCCACTCCATACAAAGTCCAAAAACAAGTGGGGTTTTCAAACCCAGGAAACTGGATTCTGTCCTCACCAACACTCCAGCACAGTGAGAAAAGATAAATGCCCCAAAAGAAAAACAGGTACAGCAAAAACACAATTACTTTAACAAATGTCCCAATACTCAGCATTGTCTAGTAATCACACTCACGTTCATACTTTCTGGCTCTTAGCACAGACCTGCAGAAATCAGTTCCTCCTCCACTTCCATCTGTTCCTCTGGAGAAGTTGCTGCTCATTCCATAGAGGAGCCAGTTTCCTCTACCTCCATAGATATTGGGCCATTACCCTGCTTGGAGCTGGAAACCTCTTCAGAGGAGAGTGGCTTGTTCCTCCTCCCTAACCTCTCTAAAAGCCTAGAGCAGGGATCTTGAAGTCCGTCCTTGAGGGCCGCAATCCAGTTGTTTTTTCAGGATTTCCCCAATGAATATGCATTGAAAGCAGTGCATGCACATAGATCTCATGCATATTCATTGAGGAAATCCTGAAAACCCGACTGGATTGCGGCCCTCAAGGAGGGACTTTAAGATCCCTGGACTAGAGAGATCTACTGGCTTTTCAGGGGGAAGGGGGAGAGCCACACCCTAACCTTCCTGAGCTTGTGCTGACTTGTGGTGCTATTGGGCTTCCCCGATGGACACAAGGAAAATTACAGGGACCACAGTCAGGCACGGAGACTGCTTGGTCACAATATCTCCTTTAAATTAATTGTTATTACATGTTTAGGACTAGAGATCCCATCATATTTTATTGGACCTATTGAAGAAATATAATCCGACCAAGTAACGCAGGTCATCCCTACAAGGTTTCCTTGAAACACCAAGTGAGGTTGGATTATGGTTTAAATACAGAGAATCTTTTGAAGTACAACGTTCTAAAATGTGTGATGATCTGCCCTCAGAGCGCCATCAAATGCACCGTTATGAAAAATTGAAGAAATGGTTGAAAGGTTGGTTTGTTCGTTTGCTTTTAGCAAATGCTTTATGGAGAAGGGTTAAGTGGATCTGAATTAGTTTGCTGAAGTAGGGAGATGTGTTTGGTATCATTTTGTATTGTATTGAGTATGATTTTATAAGGAAATTCTTTGACAAAGAACACTACAGGATCATTGTACAATCCCTGGTACTAGGTCTTGTGGACTACTGCAATATCCTATATCTACCATGCCCCACAAACATGATCAAAAAACTTCAAACCGTTCAGAACACAGCTCTTAGAATAATCTACTCACTCAGAAAATTTGACCACATCACCAATGCCTACCTAGACTCACATTGGCTACCGATTCGAGCCAGAATTCAATTCAAACTATACTGTCTACTCTTCAAAGTAATTAACGGTACTGCACCTACCTATCTAAATGATCGCCTAAACCGTAACCTTCCACCCAGAACAAGAAGAACACTGACATCATTCTCATACCCACCACTCAAGGGTACTCATCGCAAAAAGCTTTATGATAGCCTCCTGGCAACACATGCAGCAAAACTCGAACCTTCCATCACCAGATTGTTAACCACAACATCCGACCTCAAGACATTCCGTAAAGAAATCAAAACACTGCTGTTCAAAAAGTATATACAATCTACCTAATCTCCCTCACCTCATCCCCCAAAAAATCATAACACTGCTGTTCAAAACATCTTCCGATGTTATTAAGTCTTTACCATCATTCTGTTATTAAGTCTATATCCTCAATCTGTATTCTCCAATGTCATGTACCCTCCTGGAAATGTCCAGTTCTCTTCTTATGTAATCCGCTTTGAACCGCAAGGTACAAGCGGAATAAAAATCACTAATGTAATGTAATTTTTATTGTAATTCACTTGGAGATTTTGGTGAGGTGATACATTAAACAATGTAAAATGACATGATGGGAGTGTCTCTGTGACCAGTTGCACTAGTCATAGTTAAGGCCAAGGTGCCCTCCAGATAACATAAAGTTATTATTGGAATCATGATTGTATTGCTGTCATTCCTTAACTGCATTGCTACATGGAGTCCTAAATATCTTTCTAAGGGGTGAACAGATTTGTCTGGGAAATGCCAATAGACTGTATGCTGGAGCTGGCTTTATATTGTGGGTGCAGATGTTATCACACATCAGGCACCAGTGATATGATAAGCTTTTGGATGCTACTAGGACTACGGGGTCTGTAGTAAGATTAATGGATGTACTAATTAGCGTAACATAAACAAGTCACATGTTTCTTAGTTTTCTAGGGGAAACTATAAACTCCTTACCCAAGGTTCGTTATTTTGCCAGTTTATACTAAGAATAGAGACCAAGGCTATATGAAGAATCTTATTAGAAATATAAAAATATAATTTATAAGCCAGCAGTAAATAATAAACTAATTATTTGTTCACAATGTCTCTGAATACATATATATATATCTCATTACATAATTATTACACAATAATCCCTAAGTAAATGAGCAAAACTAATTCTTACACTCTAAATAATTCCTTATAATAATAATTCCTGATTAGCAGCAACTCTAAAAATATAGTTTATCACCACAGGTACTTCACTTCCTTGTCCCAAAGACAATAGAATTCTCTCTCTAACCCAGCTAAAAAGACAATAGAATTCCTTATTCTCACCACATAGATCAGGCCTCAGCAAAATCGGGGAGAAGGAATCAGTGTCTTTCCTCCGCTTAGCAGAAATTCTTCTGATTAAGAACAGTCCGCCAGCCACTGAAAAAGCTGTAAATTAGGTTGGCAGCAAAGGTTTCCTTTATGTGATGGAATCCTGATATATAAAAGTCCGATTTCTCTCTCTCAAGCAGAGTCACAAGAGGTAACTTTTCAGGTCTTAATTATTATAGAAGAGGTGCAGAGAATCCAATGTTAAGATGCAAGCTTCCTCACACCTCAACACAGAATAAATAATAAATAGGCACCTTCTATTTGGTTCGCGTCAGATGACCTCTCTGGACCAATCCAGAAACATAACTTAGATGAATAGCCTTTTTGTATAGAGTCTTGCACAGGCTATGAAACAGAGGCGCCTTCGTTAGATAACAGCACAGGAGCAATACCTCACCCAAGATTCACACAGTCTGAGCATGTAGGCATAGCTGGATGTCCTTGACTAGAATACAGTTCTGGTACATACCCAGAATGCATCAGGCATCATAAACAGCAAAGATGTTTTCTTCTTTCTCTTCTTGCATTCATGGTTCATGCTGGAAAGATTTCTTGCAGACAATGGATTAGACTTTATGACATCAGAGAGGCCTAACCTTGAGGTGTGAATAAGGAAACACCCGTACAGGTCTGGGAACAAATTCTAGCTCTGTTTTGGGAGACAAATCGATGGGATATGGGTTATATGACATGTTACTCATTGAGGACAAGGATGGCTATTACTGGTCTGAAACATACACACATACAGTGGCGTAGTAAGGGGGATGGACCACCCTAGACACTGTCTTCATGGGGTGTACCAGCATCTCTCCTCCTCTGTCTCCTGTGTACCTCTTTAAATGTTCACTGGCACAAGTAACATCTTCCACTTGCTGCTCACACCGACTTTGGCTCTCTTCCAATGTCATTTCCTGGTCACAGGACCAGAACTGATGTCAGAAGAGAGCCAAAGTCGGTGTGAGCAGCAAGTGGAAGATGCTGCTCATGCTGGCGAATGTTATGCGGGGACAGGAGCTGCTTACCATGGTCTCACTATTGGGCCCTATATATTTATATATTGGCCCACAAGCTATCAAAGTGGCGAATATTCAGACACAATCATTTTCCGCTGTACTTCAGGGGAGGTCTACTGTAAGAAATTTTAAAGGCCTGGTCTTCAGACAAGCATTTGAGCAGTGAATCTGGACCACTGCCTCAAGACAGATTGACAACTGAATCTATTCATGGCAGATTTGCCATGTGGAGGTTCTAATGTAATGCAATATAGGTTTTGTATTCTGACACCTTTTTTTTTTTTTTTTTAAAGGTTCAAAACAGATAACAAAAGTGAAAGAGAAAAAGAAACATGTAAACCATAACACAAATTTTCTGAATAAATACATTTTTTGTGTTTGTTGCAGTTTGTCTTTATATAATGTTTTCAGTGTAACCTGCACTAATGTGCTTATGTTCAAGAGGCGGTAAAGTAAATTCTATATATTCATATTCAGCTAGAGAAAGGCATCCTTCATTTCCTAAGCGTGCCCTTAAGTAGCGGAAAAGGAGCCTAGATACAGAGCAGGCATTTATAAGACATCATAAGGAATGGGTCATTACATTTCCCTCCTACAGATGACTCCCAGACAGGATGATCACTAGCTGAAACTGGTCCTTTATTATTATGATACCTGTAGTAGAATTTTAAAAAATGAGTGCAGGATTCAATTTTGCTGATACCACCTTCAAAATAAAACCCCATGAATAGCTAAACATGGAATCAAATAAAGGGGAAAGGAATGGGGACTTGTATACCGCCTTTTTGTGGCTTTGGCATTTCAAAGCTTACATTCAAAGCAGTGGGCACTGGAGGATTAAGTGACTTGCCCAGGGTCACAAGGAGCAGCACCGGGATTTACTCTCACAACCTCTGGGTGCAATTTCTTTAATGCAGTACATGCAGATTACAATAGAGAGATGTTAAAGGGACATTATAGGATACTTGGTATCAGTGGCATGATGAAGGGGTGTGGAGGTATGGACTGCTCAGTGCGCTGTCTCGGTGGGAGTGCCGGCACCTTGCCTCCTCTCCACCCACCCATCTCTTCAAAATATTTACTAGCCTCAGCTGAGGTTGGCGTGAGCAGCAGCTTGAAGATGCTGCTTGATGACAGCAAAGATTTTGAAGAGGCATGTGTGTGTGTGGGAGGGGGGGAGGGGGCACATTATGGGGAAGTGTGCCAGGGTGTGCATAGCATGGCAATGCAGAGCACCACTACCCCTGGTGCCTCTCCTCTTGCTATGCCGCTGCTTGGTATTTCATATATATCTGATAATGAGAGTGAACTAAGCAGGCCAGTGAGGATCAAAGCTGCTTAAATTGTCTGGGCATCCCTCCTGCCGGGGGATGTGTCATGGGGTGGGGGTTTCAATGTTTCAGGGGGTGGGGTTCCAGCAGGAAGGACTTGGCATCCCTCCTGCCAGGGGATGTCTTGGGATGGTGGTGGCAGGAGGAATTGGGCACTGTTGCTGTAAACATTCGGGGGTAGGGAGGGCAGCTTTTGGAGTTCTGGCGGGAAGGACTGGGCATCCCTGCTGTTGGTAGTCTTCATGTGGGGGATGGGTGGGGGACAGGGTCCCTGACGCTAAACTGATCGCAGCAGGGAGATTCCCTTGCTGCAATCAGCTTAGCAGCAACTCAGTTCCCTAACCGGCGTCTATGATATGGACGCTGGTTAGAGAATTGTGGTGTTAGGTGGGCTTAGGCATCTGTCCGTGAGGACAGAAGCAATTCTATATAGGACACCCGTGTGTAATTCTCAAAAACCGCTTAGGTGCTTTCTGAGATGGGCATCCTTTATACCTAATGCTACTTCTGGCATTGGCCATGCCTACTTTGGCATTCAGTGGCCTAAAGCACCTATGTAGGTATGATTCTGTGGCTTTTATTTAGGTGCCATAGGCGCTTCAATCTTGGCATTTCTAATGGTATTCTTCAATTAACTTAGGCACTGGCATTAGAATTTCCCTGTTCATGTCTGAGTTCTTTCAGAACTCAAGGGGGTCATTGCAACTCTATAGTTTGTCAATTTGCTCTAGTAAATCTCCTAGACTTACCATAATTTGTTTTGTTTATTCTAAATCAGGGGTGCCCAAAAGATCGATCGTGATCAACCAGTAGATTGCGAAGGCAATGCGAGTCGATCCCGGAGCCCATCCTGTGCTCCGTGATAGACTCGCGTTGCCTTCGCATTCTACCTGCATCCCGATGCAGAAGCTCCGGGTCGATCAGCCTTCATCTCCCCGATGTCAATTCTAATGTCGGAGAGGAAGTTCCAGGTCAGCCAATCGCTGCCTGGCTGCCTGGAACTTCTTCTCCAACATCAGAATTGATGTCAGGGAGAGGAATGCTGGTCGGCCTGACGCTTCTGCATCGGGAATCAGGGAGAGCTTGGGGTGGTGGTGGCTTGGGGACCTGTTCCCCAATGGCGGTAGCAGTGGCTTGAGGAGGGCAGGGAGAAAGAAAGGGGGCAGGGAGACAGATAGACAGAAAGAAAGAAAGAAAGAAGGGGACAGGGAAAAGAAAGAAAGGGGAGGGGGCAAGGAGAGAGGAATAAAAAGTTGGGGGAAGGAATGAGGTCTGGAGGAGAGGAATCATACAATAGGCTGAAAGAAGGGAAGAAGTATTGGATGCACAGTGAGAAGAAGAAAGTGCAACCAGAGACTCGTGAAATCACCAGACAAGAAAGGTAGGAAAAATGATTTTATTTTAAACTTAGTAATCAAAATGTGTCAGTTTTGAGAATTTATATCTGCTGTCTATATTTTGCACTATGGCTCCCTTTTACTAAACCGCAATAGTTGTTTTTAGTACAGGGAGCCTATGAGCAGCGAGAGCAGCATGGAGCATTCAGCGCAGCTCCCAGCGCTAAAAACTGCTATTGTAATTTAGTAAAAAGGAAGAGGGGTGCATTTGTCTATTTTTGCATACTTGTTACTGAGGTGACATTGCATAGAGTCATCTGCCTTGACCTCTTTGAAATAACCCCGGAATATACTGTAAATGATAATTAACATTTTCTCTGCATACCTTGTGCTTTGTGTTTTTCTAAAAATTTTATTGTTGGTAGGTCATTTTGACTTGGTCATTTTAAAAGTAGCTCTCAAGCCCCTGCTCTAAATCATCGCCATAGAACCAGGGTTCTCAACTCAACCTTTAGGACACACCTAGCCAGTCATAATTTTCAGGATACCCACAATGAAAATGCATGACGTAGATTTGCACACAATAAAGACAGTGTATTCAAATTTTATCTCATGCATATTCAATGTGGATATCCTGAAAATCTGACTGGTTGGGTGTGTCACAAGGATTAGGGTGAGCCTCAGCACTTAGCTCTACTCTAGGGGACATCTGAATATAAAGTGCTCTGTATAAGTCACAGACAAGTCATCTTTTGGAGTTCTCTGTATGACATGGATGGAGATGATTCAGAGCAGGGATGGACAAATGTTATATACAGAGGTTTGCATGCAGAAAATTAACAATTGTGCCTTTTAATTCACTGTCAACAAAGCTGAATGTGATGACTGAATCACTTAAATTATTGCAGAATGATCTGTTACCATATACTTCTGTCTTTCCAAATAGTTGCTTATACTGTCAAACAAATTATGTTATGTTCAATGTTATATTCTGTTGAATCCTCATAAATCAGAGTTCTAGGTGGGTTACAAGCAGCATAATATCACATAGAGATATCAACTTGTATAAGCAGTATCAGATATAGGGCTCCTTTTATCAAGGTGCCCTAGCGGGGTTAGCGTGTCGGACATTTCATCACATGCTAACCCCCATGGCAAGCCAAAAAACTAATGCCTCGTCAATGGAGGCATTAGCGACTAGCGTGGCAGGCAGTTTAACGTGCGATATTCCTCGCGTTAAACCCCTACCGCACCTTGATAAAAGGAGCCCATATTGTCAATTTGGCTACCCATCTCTGGTTCAGAGGGTGGTTACTAAACTTGTTAATATTCTTCATCATAAAGCATTATAGGGCAGGTGTGCATAGGGTTATCATATGGCTCCAGAAAAAAAAGGACGGATTGAGCCATCCGGGCTTCCATTGCTTTTAGGGGAAGTAAAACCCGGATGGCTCAATCCATCCTCCTTTTTCTGGAGCCTTATGGTAATCCTAGGTGTACATCAGTAAAAAAAAAAAGACAGGATATGATAAATAAGAGAAGACATTTGAAAATGTCCAAAGTATAAATGCACACAGGAAGTGATCTTCTTCCAAATGAAAGGAAGCTAAGGAATTAACGTTAAAGGGGGCAGACTCAGGACTAATTGTTGAAAATATTAGTTGAATGGTAGTGAATGGGACAGTCTCCCAGTGAAGGTGGTGAGGCAAGGACAATATCTGAATTCAAGAACGCAGAGACAACCACAGAGGATGGAATTGTAGAGCACAGCAGTTTGTATAAATGGGCAGACTGGAGGCAGCAAGTCTTTGTATTTACAGTATTATTTTCCATGCTTCTATGTTACTCGTGGCAGCTCCATCATATGATTTTTGAGACCTCTAAAAGAAAGTTTAAATCATTATTTACTAGAACACACTTTCCCCAATACCTATTTACCTTCTGCATTAAAATGTATATTTTCTGAACAATTTAATTTTTTATTACATTTTACTTTTTGATGCATTTAAATTGCATTATTAGGCTTATACAAATAGAAGGACCTCGTTGCATAGCCTTTGCTCTGAGGCAAAGGAAATCTATTCCCATAACTTTTTTTTCCTTTTGCTTTTATTCATTTAATTGGATTTTTCTTTATGCAATCTATTTTTTTTTTCTCAGCCAAGTGAGATGGTGAGTATTTAATTTAGATAAGCAGTGCCATCATTGGTCAGGAGATTAAATGCAATGATCACTTAATGTAATCAGATTGCAATGGAAAGAAATTTCAGACTTTATCAGGTGCTGGGCTAGAGCATAATACTCACTTTGCCAAGAACACTGCTTTTCAATACAGTAGAGATGTCCTATAAAATAACTTGCACCAGCTTCGGCAGAGGCTGACTTTGACGATTGTGCTTGCGTACTTAACATTCCTTGAAGAACTGCTTGTGCTGGACACTGAGCAGTCTTCCAAACTTTACCTCGCTTCAGACTCAGTTGCTTCTCTCCTGCTGTAATCTACCAGAATGATTTTCAAAAGGAGTCGGGGGTTGGCAGCCGGCTCATCCCTAACTTATGGCACTCACACCGCTTCATTCGTTTCAACAATCACTCCCAACTAAACGATAACAGCTAAAACACAAATTTTGGCACAAAATTGCTTGGCCACAGCTTTATTTAACAACTGTAGTAATATCAAATTCTAAGAGCCAGCTCAAACAAAAAAATCCCTCTTCCTTAACGGCCTTAGAAACCATTTTCACTGCTAGCTAGTCGGTAACAACCTAGCTGCACTGTCAAAAACATGAATACATTCAGGGGTAAATTCTCTATTAGTACGTCTAACATAGGCGTGCTTTAGACGTCCGGCAAACACAAGTGTCAATCAAATGCTACTTAGGCGGGCGGTAGACGTCTCGAGAACCGCGTGGCGCAAGATAGACGCAGGTTTCTGAAACGTCATTAAGACGTCTCCAATGGACCCGTGATAGACGTGGGTACGGTTTTTTTTTTGTTTGTTTTTGTTTTTTAGATTATACTTTATTTATACTCTTTATTATCACTCATTCAGCATTGTAAGTATAGGATGATGAAAAAGATAACCAAAACACAGTATACCATTTTGTAAACTATATATTAGTTGATCTAGCAATATCAGTGAGGTAGGGAATGGCAGACAGAGAACACTGCTGTGTTGTATCTTTTTCCTCTAGGATATCAGTATTGTACAGTTTACCATTAATACAAGGAAAAAAAATATGTTATGTTTCAAAGGAGAACTAGAAGATGAAACGTATCGAGTGGGTGTTGAACTTACATTATCAGTATGGAAGGTGGGAACCGGTACATGTATGCTACACAGAAAGCTGTACAGAAATGTCATACACACTTCCTATTAGAAGGGGAAAGGATAGGACTTTCAACACCATATAAACTTCGTTTAAGTTCCACAAAGACTGGCAGGAAAGGCACCCTAAGTCATCCAATAAGCTTTCTCTCGATTTCCCAGAGACATTATTTCAGAGAGGATAGTTTAGAAGTGA
The DNA here is from genome assembly GCF_902459505.1 of Geotrypetes seraphini. Taxonomy (NCBI): domain Eukaryota; kingdom Metazoa; phylum Chordata; class Amphibia; order Gymnophiona; family Dermophiidae; genus Geotrypetes; species Geotrypetes seraphini. The sequence goes on from NC_047084.1 coordinate 361,534,463, forward strand.
TATCTTGCTCGAAAGAACACTCTCCTGGTCTTAAAACATTGCAACAATCAGCTCATTCTTCAGAACAAAAGTAAATCCCATAACTTACACTGGCCCAACTTAGAAACAGAATCAAAACACAGATTAGACCTGAATGTGGCTTCTAGTTCACAGGAAGAGGAAGTAGCAAGCAGCACAATGCTGACCTCATTGTGACATCATCAAGGTGCACCTGGAAGGTAGATATGCCACAAGTAAAAGACAAGCCGGGAGTTGAACTCACAACCTACAGATGATCGATATAGTGCTTTTACTCACTGACCTACACCTGTGTCTCTGGTTCCCCTGTCATAGCATACCTTAGTGATGTGCTAAAGTATACTCTACTTAGCTATCATATCACAGTCAGTTGAGGCAAAAGACTGGTAGCTCAATGGTGTAAAGCACTGTTGTCACGAATGCAACACCCATATTCTTAAGTATGGTTCAATAAATGTAATACAGAGTCAAAATTATGTTGTTTATTTTATCAAACCCAAGCTCAACTTTGTAATGTATTGTGTATAGTCTCGCTAATGTGTTTGTGATGAAAATGAGATGCGATAGGTGTATATCCTATATAATAAAACCCTAGCCGCGCATGCGCACATACCTGCGTGCTTCTGTGATCTCTGCTCTGTGATCAGTAGGTCTGTGGCCAGCAGGAGTTCAGATGCAGCAGCCAGGCGACTCCCCCCTCCTGCCCTCACTCACCACCAAAACCACCACCGCCAAAGCCTCCTCCTTCTGCCCAGCTGGGAGGAGGGCTCTGAGTCGCTGAAGACTGTCCCAGATCAGCTTACACAGTCCCTAAAAAATTAACCTTTTCATCTGAGGCGCGAGGCTGCGGTGACCTTCCTCCCCAGGCTCACTAAGGTTTCATCTTAAGAAATTCAAATGCATTGTTGAAAATGCAAGTGACTATTCTCTGTCATCCTAGACACCCCTGCAACACCCCAACAACACACTCCTGCAGCATAATCAAGTAAAAGTTATAATCAAGTAAAAGACAAGCCAGGAGTTGAACTCACAACCTATGGATGATTGGTACAGCGCGTTTACTCACTGAGCTACCGAGCTACTTAACTGTAGCCCTAACCCTAACCATAAAATAGCATCTGATGTCATAGAAGCCGTTAGAATTTTGAAATCGTTTTGGACGTTCATTGGGTGTTCTCAGATCAAATACACCTGTAGATACTTGCAATGATTACCCCTTGTCAAAGCTTGTACCTAAAGCCATTTCTGGAGACTCCCATTCCCAAGTCCCCAACATAGCTCAGTGCTTAAAAGCACTGCATGTATCTTCCAAAGGTCAGGGGTTCAAGTCCTGATTAAGATTACCAAAGACATAATATTCTTTTTATTTTCCACCCACCCAAACATGCATAGCTAAGCTAAAATATGTGAACCTCACTTCCCAATCTTCATTTATTTAATTTATAACTTGTCATTGTGTTTGGGGGAGGTGAAGTTTCATTAGGTTTACATGGTAAGCTTCTAAGCGTTCTGCTATACTTTTTTGTATAACAGCGATATCGGCGTGCTTTAGGATGTAATCAACATTGTTGATGTAGCGCGGAGCAGCCGCTGCAAGCACGCCCAAGAGGCACAAAAACGTCATCGCGTTTTTTTGTGTTGTGATGTCATAGAATCACCTGTTCTTCATACGCAGTTATTTCTCCTAAAATGGCTGCCAGGAGACAGCCAAACTTTTCCACCCAGGACTCCAGGCTGCTGGCCAGGCTGTTTCTCTCCCGGGAGCACCACTATTTTGTAGTGCCTGGCCATCGCAGGTCATACCTGCAATTCAGGGACTCATGGACCCGCCTGACCCGGCGGTACAATCGTAGAGCCTCCTGTCCCAGGGAAGTAAGTAGTCCAAGTCAGGCCCTCACAATTAATCATGTAAAAAGTAATTATGATGGAAACCTGTCTCGATCAAATTGGTCATGTTTTTTGTGATTCCTTTTTAAAACTAAAATTGTGCATAATAAATCTTTTACATTGAATACTAAAATTAAAGCACATCCCAAAGGAGCAGTAGTAGGATTTCAAAGACAAATTCAGCTCCTACAAGGCATCTATTCCATTCACAACATGCACACAACTAATTTTTGTGTCACGAGCATCGCATTTGTAATAGAAACATCTTGAAATCAACTTTGCCAAAGGAAAACAAATATATTAAAGTGCTGCTATGTCATTTCAAGTACCTACAACTTTCCTGTATCAATCTGCTGGTCTAGGGAGATAGTGGCATGACGTTTAAAGTGACAGCGTCAGTACCCTGACGTCAGGGGTTTCAAGCCACGCTGCTCCTTCTGACCAAACTATTTTATTGCCCCTGTTGCATGATTGTAAACTCACCAGGACATGCTCTAATGTGGGGCAGTGCTGATAGGCTACAGCCTCAGCACCCTGGGGTTGTGAGTTCAATCCCACACTCCTCCTTGTGATGCTGGCCATGTCACCTCAAACCCCCCCCCCCCCACTGTCCCAGGTACAGTAGAGAGATAGCGATGCCTCCAGCATAGAAAGGGGAAAATGCTGGAGTATGTGAATACATTCATGTAAAACATGTGGCAGAAGGGGGTGGAGGCAGGCAGCAAAGCGGATAGGGGCTCTTGGAGGGCAGCATACTCCATTTTTATGTGCTTATAGAGGTCAATACTTAAGTAAACATGTTATGCCACAGTGCTAGATGGCACTCATCATATCCCTCCCTCTCCGTTCTTTCTCTCTCTCTCTCTCTATTATCCAGGTAGAGGATCTCAGGAAATGGGGTCGGCTGCTGAGGCGCCAGGAGCGGGCCTTCCTTGAGGGGGTGAGGGAGGAATTGCGCGCTGAAGCCGGTGAGTAATGAGTCCAGAGTGTGTTTCTTTGTGATCAGCCTACCAGAATAAATAGATGAAAATGCTTGAGTAGCTGTAAACCATTCTTAATCATAAAATCTGCAGTAAAGCTGCTATTGTGATATCATGTCACAATGGCTTTATGGTGTTCTACTTGCCTCACTTACTTATGCTACATTTTGATGTTTACAGTGGAGTAGGTGCTTTGCATCCTGTTATTAGCATTTGAAGAAAATAACGTAGTAAAGAATGTCATGTTCAAAAGTGTTGTGGACATATCTGACTGGATCCTGTTTCCCTCTTGTCAAGCAGCAGCGCAGGCACCCCCTCAGGAGGCACCGCAGGTGATGGAGAGAGCCCCACCCTGGTCCTCGGTGGAGGAGGAGGAAAAGGAGGAGAGGGAAGAAGGGGAGGCGGAGGAGGAGGGGGATTATTCTCCCTGGGAGCCCTCACGACCACCGCCTGCCCCACCACTGCCCCTGGACCTCCATCGCCTGCCCCACCACTACCTCCAGGACCCCCACCACTATCCCCTGTTGGACCTTCCCCTTCCCCCACCCATAGCCCTTCCCATCACTCTCCTGCCCTTCCTGTTCCTGATCCCATCCCACCCCCTTTCCTTTCTGTTCCCCCCAAGGAGCAGCCCGACCAGCCTCAGGAGGGGGTGGGCAAGGAGATGGAGGCCTACTCTGCCATCTTGGAGGAGGTGCAGGTATTGAGAGGGTGTGTGGAGAGGATGGAACATGCCCTCTTGCAGCTGGTAGCCGAAAGAGGGCATGGTGCCAGCAGCCATACACCCTCTCAATGACTGCACCTCTTCCGCCCCCCTCGCATGAGGTAGCTCAAGCTGCTCTTGGGGGGCACCCACCCTCTTTCCCTGCGTTATATGTTGTTAAATATGTAAATAGTTTTTTAAAAAAGTTTACGTTTTTAAAAGTTTTAATAATTTAATAAAAATATTGGTTTATATTTACTTTAAACTTTCCTGTGTGGTTTTAGCCTTGTAGCATCATCAGCTTAGTGGACAGAGTCCAAGGTAGATAGGGGTTCAGGAGGGACTGCTGAATGGGCCCTTTTCAATATAACAACAAGGTGACATATAGAAAGTTTGACAATCTTTATTGGGGTCTGTCATTCATTCTATTACCTGCTAGCCACTCTGATGTCAAATCATTGCAGAATCTAGGAAAAAAGCAAGTGAATGCAAGGGTATATGCAACTGTAGGTAGATGACGACATCTCTGCTATGATGTGCAAAGTAAGCCAGTCCCTGTTCCAAAGTAAATGGCTACATAAGGAAGAGAATATAAGTCACTGTGGTAGATTTGTTGTTAAGGAATAGGGTTACTGCTAGTAAGAGTTGGCTCCACACCAGGAGAATCCAAATGAGACATGTGGGTTTTTCTTCCTTTCACGGAAGGTGATGGAAGTAAAGGCCAGATACCTCAATCTATCCTCCTGGTTCTTGAGCTGCACTATTTTGGTTAAGCAGGTGTGGAAACCACAAAGATGCTCACAGCTGCACTGCTCTCAGTAATACAAAACTCCATCTGACAATACTGCAGTTGCCTGTCTAAGACACTTGAAAACAGAAAAGAGGAGAAGCTGGTTTACACAAGGTTCACAAACAGGGGGTTCAACCCCCAAGGTCCATATCTGTCCTCCCTTCCCTGAAGCAATGTGTTAACCTCATTTATGTTGAGCTGCTTAGATGTCACAGTGGTATAGTTGTTAAAGCAATAGCCTTAACTCGCTGATGGTGTGGGTTAATATCACCTGTAATCCTCCACTGCTACTGTTTAGAACTCATGTGAGGGAATAGACTAACTGAAAACAAAAAGTTTGTGTGCATATAACAGCAGGAATGCGTGCCATGGTGTTCTATGAGGCCAACATTATCAATTTACTATTGTTCCTGAAAGTCATCAAGGATACCTGTGTGAAGAGAACAATAGAAGTGTGAAACATTTATTTCACTCATCAGAAGAGTGACTCAAGTGAAGAATAGTAGAGTAAGCAAATAAAGGTTACCATATATCATTCTCACCTACAACTGTTTGGCTAGGTGAAAGCTGGTGTGCTGAGCTGCTCGTCTGGTCTCTCTCTGGCAAACACATAGGTGATGAGCAGAGTTAACCTGAAATGAAGAATAGAGAGAAACTGTTAATAAAGACCTATGTCTCCAAAATTAAACACTGAAGTTGTGGCAGAACCTACACCTAGAAGTAACAGAGCTGCTAACATACCTTTAGACTCCTTATTAAAAATGGCAGCCATTAGGCACTCATTAGGAGTTTTCCACCTGAACCATGTACACTGATTGGATGTCCACTGAATGGCAGTGTTTCCCCCCCCAACACACCCGACCTATTCTTTATCAATGAGTTAGTATACAGAACCATTCCTCACCTGATTTTAACTTGCCTGTAATTTGATTCTACAAAGAATTAACTTTAGCTCTATGAGTAAACCCTCTCAGAAGTATGAACACATCCATTTTACTTACATATCCATATTTCTACCAGCAAAATTTCTACCAGCATGGTCTTTATCAGTCTTCTCATTCATTTTTGTCAGCCCTGTGGAATGGAAAGTAATAGATATCAGAAATAAAATAACTATTATAAACAATAGCACACAATGAAAGCCCATAAAGAGAAGTCAGTTTTTGCTGGTTGGTTTCTTTAGTTCTATCATAAGGACACCTAAGTAGCTTACAAAATATCATTCTCACCTGGACTTACTATCTGAGCTGCTTCTAGAAAAGATAAAACAACATATTAGAATGACATGTAGCTTGTTAATGGCTCTGTGGAATAGAGAGAAATGGGAGGCAGAGATAGGAAAAAAAATGTAAAAGACTAAGACAGAGTAAAGTCTCAAACATCTGCATAAGCAATAGGACAGAATAGAAAGGAAACACTGCTCACCTGGACCTTCTTATACCCATGCACGCCTATGTAGCATCTGACGTCAGTAGGGCGGGAAAACTTTCTCAATGCCTATTGGGCGCCGTTCGGGTGCAGTTGCTTGTCCCGCTTCCTAACCATGCCCATCACACCTCATTGGCTGTCCTATGGGGAGGTGTTTGAACGTGTTCTACAAGTAGCCTGAAAAGATGTCTTCACCTTGCAACATTTCCAAAACGGAAATCCAATTTCTTGCATGGAGAGTTGCAGATATGGAAAATGGAGGTGGGGCAGACCATGACATTATGAAAGCAGGGAGAGTGGTGGGTACAATTGACTCCCCTCCACACTTAACACTAAGTCCTCAACAATCCCTCACACCAACACCCAGAAAAATCCATAAACTAAAGAAATACAGATAATGGGGGTGGGGAGGAGTGTCAAAGGTAGAAGGGAGTATAAAGGAGAACAGGCAAGTCATAGCACAAAGTTTCATCATTGAGGAAACGGAACACCACAAACACCAACTCACATGAGGGGGTCTTACATAGGAAAAATGGCTGTGCCAAAGCTTTCTATATACTAAGCACGCCTAATTAGCGGCTGACATCATAGGGACCGTTAGGATTCAAATCTAATTGGATGTGCATTGGATGTCGTTTTGCCATATACAGCTGTAGTGACGTTGTAGTCATTTCTTTCACATCTCTAAGCTTTGATATGAAGCTCTATGTCCTAAACAAAGTTACCTCTATAGCTCTATGCCTTAAGGCATTGCTTTTTTTTCATCTTCCATACATCAGGGGGTTCAAGTCTTGAGTAAGGTTAGCAAATAGCTTATATTCATTTCTCAGCCAGGACACCTGGTAACTCTTTAGCCTTGCCTTTACATATCAATATTTTGCTTCAGCTTTTATTATGTGCAGCCTATTGTCTAATATTTAATGCAACCTGTTCTCTCTCATGCTGAACACCCTCCCCCCACCAAAAACATCCCCCCCTAACTGGATCATTCTTCAACACCTGTCCAAGCCCTCTGAAGTTTGATTTAACTCATAGCTGTTGGCCAATGCCTATATTGCATCAAAAGAAACACATTCCTACTAGAATGGCTTGCAGTTAGGAGCAAATGAAAGTATCTCATGCAGCTGTGGCTGCAGAATGCTGAGGAGAAACAGCAAATTCCACCACTTCTGAGAATTGTTAGGATGCAAGGAAACAAAAGTGAAGGTGCTTAGAATGAAGATTAGCGTGTGAGCATGGTCTGGGTTGGACATTAGAAAAATGTGGATAACAAACCACATTTCTGCCCAAACAATAATATAATTTACACATGGCTTTTACAACCCCCTTTTTTTCTCAACAAATAGCACTGCAATCGGCTCTCTTTTGAAAGCAAAGAAAAATCAGCACACATTATCAGCACTTAAAAAGAGAATAAACAGATACACACCTTAACATTCAGCTTCCCTCATTGCAAAATGGAGGTCTTCAGTTGCACAAAACTGACCTCATTGTGACCTCATCAATCTGCACCTTCAAAATAGTATGCCACAATTAAAAGATGTGCTGGGTGTAGAACTCACAACCTCTGGATGTTAGGAACACAGGCTGGCTCCTAACACATAGAGCTACAGCTGCTTCTACTTAGGTCCATCTCACCACCCTTTCATATCATACTTGACTGAGCTGTCTATGCTCATTAGCTATCATATCAGGATGAACTCAAATAAGTTTAAGGAAAGGAATGCCTAAAGATTTGGAAGGTTTTCAAGTAGAAAACAAATATCAAATATGTATTAAAGAATTGCAGCACAAATTACGCTGATCGGTAAGGGCAAAAAAACACCACTTTTCCGGGTATGACGCCTAAACGGAACAGATTACTTACAGTCATATATCCATTAGTACAGTGCTTAGAATGAAGATTAGCGTGTGAGAAAAATGGAGCTCCACCTCACATACATTTAAGCACACTTGGGAATAGAGGTTTGGGGCTCAGTGAAAGCAGCGCTTTTAACCATTGAGCTACCACTCTTTTGTCTCATCCTATTATGACATTATAGCTAAACTCCTTTTCCCTTAGCACTTCACTAAGATATGATATGACAAGGGAGCCAGAGACATTGGAGCAAAAGTTGCTGTAGCTAAGTGAGGAAAGGCACTTTCTTCCAATTCTCCAGGCTTTGAGGGTTCAAATCCCAGCCTGTATTTTACTTGTGGCATAGCTACCTTCCAGGTGCACTTTGATGATGCTTTCCACTTCTTATAGGAGTTGAATATAACATTACTGTACAACTTTGCTGTGTAGCAGAAAAATAAGCTTTTCCCCCTTCCATGCTAAGAATTTGAGTTCAACTCATCTTATATTTCTCCTTTTAAACATGGCATACTTTGTTAGTTTTTATCATGGTAAAGTATACATTTCTGAAATGGTGAAGAAACAATAATATACAACTGCAGTGTTTTGTCTCCTAGCAGAATTAACGGCCTATAAGAAGCGGTATAAGCAAATCCAAACTGCTATAAGCACAAGAAAGCATTTCTAGCTCAACATGGTAATGCTACTGTTCCGAATTCTGACCTCTGAAACTCCCCTGTTTGACTCCCACCTTTGCTCATTTTAATAAGGTCCTAGTTTTTTCCTATTAGCTCTTATAACAGGGTCTACATGGTGGACTTTGCCATTTGTAAGGTGCACATTTCCCTTTCCAGGCAAACCTATTTTCAACTTACCATGGCTCGGACATCCTAAGCAGTGATGAGAGCACATTAACCAGGCGATCCACAAATGTCATCTTGCTGTCAGAGGAAAGGTTTCCTCTCATCACTGCTTAGGATGTCCCAGCCATGGTAAGTTGAAAATAGGTTTGCCTGGAAAGGGAAATGTGCACCTTACAAATGGCAAAGTCCACCATGTAGACCCTGTTATAAGAGCTAATAGGAAAAAAGTAGGACCTTATTAAAATGAGCAAAGGTGGGAGTTGAACCGGGGAGTTTCAGAGGTCAGAACAAGAGCATTACCGTGTTGAGCTAGAAATGCTTTCTTGTGCTTATAGCAGTTTGGATTTGCTTATACCGCTTCTTATAGGCCGTTAATTCTGCTAGGAGACAAAACACTGCAGTTGTATATTATTGTTTCTTCACCATTTCAGAAATGTATACTTTACCATGATAAAAACTAACAAAGTATGCCATGTTTAAAAGGAGAAATATAAGATGAGTTGAACTCAAATTCTTAGCATGGAAGGGGGAAAAGCTTATTTTTCTGCTACACAGCAAAGTTGTACAGTAATGTTATATTCAACTCCTATAAGAAGTGGAAAGCATCATCAAAGTGCACCTGGAAGGTAGATATGCCACAAGTAAAATACAGGCTGGGATTTGAACCCTCAAAGCCCAGAGAATTGGTAGAGAGTGCCTTTCCTCACTGAGCTACAGCAACTTTTGCACCAATGTCTCTGGCTCCCTTGTCATATCATATCTTAGTGAAGTGCTAAGGGAAAAGGAGTTTAGCTATAATGTCATAGTGGGCTGAGACAAAAGAGTGGTAGCTCAATGGTTAAAAGTGCTGCTTTCACTGAGCCCCAAACCCATATTCCCAAGTGTGCTTGAATGCATGTGAGGTGGAGCTCCATTTTTCTCATACGCTAATCTTCATTCTAAGCACTGTACTAATGGATATATGACTGTAAGTAATCTGTTCCGTTTAGGCGTCATACCCGGAAAAGTGGTGTTTTTTTGCCCTTACCGATCAGCGTCATTTGTGCTGCAATTCTTTAATACATATTTGATATTTGTTTTCTACTTGAAAACCTTTCAAATCTTTAGGCATTCCTTTGCTTAAACTTATTTGAGTTCATCCTGATATGATTGCTAATGAGCATAGACAGCTCAGTCAAGTATGATATGAAAGGGTGGTGAGATGGATCTAAGTAGAAGCAGCTGTAGCTCTATGTGTTAGGAGCCAGCCTGTACTCCTAACATCCAGAGGTTGTGAGTTCTACACCCAGCACATCTTTTAATTGTGGCATACTACTTTGAAGGTGCAGATTGATGAGGTTACAATGAGGTCAGTTTTGTGCAACTGAAGACCTCCATTTTGCAATGAGGGAAGCTGAATGTTAAGGTGTGTATCTGTTTATTCTCTTTTTAAGTGCTGATAATGTGTGCTGATTTTTCTTTGCTTTCAAAAGAGAGCCGATTGCAGTGCTGTTTGTTGAGAAAAAAAAGGGGGTTGTAAAAGCCATGTGTAAATTATATTATTGTTTGGGCAGAAATGTGGTTTGTTATCCATGCAATATAATGTGTTCCATTGACATTATATTTATTAGGACAGAGAAAAGATGAAAATTACCTATTCAAACTCACTATTGGAATTATTGATGAAAAACACAGCGAACGTCTGCCTCACGTCTAACAAAGAGCCGCAATTAAGAAAGTTGAAACGGCATTGAAATCCAAGTTAGACCAGGGTTTCTTACGTCTACATAATACACGATATTTAGACGCAGGCGTTCGCTCAGGTAGCGCCTATCTAGCGTCCCCATTTGGCACGTCCACGTAACGCCCACGTAACGCCCACGTCCAGAGCTGGAGATGGGACTATGCTTTCTGTAGACGTCAGTCCGTCAACTACCTCTTAGGGACATCTATGTGTCGTTTATTTCCCAATTAACATTAATTAAGACCCTTAACTCCGTAATTATTCACTTACATCGGACGTCCAAAGCACGCCTAAGTTAAACGCAGTAATAGAGAATTTACCCCTCATTCCACAGTATTTCTCACCCTCCCCCAAGAGACCTGCGGTGTTGCTCGGCCTCATCTACCTGTGGCGGTATTGCACACAAGTATTTCATACCCCATAATTTCTTAAAACACTTTAGCCCAATTGCCATGACCATCTGGAAGCAACCCCACTTTTCTGCCCAAAGCTGCATCTCCCCAACCTCCCCAATCAGAAACAAACACAGAGTTTTCTGGGAGATGTATAAGGAGAGAGAAGAGAGGAGAGATATTGAGGGGCAGCAGAATGAATATACTTGTACGCAGCAATAGGAGCTTGAACTCTATGTGAAGCCGGATAGGGAGACAGTTAAGTGATTTAAGGAGAGGGGCGACATGAGTGATCAAAAGATCAAGTATTTAGGCATTGAGCTCAATAAATCTATCATGGAAACAATAACCTTGAATATTGAAAAAATATACACGCTTGTGAAAAAATCTTTTTTTAAAACCTTAATTAAGTTTTTAAAGCTAACAAAAAGTGCAAAACAATATTCATACATATATTAATAATCATAATAAGCACTTATAATCAATCAGTAACAATACAGAAAGGATAAAAACCCCTCTCCCTTCTAGCGTTTTCAATCAGGGAATAAAACCAAACAAAAGAGATCGCTTGCGAAAAATCTTATACATTCCTGGCATCCTATCCATTTATCCTGGTGGGGTAGACTAAAAACAATTAAAATGATGCTCATGCCCAAAATAAACTATATCCTACTCATGATACCAGTGCTATTTCCTGTAAGTTTTTACAAAACACTTGACTCACTCTTATCTTCCTTTTTATGGAAAAAGAAGCAACTGCGAATAGCACTTAAAAACCTCAAAATGAAGATGAAACTTGGTGATGTCCTATTTCTGGATTTCCGTACTTATCATAAAGCTTTTATTACACAAAGTCTCTACTGGTTTGCAGAACATAATGGATATATCCCAGTATGGTATGAAATAGAAAAGCAGTTGATACATCCTCTCCCTTCTCAAGCATAACTTTCTATGTCACATTCCAGCCTTGATAATCCCCTGATTGCTACAACCACCCAATGCTTATTGGAGCTAGATATACAATTAGACTTTCCTTACTCACAATCAACACACATTTCTCTTTGATCTAATTCTCATATTCTTATCAATAAGAAGCCTTTCTTCTGGAAAGAGTGGATTGTCAGTGTGCCTGGCAGCGGTGCCTTGACCCCTAGAGGACTAGACATTTGCCATTCGTCAAAGCGCTGGCTGGCTAGGGTGGGGGGAAGCTATTGCAGAGTATGCGCATGAGGAGGGAGGGCAATGGGGAAATCACCGCAGGCTCTTTCTACTGTGCATGCGGAGGCATGGAGGCATGCAAGCACAGAAGGGTTTTATTATTATTGATTATATGTCAATTAGGTGCAACTACATTTCATCACCTGGACATTTAATCACTGAGACATTTAATCACCTGAACATTTTGTCATTGGGACTAGAGAATGACACGGTGGTTGTTACCCATGGCTAGCCACGGGTAACCCGCCGAAACAGTGACCAAAAAAAAGTCACAGTGAGTACAGGGACAAGGCCATTCACTGCCCCGTGGAGCGGTGAATGGTCTTGTCTCTGCAATTAAAGGAGTGAGCACGCGTGGTGAACGAGTGCACAGTCCGGCAGCCCCCTCTCTCCCATCGTCTGGCCGGCCGTGTATCTCCCTCCCTCCCTTTCCCTTACCTTCTCTTCGTGGCGATTTCTATAAGGCTATGCATTGTATTGAGCCGGAGCCTTGAAGTTGCATTGCGTGTGGCTGCTGGAAAAGTCTCCTCTGATGCAACTTCCTGTTTCTGGTTGCATCGGAGGAGACTTTTCTAGCAGCTAGTGCAACGCGACTTCAAGGCTACGGCTACAACACAATGCATAGCTTTATAGAAATTGCCATGAAGAGAATGTAAGGGGAATGGAGGGAGGGAGATGCACGGCCGACCAGTGGGAGGGAGCTGCTGGACTGTGTGAAGAGTGCTGGGGGGATGGAGAGGAGAAGATGGTGAAGCAGCCTGAAGGGAACTGGTGAAGAAAGAGAGGGGAGAAGATGCTGGGAAATGGGGGAGAGTGGGGAGAAGATGCTGGGAAATGGGGAAGAGAGAGTGGGGAGAAGACGCTGGGAAATGGGGAAAAGAGAGTGCAGAGAAGACGCTGGGGAAGAGAGAGTGGGAAGAAGATGCTGGGAAAGAGGATAGATTAAGAATATTTGAATCGCTATCCCCTTTTGATTCTTCCCTATCAATCTCCCCTGCCTTTTCTCCTTATCTCCCCACCTTCCTTCCCCAATCCCATCCACTTTGGTTAACTCCTTCTACTTAAAGACCAATCTGCTCTCTAGATTTGTGGGGAAGGGATGGTGATGGGGACCGAGCTTGCGGGGATGGGACGGGGATCAAATTCATGGGGATGGTGACAGGGATCAAGCCCACATGGATGGGATGGTGATGGGGGCAAGCTTGTGGGGACGGGGTGGAGACGGGGACAAATTTTTTCCCCGTGTCATTCTACAATTGGGATAGTAGATCACTGAGATGTTTCATCACCTGAACACTTCCTTACTGAGATAATTCATCACCGGGATACATCATCACTGGGATACTTCATTACTGGGACACTTCATCACCTGGACATTTAAACACTGGGGCATTTCATCATTAGGACACTACAAGGCTAGCTGTCAGCATTTTCTGTTGGCCTAACCAATGTCAGCAAAGGCCTATGGGAAATTGATGTGAAACAGATCTGACCCTGGTAATGTCAGTGCAGATAAACCTTAGGGATTCTAGTCATTAAGTCTCAGGAATTACTAATACATTATCAATATTTAAGATTGACAAAGAGCCTTGATTGAAGGCTGGGTGGTTCCACAGCTTTCAGAAATGTGCTAAGATCTGGTGCTTATATAAAGAATGGCCCCAGCTGCATGTTCTAAGACAGGTTGTGTCCATCAAGAGCCATTGTTTCAGACAGAAGCCAGATGTCAGAGGGAGATGCTGGAAAATAACAGAAACTCAAGTCTATGAGGGACAGGCCTTGTACCAGTTTTCACTCTCTTTCTCTTCTTCCCCATTCATGAAGATACAGAAATAGCATTCAGATAAACCCTCTTGCCTGCTTTTTTCAGGCCCTTCTTTCTATCTTCAGCTTCTAAAAACACACACAAATCCCTGCCTCTCTCTGTCTTCCTTCTCTTTCTAGTTTGGATTTTTGCTTTCTTGAATCTTGGCACTTGTCTCTCTTTCTCTCTCTCTCTCTCTCTGCCTCTCTTGTCCTTCTTAGCACCTTACACATCCACAACTTACCCATTCAGAGATACACATTCATGCAAGTTAACTACTTTCATTTACACACAGAAGCAGCCTCTAAATCCATCTGTATTCTTTATATTTGAAAAAGCCCATTTCTATCTCTATAATAGAATATGTTTCTATACTTTAGTACCAAATATATATATGATATATTTTCCTACTAAACATTGTATATATGTAATATTAAACCTATTTCTGCACAATATATTTTATGCTATTACTTTTGGCTGTCATTGTCATTAATTTCACTTCCTGCTGAAGCTCCGATGATACTGAACCCAAGATTCTGGTGGATTGTGGGGGTGCATCCTTAAATTAATCAACTAAACAATTCCTTACTGGGTGAGCAGTGGTAGCTCGTGGCCTGTAGGGGGCGATATCTATGGTATGTTAATGGAATGGACAGTGCAGGACATGATGGTACAGTATTTTGTGGAGTTTTTCTACAAAAGTGCCTGCTTTTCTTATGGTTCTGGGTAACTCTAGTTAGATACAAGCATATGTGTTAGTTAAGGCCATGTCGAAAAGTTGGTGAATAAAAATCTGAATATGGATGTATTAAGGAAAATCATAATAATATTCTCTTTATGTACTTTACTATTAAGCCAGACCATTGAGGAAATTGATATATATAATACATGGAGGTATGAAATTACCTCCATGACACACACTCTCTCTCTCTCTGTCTCTGTCTCTGGTTCTTTGATCAGCTTCCCGCCTTTAGCCTCATGGTTCTAATTGATACCAGATGTGCTTAAGGCCGGTTAGGAAGAATATATTAGTCTTCATATTTCAAACTGAGATGTAGCATGCATTAAATATGAATGAAATACATGGTGTGGATCTGTGGATGAAAGGGGCCCCGAACAAACGAATGAATGAAAGATATGTGAAAGAATGGTGTGTACTTAATTTCTAATATTTTATATATTTTAAACCTGAAGGAACACTAAGGAAAAATCCTAAGGCAATATCTGGAAATAGTTAAGTTAGAATCAGAGACCTGTATCAGTCTCCAGCATAAGAAGGGAGGGTACATGTAGCCCAAACTAGAGAATGACACGGTAGCGGTTACCCGCAGCTAGCCGCGTTTTGCCGCGAGTAACCCACCGAAATGGGGAAAGAAAAATAGCAGTCGCTGCGGGGACGGGGACAAGGCCATTCAGCACCCCGTGGAGCGGTGAATGGTCTTGTCTCCGCAGTGAGGCATCAAGGATCGTGCGGTCCCCACCGCTCCTGCCCGCCCAATCGATCGTAGCATTTAGCCAGCTCCCTCCCTTCACCTCACCTTAGTTTGTAGGCATTCTTTTTCGACGACCCGCACGCTTTCAAAGAGCCGCGCATGCGCGGCTGCTCAGTGTTCAATCTTCTGCTCTGATGCAACCGGAAACAGGAAGTTGCAGCAGAGCAGAAGATTGAACTCTGAGCAGCCGCGCGTGCGCAGCTCTTTGAAAGCGTGCAGGTCGCTGAAAAAGAAAGCCTGCAAACTAAGCTGAGGTGAAGGGAGGGAGTGGGCTAAACGCTATGATCGATCGGGCGGGCGGGTGGGGGCTGTGGGGACCGCGCGATCACGCATGTTCTCGGCTCACACTGGAAGGAGGGAGTGAAAGGGAAAAGAATTCTGGGCCAAGGGGATGAAAAGGGAAAGAAAAACCCACAGCAGGAAAGAAAGGGGAGGACAGGCAGGTGAGCCAGATGCTGGAAGCAGGGGGGGGGGAAGAAAGAGGGAAAGAAGCTAGATAGGGTTGAAAAGAAGAGACACACTGGTATGGAAGAGGAAGATAGGGGAAATCTTGGCACAGGAAGGTAACAGAAAGAGGGGAAATTATGTGCAAGGGGCATAGGGACAGAGACAAAGGGGACATGCCATGGGGATGGTATATGGACACAGGGGGGGCAATGGCAGATACATAGGGGAGATATTAGAAATGGGGAAAATAGGAGCACAGAAATGAGATGGTTTGTGGGGATGGGACAGGGACTGAGCTCGCAGGCTTCAGTGGCTTGCACAAATTACATTGTAACATGCCACAAAAATAAGAGGGAGGAAGGTAGATAGATAGGCCACGCGAGAGGAGCTGAAGAGTGGTAGAAAGGAACAGATGGTAAAGGAGGGAGGGAAGGATGGTGGTGGAAAGGAATAGAACAGACATTGAAGGAGGGTGGAGAGGAACAGACCCTGAAGGGAAATGTGGAAGACAGAGTGGGGAGAAGATGCTGGAAGGGAAGAAGACAGATGCCAGACTATGGGGGAGCGGAGGGAAGAAGATGGGTGCTAGACCAATTGTGGGGGGGGAGGTGAAGGGAGAGGCACAGTAACAGCAAATGGAAGACGCAGAGAGAAGACACACAGTGGATGGAAGGAATTAAATGAGAAGATGTGGAAAGCAGAAACCAGACAACAAAGGTAGAAAAAAAAAATTATATTTATTTATTTATTTTTTTGCTTTAGGATAAAGTAGTATATTAGTTTTGTTGATAAAAATTTATAAACAAAGCCCTGCCAGCTGAACATCTCTTTCTCTAGTTCAGCAGCAGGAACTTTGATTTATAAGAAAGGAATAAGCTAAATATTACAGTACTAAGGCTTATATGGATGCTGTGGGGACGGTGACGGGGTGGTGAATGGGATGGCAGTGGCGGTGACGGGGTGGTGAAGGGAACGGTGGTGATGGGGCGGTGCAGAGGATGGTGGGCCGGGAACGGGGCGGTGACGGGGACAGATTTTTTTCCCCGTGTCATTCTCTAGCCCACACTTAGGAAAGTGTGTCAGTGTAATTTGAAGCTGTCAGTTTTGTAAAGCTCAGAGCAAGGGGGTAACAGCCCCTCCTCCTTTTTTCTTGTGCTGATAGGGACATGAATTTTCAGCGCTTTAAATGTAGGTTCTTTTGAAACAGATAAGTAGGTTTAGATTTAAAGTTTCCTTGGCTATATTATAATAATATGTTTATGTATATTCAGAAATGAATGTAAACAAAAAATATGATTTCTGGAACTTTTATTCCATGTTAAAAAGAAATTTCTTTGTCCAAATTTAAGGACAGCCTCTGTTAATGGATTGGCTGATAAATAATGATGTTATGCAGGACAAAAGGTACATATTGGGGATCTACAAATTATCGAGTTGAAATCTTTATCAGAAGGCCAGCGTTTGACAACTATAAAGACCTCCTGATGATGCAAAATTAACTCTTTTGAGGTCCATTCTGACAATTAATAAATGAAAATAATTATTTTAATAAAATTTGCGTCGTGTTATTTTTCATGTACTTTTTATACACCTAGAGTGAAAGCTAGTCGCTTATGGCTGCTTAGTATGCGTGTGCCGCTATGCTCACTGGAACACTTCATTACTGAGAAATTTCATCACTGGAACATTGCACTACTGGGATATTTATCAAGGGAGATTTCATCACCTGGATACTTCATCATTGGACCATTTCCTCATTGAAACATTTTATCACTGGGACATTTCATCACCAGGGCATTTCATCACTGGGACATTTACATAGCAACAAACCGCTATGTAAAATCAGTAAGTAAACGGCGAAGGAACAATAAGCCACAGTGGTTTACTGCGGAGATCTCAGACCTGATCAAGGAGAAGAAAAAAGCATTCATCTCTTACAAACAATCAGGGAAGCAGGACTCTAGAGCAGACTACCTGGCCAAATCAAAAGCCGTCAAAACAGCAGTCAGGGAGGCTAAATTCCTCATGGAGGAGTCTCTAGCAAAGAACATCCAGAAGGGAGATAAATCCTTCTTCAGGTATATCGGTGATAGAAGAAAAAGTTCAGGCGGGATTGTACGTCTTAGGAAACCAGACGGAGACTATGTGGAAAAGGATTCGGAAAAAGCCCAACTATTAAATGAATACTTCTGCTCAGTCTTCACCCGAGAAGCGCCAGGGCTCGGCCCTCAGCTACAGACAAGGGTTGGCTCAGTTGACCCATTTAGTAACTTTGAGTTTACGCCCAGCAGTGTCTACGGTGAGCTGTCAAAGCTCAAGGTTAACAAAGCAATGGGGCCGGACAACCTGCACCCCAGGGTGCTTAGGGAGCTGAGTGATGTCTTGGCGGAGCCAATGTCCGCGCTCTTCAACCTCTCCCTTAGTACAGGCAGCGTCCCGTTGGACTGGAGGATGGCTAATGTCATTCCACTCCACAAGAAAGGCTCAAAGATGGAGACAGCAAACTACAGACCAGTGAGTCTAACATCGATAGTGAGCAAACTAATGGAAACTCTAATCAAACACCAATTAGATAAGATCCTGGATGAGGAGAATCTACGGGATCCCCGACAACATGGATTTACTAAGAGGAGATCCTGCCAATCCAACCTGATCAGCTTCTTTGACTGGGTGACGGGGAAGCTGGATATTGGGGAGTCCCTGGACATCGTGTACCTGGACTTTAGCAAAGCATTTGATAGCGTACCACACCGCAGGTTACTGAGCAAGATGAGTTCTATAGGATTAGGTAACACATTGACGAAATGGGTTGGGAGCTGGCTTGGAGGTAGGCTCCAAAGGGTGGTGGTGAACAGCACCCCCTCCGAAATGACGGAGGTGATTAGTGGAGTACCACAGGGCTCAGTCTTGGGCCCAATCCTATTCAACATCTTTATAAGAGACTTGGCAGAAGGGCTTCGAGGTAAAATAACATTATTCGCCGATGACGCCAAACTGAGTAATGTAGTGGGCAAATGCACAACAGCCGAAGATTCAGTGCCCGACAACATGATGCACGACCTACTCCTACTGGAGCGATGGTCTAGGACATGGCAACTCAACTTCAGTGCCAAAAAATGCAAAGTTATGCACCTGGGCAGCCAGAATCCATGCAAGTCTTATACCCTTAATGGCAAGATCCTAGCAAAAACGGTAGCAGAACGAGACTTGGGGGTAATCGTCAGTGAAGACATGAAGTCTGCCAATCAAGTGGAGCAGGCTTCGTCCAAGGCAAGACAAATCATGGGCTGCATACGAAGGGGTTTCGTCAGTCGTAAGGCGGAAGTCATTATGCCATTGTATAGATCCATGGTGAGGCCCCACCTGGAATACTGTGTGCAATTCTGGAGGCCGCATTATCGCAAGGATGTGCTGAGACTGGAGTCGGTGCAAAGAATGGCCACCCGGATGGTCTCGGGACTCAAGGATCTACCATATGAAAAACGGCTTGACAAATTACAGCTATACTCGCTCGAGGAGCGCAGAGAGAGGGGAGACATGATCGAGACGTTCAAGTATCTTACGGGCCGCATCGAGGCGGAGGAAGATATCTTCTTTTTCAAGGGTCCCACGACAACAAGAGGGCATCCGTTGAAAATCAGGGGCGGGAAACTACGAGGTGACACCAGGAAATTATTTTTCACTGAAAGAGTGGTTGATCACTGGAATAGTCTTCCACTACAGGTGATTGAGGCCAGCAGCGTGCCTGATTTTAAGGCAAAATGGGATCGGCACATGGGATCTATTCACAGGGCAAAGGTAGGGGAGGGACATTAAGGTAGGCAGACTAGATGGGCCGTGGGCCCTTATCTGCCGTCTATTTCTATGTTTCTATGTTTCTATATCACTGGGACACTTCACCTGTACATTTCATCACTGGGATGTTTCATCATCTGGGACACTTCATCATTTGGGACACTTCATCACCTGGGACGTTTCATCATCTAGGACACTACATCACCTAGGACACTACATCACCTGGACATTTCATCACCTGGGGCACTACATCACCTGGGATGTTTCTTCATTTGGGATGTTTCATCACCTGGGACACTTTATCACGTGGGATGTTTCATCACTTTACATTGATTTTGTGGACAATCTGCCTTTTACTTTTTATTCTATTTTTGTGCATGATTATTCATAAACTGAGTGCACATTACAGGGGTTTTTATTCTAAAGACAAGTTATTGTATCCGGTGTTCTTTTCGCCTGCTTCTTCACTGTGCCTCCTGTATTTTTCACATTCCATACATAAAAATGCGAGAGCTTACTAGAGAGGGGAGATATGATTGAAGCTTACAAAATCCTGAGTGGAGTAGAATGGGTACAAGTGGATCGATTTTTCACTCCATCAAAAATTACAAAGACTAGGGGACACTCGATGAAGTTACAGGGAAATACTTTTAAACCAATTGAAGGAAATATTTTTTCACTCAGAGAATAGTTAAGCTCTGGAACACGTTGCCAGAGGATGTGGTAAGAGTGGCTAGCGTAGCTGATTTTAAGAAAGGTTTAGACAAGTTCCTAGAGGAAAAGTCCATAGTCTGTTATTGATAAAGGTATGGGGGAGGCCGCTGCTTGCCCTGGATTGGTAGCATGGAATGTTGCTACTCTGGGGATTCTGGAATCTTGCTAATCTTTTGGGATTCTGCATGGAATTTTGCTAATCTTTGAGATTCTGGAATGTTGCAACTCCATGGGTTTTGGCCAGGTACTAGTGACCTGGATTGGCCACCGTGAGAATGGGCTACTGGGCTTGATGGACCATTGGTCTGACCCAGTAAGGCTATTCTTATGTTCTATGTTCTTATCACCTGAACATTTCATCATCTGGAATATTTATCCCTGTGACACTTCACAAGGACATTTTATTATCTGGGACATTTTATCACCTGGGACATTTCATCACCTGGGACACTTCATCACTCGTGCATTTCATCACCTGGTCACTTCATTACTTCATCAACAGGAAATGCAGTTCTGAAGAATGGAAAGTAAAAGCTGATGGTCATCATTTTTGGTCGTCACAAGAAGTGGTGGGTTCTCTGATGCAGCCCGGGAGGGCAAAACACATCAGAACCTGACTGTACCATCACAGTATGCTTCTCTGACTCCACCAGGTTATGGACTCTTTAGTTCATTGAAATTGACTGAAGTCACAAGCACGTTATATAAATGAAAATAATCACAAGAAAAAAGATAAATCAATTTGATTAGTGTAGGAGGAAGTGCAGATGGCCAAGTCTAAGCCAGCCCAAAGCCTACCCAAAACATGCCTCCAATATGCTCCTTTATGAGTTAGATGTTCTGATGGGCAAATGTCCTGCAAAACATCTAAATTGTTCATTTAGAAAATCAGCACTTGGATGTTTTGCCAAGCAAAATTTAGTGCCAATTTAGACCTTTATTTATATGTTTTGTATTTTGAAAGTGTTGCTAAGAGTCATTTTGCCTTTGAATTTAAGAATTGTTTTGGATTACATAAAGGAATCAATAATCACCCCAGTTAGTAAAAAGAAGTCATCAGTTAGTGAGGACTATATTGGCTTTAGAACCATCTCAAATTTATTGATTTTGTCTAATTTGTTTCACTTACAATTGATTCAGAAATACTGTCACCAGGCTGTTAACTGGAACACATAGAAACGATCATTTTACACCGGTTTTGTATGAACTGCATTGGCTACCTGTGACTAAATGGATTGAATTTAAGCTGTGCATAGTTTTTAAGGCATGGCATCTCCTGTTTCCTGAGTATTTGAGTAAAAACGTGCCCAAATATTGACAAAGAAGGGCTCTAAGATTCTCACAAGGTGAACAATTTATGGTACCTGGAATAAAACAAATTAATTTAGATTACAAGAAAGAAAGCTTTCTCCTATGTTGGGCCAACTCTGGAATACTGAGTTTTCTGAGGGTCTGTCCTCTTACCACTTCTCCTGCCCTAACTATTTCCCGCAAACATATGAAAATGCGGAAACTCTTTGAAGAACCTTCGTATATCCAAAAGGTTGGTGACCATAGGCAACAGAGAAGAGTGCTTCAAGCAACAGACTTGGGTCTTCAATGCAATGTAGGGGCCCTTTTATAAATGTTCATTAACACAGTAAATGATGGCAGATACAGACCTGCATGCAGAGGTGATTAAAACATAGGCAAACTAGGGGTCCAAACATTTAAAGGGACCCTGTCAGATGTGCTCAAGATTCAGTAGGCTAGAATTTCCAGCTCTCTGAATATTTTAAGGGTTCTAAAAATATGTAAATTACCTGTCTTAATGCTAAATGTGTGGATATTTTTCAGAATTTAGCCCACCACAACTACCTAATATATTCCTCCCTTCCAGTACAGAAGCTATGATAGAATCTAGCCAAAAGGAAGGCTTCTAGTCATCAGAAGTAGAGGCTGAGCTGCAAGGACCTCTTCAAACCTGAGCACATCCGACAGGTCCCCATCCTAAACTTTTGAGCCCGAGGCATGTATTTAGTATGCCTATGCCTTAATCCAGCTCTGCTGGCTTGAGAAAATGGCTTCCATTACCTCTGTTTACAGGCTTGTGTTACTACACAAGTACCGTGAGCTGCCTTGAAAGGTTGTAGCAGCTAATTTCTACAGCCAGCTGCAAGGGGCATGAGAAACGTGACCACACGTCCCATTTTGAACGGGACCATCCCATTTTTAGGTAACCTATCCCGTTGTCTCCAAGCATAGCTTTGAGACACCAAAATGTCCTGTTTTCAGAAAGAGAGCAACCCACTGTAACAATTTATTAAAAAGGCGCTGTGCTTGGGGACAACAGGATGCGATTTTACAAATGGCGGGCCCACAAGCCTTCCTCCCCACAACGTCAATTCTGACGTAGGAGAGGAATTTCTGGGCCAGCCAATCATTGCCTGGCTGGTCTGGAACTTCCTCTCTGACATCAGAATTGATGTTGGGGGGGGGGAGGACTTATGGGCCTGCCACTTGTAAAGTTGCACGCACCTGGCCTGTTATTGCATTGGCGAAGAAAGAAATCGGCAGTGGTGGCTTGGAGAAATCGGCGGCGGTGGGGGTGGGGTGGGGCAGGGAGAGAGAAAGAAAGAAAGGGGGACAGGGAGAGAGAAAGAAAGAAAGAAAGGGAGAGTGCTACAGGTAAATGCTCCGATGTTGCTTCAATGCTCATAAAATTCCTATGAACGTCGGAGCTGTATTGTAGCATTTACTGCCCCGGGCCACGGTAGAAACACCTACCATGGCTTAGTAAAAGATGGCCATAGTTAGTTATTAAAATCATGATAAAATATTGCATTTTACCTCAACTAAATTTATCACAGTACTCTAGGTTAGTAACTCACATAGTACAAGTCACAGCCAAAATTTGCAAACCAGCAGTTTTCAACTGAACCACACTGAGTTTTTGCTTACTAATATTGTTTTGGGCAAATTTGCACTATAGTCTGTTTTGGGTTAAATATTTGTTATTAACAGTTTCAGCCATCTTTTTAATAAATCTCATTTAGGAATTATCAGGAAAGGAATAGAAAACAAAGATGAAAATGTTATAATGCCATTGTATCATTCTATGTTACAGCCATACTCAAATACTGTGTGCAGTTCTGGTGTGACTTCCCTATGAGGAAAGGCTAAAGCGGCTAGGTTTCAGTTTGGAGAAAAGACGGCACAAGGGTGATATGACAGAGGTCTATAAAATAATGAGTGGAGTGGAAAGGGTAGATGTGAATCGCTTGTTCACTTTTTCCAAATATACTAGGACTAGAGGGCATGCAATGAAGCTACTAAGTATTAGATTTAGAACTAACCGGAGAAAATATTTTTTCACACAATGTGTAATTAAACTCTGGAATTCATTGCCAGAGAATATGGTAAAATCAGTTAGCTTAGCAGGGTTAAAAAAAACAACTTTGGATAATTTCCTAAAAGAGAAGTCCGTAGGCCATTATTTTTTTTTTTTTTTTGTGTTCAAAAATTTTTATTGAATTTTTAAACAAAAAGAAGTACATATATGTAGAACAATAATAACAGGCATAACATCACTGTGTAAAGACAATAATACATCGAAGCATATATACATGGGAATAATTGAAACACGATATGTGTTACATGCACAAGTGAAAAAAAAAATAACTAGCTATGGTAATAATGAGATGAAAACTGTTGCTAAAGGTAGTAATGAATTATTGTGAAGATTCACAGTACCGGATGATTGGAGACCAAATTTGTTCATATTGCGATGTTCTGTTGTTCCGTTCAGCTATTACCTTTTCATATTTTCCCGTCAGACAAACAGAGTTCCACCAGGTGTGAAAGTCAGCTTTAGATAAGTCCTTCCAATTATAAAGGATATTTTGGATGGCCAAGGCCAATAAAAGAGTGAACATTTTAACCGATGCTTTATCCAGTGAATTCTGTAAACCTTGTGACATGCATATTATTATGCAAAATGACAAAGGTTCATCGAGAGACATGATGGTGCATATGGTGGACCATACTTTGGACCAATAGACTGTGAGGTGAGGACAGGAAAATAAAAGGTGCATTAAAGTACCAGGATGGAGTTGGCAGGACCAGCAATTGGGAGATATGGATGAGTCGATCTTATGAGATAAATGGGGGGTCCAGATGGCTTTATGTTGTAGAAAAAACATAGATTGTAGTAAAGATGCTGATCTGATTGATTTAAAAAGTTGCAACCAAACTACTGACCAGTCTATTGCGTCAGAGGGTAGATTCAGTTCATGCTTCCATTTAGATTCTTTGGAGAGTGTAGAGTCTGTGGAAATTTTTTGGAGAATTTTATACCACAAGGAGGCCTTACTACCAAACTCAGCCAATGCAGTATTGTGTGAAAGAAGGCTTGGGGTGTCTTTCAATTCAAACATATTAGGAAAGGCATGCGCTAGACAGTGTCGTAGTTGCATCCAATGAAAGTGTTGGGTTGAGGGTAAGTTAAACTTGTTAGATAGTTCAGAGAAGGAGAGCCATCTGTTATGTAATATTAAGTCTTGAAGGAACCGGATACCTTTGTTTTGCCATATATGCCACGAGATCATTTCATTCTGTATTCTGATTTTAGTGTTATTCCATATGGGAATCCGGTTGGAGGTGGACCATGGAATTGGGAGGGCGCTATCAATAAAGGTCAAGGCATTTTTCATTGTAGCAAGAATGTGATCCTTCAGCTCAGTTTTAGACAAGGTGAGACAAGCCAAACATTGGAGTTTGAGTTGGCCATAAGAGGCCCAAACTAATTCAATCCAGGCAGGAACAGGACCTTGAGAAGGGTTTGGTAGAGATCGAGACCAATGTTGAATGATGAAAGCATAATGATAATGGAGGAAATTTGGGAAGTTTACACCACCTTGAGTTCTGCTGGCCTTCAATTTTGACAAGGCAATCCGGGGTTGTTTCTTATTCCATAAAAATTGGGAAAGCAAGGTATCAATTTGTTTGTATAAATGTTTAGGAAAGAAAAACGGAAGCATACTCATTACATAAATTATTTTAGGAGCGATTACCATGCGAATTGACTCAAGTCTGCCCCACCATGATAAGTTCAGTGGAGACCACTTTTGAGTGAGAGTTTTGACAGTATCTATTAAGTAATCAGTGTTGAGTTGAATAGATTCTTCGACAGTTGGTCCGAAGAGAATCCCTAGGTATTTCATGTGAGATTCTGACCATTCAAAGCCTAGTTGAGGGGACTCATATTTTATGTCTGGACAATTCAGGGGCATAATTATGGATTTGTTTTTGTTTAATTTATATCCAGATGCCAAAGAATATTTCTCGATTGTATGTAAGAGAGGAGTTATGGATGGGGGGGAAGTGTAGAGTAGGATGTCATCAGCGTAGGCCAAAACTTTTATCTCCTGATTTTGATGTTGAAAACCGTGTATGTCTGGGTTATTCCGGATAGCTATAAGTAGAGGCTCCAATGCAAGGTCAAATAGGAGGGGAGAAAGTGGACAACCTTGTCTGGTACCTCGACTGGGGTTAAAAGCAGAGGAGAGATTACCATTTATTAATGTCTTAGTGGAGGGAGCAGTATATAACAATTTGACTCTTGATAAAATTGGATGAAAATCCGAACCAATGCATTACATCAAAAAGGAAAGGCCATTCCACCCTATCAAATGCCTTTTCGGCATCAAGACCAATAGCTAATATTTGTTGATCAATAGGTGAGTATTTGTTGTGAAGTAGTGAAATGATGTTAGAGAATGTATATGTGTTGTCTGAAGAGCGACGACCGTTAATAAAACCACATTGATCTGAACTTATGAGTTTGGTGATTATACGTTGGATTCTACAGGCAAGAACTTTGGCGTAGAGTTTAGCGTCCACATTTATTAGAGAAAGGGGACGGTAGTTGGAAATCCGTTTAGGATCTTTGACCGGTTTCGGTAGAACAATAATAGTAGCTTCTGTGAACGAACCAGTGGGATGGCCAGATTCATTAAGATGTTCAAGGAATTGAAGAAAGTGAGGCAAAAGGATATCCTGAAATTCTTTATAAAATTCCACAGTCAGACCATCCGGGCCGGGGGCCTTGCCAGGAGACATTGTGTGAAGTGTTAGAGATAATTCCTCAGCTGTGAAGGGAGCATCCAGCATGACCGAATCCAGGGCGTCTAGTTTAGAATGTGGAAGGCTCTCCAAGAAGGAGGAAGTGACGCAGGAAACATCTAGTTCTGTTGTATATAAGGTACGATAATATTTCATAAAAGCTTGAGAAATGTCGTTGGGTTTGGTGAGAATGTTCGAGTCGTCTAGGACTATGCTGGCGATGTCTGCTTTATCTGTTTTATTTTTCAAGGATGTAGCTAGAAGATGACCACATTTGTTGCTTTCGGCAAAGTATGAGGCGGATTTCTGAAATACTGTGTGAGCGGCAGAGTTGCTCAACAAAATATTATATTGGTATTTCAGTTTTCCAAGTTGTGTTAAAAGAGGTATGTCCAAGGGTGTTTGTTGGTGTAAAGTTTCCAGTCGTTTGATTTCCATCTCCATTTTATTTAATTCTTGTCTCTGAGTTTTGTGTTTATGGGCTACATAAGATATGATATGACCTCTAATGTACGCTTTAAAAGCATCCCACCAAGTATTCCATGTAGTGTGTTCAGGGCGATTAAGAAGAAAATAGTCCGTGATGGCAGCTCTAATACGTTCAGTAAATTTATGGTCTTGTAAAAGAATTGAGTTAAATCTCCACTGCTTACGTGGAATTTTGGGTGTGTTAGTATTTATTGTCAATTCGATTGCAGCATGGTCAGAAACGGATATTGGATGTATGCGAGAGTCTGCTACATCCGGGATCAAAGACTGACTAATGAGGAAAAAGTCTATCCGAGAGTATGAGAGGTGTGGGTGTGAAAAAAAAGTAAAGTCAGCTTGTGAAGGATGTTGAAGTCTCCATATGTCAGATATCTTCAAAATATCAAGCATTTGATGAAGGGTAAACCAAGCTCTTGATTTTTTGTAACGGACTTGAGACTTGCGGTCCAGTAGGGGGTCAAGCACAAGATTGAAATCACCTCCAAGTATGGTCCGAGGATTGGAATTAGAGAGGACGGATGTTGAGATCTCGTGAAAAAAATCAGGATTGTCCACATTTGGGGCGTAAATATTGTACAGAGAGAGATTAGAGTCTCCACATAAAAGATTGGTCCTTACCCATCTACCATGCAGGTCAGAAGCTGAAGAGAGTACAGATAGACCCTGGCGCTTCCTTATGAAGGTTATCACTCCCCCCTTTTTCTCAATCGCAGGAGAGAAATAAGGGGGTAAAGCCCAAGTGAGTGAGAGTTTCTTAGAAGAAAGTTCATCCAGGTGAGTCTCCTGTAGCATGACTATGTCGGGATTAAAACTTTCAATATAAGTTAACAATTTCTTAGCTTTAATCTTGTTATTTAACCCTTTAGCATTTATGGATATTAACTTAAGGGGCATGACTAACAGTATTGATAAAATTCACTGACAGTAGCAAATATAAATTTACTAACAGTAATATCCCATGTATATGTAAAAGAGTAGAGTACATGAACAGCATTATAATCTTAATTGTACAGAAAGAAAAAGGTGTTATACAGAGCAGAACACAGTGAGACAGTGATGAGAGCATCACTAAAGAGAAAGAGACCTATGGGGAGACAGCTAAGCAGCCAACAGAGAGCGGCAGGGAGAAAAGCACCCATAAGAATAAATTCACAGTAATAATACTCCACTCAATGGGGTCAAAGAACCAAGAACAATGCAGTATGATATACTAAATATACAGGTCAACATGCTTGAAGCAACACTTTGTAACAGGAAGATGACTTATATCAGTCAGTGTAAGAGGAAAGGCATTGTGATAAACAGCATTCAAAAAAAAAAAACCTCAGACAACAGAAACAGTCTGCTGATGATAAAGTCAAAGAGCAATGACAAGTCATGTAGTATTCAGTGCAGAATTAGCATGCATAGTGCTTCACAAACATAATAACTCAGGTAGTAAAATGCGGCATGCAAAAAAATGTGACCACTGGTGAGGACTTAACAGTCAGAAGATGAAATAGGAGAAGCATGCAGGATTAAGTCACAGCAAACATCAATTTAATTTTAACCAAAGTGTGTCTGCATGCAACTGATTGTGCTAGCAAGCAGAGTGATAACATGCAGCAATCAGTGAGAAAGATGCATGCAGGGTGATTCACAGCACACATCAAACCTGATGAATAGGAGTCGGTGAGTGTTGTTCGATGAAGGCAGCCAGATCTTCAGGGTTGAGGAAGTCTTTTGTGGTATTGTTGTGTGTTACTCTCATTCTTGCTGGGTATAAGAGGCCGTATCTGGCATTGAGTTGTTTCAGCTGCGGACGGTAGGAAAGTAGTTGTTTGCGTTTGAGGGCAGTCGTCTTGCTGAGGTCTTGAACGAAGAGAATGGCGGCACCCTCATGTTTCAGCGGTGCGCGAATTTTCGCGTGCTGCATAATATCGATTACCTGCTGGTAGCGGAGTAGTTTCACTACTACAGGCCGGGGATATCGATCAGTGGAGGCACGATGAGAGGGTACACGGTGAGCTCTTTCTATTTCAAAGTCTTGAGGGAAAGTAAGATCCAGTAATTTTGGTATCCAAGTGCTCAGGTGTTTAATCAGGTCGCGATCTGGGATATCCTCCGAAATACCAAGGATTCTAAAGTTGCTCCTACGCGAGCGATTATTGCTGTCTTCAAGTTCCCTTTCCAAAGCCGTAATTCGCTGAGCTTGTTTCCTGAGGTCGTTTATGTTGTTTGTATTTGCCTCCATTTTGTTCTCCAGAACAGAGACACGTGTCTGGACAAGAGCGAACTCTGTTGTAAGTGCGGTCAGCTTTTCATTAATTTCAGCCGTGTCCGATTTAGTTTCGGAGACTAGCTCTTTAAGTACTTTGAGTTCATCTAGTAACTCGCGATTACTGACCGCGGAGGACTCCGGAAGAGGGGTTTTTGATGGCGAGGTAGGCTCTGGTTTGTGCCTTTTGCTTATTTTTTTGTCCGACATCGTTGCTTTGATATGCTGTGCAGAATAAAATGTAGAGATTATGCCGAGGTTCTGGATGATATTTTTCGATGAAAAATAAGATAGCTGGAGAGGAGTAGAGTATATATTTTAAATAAAGAGTGCAGGAGCTCTTCTAACACGCTGCCATCTCTCTCGGGCTCAACAGCGCCCCCCCCCCCCCCCCCCCCCCCCCCCCCCCCCCCCGTAGGCCATTATTGAGATGGCTTGGGGAAATCCACTGCTTATTCCTATGATAAGGAGCATAGAATCTGTTCTGCTACTTGGGATCTAGCTAGGTTCTGGGGACCTTGGTTAGCCACTGTTGGAAACAGGATACTGGGCTTGATGGACCTTTGGTCTGTCCCAGTATGGCAATTCTTATGTTCTTAGAAGGCAATCATTTTGGTACTTTTTCATAATTACATCAGAACCCTCACAATCAACGTGACCCCATGTTTATCTGGAGCTTTGTCACCATTCATTAGCCTTCAGGGCTAACAACAGGTCAGGTTTTCAGGATATCCCTAATGGAATAGCCAGGTGAAAAATCTCTCATGCATGCCCCCCCTCCCTGCCAGGCTTTGTACCCTGGTGGTCTAGTGATAGGCTGGGATAGGGCACAGGGCAGGCAGGCCTAGTGGCTGGCAGGCAGATAGGGACAGGGCAGACAGGGCAAGCAGGCAGGTAGGGACAGGACAGGGCAGGTGAGTAGTTAGGTAGGCGGTCAGGCAGACCTCTCCCCAAAGGCAGGCAGCAGGAAAGCCCTGGCCTTTCCTTCCTCTCTCTCTATTTTTAATTGGGCAGAGCAAACAGGCAGGCCCTGGCCTCTCCCTTCTCCCTCCCTATCCCCCAGGCAGACAGCAGGCAAGCCCCAGCCTCTTCCTCCTCACCCCCCAGGCAGGTGACAGGCAGGCTCTGGCCCTCTTCCCCCTCCTCCTCCCCGCCGCCCCCCATGTGTACCTTTTTTTTTTTTTACTTCTGTTTGCGGCCAAGGCTGGCTGGCTGCCTGGTTCCCGCTTCCTCCCAGAACTGCTGGCTGACACGGCTGCCTCCTCTTCTGTTCTCTCGCGGAAATAGTGGCGCACCAAGTTGCCTACCTGGTCCCGTGCTGCTTCCCGCGAGAATTGAGTTTTTCCAAGAAGTGGCGCGGGACCAGGCAAGCAATCTGGTATGCTGCTATGCTGTGAGAGAACGGAAGAGGAGGCAGCCGTGTCAGCCGGCAGTTCTGGGAGGAAGCGAGAACCAGGCAGCCAGTCAACCTTGGCCATGAACAGAAGTAAAAAAAAAAAAAAGTACGTGGGGGGTGGGGGGAGGGGGGTGGCGGAGAGGAGGAAGAGGCCAGCCAGGGCGCCGTGTCCAGCAAGGGAGGGCGGCCGCATTAAAAATAGGTAATGGGGGAGGGGTGCTTTGGGGTATTCACTCCATAAGATGCACCCTAATTTCCACCCACTTATGGGGAGAAAAAAGTGCATCTAATGGAGCGAAAAATACGGTAAGTTCCATTGATCATAAATGTGCTTGAGTAACGTGCATTAAATCACATTAACACATTTTGCACTACTTTTTAAGTATACAAGGAGAATGATTTTCATCAGGAGCTTATCTTTATCGTAAAGCAGACACATAACAGATTCCATTTTTAAAACGACTTTCGCAGTTGGAAGGGCAGTGTGGGAGCAGCAGACTCTGTAATCTTTAACTGCATCCCAGTGCTACAACTTATTCTTACACTGACAAAGATTGGTAGAATGAGATATGATCAAACTCGATTAAAAAAAAAAAAAAAATCAACTTGCTAGCTGCATTTTGAACTGTTTGTAGTTGTTTCAACAAGTCCCCTGAGCAAGATATTAACAACAATTGCAGAGGGTTTACTGTCACCCTCCACTAATAACACATTTGTCTTATTAGAACTAAGGGCCACTTCTATAAAACTGTGATAGCAGTTTGCAGCGCGGTAAGCCATGCGTAATGGCCCTCGCTGCTCCCGACACTCAAAGAGTTCCTATGAGCGTCGGGAGCAGCGTGGCTCTCTGCGCTAAAAACTGGTAGCACAGTTTGATAGAAGAGGCCCTAAGTATTAGCTTGTGTGAGGACATCCACTCCTCTATCACATCAAAAATTTCTCCCAAATCTCCACAAGTGTCTTACACAGTGCAGTCAATTGGGATTAGAAAGGTAGTCATCTATATGGCTGCATGAAACCACTCAGTCCTCCAGAGAGTCCAGAACGACACCTAGTGAAGCTAAACATAAATTAAATAGCATAGGGGAGAGTAGAGAACCTTGAGGAACCCCACAGGGATTAACCCAATATGATAACAAACCTTCTTGTGCTTTAACCCTATTTGTCTGGTTTTTTGTTGTTTTTTAAAGAATCCCTGAAATCAATTGTACACCCGACCAGTCACCTCAATAGCATTTAAAATCTGCAGGGGAATATCATGATCTACTAGGTCAAATGCACAAGATAAATCAAACAGAAAAATCAATACATTCTTTCCCTCACTCAACCATTGCCTTACAGTATCCAACAAAGATCCCAATAATGTCTCTGCGCTGTGATTCAACCCGAATCCCGCTTGACTAGTATATAGGATCATATGGTCCTCAAGATATGTTGCAAATAAGATGAAATGAAGAGCTAAACAGTTTTCAGTCTTGGGCACGCTCAGGCTGACCAAGAACTATGAATGTACAAATGGATGATGCAATCATAACCCTCCTCCCCCTTCTACAAAACGGTAACATGTTTTTCAGCGCCAACCACGGCGGTAACAGCTCCGATGCTCATGGAATAGCTATGAGCATCAGAGCGGTTACAACTGCGGCCGACGCTAAAAATTATGCTACGGTTTTGTAAAAGGGGAGGAAAGGCGCTAATCATTCCCCAAGAGCTTCATCAAGTGTTAGCAGAGCCAGAATTGCAGGTAGTCCACTGAAGAAACCAAGCAGCAGGACAATACCAGATTATTTAACGTTGGATTTCGATCTTATTGGCCTGATCAAAAAACAAAGTTGTCTGCCAAAAATATCAGATTGGTTTGCTTTCTGTCACAAGTACTGTACAAACAGTGGACAATTGATGAAATGAGAGTAAATTATGTTTTCAGATGACAACGCTTTCACTCAGTTCTACAGCTTCTGTAGACACGTAGTGAGACCTTTTATATCAGAGATATAACCCAAGATATATTATACCAACAGTGAAACAAGCACCATAGGTGATTGCTTAGACAATTTCAGGATCTAGTGGAGCAGGGCTGCAGATTATGCCAAAGAATGCCACAATCAACAGAACTATTTATTTGAATGTTTTGAAGGAGAAACTGCCAAACTTTATGCTAATTCATAACATAACCCATTTCCAATAGGATGATGTACCATGCCATGGAACAAAAAGCTGTTAAATCATGATTGGCTCCCAAACAGATGCAATTGATAGAAGATTGACCAGGCAACAACCCAAATTTGAACATTATTGAAAATGTGTGGACTGTGTTGAAGCAGAAAGTGGCTATACATAATCCAGCATCTGAAGCAAACCTTATACACTGGATCAAAGATGTGTGGACTCAGGAGATAACTCCAGAATTCTGCAGAAAACTGGTCAGTTCAATGCCAGAATGTATACAGACTGTTGTTAAAAAAACAAGGGCCATAACTGTAAATACTGATATCTAGCGCCGATGTGGGAATCAGTCGACCTCCCTCCCATGGTCTCAGTATCGGCGCCTATGTTTTTTTCATAAGAGAGAAATCTATTCTAGGCAGAACAGAACTAGTTCTCAGTTCTAACTCTAAATATTATCACTTGGCCATTTATTTGAAAAAATAATAATATTGTAGCCTGCTCTATCTTACCATTTTAGGCAGTTAACAATAAAAACAATAAAACACAATCCTTTATCTGCTGTCAATTTTCTATGTTTCTATAAGGGTGGTAGACTGTGTCTGAATTCAAGAAAGCATGGGGTAGGCATGTGGGATATTTTTAGGAAGAGGAGGAGATAATGGATGGTCAGACTGGATGGGCCATTTGGTCTTTATCTGCTGTCAGGTTTCTGTTTCCATATTTGCTCTATGTAATCCAGCCTGTATACAAAACAATTCAAGAAGGCAGGAGCAGCTCTGTTTCTGTCTGATAATCACATGGGAGCATGCTCATCGTGGCCTCAAAAGTTAACAAACCACCTTTGCACTTACAGTGCATTAAGGGCTCCTTTTACTAAGCTGTGATAGCGTTTTTAGTGCACGCAGGATTTTAGCGCTCGCTAAACCCACGCTATGTGGCTAGAACTAACGCCAGATCAATGCTGGCATTAAGGTCTAGCGCATGCGGCAATTCAGCGCGCGCTAAAACCTCTATCGTAGCTTAGTAAAAGGAGCCCTAAGTTTTGGCACTTAAAGCACGTCATGTGCAATATTCTGTAGCAATTATGTCCGCAGACTCCCAAGTGTTGGTACCACCGACAGCTACTGCACTATATTTTCATTTATTCACTTCATTTCTGTGGGAATGAGCTATTCCTTGCTTGGAACTAAAGAATGACACGGGGAAAAATTCTGTCCCCGTCACCGTCCCGTTCCCGGACCACCATCCTCTGCACCGCATCTTTTCAAATAGTTGTGCACCAATAAGATGCGTAGTGAGGTTTGACGTCAGCATGCCCCTGAATGCATAAAGTAGACGCTGTCGACATTTTGTTTTCAACTGAAAATTGTTGACAAGATATAGCTGTAAAAAGAATGTAATGCCTAAATTACGGCCCTGACGCAGCGGATAAAATATAATTCCGCGAAATGCTGGCCGCGTCGGCATTTCTTCAGGCTAAAACTGACTTTAGATAAGTGGCGTTTTCTTAAGATTCAATACTGTCTTTAGATGAATGACTTTGTGGTCACTTTTTTCAGTTGAGTGGATTAGTGTATAAGAACAAAAATTTTATAGATATATTTAAAAAAAAGTTTGAAAAAAAGAAAAAATCTTTATGTGATTGAGCGAACTCTTTCTTATGATCTTACAATATTACAATATTGAAAAATCAGTCTAAATAGAAATGACGATCGTTAAACTATAAGGAAGAGTTACAGTAAACAGGTTTTTTGGCCAATGACTGGAGCAAGGAGCTTGTAAACTACGCTGAATAATTCAGTCTATGATATCATGACTGTGCGTAGGCTCCATTTCTGAGGCCTTTTCCTGTGTACATGTGGAGAGGTTTCTTCTTGCATGGAATGCACTTTTCCAGATGAGTGGATTTGTGATAGTTAATTGTAATTTTTTGTCACCCATATCCTTCTATGTCTCTCGTAAGGAGATGTGCATCTAGTTTGCTTTTGAATCCTAGGATGGTCGATTCCACAATAACCTCCTCTGGGAGAGCATTCCAGGTTTCAACCACTCTCTGCGTGAAGCAGAACTTCCTGATATTTGTCCTGAACTTGTCCCTCCTTAGCTTCATTCCATGTCCTCTTGTCCGTGTCAAATTGGACAATGTAAATAATTTTTTCTGCTCTATTTTGTCGATTCCTTTCAGTATTTTGAAGGTCTCGATCATATCCCCTTGCAGTCTCCTTTTCTCAAGGGAGAACAATCCCAGTCTCTTAAGTCAATCCTCGTATTCCAGTTTCTCCATACCTTTTACTAGTTTCGTTGCTCCTCTCCAGCAGTTTAATATCCTTCTTTAAGTTGAGAGACCAATGTTGGATGCAGTATTCCAAGTGGGGTCTGACTATTGCTCTATAAAGCGGCATTATGATCCTCCCCAATCTACTCGTGATTCCCTTCTTTATCATGCCCAACATTCTATTTGCTTTCTTTGCCACCGCCGCACATTGTGCTGACGGTTTCAGGGTCCTATCTATCAGTACACCCAGGTCCTTTTCAGTATTGTTACTTGTATATAACATATATGAAATAATTTTTTTTTTGACTGAACAGTAACAATATGGTTCTTCACCTATAACCAGTGCACTTCTATTCTGAATGGAGATTAATCTGTCCATACATAGGTTGCAGTAAATAAATGAATACAAAGTGCTAGCAGCTGTCAATGGTATTAGCAATTAGTAGTCCAGCCAGAGGAAATAGAATCTTCTGCTACTGGTTTCTCAGAATACATTCTGGCGGTTCATGGGAAGGCAGAAAGAATTGACACCCTATCTATCTATCTATTTACTTTACATTACATTACATTACATTAGTGATTTCTATTCCGCTTGTGCCTTGCGGTTCTAAGCGGATTACATTAGAAGATGGCTGGTCATTTCCAGGCGATGACAATACAATTATTTGTATAACTTTACAAACTTTGCATACCTAACTTTACATAACTTTTCGTACATAACTTTACGTGGAGTTACTTTGCGTTACTTTACATTATCCTTACCATGCTTGCATTACTTGCATTAAGTTTACATAATTTATCTTACATAATTTATCTTACATAACTTTACAAGACTTTACGTAGGGTTACTTTGTGTTATTTTACCTTATTATTCCAGTACATTGCATAACTTACATTACATAATATTACAAAGCATAACCTTATGTTATATTACAAAGCATAACCTTATGTTACATTACATAATATTACAAAGCATAATCTTATGTTACCAAAAAATCGTCTGTTCCTAGGTTGTTATATCTGATTTTTCGGTATTTGGGGAAACAGTGTTTCTGGATATGAATTGGCTTATCGCCCGTTGCAACTAGATTAGATGTTGCCTATGGGGACGAAATTGCAGTTGGTTGTGAGTTGCAGGAGGTTATGAAGGGTGAGAAGATGAGGGTAGATTATAATATTGGGATGTGTTTTTTGAATAGTATAGTTTTTATATCTTTTCGAAACGCTTTGTAGTCCGTAGTTGTGGTCAGCAGCTTGGATATGATGGGGTCAATTTTCGCGGCCTGTGTAGCAAGTAGGTTGTCATATAGCTTTTTGCATTTTGTGCCTTTGAGTGAGGGGTAGGTGAATGGGGTCTGGGTTCTCCTTACTCTAGTTGAGAGGTTTCGGATTAGGCGGCTGTTTAGGTAGAGAGGTGCTGTTCCGTTTACTGCTTTGAATAATAGACAGTATAGTTTGAATTGCGTTCTTGCTTGTATCGGTAGCCAGTGTGAGTCGAGATAGGCATTAGTGATGTGATCGTATTTTCCTAGCGAGTAGATAAGTCTGAGTGCTGTGTTCTGTACTGTCTGTAATTGTTTGGTCTTAATATATGGCATGGAAAAGTCAAGGAATCCTTTTTGGTTATATTTTTGTATTTAATAGTCC
Source organism: Geotrypetes seraphini (assembly GCF_902459505.1). Lineage (NCBI taxonomy): Eukaryota > Metazoa > Chordata > Amphibia > Gymnophiona > Dermophiidae > Geotrypetes > Geotrypetes seraphini. The sequence continues at coordinate 361,570,890 of NC_047084.1, forward strand.
CAGATTCCGTCTAGGGTTACCATATGGCTCCAGAAAAAAAAAAAGAGGACGGATCGAGACATTCAGGTTTTCTTTCTATTGAAAGCAATGGATGTCTCAATCCATCCTCCTTTTTCTGGAGCCATATGGCAACCCTACAGCTTTCCTTGTTATTTGAATCAAAAATTCTTTGAAACTTATCCCTTTCTGCTGTGTGCCTGTGGATAGAAGGAAAGAGGACTTCCCAGTCCTCTCTCTTGAATAGAAAAGGATCACCATAGCGGATATTTTTCATTCGAAGTATAATGAAATACAGTGGAATGGAAGCCGGGCATTTTTTCTTTTTGCATTGTTTCCTCTGTTATTTAAGGGAATTCTAGTTGTGTTTGCATTTTTTTCTTTTTTTTTTTGTCATTAGAGAAGCTGCATCTCTGGTAATGTACCATTTTTGGGGAGAAAGAGTACACTCTTTTTCAAAAGAGTGCACACTTCACAAGGTTTGTGCACTGTTTGTGAAAAGTGTGCCCTTTTTTGGAGGAATGCCCACTCTTTCTGAAAGAAGGTGCGCTTTTTTCCAGTAGCTTGTGTGCTCACATTATTCACACATGAGCAAAAGAGCACCCTTTATTGGAAAGAGGGTATACTCTTCTGAAAGAGGGTGCACTCATTGCAAATATAATTCACTCTGGGGAAAAGTGTGCACTCTATGAAAAGAGGGTGTACTCTTTTGAAAGAGTATGTGCTATTAATGACACACAAGAATACCCAATATTTCAGTTAATTTCCTCTTTTAGAAGTCCATGAAGCTAGGAACATTAAAAAAAAAAAAAAAAAAAAAAAGAATCCCGTAAGATGTCTAAATATTGAGACAGGAAAAAAAAAATCAATTTTTTTAAACCGCTGGACGTCCACATTTTTTTAAATGACCTATTTGTACGTCTTGTCCCTTAGGACCTCTAACATTGTTGGCCATTTTAAAATACAAAAACATCCATGTTCAAAATGTCCAAATCATGTCCATTTGGATGAGCGAGGGACCAACATCTTAATGGACTGGCCACAGCGTCAGCATCTATGAGACAAACAATGTTTTTTTCTGTTACATAGATCTTTTTGGACCCTGTTAGGTTACACAAGTTAGACAATTCTAAATCTAATGGATACTGGCACTGTCATTTAGACATTGGAACACTGGATCATCTGTTCTAGTGTCTTTTGATACTCAACTTCTGGAAGTCAATATGGGGACAGATTAACCTCATAATGGAATCAACAATCCCTTTGACGTATGAGATAATTATATGTGGAACATTGCTGCATATCAATCCTCCCCATGGATCACTACAAATGCTGGCTTTTCCTAATTATGACAGGGATTGCTATGCAAATGATAACTCGCAATTGGAAAAGTTGTGACTGCCTTAACTTTCCTTTTTGGTGGGCCAGTTTATGTTTAGGTTACAAATATGAAAAGATGAATGCTGATATGTTGGGGCATAGCAATTTTTTAAATTTGGTTTGGGGCCTGTTGACATCCTTTGTTACTTCAACATAGTTGTCTTTTATTTATTTTGTTTATTTCCATATATATCCAGGATGGGGCGGCTGGGGAGGGGGGGGAATCTTTTTGATTTATTGCTTGATTAAATTGTTGGATGGGAAGGGAGGGATATTTTTCTTCTGCATTATTATTGATGGAATTTAAGTGCTTATGTTGATTTTTAATGCCTGTATAATTCCTGGCACTTTATATTAGTTTTGGAAAATTAATAAAGATTTAAAAATTAATGGACTGGCCACACAGACATCCAAATAGGGCAGTGAGGCACCTTAGAGGGCACTGCTGTAAACTTCTGAAAAAAGGTGCCAGGTACATATTTCACAAGAACCCTCTTTTAGTGTATGGTAAGCCCTCCCAAACCACCACAAAATCTTCAATATCCACCTGTACACTATCCCAATAGCCCTTATGGCTGCAGGTATCACCTATATTTATATAGAAGGTTTTGGATGGATTTTGCTGGCCTCACACTTTTCACCATAAAGTTAGTGGTTAGAGTGGCTTATGGGACTTGCCAGTCCTCTATATGGTTCACTAGTCCACCCACCAGGCTACTTAAGACACCTGTGTGTATGTCTATTAGGCTTTCCTATACCAGGTGCTGCTGTTCTGGAGACAGGTACTGTAAAATCTCATATATCCGGCATCCACAGGGATTGGTGGATACCAGATAGCTGTTTTTCTGGTTAATTGAGAGTGTATTAGAAACCTTGTTTAACACACTCTCAATTCCCCCCTCCCTCCTTCCCTGAAATACCAGCATGGACCCCCTCGCTCCCTCCCTCCTTCCCTCTCTCTCTTCCTTACCTGAAGTGCCTCAGTCAACAGTTGGCACAGGCTGCTCTTGGCCAGCCCTAGCAGTGCCTTTCCTCTGATGCGTCACTGCCAAAGCATCAGAAGAAAGACCCAGGCCCTGATGGGCTGGCTGCTGTGCTTCAGATAATAATAATAATAATAACTTTATTTTTTTATACCGCCAACACCCAAAAAATTATTGGCGGTTCACAGAATAAAGAGGACATTCCAGTGATGATACAAAGCACACAGAAAAGCTGTACAATATTTCAATAGTGAAAAATACAATAAGAAACTATGACATAGTCATCAATCAAATAATAATTTTTTTAAACAAGTGTAGGTCTTAACCAATTTTCTAAATGTTCAGTAAGATGCAGATTGTTGAATCAGGTCATCTAGCCATACTTGAACTTTACCTGCTTGATAAGTCATAGATCGATCAAAATATTTTTTATAACGATAGTTTTTGGGATTAGGAAAAGTAAATAAACCAGTACGCCAAGTAGGCCTAGTTGAACAGTACCATTTAAAATGAGAGAGGAGATATAGCGGAGCTAATCCAAATAACATATAGCAAATACAAGCAAATTTGAAAAGTACTCTTACTTCCGTTGGTAACCAGTGCAGCTGACGGTAGTAAGGGGCTGAAATGTTCCTGTTTTTTTAATCCGAAAATTAAATGAACTGCTGTATTTTGGATTAGCTTTAATCTTCCTAAGACGGTTTTATAAGCTCCCAAATAGATTATATTGCAATAGGAAGAGAGAGAGCGAGGGAGGGGATTGCGGTTCAGGACTGCTGTCTGCTTCAGCCACTTTCAGGCTTGAGAGCTTTGCGGTTCAGGACCGCTGCCACGCTGGTGCTTTGGGGCGGGAGTTAGGGGGGTTCATAGCTGCTCAGGGCTTTGGGGCTTAAGGGAGGGAGGATTTGCAGTTCAGGATGCATAAAGTGTTGTTTTCAGTTTGAAGCTTTATAAATTAGTTATATCATTTATCTTTGTGCTCTGGACCAACCACCGACATGGGCCATGTTTCGATGTCTACAGAATTTGTTGATACGGATGATAAATTTCAGGGGATGGTCCTGAAATTTATCATCCGTATCTGTTTCTGGCCACGTGCTAATATTAGCATTTGCGTTCGACCACTGAAAAAATTAATGTGGAAGCACCTACCACCTCCTGTGTTAAATGAGGGGAATTCAATTAGCATGGGCTAATGACAGTGCACAAGCTGAATAGTTCTTCCACACCCATTCTTCCTCCCAATGTTTTTAAATACTGCACCCTTAGTGCATATGAATGGCAAAACTAACACAAAGGGCTAGATTCACTAAGGACACCGATCGTGTCCCGACCACTTTGCAACCTGATTTTCCTCCGACCCGATTCACTAACCTCGTGGCTGTTCATCCTCCAATCCGATCCGCGCGTGCAAATGAGGGGAAACGGCATGCAAAGTAGGAAGGACGCGATTCACTAAACAAATGCAGGCACACCGACCGGGCTGATCCAACAACAAGCAACTGCTGAGGATCAGTCGCTTGTGTAAAAACCCTGCTCTCTGCCCCGATCTCCTGCTCGCTGCCCCAATTCTGCTTCTCTGCTCTCTGCCCCGACTCTCCTGCCCTTCCCTGCAGTGCAAGCCTGTGGTTTTAACCTGCGGGTTTAAAGTGGATCAAAACCACGGGCTCGAGAAAGAAAAAGTAAAAAAGTTGTAAATTTTGTTTCCAGCTCTGCCGGGCACGGAGGGCCAGCACATATGCAGACCATCTACAGATGGTCTGCGCATGCGTCGGGATCGCTGGAGAGCGATCCATGTGGTCGGTTGGGGGACGTGATTCTGATTTCCCTCATTTGCATGAGGGCACTTCGTAAATCAGCCCTCCGGCCACGGATCGGATCAGATCCGTGGCCCTAGTGAATTGAGCCCAAAGTGCTTTACTATGTCCTGCACATTAGCATTTAACTACTATTTAGTAAAAGGGTTCAACTTTTGCAAGAAGCTTCTATATTCAAAATGAATAGATTTTAGTCTTGTTTAGTCAGACATAAGGAAAGGCAGGTACTAGAAACCATTTCTGAAGTATTTAATTCTAACAAACCCTTAACCAAACCCCCCTCCCCCCCCACACACACCCTTTTACTAAACTGCAATAGTGGTTATTAGCACAGGGAGCCACACTGAATGCTCTGTGTGCTGCTCCTGACCACTCATAGGAACTATATGAGCATCGGGCGCAGCGTAGAGCTATCATGGTTTAGTAAAGTGTGTGGGTGTGGGGTGTGGGGTGGGGGTTTAAGAGATTTCTGGAATGAAGATATTCATTACTCATGGTAAGAAAAGTAATTATATTGCATACCAAAAAGGCACTCAGTTCAAAGTCCAGGAAAAAAAAAACACACCCTGTTTTTCTTAGGACAGTCCATATAACATACAATCTGCTTTATTGCAATATGCACGAGTTTATTTCTTTTCTGACTTTCAAAATCACTTTATAGTTCAACCAACATTTGGAATGAATCAAAAGAAGCCAACAGAGCCTGCTCCAATATTCATCTCAGGTCAGATTAAGAATCACATATTCAAAAGTATTTGCTTTTATCACAATCATCCTAATATAATACTTTAATATGTCCAAAATCGTTCACCTAGCTCAGCTTCATAGGAATCCGTGAAATAAAAAGAAAAGTAAACAAAAAATTAAATCTTTTATTCCAGATGGAAAAATGACTGCCATGTTATATTGGCTTATTTATTTAAGATGAAAAGAGAGGGGAAGTAGCACTACAGTATATGTAAATGTAATGAAATATAAGGGCAATTTCTGTGCATCTAAATTAAGGGTCAGGCTGAGCCTAACACCTATTGTTCTTGCCTTCATAACTGTCAAGAGTTATGCTTTGTATAAAATGGTGGATAATTAAGTTTGTGCTATGGCCATAATAAAATCTAATATTCCTGTGAACACACAGATGGCTAAGGTCTTTCAATGCATGAAGTGGAATGACTCTGATGAGTGATGAGTGTTAATTTTCTGGGGAAAGAAGCATTGGTCCCCCTAATTAGACACTGTATGGTACTGATAGCCAACATTACTTTTGCCATCACCCTATAAATAATGAAAACCACATGAAGGCACTTCATGAGAGCTTCTGCAAATTAAATGAAAAATCTCTTCCATATTTTTTAAAGTTTAGACCATAAAGAATCTCAAATATAAAACTTCCAATATTGGAAATAGAAAATATGTCGGCTCTTACTTACTTGTTCTATCAGTGATAGAAACTCTCAGATTACATGGAACGATTAAGAGTGGACTCAAAAAGGAACAGCAGCTCCTACCAAATGGTAAGCTTGGTACACTCAAGAAGGAAGTGAACATAGGTGCCAGATTTACACTTGCATTTAACACTTAGGTTACAGTCCCACAGCCCAAGCTGTGCCCCCCATTGCTGCGTGATATAAGCTCTATATAAGATTTTGTATTGCATTTCTTGGAAATCCGCTGATTTCAAGGAAAGCTAAAAAGTCATAAAGCACATCAAAAACTGGTGATGAGAAAAGCTCTGCCCCAGCTCCTCCTCCCAACACTCTGGAAGAGCGCTCATGCCCTGGTGGAAACCCTCAGTACCCCGTACCAGTGAGACAGCTTGTTGAGGGTCACTGGAGTGGCCAAAAAGATCTTATCCAAAGGCCTCTGCTCCCAGGCTCCCGGGTGACTCTGCCACTCGGAATCCCAGTACTGCTGAAGCTGAAGGAAAGAAAACAAATACCCATGAGGGATGTTCCATCTCCGCTGAACCTGCTGGAAGGTTCCATGGAGTGGGATTATGGGATACTTCTTTTAGGGTTTCAGGAGCCACTGCGGCATCAGGGTATTACTGCTCCTCAGTGTGGCTCCTTGTGGCTAAAAAATTAATACTGACATATTGGGACTCGGAGGACAATGTAAATTATGGGAGGTGGCCCATTTGAGATTTGTTCTTATTTTGGGTCTTGTAAATTGAATATGAAATATTATGTTTCCTTGTGGAGGCGGTTGCTGGACTTGCTCTCCGCTTGAGGGGCCTGCTGTTTGGCTACGCGCCCATCTCACCTGCCTTCACTTTTTCTTCTTTTTTCTTCTTCTTTCACTTTCTTTCTTTCTCTATTTTTCTTTTAATCGAATAGTCTTTGAGTCCTTACGGCACTCCCGGGGGAGGGGGAAGGGGGTGGGGAATCTGTATGAGTTGTATGATTGGTTTGAGTGTTGTTGTTTACCTGTTGTAATAGTCGGGGGGGGGGGGGGGGTGAGATTCCAGGGGTGTGTGGGATCATGTTTGTGGCGGTTTATTTGCTAAAATTGGATGGTGGACAGGCATGACACTGTGTTGGTAGCTTAGCCCTTCCGCTTTGTTTGTCTGTTGTGGCTCCACAATGGCCTTTTCTTCGTATTGGGGCTGGAACTCTTTTCACTGTTTGTTTGCTCCTGTTCCCAATTTCGTTTGGATTGCTGTCTTGTGTTTGTTGATTTTGTAATATGCTGTAAGTGTCATTGATCATTTTCAATAAAAATATTTTAAAAAAGAAACTCTCAGAGTAAGAAGTTTTTAGTGTATGGTAATAATGTGTCCACTGGCAAATGTTTGTTTTGTAATAATAGCTTAATTATCTGTTGGATTTCTGAGAATCTCAGCAAAAAGTGCAAGAAAAAAAAATTTAGGGCACCTTTTACAAAGGTGCGCTAGCGTTTTTAGCGCACGCACACGATTAGCGCGTGCTAGCTGAAAAATTACTGCCTGCTTAAAAGGAGGCAGTAACGGTTAGCGCACATGGCATTTAGCACGTGCTAAGTGCCCACTAAAACCGCTAGCGCACCTTTGTAAAAGGAGTCCTTACTGATCTCTACTGTCAATCTCAAAAAATGATTCCAAAGAACCAAAACAAGCTAGAATCCACCTGCTTCAGATTGAACTTCAAACAGTTGACACATTTTCTACATGTCAGGTTCAGGAAACTCAACACTATGCTTAAAAATAAAATGTCTTTCTCTAAATGAAAGTTATTTTCAAAAGATTCCTTTCCCCCTATGCATGTCAACCTAAAGTCTTAAGACATATATCTATATTCAAAACTGGATAAGGGAGGGGGCTGAATCTACACTCCATGTCCTACATTTTGCCAATGTAAGCACAAACCTTGATTACCATCTGAGGCACAATCAAGCAAGTTAATTTCTGCTGATTATATATACCTCCTTTGTCCTTTTCTTGCAGATATGCAGTGATCTTTTGCATAATTTCCTCCTTGGTACCAGTTAAAAATATGACAGATATACTGGATGAGAGAAAGTGTGAAATGCATGCTTATTTTTGGAATCTTTTAGAGATGTGAAGGACAATTCTATAACTGGCTATGGAGTAGTTACCTGACTGCACTCTGGCTCTGATTCTATAAATGGTGCCTAACACATAGGCACTGAGGCATGCAAGTTGTCAATCAAAAGATAGGCACCATTTATAGAATTGCATCTAGAAGCACCTTAAGTTGACTTAAACACCAGTAGGTGTTGAAACCTTAGGTGCACTCTTATTAATGCCATGGTTTTCGTGGTCTAAATGTGTGCATCTAAATCAAAACACTTCCATAATCCGCCACCTAAATGCAAAACACGCCCATGATCTGCCCCATATCCTTGCTTACTTTCTGGTATAAGGAAAAATGACTTATAGTTATAATCATGTGAAACTGTTACTCATATACACTTATACTATTGAAAAAGGGAAGTCACAGGGTGAGCATAAAACAATCAATACAGCAAATTTTTAATCCCAACAGGAATGATTAGGAAAGGGATGGTAAATAAGACCAAGAATATTATAATGCCTCTGTATCACTCATGGTGCATCCTCACCTTCAGCATTGCACAAAGTTCTTGTCATCATATCTCAGAAAAGAGATAACAGAATTAGAATGGTTTTAAAGAAAAGCAAAATGATAAAGGGAATGAACTCCTCTTATAAGAGGACAGACTAAAGAGTTTGGGGCTCTTCACTTTGGAAAAGAGACAGCTGTGGGAAGATATGATTGACGGTCTACAAAATCCTGGTGGAGAATGGGTAAGAGTAAATTGATTTTTCACCCTTTCAAAAAGTACAAAACCTGGGTGACACTCAATACTTTTACAACAAAAAGGAGGAAATATTTTTTTTTTCTCATAGAATAGTTAAGCTCTGGAACTCATTGCCAGAGGATGTGGTTACAGCGGTTAGCATAGCTGGATTTAAGAAAGGTTTGGACAAGTTCTTGGAGGAAAGGTCCATAGTTTGCAATTGAGACAGACATGGGAGAAGCCACTGCTTGTCCTGGATCAGTAGCATGGAATGTTGCTTCTATTTAGGTTTCTGCCAGGTACTTATGGCCTGGATTGGCTACTGTGGAAACAGGATACTGGGCTAGATGAACCATTGGTCTGACCCAGTATGGCTATTCTTATGTTCTTGTGGATATGTCTTTCCAATATTGGTACTGCTAATAAAAACTTTAGAGAAGCTACTGATGATCCCACTCCTGGATCATAGATGTGGTCACTCTGGAACATCGTCTATTCCTTGGTCTTTCAGGAGTCCAGTCCAATTCATTCTTATTAAGCTTTGCCATCTTTACTGGGGTCCACAATGTCATATGCATTACATTATCTTTCTCGCTCTTTATATACAGTGAAGAGCAAAAGTTTGTGAACGCTCCTACTCTGTGCAAATTTCAGTGCAAGAAACACTCAGAGGTACAAACAAACAATCCAAATAACATTTTTTTAATGAAGTACATGCGCAAAAATACTGTAGTTGTTGACTAGTCCAAAATTAATGCAAATAAGCAAAGTTTGTGGTTGTTAAAGCCTTTCTTCAGTATTTTCAGTGGCGTCCTTTGTTGTTGAGTACAGCTTGGATTCAGGCAGGCATTGAATGGCATAGCTGCTAGCAGTATTCCGGTGTGATCTGAGTTGTCCACAGCTATTTTATTTTGTTCTCCAGATATTCTAGTGATGTTGGATGCATGTCAGCCACAGCTCTCCTTATTATCATCCATGATTTCTCGATTAGATTGAGATCGGGAGAGTTTCCAGGCCATGTATATACAGTACATACACATATAAACATACATACACACATATATACAGTATGGGGCTCATAATCAAAACAAAAAAATGTCTAAAATGTGGCCTAAATGGGTACTTGGATGATAAAAAAGCCTGATCGTCCAAGTACCTATAATGCATAGAATGAAAAGAGGTGTTTTTAGAGGCAGGGAAAGTGCGGGAGGAGGGCGGGAGGTGGGCCGACCTACACATAGCCATACAGCAGGTATAACCAAAGGTTTAGGCAGGTTGCCTAGTCAGCACTTATACGTTTTGACTTAGACCAAGTCAAAACAGGTATAAGTGCTGAAAAAGGGGCTGCTGAGCTGATCGCGGCTGCCGCGATCAGCTCTGCAGCCCCAGCAACCTGCCTATCCCCTACCGCAATGATCGCAGCAGGAGAGGTGGCTCATCTCTCCTGCTGCGATTGCGATTGCCTAAGGCAACTATTCTGATTGGCCCAGGCACCTTAGGCCCCCCCTTTGGGCGGGGCTTGAGGCAACTGGGCGAATAAGGCCCTAAAGCCTGCCATTCTGAGGATGGCGGGCCTGCCGGCCGGATAGGCTTGGGACCTGTCTGCCCGGCCAACGTTGTTAAGTTACCAGGGGGGTGTCAAGGGTGGGGGTCATTGAGTGGGGGGGTCCATGGGGTTCGGGGGGGCTGAGCAAGGGTTGGGGGGGCGATCGTGGGGGGGACAATGAGAGCAGACGGGCCTGCGATCCCTCCTGCCCATATCTTAGAGGGGGTGGGGGCAAGGGGTTTCACCAGGGCAGGAGGGCTTAGGCTCCCTCCTGCCCCGATCGTGTTGAGACGGTTGCGACTCGCCGGGGCAGAAGGGCTTGGGCTTCCTCCTGCCCGATCCGATCGAGGGGGGGATTACGGCAGGCGAGATTGGCTATCTCTCCTGCCATGATCATTGCTGGGGGGGGGGGTAGATTCTCTAATTAATGTTCTTTTTGACAGACACCGGTTACAGAATCCAGCTTTTAGGTGAAGGACTGGCCCCTCCTTCGCCTAAAAGGTCTGGTTCTGGGCATTTGGAACTTAGGCTTTTTTTGGTTTGATAATGTGTTGCAAGTGTAGACGTAGTGGTGGTAAGGCCGTTTAAATGGCTGAATGTAGAGGTAAGCCATTCTTTAAAAAAAACTCATTTTTGATGTTTTTTTTGAGAATGGACATTTTTCCAGCTTCTACTTTCAACATTTAGGGCCTTAGGCCAAAAGGGGACTTAGATGTTTTTTTGATTATGCCCCTCCACATAAATACAGGAAGATTCTGGCAAAAGAAAGGGATTTCTGGGATTTCAACCAGAGCCTTTCTTCTTGACAATCTTTTAACAAGACTGAAAACTCCAGCTCTATAATGTTTCAGCAGAAACTCATACATCAACTACTAGGGTGTCTTTATACAATGCTGCTGCTCAAAACATTGCTTAGGAAGTCAATCAAAACTTATCTCTTTGACAAATTTCTCTGACCCCACTTCAACCTTGATGTACTTCTAAAACACTTCCAGATAAACTTGACTAAGCTTAACATGCCAATGTAATTTTGAAAGTTCTCTGTAATGTTTGTGGTATAGCGGTATATAAAAATAAAGTTATTATTATTATTATATCTCTAGTAATCTTAGTTTAGTTTACTTACCACTTTCAAATGATAATATGACAGTTACACTAGTAATTGCGGTATATCAAATTTTAATAAAACAAACCATTTCTTATATCCAGTTGAGCCTGCGTAGTTCAGTTTTAGTGGATCAAAACTGTCAGGTACCTGTGACATGGATTGGCCACTATTGGGCTAGATGGACCATTGGCTATTCTTACGTTCAGTGAATTGAGGTAAAATGCCAATCATTATGTCCACAATTCCCAAAATGTAAATCATGTGGTATTGTATAGTTTCAGAACATCTTTGGTGTAGATTGACAGTGGGTAATATTTAAATCTTTCTTTAGGTGTTTTGTCAGCAATATGTGAAATCAAGACTAAAGCTTTGTGCTGAATTATTTTAGAAGATTCCATTGTTAACCACAAATTTGACACACGTGTGGGTGAACACAGCAAGACAACTGGAGTTGATTGAGAAGGCATACAAAAAAGAGAAGATGAATATTCACATCATTAAATCTTTGTAATCCTATTAACCGTGATTATTCTCCCTCACAATGAAGTTAATTTGCATCGCAAATGTTGTTTGCCTTTTTGTCACATCAGAATCCTGCCGTTGGGACTATGATAACATATACAATTTTTAAAAAAAGGAAAAAGTAATATGATCACATTATTCCTGCAAAAGCTTCACTGCCTACCAATGCAATATTGAGCTAAATTTAAAATTCTGTGTCTAAGTTTCAAGTCCCTTAAAAGAAATGGACCAGAATATTTGGAAAAAAAGGATCTCCTTTTATGTACCTTCAAGGTAGCTAAGATCCTCCAAGGAATATCCCTAATCATAACCTTTCCAAAGGAAATTATAAGATGTGATGCCTACCAACAAGACTTCCCCAGAGTAGCCACCACACTCTGAAATGCACTCTTAGAAAGGCTTTGCCTAAGAAAAGACCATCTAAACCACTGGTATTCAACCCAGTCCTCGGGGACCACCTGGCCAGTCGGGTTTTCAGGATATCCACAATGAATATGGATGAAAGAGATTTTGAAAACCTGACTGGCCAGGTGGTCCCCGAGGACTGGGTTGAATACCACTGATCTAAACTAAACTAAACTAAACTAAACCTTAAGTTTGTATACCGCATCATCTCCATAAAGATAGAGCTCGGCACGGTTTATAGGTAATTCAATAAATGAGGGAAGAATATAATAAGAAATTAGAGGTTATGAAGAGGATAGCTAGCTTTACATTTTAAATAGATAGCTTTATGTTTTGGAGAAAAGCCAGGTTTTCAAATGCTTTTGGAATAATTGGAATGAGGCTAGGTTCCACAGCGGGGCAGGGAGGTTATTCCAAAGCTCAGTGAATTTGGAGTAAAGGGATTTCCCTAATTTACCTCCATACATGACACCTTTTAACAAGGGGAAAGATAGTTTGAGTATGTGGGCGGATCTGGTAGTGACAGGTCTCAAAGAATTCCAGGATAGTGGGATTAGGGGAGGAAGAATGCCATGTAGGATCTTGAATATTAGGCAGGTCCATATAAGTGAATCCTAGAAATCACCGGAAGCCAGTGAAGTTTTGACATAAGCAGAGAAACATAATCGAATTTGCTTTTTGCGAAGAGCAACCCAGCCGCAGTGTTCTGGATCCGCCAAAGTCTTTGAAGATTTTTCTTGGCTAGACTTAGATAGACTTGGCTTTGCTCCTAAGCCTTCAATGGGAGAAGTAACTTACTAGATAGTCACACACAGGGGCTCTCTTAAGACACATATACCTTCTGTGACTCAATGTACTATTTTTTCTCAGGTCATATTACTCTCTGTGATACACTCTATACTGTCTTTTAAGATGTTTTAACGTGCATTGAGTTCATTTTTTAAGTAGCATACTATACCATAATGGAAGCAGTTATATAACTGGGTGCCTCCTTTAAGGTACCCAGATGCTGTGCTATGAAAGTCTGGCATCTGGGAGCCTAGATTCTATTATAGAACAGAATTGTAACCTGGCATCAGTTTGCCTAATGTACACACTTTCAGTTACATCAGCCATAAATCTAGTATTAGTACAGCTGTGTAAATGCAGCAGGGGCATGCATAATTGATAGTATTCTGTAAGTTACATGCATAAGTGGCAGCCCTACCCACGATCCCCCTATGTTTCATCTATATGAATACTCAGCATTTATATGCAAGGCAAAGGATGAGAAAGAGCAATGCAATGGAAGGATAATTAAACACCAAACACATCTTGAAATAAATAAAAATGTCTTTAGTCTCTGTTTAAAGGACTGAATAGAGCATTCTAACCTAAGTGAGATGGTGAAAGAATTCCAGAGAGAGGGACTAGTTCCACTGAAGATCTTAGTTCTGACGGTATCAAGACAAATGATATGGAATGATGGGACCACTAGATGTAATAATTTGAAAATGCAAAAATAAAATAAAAAATCTTCACAATTGCCCAGTGAAGTGGTTCTCAAACTTGTCCTGGGGGACCCCCAGCCAATTGGGTTTTCAAGACATCCCTAATATGCATGAGACAGATTTGCATATAATAGAGGTGGGCGGCATACAAATTTGTCTCATGCACATCCAACAGGTCTTTTTTTTTTAGACATTTTTGACTTGGACAAATTTTTGGACAAGAATGGGGTATAAAGATAAACGACTTAGCAGGCTGGGCAATCAAACAGCTGGACGTACAGTTAGACGACTCTAGAAAAAACAAATTTTTTTTGACGTATTTTTCAAGAAAGGACTTTGGACACTGCCGTCTTTAGGTAACATAGTAACATAGTAACATAGTAGATGACGGCAGATAAAGACCCGAATGGTCCATCCAGTCTGCCGAACCTGATTCAATTTAAATTTTTTTTTTAACATTTTTTCTTCTTAGCTATTTCTGGGCAAGAATCCAAAGCTTTACCCGGTACTGTGCTTGGGTTCCAACTGCCGAAATCTCTGTTAAGATTTACTCCAGCCCATCTACACCCTCCCAGCCATTGAAGCCCTCCCCTGCCCATCCTCCACCAAACAGCCATACACAGACACAGACCGTGCAAGTCTGCCCAGTAACTGGCCTAGTTCAATATTTGATATTATTTTCTGATTCTAAATCTTCTGTGTTCATCCCACGCTTCTTTGAACTTAGTCACAGTTTTACTCTCCACCACCTCTCTCGGGGTGACTAGCGACAGGCCCAAAACAGACTTAGATGTTTATTTCAATTATGCCCCTCTTACTATGTAACATTTATTCCTCTTTTGGTAAGCTTCTATAATTTTCATTTTTCTTAGTTCTCTGCCCTTCTTATTATTGTCCGATGTACAGATATATTATTTCCTCTTATAGAAATATTGTTACTAATAACTGGGGTTAATAGTACCCCTTATTGATAACTTCTGTTTGGTGTTTGCTGCTGTATTTGGAGCTGTTTTCTGAAGCGAGATGGTGTGGGCACAAGAAGAGCATAACTTAAATGATTAAAGATTTTTGTAAGTTTACTAATGACTATTTACATTTTCAGATTTATGGACTCATTAGCAGGTTCATCCCTTGAGACAGGCAGCAATTAAAGCAAAATGCATCTTGTGTCAGGGAGCAACATTTTCTTAGATTTTTGTCATTTCTGAGTTAAAGTGTTTAGTTGTAAACATAATGCATAAAATGTGCTGTGGGGATTGGAGCATGAGACCGAGGCTTGGAACAGCCCAACACACTGCAAGAGAGTAGCCCTAAGTGTGTATGATCCAATGGCTCCTGTCCATTCAGTACAAGGGATCCACTGTCCGCAGAGGGGGCATCATTTCAATCCTGAGAACCTGCTGCTTTGAACCATTCTACCATGAGTGGCTGCCAAGTTGACCTGCTCCCTTTTCTGCTTTTGCCTTTGTCTGGTCCTGAGGAATTCTCCGAGGAAGAAATGGAAGTGTCCCCTGAAGAAGGTGTCTTCTAAACGCCAAAACTGGGATCTTTGTCGGGACCTTTTTGCTTCGAATAAAGACTTTATTTTTGGTTGAAAAGATATCCCCTTGCCTTTTCTTGTTGTTCTGTGGTAAGAATGACCTTTGACAGCGTTACATGAGCCTTGAAAGAGTTTGAGAAGAGGTTTTACTAATCTGAGAATATACCTCTTCTTATTTGCTTTTTGAAGAATTTATTAAGAATGTGACACATTTATTATGGAACAGTTTAATAAACTACTTTGTGCTTAACTGAGTTAAAGTGCTTTTGCACAATTCATACAAGTCAATATCACCATTAAAGGCATTTTCAAAACACTAAAGGCATCCCCCCAAAATGACATAAATTGGCACTTAGATATCTTACTCGCAAGGACGACCAAGTGCCGATTTTTGAAACCAGCTTTCTGGACGTCTTGTGAGGCATCCTAACCACTGTGCATCCAAAACTAAAGGGGGGGGGGGGGGGAAGCATTCTGGAGGCATGTTCTGGGAAGGCTTTAGATGTGGATGCCTTGCAGTAATAATTCAACTTTTCACAAGATATCAGGGATAGAACTTAGACATTCTGAGCAGGACCTGTTTTATGAGGGTCTAAGTGCCAAAAGATATCCAAACTGACCAGATGACCACTGGAGGGATTGAGTTATGATACTCCACACTCCTCCAGTGGTCATTGACCCCCCCTCCCACTTCCCAAAAATCTGAATGAAA
Source organism: Geotrypetes seraphini (assembly GCF_902459505.1). Lineage (NCBI taxonomy): Eukaryota > Metazoa > Chordata > Amphibia > Gymnophiona > Dermophiidae > Geotrypetes > Geotrypetes seraphini. The sequence goes on from NC_047084.1 coordinate 361,586,644, forward strand.
CAGTACATACCTGCCTTTAGAACAGGGAAATCCTAGTAGAGCCAATCTTTTAGTGTGAGTGGATGCAGAGGAGAAAACAATCTCAGAAATCCAAACCATAGACTACATTAGTCATCTTTTCGTTATCTATGGACTGAATTATCTTTCATCAATCCAACCCCCCACCCCCAAAAAAATAGGTCTTACTTATATTTTTCTTCATATTTTGTTTGTAACTTTGTGTTTATAAAAAAAATTGACCTCGCTTATAATGTAATTTTATATGTAGCTTAATTAATAATGTGCACTGTTGATTTAGCGGCAGCATCTTTTTGTGCTGCTGGGCACTGAATTGAAAACACTACTACTGAAGACTTCCGTGTTGGGGAGGAGTTAACCTCTGCTCCAGGCTCAGAAACGCCCAGGCAGCTTCTGCGTTAAAATCTCCTGAGAGCTCCAGGTTCACCTCCAAAGTAGAGTGGGTCTCCATGGCTGAACGGGCAAAGGCAGTCAATATCATCGACTGAATCATGCGCAAATTGTCCAAAAATTATAGCTATGTTTCCTGTTGAAGTTTTTAAGAAATTTATTCTGGAAAATATGAAATTTCCCCAAGACTGTATTTTGCCTGTTAATAAAGCTTATTACTTACCGGTTACTATAGATAAAAAGTCTGAAACAGGAGACTTACCACTGAATGAACATGCGATTAGTGATACTTAAAAAAAGTTGTAGCTCCTTTTTGTGGATAAAGAATTTGGATATATCCTGATGTGACAAAATTGACTCAGAAGAGAGGAAACAAGAAAATTAGGAGCCACCTTTTTTGCTTGCATACCCATGTAAATGTGTAATTAAATATTTAGGTATGAGATATGTGTTTTTCCTGCCCGAACACCTGAGATCTTTTTTAGATCTCAAGAAGCTAATCAGTGGTGCTACATGAAATGGAAAGGATAGAATAGACCAAGGTTAATCCATTTAGGCTTATTTCTTTCAAAATGTTATTATTATAAAATCTCCCTATATTTTCCATTTCCCTCCCTTATTTTATAGTGGTCTGAGGAAAAGCCTATATTCCATTAATTTTATTTCTTTTTATTATCTTTAAATGTGGAATTTATATGGAAATGGGCACTGAATTGCTTGAACGAGTGTTGTAACTTGTAAAGTTTTGATAAATGAATAATAATAAAAAGAAAACAAGTTAGACAGTTCTAAATCTAATAAATGCTGGCATTGTCATCCGGACGTAGGAATACTGGATCATCTGTTGTTCTATTGTCCTTTGATACTTAACTTTTGGAGGTCAATATGGGGTACGATTAACAACATATTGGAATCATCAATTCTGCTGATGTATGAGGTGGTCATATGTGGAACGTTATTACATGTTAAACCCCCTATGGATCGTTATAAATGCTGTCTTTTTCTTGCCATGACAGGGATAGCCATGCAGATGGTAACTGAAATTGGAAGAACTACGACCGCCTAAATTTTCCTTTCTGGTGGCCAAATTTGTGCTCCAGCTATAGATATGAAAAAATGAATGCCGATAGTTTGGGGCACAGTAATTTATTTAAGCTGGTTTGGGGGCCATTGACATCATATATTACTTCACTATAGTAGGTCTTTGATTATGAGTCCGTTTTTGTTTATTTTTGTACACATCCAGGAAAGGGGGGGGGAAGGGACTATGTCTGTCCTAATTTGACTTTTGAGTATGTCCACCTGGGGTGGGAGGGAGGATATTTTTAATCTGAATATGTTAAGGTTATTGGGATAGTCTATGTTTCTGTGTTTTATTGAATAATCATTGGGTGGGAGGGGGAGAAAATGGTTGGTTATGCAAGTTGAATGTGCTTTTATTAACTTATTATATGATATATATTTGTATATTGCACTTTTGAAGTTTAGAAAATAAATAAAGAATTTAAAAAGAAAAAGAAAACACAATATTGAAGCATCACCTTTTGCTGGCAACAATGCAGCTGGAGGACTCTGCTCAGCTTAGAGGGAAAAGTGGTCCGGTTAGGGTTGCCAGATTTTATGATCTTAAAATCTGGACACATGGCCCCGCCTCCAAGTTCAATCAAAGTCAGCCCTTTCGAAGTCTCCCTCTGAGATCATCCTACCCACTCCCCCCACCACACACATACTAATATCACAGCTGCTATTTTACCCCTCGGAGCTGCTAGGGGCAGGATTGAGTAGGGATTACTCTTGCCCAGGATTATCCCACTGGACCACCAGGGGTGTAAAGTAGACACTGGGGAGGGGGGATCTCTTAAAGAGAGTTGGAGGGGGTCAGACCATGTTTGGGGATAGGAAGGAGAGGAGTATTTCTGACAACTTTGCCCACTGTCAGGAAGCTATGCAGGTACCAACCTATATTCTGTGCCCGCACCCACACAACTAAGCAACCAAAGCTAGAACTGCTATTTATGTGGTCCTATCTGGTTACTTAGCTATGTGGACATTGGCACTGAACATTGCCAACACTCACATAGCTGCCAGCTTATCCCCAACTCTATATTTGGAACACCTTTATCTGTCCCACTTTTTGGATAGCCAGTTAGTGCCAATATTCAGTGGCTAAGTGCCACCAAATATCAGAGGCTGGTCCACAAAAACAATTTTCATTTAGGGCATGAGCTTCTTCTATCCATTTAAATCACTTTGAATATCAACACTGTCATCTCCTGTGATATCAGAAGACAGCCTGAGTATCAGAGGTAAAAGAAATAAGTGGAATTTAAAGTGTCCTCTATGAAGCAACCTGGGCCAATCAGAGCCTTAGGCCCCTCCCGAGTACATCCAAGGAGAGGCCTATGGCTCTAATTGGCCTAGAGGCCCAAGGCCCCTCCTATAGGAGGGACTTTAATCAGCCTGGGTCAATTAGAGCCTTAGGCCTCTCCTTGGTACATCCCAAGATACACCGGGGAGGGTAGGCCCACCATTTTGAAGAGCCAGGCCTGCTGGCTGGAGGGAGTAGGCATCCCTCTGGCGGGCTGACCTTCATAAACAAGGTAAAGAGGACAAGGGGTTGTCAGAGGCATGGGGGAGGGAGGTCATTGGAGGCATGATGGCGGTGGTAGGAGTGAGTGAGCATCCCTCCTGATGCTAGGGGGTGTTTGGGGGGGTTGCTTGGCAGTAGGAGAGAGTGGGCAACTCTCCTACTGCTAGGGGGTATTGGGGAGTTGCTTAGTGACAGGAGAGTTAGCATCTCTCCCGCTGCTGGGGAGGGGTGTTGGGGGAGGGTTGCTTTGTGGCAGGATGGCGTGGGAATCTCTCCTGCTGCCAGGGGTATCAGGGGAGGGTTTCTTGTTGGTAGGAGGGAGTAGGCATTTCTCCTGCTATCAAGGTAGGTGTCATGGGGATTGCTTGGCAGTGGGAGGGAGTGGACATCTCTCCTGCTTCTGGTGGGTGTGTTAGGGGGTTGCTTGGTGGTGAGAGGGAGTGGGCATCTCTCCCGCTACCAGGGGGGGGGGGTTGCTTGATGGTGGCAAAATTTTCTGGCAGGTCTGAGCTGTCAAGCCTTACTTTCCTGCCAATGCCTGAGTATTTAGGCACTGACCAGAAAGTAAGGTTAAGATAGCTCAGACCTGCCAGAAAATTTTGCTCACAAATGTAGTACAGAGAAGTTAGGGAATCACCCGGCGATAATAGAGAATCACCCGGAGTGCTCATTTATATATTAATGACCTTGTTGTAATAATTTGCATAGCAGAGTCAGAGTCTGCTAGGAAGCTCAGAAAAGACCACGATCAGCAGTTTTGATAATCCACCACTAAAATACATAAATGCTAAACCAGCTGGAACCAGTTTAGCGACCACATTAAAGTTTTGAGAAAATTCCCAAGTCCTGTCTGGTAGGTGTCAAAATTTCAAAAACTTAAATATGGGCAGAATTTTGTTCTGAAACTTGTCATAGAGAGAAATGTTCATATCTATTTGTGCCTGAATTTCTAATTGGTAGATTTTTACTGCAAAACATTCATGAAGAATTAAAAATGCTACCTACATGCATACTTTTCTTTCTCTATATACCTTTTCCCCACCTTTAATACAGCTAAAAACCCATGAATTGTAGAACTGTTAGCCACATTGAGGGCATGTGATTTCATATACCAATTAAGAAAATAGTTTTTCCAAATAAAGAGACAGTAGGATCAATTAAAACATAAGTTTATTGTACAAATCCACAAAAAAGTTGATCCGACACAGCATTGTGTTTCGGCATATGGCACTCCTGCCTCAGGGGTACACTGGAGAATTTTGTTTGCTTAGATTACAATCCATGTGCAAGCAAAAAGGGGGAGGGGGTAGGTCTCACAGCATAAAAGGAGACCTGTGCTAAAATAGTACAAGTTTGCATTAAAGATACAAATGGAAGAAAATAAATAGCCCATACAGTAAAATGGGAGAACATTTTTTTAGATATATTAGTGACAGAAGGAAGTGCAAAAGTGGCATTGCGAGAGTGAAGGGGGAAGAGAATACATAGAAGCTGATAAGGATAAGGTAGAATTGCTTAATAAATATTTATTTTATGTGATCTCAAAAGAAGGGCTAGGACTGCAGCCAACAGAATGGAAGTGTGGTAGACCCAGAATGATTTTCAGAGGATTGAGTCCGTGATTTGCTAGCTAATCTAAAGGTAGACAAAGTGATGGGACTGGATGGCATACATCCAAGGGTACTGGAGGATATTACAGAAGTTCTAGCACAGGGGTGTCCAACCTGCGGCCCAAGGGCTGCATGCGGCCCAGTGAAGTATTTTGTGCGGTCCCGGTCGAGGGCGATGCAGTGTCTTCCTCTGCTGCCCCTGGGTGTTTACCGTCTTGCTGGCTCCCTCCTCTGTCTTGCTGCAGCATTTGCACATTGTGCGGCACCAGAAACATTTTTTTTGGCCAATGCGGCCCAGGGAAGCCAAAAGGTTGGACATCCCTGTTCTAGCAGGTCCACTGTCTGACCTATTCAGTGCTTCGCAAGAACTGGGAGAGGTCCCAGAAGACTGAAGAATGGTGTATGTGGCCCCTTTCCACAAAAGCAGAAGTAAAGAGGAGGTTGGGAATTATACACATTTTGGTCTGCTTTTATTTTCAATAAATCACAGCTGTTAGTGCTTTTATTTATTTATTTATTTAGCCCGTCCTCCCAGAACGGGTTACAAGAGTACATTCACAGTATAAGCAGGACAAACTTTGGTGGGAAAAACAAACTTGGTGTACATAGAGGTATAAATTTCAGCTTTTACAGTATAGTTATAACATACTGATTTGGAAATATAAACTTAGTGGACATAGGGTGTTTTAAAATTGTAGCATTTTCTGAAAAGACGTGGAGGGGCATAATAAAAAAAAACGTCTAACTCCCTTTTTGGCCTAAGGCCTTAAACGTTGAAAGTAGAAGCAGGGAAAATGTCCATAACCCCAAAAAACATCCTTTTTTTGATAATGGCCTGCCTCTACATTCAACTGTTTAAACTTGACTCATGTGCATTTACGCCACGTAGGTATTAAAGCATCTCTATCATATCTCCCCTCTCCTGCCTTTCCTCCAAAGTATACAGATTGAGATCTTTAATTCTGTCCCTATATGACTTATGGGGAAGACCACAAACCATTTTAGTAGCCTTCCTCTGGACTGACTCCATCCTATTTATATCTTTTTGAAGGTGTGGCCTCCAGAATTGTGCACAATATTCTAAGTGAGGTCTCACCAAAGTCTTATATAGGGGCATCAATACCTCCTTTTTCTTACTTGCCATACCTCTCCCTATGCAACCTAGCATCTTCTAGCTTTCACCGTCACCTTTCCAATCTGTTTGGCCACCTTAATATCATCATATGTTCTATTATTGCAGAAAATGTCTAAATCACAAGCCCACCCTAGTTCTACTCAAAACATGCCTCAAACACCCCCCCTTGAGATATAGATGTACTGCATACAAACTGCATAGAAAACTGTCTTAAATATGGGTTTTGGAAATAGCAATTTGGACATTTGGACAAAAAGTCTATCTGCCACTTTGTGCTGATTTTTGGATATTTTTCTGTTTTGAAAATGAGCCCCATAATGTGTTTTATAGAAGAATGACACCATAACTCTTGAAATCAAGAGTATCTTTAAATCCAGTTTTCAACATTACCTCCCTCCACCTTTTACTATGCTGCAGCAGAGGTTTCAAAATGCTCTGATGCTGCTCCAACGCTCATAGAATTCCTATGAGCATTGGAGTAGCGTCGGAGCAGCATTGGAGCATTTAGCGCCCCAGACCTTGGTAGAAACCTCCTACTGTGGCTTAATGAAAGCGGGTCTAAATGCCTAATATTAATAGCTATATCGATCATGGCCACAATTAAAGCCTTTATATTGTGAAAAGGGTGGATGGTTTTCATCGAACCAAACTTGGAAAGATCCACAGCCCAGAAAAGAAAAATGTTTCCTGGGTATAAGATCACTATTAAAGAGCTTTGACATCAGGTTTGGCTTCCTATATCCAGTCAGCATTACGGTTACCTTGAATAACAGAATGCAGCCTTTTGATGAATTGGATGAAGAACAAGTTTTCATTGATTCTGGGTTCAATCAGCAATGCATGACCTGAGCTGCATAGACTCCGCTTTCATGATGGATGATGTTGACATTCTCTAAGCATGATAACAACTGTAGCTTTGCTTCCATATATGGTGTCTGTACTGATTTGCCAGACTGCAGGCCTAGTCATTCTCAACAATGCTCTTACTCTGAAATCTGCCTGCACAATCCATGTACTTTTTTACCTCACTTTGTTTCCCCCTGAAACAGACCTGTTCAACGAGTAATCATATTTCTGACTGCATCTCTTCTATAAAAAGGTCAGATTTTGTATAGGCTGCCTATGTAGGGAATGGGATATCCGTTCTATGTATTTTATAAAAGGCTCACTCAGTTTGGAACCTCTTGTAAAATTTAAGCAACTCTGCCCCTGTAAAAACATATTAAAAAATATAAGCATGTAAATGGTTTATAATTTTTGAAACTTACATGTAGATTGAGAGTTTTCTCTGTCATAATTTACCGCAGCCTAACACAGGCACCTACTGACGACTAACCCCCCTCTTTTACAAAGCCACGTGACAACAGCCCCGAAGCCCTTTAAATCTCTATTGGCTTCGGGGCCGTTAGCGCAGCGCAGCCACTAGCGCGGCTTTGTAAAAGAGGCCGTAAGTCATGCCACACCTATTTTCCACCCTTAACCACACCTACTTTTCAGGTAGGTGCCTCAGTTTAAGCATCAGTAGATGGCACTCTGATCTCCACGCGGAACTTTAATTGATCATTTTATAATTGGCTTTTAATGGCATTATGAATAATCATGCCATTTAACCCTTTATTTGGCATTGTTGCTCAGAAGCAACATGTGTCTTCTATGGCTCTTATGGGAGATCTGCGTCTCCAAATGCCTGTTTACTTGGCACTGTTACTCTCGTTCAACATCAAGTTACTTAAAGCAGCCGTTTTGCCATCTGCCAATTAAAGGGTTAAGCCAATTAAAAAAAATAACTTCAGAGAGGAATTCAGCTAGGCAGGGATGATCTAGGCACCACTTACAGAATCAGTCCTTTATTTCTTATTTTGGTAGTATGTATGATATTAGATCTTTTTTTTTTAAATCATTTTTATTAGGGAGTCAACAAGAGAAACAAGCAGGTTACATGGATGAAATGGTCAAACAGAGGTATCAATGAAAAAGAATACAATATCCAGCAACAATAGCACTTATTACACCAATAAGACACAGGACTGTCCAAGAGCAAGAACAGCCCGTTTCCCTCATCAGCTCCATAAATTTTCAATAGAACATACCCAACCCCAAGAATCCCCTACTCAAGGGGCAGCATTCTCACCACACTACTCAAACCAGCCACATCCACAGACATACACCACGCACCCCCCCCCCATTCAGTCACTTAAAAAAAATCAATATTATGGATTTCTTTCTTTTTATGATTTTATCTACTATATTCCTTTTTTAAAAAAAAAAATTATTTATAATTTTCAACAACAAACACAAGAAAATATAACTTCTTGTAAAGAAATACAGCAGTAATTAAATTTACAAATTATCATTTTAAACAAAAAATGAAAAGTAGAATAATTATATATATACTTCCTTAGACCACAATTAACAAGGGGGTGTTAAGGCCAGAATATACAAGAAGAAATTTCTTAATCACTGAGGCAAAATATTTAAGAAAAGGCTAAACACAGGTTTGCTTTCTTATAATTCAATTCGTCAACTTCAGACTATCTTTTTCAGCTCCAGAAAAGATTTTAAGTAGTCAGGAAGAAAAAATATATACTTAGTTTGGGCATACTTCACTATACACTTGCAAGGATATGCTAATAAGAAGGATGCTCCCAGGGATATTATTTCTTGTCTTAAGGAGAGAAATTGTTTCCTTCTTTCTTGGGTCACCTTTATTACATCTAAGTATGCCTATATTCTCTTGCCATAAAACAGATTTTTAGAAAACTTAAAGTATAATTTCATAAATGAGTCCAAATCCTTTTAAATACGAAAGATATTAGTAATGTTCTCAGTGTTGAATCAGAAATAGATTCCTCTAGGATAACAGATATATTTTTAACATCAATTTGTGAAGATTGCATATTCTCTCCTTTCAAGGCCTCCTGTGACTTTTTAGCGGATAATGGAAGATAATAAATCTTATTTATTGGAGGAATAAATTCTGGAGAATATTTCAAAACTTTCTGCAAATATTTTTAAACATTTCGTAGGGAGAAATCCCTGGAGACTTAGGAAAGTTCAAAACTCTCATGTTCAACCTTCGTTTGTGATTTTCAATGTTCTCTATTTTCCGGTGTAACAATTCGTTATCCTTTATTGCAGCATTTTTATAAGCTTGTATTGATTGGACTTCATTTTGCAATTTCCCAATTACAGTGGTACGTTGGATTACGAGCATAATCCGTTCCAGGAGCATGCTCATAATTCAAAATGCTCGTTTATCAAAGTGAGTTTCCCCATAGGAAATAATGGAAACTCACTTTGATACGTTCCCACCCCCGAAGCCAGCGGCACTGCTCTACCCCCCCCCCCCATGAGAACCGGCATTGCTCCCCCTGAAGGCCACCCCCATGATCCAGCACCCCCCCTGCCATGATTGGGCACCCCCCGCCGCTTCTTACTTTCATCTGGGCCTGGGTACCGGCATGTCATGTTCTTTCCGAATCTCAGAGAGAGCGTGAACTCACAGGCCTTGAGCATGTGCAGATGCTCAAGGCCCAGCAAGAAGAAGAGTCCGATCTTCGGGCACTGGCACCAACGCACAGGACATGCCGGTGCCAGTGCCCAGGCCCAGATGAAAGTAAGAAGCGGCAGGGGGTGCCCAACGTGGCGGGGGGGGGGGGGGGTGCACGATCACTGCGGGGAGGGTGCCAAATCGCGGGGGGGGGGGGGGCGGGGAGGGAGGTGCCGCTCGCAAATCGAGGCATGCTCGGTTTTTCGAGGCGCCAATTTTGTGAATGTTTTGCTCCTCTTGCAAAACACTCGCAAACCGGTGCACTCGTAAACCGAGGCACCACTGTATATTTTTCAGTATTTGACTGTTCAAACATTTTAGTTAAATTATCCAATTTGGCTCCAAGAGCCTTTACCTCTTCAGTTCTCTTCGTCGTGGCAATATCCAATTTCTGGAGCATCTTAAAGATTGCAGCTAAATTGTCCTCTCTGACAGGGGAAAACTCTCCAGTGCTGGTCTGCATCAGCAGAAGCTCATCTGCCTTGAAGCCTTCCTCTGTGGTTGAAACGGGTGCACTCATGGCTCCTTTTCTTTCCACTTCCAGGGCAACTGCCTCGGCCGGACAGGGAGGCGGGACATCCGGTGCAGGCGAGAGCGAGGTCTCCTGTCCCAGCGAGAATGAGCCTTTTCTACTCATTTTCGCAGCGGGAGTCAAATCACCTGTTCCAGAGCAAACTGCTGGCAGGTAATGCTCTAAAGCACAGTTCTTCAACCGCCGGTCCGCAGAAAATTCCTGCCGGTCCGCGCAGGGCCGGCGAGATGGATGCTGTTAAATTTCCTGCCCTGGTGATGTTCGGGGAAATCTTCTGTTCCTCCCAGCCTCGGGCGATCAAGACAGGCTGCTGACGTCGGGCATTCCCTCTGAGTCTCGCTTATGCGGAAACAGGAAGTTGAAACAAAATAGGCGGGACTCAGAGAGGGAAGGTCCTGACATCGGCAGCCTGTCTTGATCGCTGCCCCTGCCGAGTCGCCGAAGAGGGCCGCGGGGAAGCGGCAAGTAGAAGGGAGACGGTCAGCATGCGCGGTGGGGGGCAGCGTGTGGATTGGGGCCATCAGCAGCGTCTGTGCTGAGAGTCTGCCCATGTGCAGGATGCGGCGGATAGGGGCCTCCGGCTCATCTTGGGCGGCAGGGCCTGCGGTGCAAAGCTGTTTTTGCCGGCTTTGGGGGGGGGGGGGTCACAAATGTGCAGGGAGCCTTCAACAGTGGCTGTCTCCTCTCCTAGCAGCTCTGTACTTACCAGGGCAGTGATTCACTTTGGCAACTTCCCCTTCCTCAGAGGCAGCAACGACCCAAGGCTGCCTAAGGAAATCACTGCTGCAGGCAAGTACTGAGAGCTGCTGGATGGAGAGGAAGCCACTGTTGGAGGCTGGGAAGCTGGGAAGCTGCTGGATAAAGGGAGAGCTGCTACTGCACCTGGAGGTAGAAAGAGAGATGCTGCTGGGAGGGGAAGAGGGAAAGGGATGGGAAGAGAGCTACTGTTGGATAGGGGGGAGGAGGGAAGGGAGAAGGAAAAAAGGAAGGAAACAGCTGGCAGGGAGATTAGAGGAGGGAAACTTCTATGGCGAGAAGGATGAACTTCTACGGCGAGAAAATCTCCAGATCTAATAACCAGAGTAGCACACTTTTCAAAATCTGGCGCTCTCTAACCTCCAAAACGGACTCCACCTCTCTCCCCTCTTCTCCCTCAGCCGAAGTCCTTGCAAAATTCTTCAATGAAAAGGTCACTTCCCTACGATGCTCCTTCCCACCCGCAGTCTCCTACAACTCCCTGGTGCTCACGGACCCCAACCCCACTCTAATAGCCACTCCAATGGCCTCTAGCGCTATCCCAGCCGACAGACTCTGGGCTACCTTTGAGCACGTATCCAAATCCCTCATCCTCAAAATCTGTTATCAAACTGAAATCTTGCAATTGTTCTTTAGACCCATTTCCCTCTTACCTCTACGAGGAAATACCCTCCCAGGCCATCTCTTCCATCACCAAACTCAAACTCCGCCCTACATTTGGGCCTATTCTCCCCAGAAATGGGCCATATCGTCTTATCCCCTCTATTGAAAAAACCCGACCTCGACCCCTCTTTACCATCCAGCTATTGCCCAATAGCAAATATCCCTCTCCTAACTAAGATGCTTGAGTCCATCATATCGACCCAACTTTCATCCTACCTTGAGAAATTCTCCATTCTCCTACCTTACCAATATGGCTTTCGCCCCAATTTCAGTACCGAATCCCTATTGACCTCCCTAATCTCCAAGATTCAACAACTTCACTCCCACAACAAGTTCGCCGTCCTCCTGCAATTCGATCTTTCCGCCGCTTTCGACGTCGTTCACCACGATATTCTAATTCACCAACTCTCTGAGATTGGCATCACCTCTATAGTCCTCGAATGGTTCTCAAAATTCCTCTGTTCCCGATCCTACATTGTCAACATGAATGGCACCTCATTCTCTCCCTGGATACCAACCTGCGGAGTCCCGCAAGGCTCTCTTCTATCTCCTATCCTCTTCAACATTTATATGTCTTCTCTAAAACTCCTCAGTCTATCCCCCCTTGAAACAATTTATACCTATGCTGATGACATCCTTGTCCTTCTTGAGACTGACTCAAACCTCACTAATCTCTGAGAGAACATTTCCGCTTGTGTCTCGAACCTCCAATCTTGGGCCCACACCGTCCAAATGAAACTGAATGAATCCAAGACAAAACTTCTTTGGCTCGGCCCAAACTTAGCTCAGCTACCCACCTCAATCCCACTGTCCTCTGGCTCCACTCTGCAGCTCGAATTCTCCAGCAAGGTCCTGGGTGTCATTATCGATTCTACACTGTCCTTCAATGACCACCTCAACTCCCTGGTAAAAAAATGTTATTTCAGCCTCCACATGCTGAGGAAAGTAAGATCTTGTTTCCACCAAAATCATTTTGCCGTTCTTGTCCAATCCATCATCCTATCCAGACTGGACTATTGCAATTCTATCTTCATAAGCCTAACAAAGAAAAACCTTCACAGACTCCAACGGATTCAAAATGCCGCAGCCAAGCTTATCTTTGCAAAAAGTAAATACGATCATGTCTCACTGCTCCTTCTCAAGCTTCACTGGCTTCCGATAATTCCCAGAGTCCATTTCAAATGCATTTGCCTAACTTTCAAGATCATCCATGGCATCCTCCCTCCATTAATTCCACTTTCTTGGAACTCCTCAAATCATAATACCACCAGACCCACCCAAAAACTGAAGCTATCCTTCCCCTCAATAAAAGGCATTTCCCTCCCAGGAATACTAGGAACTTCCCTCCACTTCAGACTCACCGAGCTCTGGAACAACCTCACCTCCCCCCTTCGGAACCTGAGTGCTCTCCAACCCTTCCGTAAACATCTGAAAACCTGGTTATTCTCAAAAATCTAACACTTCCCTCCTCATTGACATCCTAGCCCTTTAACTTCCTTCTATCCTCTGATCCTCTTCTAACCCTTTCCTTGTAGTTCCTTTCTCATTACAATTCCTGTAAACCGTGCCGAGCTCCACAACCTGGAGATGGTGCAGTATATAAACCTAAGGTTTAGTTTAGTTTAGTTTAGTTTAGGAAAGGGGAGAGACAGGAATGAGAAAGTAGAGAGAGATTGATGCTGGAAAGGGGGTCAGCAGAGAAATGAGAGAGGGATAAATATGCTAGATCTGGTGTAGGAGAGATAAAAATGAAGAAAGCAGTGAAGCTGGAATGAATGATGTAAAAAGGAGAGAGGAGGCACAGGCTGGATGGAAAGGAGAGAGGGGCATAGAAAGAAGTCAGATACATATGGAAGGGGGAGAGGCCAGACAGTGGATGGAACGGGCAGACGCTGGAAGGAAGAGTGGAAAGAAGATGAAAGCAGAGACCACAAAAGGTAGAAAAAAATCATTTTATTTCTATTTTGTCATTACAATATATCAGATTTGAAATATATATCCTGCTAGAGACATAACTGGGGACTGCAAAGCCTAACACTATTCCTATCATGTGTGACTGCAGTATTCTGTTAGCATGATATTTCTGTGTAGCATTCTGTAATAATTTGGCTTGTTCAGTTTTCTTGATAGTAGAGGGGATATATGTGAAGGGGAGGGGAGACAGGGGTTTTGTTGGTCCTTGCTCTGAATATTTATATTTATAAAATGACAATTGTACAGAATATTGTTTCTTTTTATACTTTAATAAAATACGTTCAATATAAAATCATAACTGAGGCTTGTGCAGATGGGATCAGATGATTTGTGGAGACCGAGCTTGCGGAGACGGGCGAAAATGTGTTATTTTTATTTCGGTGTTAGTAGTTTGCCGGTCCACAAAATAATTATTTTATTTCTGCCGGTCCACGGGTATAAAAAGGTTGAAGAACACTGCTCTAAAGTACGCTGTAAGAGGGCAGACGAGGGGGTTAAGGAGGTAGGCGCCCTCACAGAAGAAAATTTTTCCTCGTTGTCTCAGTCGGGCAGCACACATCTCCACAGTTACCTGAGCGTTCTCAATGCTGCCAGACTAGCACTGCCATCTTGGCCACTCTCCCCTATATTCCATTTGGATCTTTTGTCAGCCGAAGCAGTATTTTAAATTTTAATAAACATAAAACAATACTTGAAATCCACACAAGAAAAAGAGTCTTACTTAACAAAACATACTAATGCAGAAGGTATTACTACCAAACCTTTCTCAGATACTAAGGGGGGAAATTATCGAGATGCAATAAAGGTCAGGCTTTTACCACACCATGATTTACCATGAGAGTCACCAACCAGCAATAGCTCAGTACTGTAGGTTACTGACTTCTGTGGTATCTAAAGAATGCTATTTGTGAACAACTTCACAAGCTATGTTAATTGATCTTACAGGGACCAACGGTGTTGCCAGACCCCTTAGTTTGCCCCCTTCCTGCTGATCAGGCCTCCCCTGATTTGACCTACCACAATCAGAAACCCCTTCAGTTCCTTCTGGGCCTACCAGCTCCTGTTAGTTCAGTGGTCTCAGGGCATTATTTTTCCATGAATAATACAAATACAAGCAGCACCACCAATGGCATGAAGGATTTTTGATGAAGCCAAATGTTCAGTGCAAACATCGAGCAATGCAAACTTTATCAAGCAATCCCAATTAGTCATCAAGCCCGCAGACAAAGACGCTGGAATAGTAATTATGAATCAAGAGGATTATGGGGTCCTTTTACTAAGGCGCGCTAACCGGTTTAGTGCGCACTAAATGATTTAGTGCATGCTAAAAGCTAAGGCGCCCATTATATTCTATGGGTGTCTTAGCATTTAGCGCATGCTAATCTTTAGCACACGCTAAATCGGTTAGCGTGTCTTAGTAAAAGGACCCCTATGTTAAAGAAATTGAGAAACAGATACATGATGGAGAATATTATCAACAATTGGACAAAGATCCCACCCCATATTTATAGCTGGAATTTAAAGAGGTGGTAGAATTTGCCTTTAATGCTGGCATGTATATGGCTACTAAGAAAAAAAAATTGTTTATAAAATCACCTTCAATCCCCACTATTTATACTCTTCCAAAAATACACAAATCAATGACAGAAACCCCAAGCAGGATTACTTTCATAATTTGTTGATATATTTCTC